>NC_092338.1:222420833-223637500 GCF_046630445.1 Rutidosis leptorrhynchoides | reverse complement strand
TCTTTAACGGGTAGGTACTGTGACGACCCGGGAATTTCCGACCAAATTTAAACTTAATCTTTGTATGATTTCGACACGATAAGCAGAGTCTATTTAATTGAATCTCAAAATTTTTGAACAATTTCATGAATTCATTTGGTCTTTGACTATTCCCGACGATCCGCGAACAATTGTGTATATCAAATATGCAATATATATATATATATATATATATATATATATATATATATATATATATATATATATATATATATATATATATATATATATATATATATATATATAAATATAAGTGTATATATAATATTTTGAATTAATAACATACTTTTAGTTAATTAGAATTAAAAATGTAAAATAATAAATATAATAATTAAGTTACTATTAAAAAGAATATATATAAATGTACATATGATATTATTGTCTATATATATATGATTACTATCGATAGTTATTAATTTGTAAGTAAATATTCAATAAATATTATCATGTAACATATGATATAAGTATTAAGTATTACATAATTAATGAATTGTAATTACAAGTTTAATCATAGGTATTATACTATTATTATTATTCCAATCCTGTTTACTTCGAATTATTACCCAGTATTAAAATTTGGACATTTTTTTTTTGTATTCTATTCTTCCACTAAATGACACTTTCTGTTTCCTTTCTTTTTCTTATTCACTTTTCCTTGCTCACTTTTCAATTGAATTTTACGTACAATTAATCAAACAAAAATCATTAAGTTCTATATATATATAAAAATAGATAAAGGTGCATATTAGGTTATCTATCTATATCAGTTTCATCTTTTCTCTGCTCTACTCGTGATTTCTTGCCTCCCACTGAATGTATATTATTGTTGATAATTTAGATATTGTTTCCTTTCACTATCTATTCCTTTCACTATCTATCTAGGAGATATATACGAAGATATATATCAACAAATTCTACCTATCTTCATCCTTCACTTACGAACCACCATAACCATCACCCACAACATCATTTACCTTCTAACAAACACCACTTGAAAACAAACCGCCACTGATTATTCTCTGGTTGCTGTGCTAACCGAGAACCACCACATCATCTCAATCACCAACACCACTACCACTTCTATATTGTTCTTGTTAAGCACCTGCTCCAAACTAAACCAGTTATCAATATCGAGTACTAATGCTGCTGTTTGGTTATGAAGGATCACAAGAACCCAATTAACTCCCTTTGATGACTAATAAACACCATCATCGAATGCCATCAACCACCATCTCTCTTCTCTCTCTTCTCTTTATATGCGTGAACATACAATCATTTGCCTGTGTTAATTCGAAGCAACCACAAACCAATAACACCCTACAACCACCCCACGAACCACCAACTTCACACATTGATTTGTGTTCCTGTTTGTACTCGAAGACCTCCAACACCATTAAAATAAGACGGCTATAATGTTTTCTATTTAATCACGATCAAACACCACCACCTACAACTTATGCAGTTTCTGTTTTAATTTTAAAACGCGAAAGGGATGGAGATGAATACGCTGCTGTAGCTGGGTTACCCTTATTCTTGCTGTCGCTGTACTACTTTTGTTTTGGTTTTTGATGTGGACCGAGACAACCACAAAACCACTTGCAAATAAATAGATGATACTACCATGCGTTTTTTTTACTTATGGCAGACAAAGTTAACATAAATAAAACCGACCTGCTCCTACTCGATATTATATTACCGCACGATACCCATGTGCCTTCTTTCTTTATCTATATCAAAGATGCTATTAATAATAATACAAAGTTGGTGGGACAAATCTCGTGAATTATGGTCGAGTACAGCTGGTCGATTAGGTAACCTTTTTGTAATTAAATCCTTATATTACGATGGATATAGATAGTGGGAATGATCATGTGGGGATAAGGTGTACATGAAAAAAAAGGGTGTATGTTTCTTTATCTTATTTGGTCGACAATATGGCCACATAAAATGGCGTGTAATTACATATAATATCTAGCTATTACCTTTTTCAATTGGTCGAGTGAGAACCAAAAAGACACGAACATTTTGGATTCATTTAGTTGTGAAATGGGGCCGCTGTAATTACATGTTGTGGGCTGCGAGATTAAGTTAGTTTTAGGACTTTACATGGGCCGTAAAAGCTTGACCCATTTTGTAAACCCATCTTTCTATCTTCCTGGTATTTGCTCGACAACGGTAGGATCAAACTGCTATACCTGCTTCTGTGCTCCTGTTACGATGATGAAGGTGGCAAAACTAAATGAACGCGATGATAGATATGATAATCACGATCGAGTTTGATAATGAAATTAATTAGATGATGATGAAGCCTTTTACTGCTACCCGATTATGTTTATGATTTTGTGCTTGTTAATGTTATGATGATAACGATGTGACTTGATGATGATTACTGATACGATAATGATTATGATGAAGAACATGATGGAAGATGATGAAGCCGTAATATTTGATGATGATGATGATAAAAATCGTAATTGTTGCTGTGCTCAATCGAAACAAAGTCAGGAACCGTAACCCTTTTTGGTATTTGATGCTACTTGGGCCAATTGGGATTTAAATGGAATTTCTGTTGGGCCAAAGGAAGATTGGGCCGTGATCTGTTGATTTGTATTAGGCTTTTTAATCCATTTAATCAAATAGGTGGATCATTTTAGTGGACTAGTAAACATGGAATAAAGCAGGAAAATTCGAGTCTAAAACATTTAGTGTATTAAGTATTTCAGAAAATTAAGGAACAGAGGGGTGGTTTGGAGTGTTAAGGTTAAGCGAGAGGTCTTGGGTATGAGTCCCGGCAATGGCATTTTTTTAAAGCCTTTTCTTTTGGAGGTAGCTACTATTATTAATTTTATTATTATTATCTTTATTATTATTATTATTATTATTATTATTATTATTATTATTATTATTATTATTATTATTATTATTATTATTAATACCATTATTAGTATTATCAATTTTACAATGATTATATTTAACAAAAGTTTTTGTATTAAAATTATCATATTCATTACTATTATAAGTATTATTATCATTAAAAACTATCACTATTATTATTATCAATATTACTACTAATATTATTATCATTATAAGTATTATTATTCTTAGAATCATAATTATTACTATTATCATTATCATTATCAAATATATTTACTAATTTTATCATTTTAAAATAATACAACTTTCTATTTTTTATTATTAATATTAATTTCTCAAATGATTTTTAGTTATATCGTACTATAGTTAATACATATAACATATCTAAATTAACATATCATAATAAATACTAATTATTTAGTTAAAGTACATAAAATAGAAATATTTAAATTACTTATTGATGAAACATATAATTTATTAAAATAACAATTATATCACTGATTATATGTAAATTTAGTTGTTCGATTAGAAGTATACGTGTTAATATATACACTTGATATAGGTTCGTGAATCCGAGGTTAACCCTACAATTGTTCAATGTCGTCATATGTATTTTTACTACAAAATACAGTATGGTGAGTTCATTTGATTCCCTTTTACTCTTTACATTTTTAGGACTGAAAATACATGTGCTGTTTTTATAACTGCTTTATTAAATGTTTTTGAAATATATTTTGAACTGCGAATACATGAAATACTTTTATAACTGTTTTACGAAATAGACACAAGTAATCGAAACTACATTCTATGATTGAATTATCGAAATCGAATGTGCCCTTTTTATCATGTCCGGTGTTTTCCCGGAATGATGGCGAATTTATCATGTCCGATGTTTTCCCGGAATGATGGCGAATTTATCATGTCCGAAGTTTTCCCGGAATGATGGCAAATTTATCATGTCCGAAGTTGTCCCGGAATGATGAGGATTTTCTATATACAATTTGTTAAGGTCGATTATCAGGTGTTCAATCCATATGAATGAATTTTATGCATAATGGTTATGGGAAATGGGAATATTAAATCTGGTGGTCTATTAAAATGATGAATTTTATTGTTTACGATAAACCTATGAACTCACCAACCTTTTGGTTGACACTTTTAAGCATGTTTATTCTCAGGTAGTAAAGAAATCTTCCGCTGTGCATTTGCTCATTTTAGAGATATTACTTGGAGTCATTCATGGCATATTTCAAAAGACGTTGCATTCGAGTCGTTGAGTTCATCAAGATTATTATTAAGTCAATTATAGTTGGATATATTATGAAATAGTATGCATGCCGTCAACTTTTGATGTAAAGAAAGTTTCTTTTAAAAACGAATGCAATGTTTGTAAAATGTATCATATAGAGGTTAAGTACCTCGCGATGTAATCATATGTTATTGTATTCGTCCTTATGGATTATGACGGGTCGCTTCAAAATGTACCAATCTAAGCAAATAGATGCGTATTTTGGCAATAAAGTAGATTACTTTATTAAATATGGGCCTGATATCGAGGGTAAAAACATGACTTTTTAGCCGATATCATACAACACAAAATTCCATCAATTTTGCGCTAAAAATGTCATGATATTTCGTTTCTCGTGTCCTTACACTTCCTCTCAAAATGGTAAAGCTGAAAGAAAAATAAGAGCAGTTAATAATATAATACGCACTATTCTATCACAATCTTGCGTCCCTTCCAACTTCTGGCCTCACGCCCTTCAACACGCCATTTACTTACTAAATGTTCTACCAAATAAACTTCTTTACAATCTATCTCCAACTCAACTCTTATATCACCGCACTCCTACTTATGACCACCTCCGTGTCTTCGGTTATCTTTGCTACCCACTCATTCCTTCTACAAAAATTCACAAACTTCAACCTCGATCCACCTCATGCGTTTTCCTTGATTTTCCTACCAATCATCGTGGCTATAAATGTTATGATCTCTCAACTAAGAAAATCATTATTTCCATGAACAATCTTTCCCTTTTTCGTCTACTACCACAAACAACTCTACTTCATAAGAATCCTTCGCAAACTCATTCAATCCTATCTTTTATACACCACATGAGCATATCAATCCTATTTCTAGCTCCACACCACATACCACTACCTTAGGTCCAAATGGGCCATCTAGCCCAACTCCCTCCATGCAACCTTCTGTCACACGTTCACCTATTGATTCTATACCCACTTATTCACCTACTGATCATTCTCATGCTACACCCACTGATATTCCATCATCTTCCAATACTACAAGTAACCCTTTGTAACACCCCGTTTTTCCTTTGGTATGTTTCTTTGGTCGACGAACGAAGTCCAAAGGTTCGTATTCGATCTTTATTGTATTTGACTTTAGCCACGTTTGTTTAATCTAGTCATAAAATGAAAAAGGGCCTGAAAACCAAAAATTACGGCCGCAATTTATGGCCGTACGACCGCAACTTTTGAGCAGGGAGACATGTTTCTGAAAACAGTCAAAGTTACGACCGCAATATTGGGGATTACGGCCGCAGTTTTGGGGATTAAGGCCGCAATATTGGTGCTAGCAGGTTACAAATTTAACCTTAAATTTGGGGTTTTTTAAGGGGTTAAATGGTCTTTTCACTTAGGGAACGGTTTGTAGACCACAAATGCATATCCAATCTTATCTTGAACTCATTTTATCTCTACCACACGCACACACTTTCATTCTAGAGAGAGTTAGAGTTTTAGAGAGAGATAGCTCATTTTGGGGAAGAAGGAGACCAAATCTTACCCTAGTCCAAGTTTTAAAGTTGTTCCCTACATCTCTAGCTACGTTTTGGTAGTGTTGGTAAGTTTTAACTCCGAGTTTCAAGTTTAAATTGATTTATAGCTAGGGTTTGTTCATGTGTAGTTTGTAAGACTCATTTTAGTGTTAAAGGGGTGAATTTGAGTAAAATGGGGTTATGAAAACCCTAAGGTTTGTAATCTAGAGTTTAGTCATGTGATTTGTTGTTTGTAGAGTTAATTGTGTTGTTAAATCACTAACACACTTATGTGTTAGTGAAAGATTACAAAATGGGTTCAAGTTTGACCAAATCGTGAGTCTTGACTTTAAAATGAGTCAAATGGGTAATGGTTGACCTAGTTAGGCAAGATGGGTATTAAAATACACCAATTTTGTGTTAGTTGGTGTTATTGGACTTTAATCACTAGCTTTTAGTGGTTAATGATGGTCTTGACTTCGGATGGGCGGTATTTGTGCAAATGGGTCATTTAATGCAATTGGTCATTTAATACACAAGAATTAAGTGTTGGTGTCTAGTCCAACTAGCTTGAATCTTGATTGTGTACTTAATGTATTAGGTACTTTGCTTTGAGGCTTGCGGAGTTGTATAATCATCACCTAAGAGTTAAGGTGAGTGGAATAATTATGCATGTATGTATATAGTATATTTATTTGTATGCTATGGCATGATCCACGGAGCCGAAAGTGCCATAGTATGTGTGAGTGTGCTATGATGCAAACCACGGAGCCGTGGCATCATGGTACGTGTATTGTAGTGTGAACCACAGAGCCGGTAGTAATAAGGTACGTGTGTTGTAGTGTGAACTACGGAGCCGGTAGCACTATAGCACGAGTGTTGAGGTGTGAACCATGGAGCCGGTATCGCCTCAACGAGAGTATGACTCGAGTTGCGATGTGAACCACGGAGCCGGTTGCATCATGATAATGCGTATGGTGTGAACCACGGAGCCTGTAGCACCATGAAGCGAGTATGGTTAACCATATGGATTGTGTTTGTGGTAGCGTAGCATATTATATTATGTTGTTTATATGCTATTGGATATGCTAGTTGCGGTATTGGAGGTTATTAGCTTTTATACTTACGATGGTAGGCTAATTATTTTTACTAGCATGTATGCAGTATGTGTGTAAGTGGTTGCAAGTAGGTATATTATATATGTATGTGTATAACTTGAAATGTCTCGTTCTTATTGATTAAAAACATACCATATTAATTGATTTCGTTGCGAGGTTTTGACCTCTATATGAGACGTTTTTCAAAGACTGCATTCATTTTTAAAACAAACCATAACCTTTATTTCATAAATAAAGGTTTAAAAAGCTTTACGTAGATTAAATGATAATCTAAAATATCCTGTTTACACACGACCATTACATAATGGTTTACAATATAAATATGTTACATCGAAATCAGTTTCTTGAATGCAGTTTTTACACAATATCATACAAACATAGACTCCAAATCTTATCCTTATTTTAGTATGCAACAGCGGAAGCTCTTAGTATTCACCTGAGAATAAACATGCTTTAAACGTCAACAAAAATGTTGGTGAGTTATAGGTTTAACCTATATATATCAAATCGTAACAATAGACCACAAGATTTCATATTTCAATACACATCCCATACATAGAGATAAAAATCATTCATATGGTGAACACCTGGTAACCGACATTAACAAGATGCATATATAAGAATATCCCCATCATTCCGGGACACCCTTCGGATATGATATAAATTTCGAAGTACTAAAGCATCCGGTACTTTGGATGGGGTTTGTTAGGCCCAATAGATATATCTTTAGGATTCGCGTCAATTAGGGTGTCTGTTCCCTAATTCTTAGATTACCAGACTTAATAAAAAGGGGCATATTCGATTTCGATAATTCAACCATAGAATGTAGTTTCACGTACTTGTGTCTATTTTGTAAATCATTTATAAAACCTGCATGTATTCTCATCCCAAATATATTAGATTTTAAAAGTGGGACTATAACTCACTTTCACATATTTTTACTTCGTCGGGAAGTAAGACTTGGCCACTGGTTGATTCACGAACCTATAACAATATATACATATATATCAAAGTATGTTCAAAATATATTTACAACACTTTTAATATATTTTGATGTTTTAAGTTTATTAAGTCAGCTGTCCTCGTTAGTAACCTACAACTAGTTGTCCACAGTTAGATGTACAGAAATAAATCGATAAATATTATCTTTAATCAATCCACTACCCAGTGTATACGTATCTCAGTATTGATCACAACTCAAACTATATATATTTTGGAATCAACCTCAACCCTGTATAGCTAACTCCAACATTCACATATAGAGTGTCTATGGTTGTTTCGAAATATATATAGATGTGTCGACATGATAGGTCAAAACATTGTATACGTGTCTATGGTATCTCAAGATTACATAATATACAATACAAGTTGATTAAGTTATGGTTGGAATAGATATGTTACCAATTTTCACGTAGCTAAAATGAGAAAAATTATCCAATCTTGTTTTACCCATAACTTCTTCATTTTAAATCCGTTTTGAGTGAATCAAATTGATATGGTTTCATATTGAACTCTATTTTATGAATCTAAACAGAAAAAGTATAGGTTTATAGTCGGAAAAATAAGTTACAAGTCGTTTTTGTAAAGGTAGTCATTTCAGTCGAAAGAACGACGTCTAGATGACCATTTTAGAAAACATACTTCCACTTTGAGTTTAACCATAATTTTTGGATATAGTTTCATGTTCATAATAAAAATCATTTTCTCAGAATAACAACTTTTAAATCAAAGTTTATCATAGTTTTTAATTAACTAACCCAAAACAGCCCGCGGTGTTATTACGACGGCGTAAATCCGCTTTTACGGTGTTTTTTGTGTTTCCAGGTTTTAAATTATTAAGTTAGCATATCATATAGATATAGAACATGTGTTTAGTTGATTTTAAAAGTCAAGTTAGAAGGATTAACTTTTGTTTGCGAACAAGTTTAGAATTAACTAAACTATGTTCTAGTGATTACAAGTTTAAACCTTCGAATAAGATAGCTTTATATGTATGAATCGAATGATGTTATGAACATCATTACTACCTTAAGTTCCTTGGATAAACCTACTGGAAAAGAGAAAAATGGATCTAGCTTCAACGGATCCTTGGATGGCTCGAAGTTCTTGAAGCAGAATCATGACACGAAAACAAGTTCAAGTAAGATCATCACTTGAAATAAGATTGTTATAGTTATAGAAATTGAACCAAAGTTTGAATATGATTATTACCTTGTATTAGAATGATAACCTACTGTAAGAAACAAAGATTTCTTAAGATTGGATGATCACCTTACAAGATTGGAAGTGAGCTAGTAAACTTGAAAGTATTCTTGATTTTATGTAACTAGAACTTGTAGAATTTATGAAGAACACTTAGAACTTGAAGATAGAACTTGAGAGAGATCAATTAGATGAAGAAAATTGAAGAATGAAAGTGTTTGTAGGTGTTTTTGGTCGTTGGTGTATGCATTAGATATAAAGGATATGTAATTTTGTTTTCATGTAAATAAGTCATGAATGATTACTCATATTTTTATAATTTTATGAGATATTTCATGCTAGTTGCCAAATGATGGTTCCCACATGTGTTAGGTGACTCACATGGGCTGCTAAGATCTGATCATTGGAGAGTATATACCAATAGAACATACATCTAAAAGATGTGTATTGTACGAGTACGAATACGGGTGCATACGAGTAGAATTGTTGATGAAACTGAACGAGGATGTAATTGTAAGCATTTTTGTTAAGTAGAAGTATTTTGAAAAGTGTATTGAAGTCTTTCAAAAGTGTATAAATACATATTAAAACACTACATGTATATACATTTTAACTGAGTCGCTAAGTCATCGTTAGTCGTTACATGTAAGTGTTGTTTTGAAACCTTTAGGTTAACGATCTTGTTAAATGTTGTTAACCCAATGTTTATAATATCAAATGAGATTTTAAATTATTATATTATCATGATATTATCATGTATGAATATCTCTTAATATGATATATATACATTAAATGTCTTTACAACGATAATCGTTACATATATGTCTCGTTTAAAAATCATTAAGTTAGTAGTCTTGTTTTTACATATGTAGTTCATTGTTAATATACTTAATGATATGTTTACTTATCATAGTATCATGTTAACTATATATGTATCCATATATATGTCATCATATAGTTTTTACAAGTTTTAACGTTCGTGAATCACCGGTCAACTTGGGTGGTCAATTGTCTATATGAAACATATTTCAATTAATCAAGTCTTAACAAGTTTGATTACTTAACATGTTGGAAACATTTAATCATGTAAATATCAATCTCAATTAATATATATAAACATAGAAAAATTCGGGTCACTGCATAACTATTGCATTCACTAAGCGTTTTGCTTACCCTCGTTGTTTACTTTTTAGGTACAAGTGCGGAGAAAGGGAAGGGGGTTGCCGGTAATTAGATATTCCCAGGATGATTGTGTAGGCATAGCTTTTGGAAGACGGCCTATTGTTTTGGGTAGTTTAGCCCCAAACCATGTTCTTGTGTTGTTTGGTTTAAAACTATCATTTTAAGGTCGAATTTGTAACACATTTGATTAAGGCCTTCATGCCAAGTATGTAAACTTTAACTTGTTGAACGTTTAAATGTTTTGTATGAATCGGTCGACATCATGTAACCATATAAGTGGCGTGATAATGGTTTACTATTAAAAAAAATTCGGGTTTAAAGACGGGTTGGGTCGTTTCAAGTGGTATCAGAGCATGGTCTAAGGGATTTAGGCGACTTGAGATAGGTACCTAGACTTAGACCTTATTGTGTATGCATTTTATGCGGGACTTGTAGGAGACGGGTCAGACCGGGTTTGGTTAGTGCCTTGGCTTAGGTGAACTAACCTTGTGTTAATTGTTTTGTATTGTGTTTGCAATCATCAAGCGAGATAGGTGTTGTACTAGCGAGTTAATGCGACGTGCTCGCGTAATAATGACTAGCTACCATTGTTAAGGGTGCAAGTCGTGTCAAACAAGTGATGTACAATGAGTGTTGAGCAAGGTGGGGTGGTGTGGTATGTTATATGTCGTTTCCATTCGTTTCGTTGTCTAACCTATTCTGTTTTATAGAATGAAGATGAGAAACGGACATGACACCGATAACAGAGGTACGAGCGAAGATTCCGCGTTTACGGCCAAGGTTGAGGCCATTTTGCAAAAGCATCATGCATCCTTTCTAGCGGATGTTAAGAAGATGTTTCTAGAGTCGGCTGACGAGCAAGTTACCGATTTAATCAAGGAACAAATTAGTGCTATTATTCAAGGCGATAATGTGAGGAGGCGAGACTTCCACTATAAGAATTTCAAGGATGCTCAACCTCCTATTTTTGATGGTAAACGAGACCCACTAAAGAGTGCTCGTTCGATCTTCGATATGTAGGGGGCCTTCCGTACTAGTGAATGCCCTCTCGATAAGAAGACAAGGTACAGGAGTAGTATGTTAAGGGGTGATGCCAAGTTGTGGTGGGACGGGAAAATCCAACTCTATGGTGAGGAACAATGTATGGATTTCACGTGGGATGAGTTCAAGGCCAAATTTTTCAAGGAGTACCGAACTTCGGCCGATCTCTCTAGGCTTAAGGACGAGTTGCGTGCTTTGAGGCAAGGGTCGATGGATTTGAACACTCTCAAGTCCACTTTCTTATCAAAGACCCAATTTTGCTCGGAGTATTTTGGTAATGATCATAAGTTGAAGGAAGACTTCTATCGAACCTTGAATGACAACTACCAAGAGAAGATTAGTAGGAACTCCGTGAAAATGTTTGATGAGTTGTTCGATATAGCTAAGGGTTTTGAGTCGCTCGTTTTGAAAAAGAGTGACTTTACTTTTAGCAAAAGAAAGTTTGAAGCTACTAGTCATTCCAACAAGAAAAGTAAGGGTGCGAGTGAGAGTGTCGGTAGTGTGAAGAAGGGTGCGTCCGGGGGTTATGGACCCAAATGTTATAATTGTAGATGACAAGGACAAATGGCTCGTGATTGTACAAACCCATCTTCAACACCAAAGCTCAGTTGTTATAATTGTCAAAAGGAAGGGCACCGAAGGACGGAATGTCCCGAGTTGCGGGGTGATCAAATTAAGAAGTTGGAGAAAGCGACGGGTACGGCAAGGGGACAAAATTATTTGATGACCAATGATGAAGCCAAACAATCCAATGAAGTTGTCTAAGGTACTTTCTGATGGAATTCAATGAGTTCATAAAACATGTCAATAAGTTTAACATAGTTACAAAACCAACTTGTAATTGTTAAGAAAGCGGAAGCAAGATTATCAATAAAACAAGTTTATATGATTAACCATTTATAATGAATTCCATATAGTCATCAAGCCATGAATGTATACTTACATAAAATAGCAAGGAAGTAAGATTATACCTCCTATATGATGAGTTAAGAGCTGAATTTGGACAGCAAGTTTATGAAGAAGATGATGGAGAATATAGCTTCTAACTTGAAGCCTCAAGCAAGTGATACCCCAAACAATCAATCACCAACACCTACCTTTGTTTAGTTAGGATTTTAGAACACTCAATCACTTGATTTATCAACCAAAATACTCTCTTTTCCCACTCAAATAAATCGGCCAGCAGCTCAAAGGTAGAGCATAATTTTTTTTTGTTCTTTTGTGTGTGTTACTTGCATTCAAAAAGAGTCAATACCTTGGAATACTTGTAAAGCATGAGCATGGGGTTTGAGACCACACAAGTACCAAAGGAATAAGCATGGGAGGTGGTCATGGGGCTCCTCAAAACCTCCACCCCCATGTCTTACAATAATCACACTAGTTTTTTTTTTTTTTAAACATGTAATAAAACTATGTAATTATTAATAATACTTGCAAGTTTTATAAACCCTTTTATAAAATTTAACACACACTATAATTATTTAACCTTATAAATAATTAAATGTAAATTATCCAAATAATTTATCTCAAGTGATTATATTTTAGAAAACCCATTTTCTAAAATTCAAGTGTCGCGTATATATTTAACGACCCAATCGTTAAAATTAAATACATATAAAGTGTCGGTAAGCTTGTTATTGGGTATGACCCGACTTGGATCATAACACATTAGCCACATTAATTTAATATGTCTCTCGGGCATACGAAATACCATCACTTTCATGGTTAAAATCCAATCCGACAAAGATACTTTTTGAAAGCGGTGTTAATTTATCGTTTGTGTCTCCAAAGTTTGTACCTAATCTTAATAAACCGCTAGCCAAGTTAAGTCATCCAGTAGAAGTCGAAATAGCGAATGGTTAGACGGTGCTAGGGGTTGATGTTTGTAAAGATTGTAATGTTGTGTTTGGTACCCAAACCTTTAAAATCGATCTCATTCCGATGACTTTGGGTGAGTTTGATATCGTTGTTGGCATGGATTGGCTCGATCGTTATAGAGCCGATATCGCATGCCACGAAAAGTTCATTCGGGTAAAGACCTCTAGCGGGGGAGAGTTAATTATTCATGGCGATAAGCGAAGGAGACTCGTACCATTATGCACTTATGCACGGTCGCGACGTTTCCTTAATAGTGGTGGCATGGTTTTTCTTGCCCATGTAGTTGATACTCATGAAGAGGCACCATCCATTCGTGAAATTCCGGTGGTTAATGAATTCGAAGAAGTTTTTCCGGATAAGTTACCGAGTGTACCGGTGGATAGACAAGTTGAATTTCGCATCGAGTTGGTTCCGGGGGCTACCCCCATTGCTAAGACTCCTTATCGTTTAGCACCAACACAAATGCAAGAGTTGTTAAATCAAACCTAAGAGTTGCTTGAAAAGGGTTTTATCCGACCGAGTTCTTCACCGTGGGGCGCTCTGGTTTTATTCGTGAAGAAGAAGGATGGTAGTATGTGGATATGCATAGATTATCGCGAGTTGAACAAGGTGACGATCAAAAATCGTTATCCATTACCTCAGATTGACGATTTGTTTGACCAACTCCAAGGTGCGATGTATTTTTATAAGATTGACTTACGGTTTGGCGATCACCAGATGCAGGTTCGTGAAGAAGATATTGAGAAAACGGCCTTTCGAACTCGTTATGGGCATTCTGAGTTTGTAGTAATGCCTTTCGGTGTCACGAATGCACCGGTGGCATTCATGGATCATATGAACCGAGTGTGAAGGTATTTCGAATGCTCGAGAGACATATTAAATTAATGTGGCTAATGTGTTATGATCCAAGTCGGGTCATACCCAATAACAAGCTTACCGACACTTTATATGTATTTAATCTTAACGATTGGGTCGTTAAATAAATACGCGACACTTGGATTTTAGAAAATCGGTTTTCTAAAATGTTATCACTTGAGATAAATTATTTGGATAATTTACATATAATTGTTTATAAGTTTAAATGATTATATTGTGTTATATTTTATAAAAGGTTTATAAAATGTAAAAGTAACAAACAAATACATGTTTTATATATATATATATATATATATATATATATATATATATATATATATATATATATATATATATATATATATATATATATATATATATTTATATATATGTTAAAAACATTGTTTTATAAAATAAGAGAGTGTGCAGATTTTGGGACTCCAAGACTCCCATGCTTACCTTGTTTTGTTACTTTTAAGACTTCACAAGTCCTTATGTGCATGGGCTACTCAAGGACCAAGGTTTGAACAAGTCTCTCAAGTGTAAATACATCTTTGAAGCAAGAAAAAAAACTGCATAGAATTATTCTGCACAAGCAGCTGGCCGTGACCCTTTTTAGACTCAAAGGGAGTTCTAAAATTCTTTTCCAAGCTCAATTAAAGTGTCTAATTAAATCCTAACTAAAGTATTAGGTGTTGGGTAAAAGTTTGGGGTATTATCTCTTGAGGTTTCATAGTTTTGAGACTCCATTCATCATCATCTTTTGACAAGCTGCTGTCCAGAATTTTGGGTTCAAAAGAAGACAGTTTCTAGCTTGGTTTTAAGGTGATTGAGTGTCTAAAACATAATCAAGTACAAGGGTGGTGTTGGTGCATCAAAAGCTCGGGCTTCTACACAATTTGTTCATCACTTTGTTCTTCAAACACACCCTCAATTAACTTGAGGAGGTAATACTTCTTCCTCCTTCTCTCTCTCTCTATATATATATATATATATATACATATATATATATATACATATATATATATATATATATATACATATATATATATATAAGCATGATTTCAAGACTTGATATTACATGGAATTCAATTAAAATGTTTATGCACATAAACTTGTTTTCTTAGTTATTATGCTTCCGCTTGTTGTAACTTAACATGAATTGGTTTCATGATTCTATTAACATTTAGAAACTTGTTATTATGTTGAATTCCATCAATGGTATCTAGAGCCGAAGTCTATGGATTATGCTTCTTATATTGTCTTTAAACCAACTATATTTGCATTCCAAGTACATGCATGAAAATGGAATACAAAAATTATCGGGTTTGGGTGGGTTTGATATGTTGGCCGAATTCTTGGAGGTTTCAAGAGGGTTTGGAACTTGCAAATTGGACATATTTGTTCATATGTTGTTGTTCACAATCATAGCCAAGACCTTGTGGTTAAATGGATGTTTGTTTGGTTGATTTGTTAATTTCAATATGGTTGTGATTATTCATTCAATTAATTTGTAATAATATTCATTTGGTTATGTAATTTATTTTATATTTGGCATGTAAAATAGATTAGGTTGTATTTTCATTTTCTAGACAAAATGTATTAGGATATATTTTGTAACAAGATGAAGATGCATGAAGATCACAAGGAAGAACACAAGATGCATGTGGATGAAAGGTTAAGTGGGAGGTTAAAACCTCTTACTTTGTGTTTCACCCATTGACCGGTGGCATTTTGTTTTCGACTAAACAAAATGTCTACCAAAAGGCTTGATTGTGAACATTTGTTTTGCATGTGTGGTTGTTTTAATTTCTTGTATGATTGTGGATTGTGTATGTTACTACAACATGTTATCACACAAGTTAACAACAAGCAAAACTACAATTTAATTGGTTAAATTATTAACTATATGCAATGAACAAAACTACAATTTAATTGGTTAAATTGAAATGGCCAAAGACGTTAATAAATGGTTATTAAGAACTAGAAACGGATTGCACATATAAAATGGTTTATATCATAGTAATAAAATTGGCATTATTACATGACATGAAAATGGATTTTCATAAGTACCATACACTAAATGCATGTTGGTGTATGGCATAAAAGTTTTCTCAAACTAGAAATAACGAAAACTTAAAATCCCTTTTAACAACAAGGTAAACAAATTTAACGCCATCCTATTGTGTGACACTTAGGCGTATTAGGGAACTCATGATGAGATAAAGGTCACCTAACCATTATGAGCAAACTAATATGATTAAGGTAAATTTTGCACACTTGTGGGATAAAGGTCACCTAACCACTTGTATGTTAAGTTTACTCGTTTACGCAAGTAGGACGACTTGATTTGGAAATCATGAACTTAGGGTCACTGAAGCATGATGAACAAATAGGCGTTGATGGGATAATATGCCATGCAAAAGGATTGCATGATCCCATAACTTAGAAGTTGCAAAAGGATTGCAATTGTCATATAATGACTACCTAGCTAAATCAAATGACGGGATAAAGGTCACCTAACCGAAATTTGGTTTACCGTTGGATTCTAAAATTTAATAAATATCAATTGGATTTAAAGGGTATTGATTGTTAAATTAAAATTAATACTTAAACAACTTTGTTAAATTTTGTAGATGGCCGCCAATAACAACAACAACATTCCAAACGCACCTATCAACTTTAACAACCTATCGTTGAGGTCAATCCTCGAAAAGGAAAAACTCAACCATACGAACTTCATGGATTGGTTCCGCAATCTAAGAGTTGTCCTCAAACTTGAGGATAGGGCGTATGTGTTGGAAGACCCCATTCCCGATCAATCGGACGAGGATGATACGGAAGGCATGGCTTATTGGGAGAAATATTGCACCGATTCGGTGCAAGTTTCTTGCCTCATGCTTGGGACTATGATACCAGAACTCCAAAAGGATTTCGAGCATCATAGTGCATATGACATGATCACACAGTTGAAGGAGATGTTCCTTCAACAAGCTCGTGTCGAGCGCTTTGAAACGGTCCGAGCGCTTCATGCATGTCGAATGGACGACTCCCAATCTGTTTCATCTTATGTCCTTAAGATGAAAAGCCTAATTGATCGAGCGAACCGTCTAAACTGCAACGTGTCTAATGAATTAGCCACGAACCTTATCCTTAATTCTTTGTCAAAGAGGTTTGACATATTTGTAATGAATTACAATATGAATGGATGGGATAAAAGCATTGGCGAATTACATGCCATTCTTAAGACGGCAGAGGCAAGCATGGGTAAAAGGGCTTCACCCATGTTTACGATCAATGAAGGCGGGTCCAAAAACAATAACACTTCTAAGCCAAAGGCAGCTAAGAGGAAAGGACCAGCCTACCTAGGTAAGGGCAAGGGAAAGGGGAAGGTGGTTACCCCAACCAACAACAACAAGAAGCAAAAGGTTGCCGGAAAGGCTAACCCCAAGGAAGATCCGTGCTTCGGTTGCGCTGAAATGGGTCACTGGAAACGCAACTGCCCGGTCTACCTCAAGGAGTTGAAGGAAAATAGGGATGCAGGGCAAACCTCAGGTAATGTATATATGGTATACATTGAGCTTAGTATTACTTCTTCTAATACATGGGTATTAGACACAGGATGTGGAACTCATATTTGCAATACTTTGCAGGGGTTCAAAAGAAGTGATCAAGATGCGGGAACAACAAGTCTCTTCATGGGAAATGGAGCAAGGGTGAAAGTGAAAGCTCGAGGAGACTTTGTTTTAAAGCTACCAAGTGGTTTGGAGCTTGTTTTGAAAAATGTTTTGTATGCACCCGATTTATCTCGAAACATTATTTCGGTATCCCGTTTGAAACAATATGGTTTTAATCTTAATTTCATTAATGATGATATCCATGTTTCTTTAGATAATGTGTTCTATTTTAAGGCTTCGCCTTCGAATGGTATTTATGAATTGGTTCATGATGACACATCATACAATAACTCAATGTTCCATGCAAACACCAAGAAACTCAAAAGGGATTTGAGTGATTCCTACTTATGGCATTGTCGCCTTGGTCACATAAAGAAGAATCGAATGCATACACTTCAAAGGAATGGCCTTTTGAAATCAAATGAACTAGACTCATTTGATGTATCTAAATCTTGTTTACAAGGCAAAATGACTCAAGCACCTTTCAAAGGGACCTATGAAAGGGCTAAGGACTTATTGGGATTAATACATTCGGATGTATGTGGACCCTTTAAGCCCATGACTAGGAAAGGTGAAAGATAGTTCGTCACTTTCATTGATGACTTTAGTTGTTTCGGATATGTCTACTTGTTAAGACATAAGGACGAAACTTTTGAAGCATTCAAGGAATATCAAAACGAAGTACAAAATCAACTCAACAAGATAATAAAGGTACTTCGTACCGATAGAGGAGGTGAATACCTAAGTGATGCTTTCCAAGATCATCTTAGAAGTTGTGGGATTACCTCGCAACTTACTCCACCCGGGACACCACAACTTAATGGTGTATCCGAAAGGAGGAACCAAACCCTACTGGATATGGTTCGATCTATGATGGCTAGAAGCTCATTACCTCTATCATTCTGGGGTTATTGTCTATGCTCCACGGCTCGTATTCTAAATATGGCCCCAACCAAGAAAGTGGAACGAACTCCTCATGAGATGTGTTTTGGAAAACCTCCATCTCTAACATACTTAAAGGTATGGGGATGTGAAGCTTATCCTAAGCGTTACGTCCCTAATAAGTTGAATGCTCGATCCACGAAGTGTATCTTCATAGGATATCCCAAGGATGATATGGGATATTATTTCTATGATCCATCCGAGCATAATGTATTTGTTGCTCGAAAGGCGGAATTCCTTGAAACTAAGTTCCTAATGGAAGGAAATAGTGAAAGGAAGATAGATCTTGAAGAGGTTCAAGATCAAGTAGATGATACACAATTGGCTGACACTAGCACTCAACATGAAAATGTTGAGAGTGATCAAATGGATGATCAAAATACACAAGACATTCGCAGATCTGGTAGGATTAGTAATCCTCCTGAGAGATATGGGTTTCTCATGGATGGTTGCTATGTGCTTGATTTGGATGAACCAACAAACTACCAAGATGCTTTATCAAGGATTGATAAGGATAAATGGCAGGAAGCCATGAACGCTGAGATGCAATCCATGTATGACAACCAAGTTTGGGAATTTGTTGAACAACCTACTGGCTCAAGGCTAGTTGATTGTAAATGGCTTTTCAAAATGAAAACCGACATACATGGAAACTTGGATACATATAAAGCTAGACTTGTAGCAAAAGGTTTCACTCAAACTCAAGGGGTTGACTATGATGAAACTTTTTCGCCTGTGGCAATGCTAAAGTCTATTAGGATATTACTTGCCATTGCTGCTCATTATGATTATGAAATATGGCACATGGATGTCAAGACCGCTTTCCTAAATGGACATCTTGAGGAAGATGTCTATATGGTTCAGCCTGAAGGTTTTGTTGATCCGAAGTGTCCTAAAAAGGTATACAAGTTAAAGAAGTCAATCTACGAATTAAAACAAGCATCTAGAATGTGGAATCATCGTTTTAATGAGAAAGCCAAGAAATTTGGCTTCATTAAAAATGGTGATGAAGCTTGTGTATACAAGAAAGCTAGTGGGAGCACTATCATGCTCCTTGTACTATATGTGGATGATATATTGTTATTTGGAAATGATATTCCGGCAATGGAAGGTGTTAAAACTTGGCTAAGTAAATGCTTCTCCATTAAGGATCTTGGAGAAGCACAATACGTTTTGGGGATTGGGATCCATAGGGATAGATCCAAGAAACTGATAGGTTTAAATCAAAGTGCATATATTGAAAAGGTCTTGAAAAGGTTCAAGATGGAGAACTCTAAGAAAGGTTTGGTACCTATTCAAAAGGGAACACTTCTCAGTTCATCTCAGTGCCCTACCACGAAAGATGAACAGGAAAGAATGAAGAAAGTCTCATATGCGTCTGCCATTGGGTCAATCATGTATGCAATGATATGCACTAGACCGGATGTGTCATGCGCCCTTAGCCTGACAAGTAGATACCAGAATAACCCAGGAAACAGTCATTGGATTTCTATCAAAAGTATATTGAAATACCTTAGGAGGACTAAGGATATGTTTCTGATATATATTTGTCTGGTGAAGAGGAACTCGCTGTAAAAGGTTACGTAGATGTGAGTTTCCAAATTGATCGAGATGATTCTCGATCACAGTCCGGTTATGTCTTCACGTTAAATGGAGGTGCGGTCTCTTGGAAGAGTTCAAAACAGGATGTTGTTGCTCTATCCACTACAGAGTCAGAGTACATCGCCGCATCATTGGCAGCTCAGGAAGCTGCATGGATGAAGAAATTCATTGACGACTTAGGAGTAGTCCCTTCCATTCAGGACCCTCTTGAGATCTTTTGTGATAACGAGGGTGCGATTGTTCAAATCAAAGAACCTCGTGCTCACCAAAAGACCCGTCACATTGAGCGGAGATTCAACTACATAAGGGATGAAGTTGAAAAGGGAAAGATATGTATTCGTAAAGTTCACACAGATCTTAACATAGCGGATCCACTCACGAAGCTCTTACATGGATCAAAACATGCAGGACATGTTTGTGCTTTAGGGCTTCGATATTCTAGTGATTGGTCATGACCTGTTTTAAGTATTGTAACAGAACGAAATTGTTCAAATTGATTAATATAATTATGGCATTAATTTATTTTGAGTTATGTTCCTATTTTTCATATTTTATCCATGAATAAGTAATTATTTTAAATTTCGTAGTCGATCACATTTGTGGGAACAAGTGTGAGGTTTAGACTATTATGAACTTGGATTGGTATACATTCACGGGATGAATGTGGGGCAAGGTTGCAACTAAGGTTCATAGATATTTGTGGGATACAAATATTGGAAGACCCGCCCTCAAGATTTACTAAATAGAGCCATTGTGGTTGATCACATGTAATCTTGAGTGAAGGCAAATATCATTGTATCCTCTGACCTGAGATACATATTGGGTTCGGATATTTGCCTAGTATTGTGCCTTGATTCTTTCCTTCGCTATTCTGAAATATGGTAGTTCACATGGAAGAGCTCAGGTATAATGCAAGGTATATATTTAGGACGTGTGTAGTTAAGATGGAATTTGTCCCTCTTATTCGTTGAGAGTCAGATGTCTAAGGCCTGATAAATTTAAATCTAGAAGAGAGTGATCACTCTGTGTCTCTTAGATTTAACATGACATCTAGGACGAAAGGATAAAATTAAAAGATTCACTTATTCATATTCGAGATGGGAACTCAAAAGGGATGATGTTATTGAATGGCACAAAGTCATAACATATTAGGGGTGATGGACGGTCGTTAGGTGGTATCCATCACTTGCATTAACTTCTTATATTTCTCGTGCAAGTGGGAGATTGAAGGTATTTTGAATGCCCGAGAGACATACTAAATTAATGTGGCTAATGTGTTATGATCCAAGTCGGGTCATACCCAATAACAAGCTTACCGACACTTTATATGTATTTAATCTTAACGATTGGGTCGTTAAATAAATACGCGACACTTGGATTTTAGAAAATCGGTTTTCTAAAATGTTATCACTTGAGATAAATTATTTGGATAATTTACATATAATTGTTTATAAGTTTAAATGATTATATTGTGTTATATTTTATAAAAGGTTTATAAAATGTGAAAGTAACAAACAAATACATGTTTTATATATATATATATATATATATATATATATATATATATATATATATATATATATATATATATATATATATATATATATATATATATATATATATATATGTTAAAAACATTGTTTTATAAAATAAGAGAGTGTGCAGATTTTGGGACTCCAAGACTCCCATGCTTACCTTGTTTTGTTACTTTTAAGACTTCACAAGTCCTTATGTGCATAGGCTACTCAAGGACCAAGGTTTGAACAAGTCTCTCAAGTGTAAATACATCTTTGAAGCAAGAAAAAAACACTGCACAGAATTATTCTGCACAAGCAGCTGGCTGTGACCCTTTTTTAGACTCAAAGGGAGTTCTAAAATTCTTTTTCAAGCTCAATTAAAGTGTCTAATTAAATCCTAACTAAAGTATTAGGTGTTGGGTAAAAGTTTGGGGTATTATCTCTTGAGGTATCATAGTTTTGAGATTCCATTCATCATCATCTTTTGACAAGCTGCTGTCCAGAATTTTGGGTTCAAAAGAAGAGAGTTTCTAGCTTGGTCTTAAGGTGATTGAGTGTCTAAAACATAATCAATTTCAAGGGTGGTGTTGGTGCATCAAAAGCTCGGGCTTTTACATAATTTGTTCATCACTTTGTTCTTCAAACACATCCTCAATTAACTTGAGGAGGTAATACTTCTTCCTCCTTCTCTCTCTCTCTCTCTCTCTCTCTCTATATATATATATATATATATATATATATATATATATATATATATATATATATATATATATATATATATATATATATGTAAGCATGATTTCAAGACTTGATATTACATGGAATTCAATTAAAATGGTTATGCACATAAACTTGTTTTCTTAGTTATTATGCTTCCGCTTGTTATAACTTAACATGAATTGGTTTCATGATTCTATTAACATTTAGAAACTTGTTATTATGTTGAATTCCATCAGAGTGTGCCAACCTATGTTAGACAAGTCGGTAATTGTGTTACTTGACGACATACTTGTCTATTCTAAGAGTATGAAGGAACATGAACGCCATGCGCGAGGTGTTGAAGACGTTGTAAAAGGAGAAGTTGTATGCTAAATTCTCTAAGTGTGAATTTTGTCTAAGGGAAGTGCAATTCCTTGGTCATATTGTAAATAAACAAGGCATCCAAGTAGATCCGGGGAAGATAGAGACGGTAAAGAGTTGGGCACAACCGACTACACCTACGAAAATCTAAAGTTTTCTCGGATTGGCCGGTTATTATCTTCGGTTTATCCAAGACTTTTCTAAAATCGGTTCTCCATTAACAAAGTTAACAAGGAAGAACGTGAGATTTAATTTGGAAAATGAGCAAGAAATTGCTTTCCAATTGTTGAAAAAGAAATTGTGTCAAGCTCCGGTGTTAGTGTTACCGGAAGTTCTAGAAGATATGACGGTTTATTGTGATGCCTCATTAAATGGGATCGGGTGTGTTCTAATGCAAAGAGGTAAAGTTATCGCTTACGCCTCTCAACAATTAAAGGAACACGAAAAGAGATATCTGACTCATGATCTGGAATTGGCGGCGGTGGTGCATGCGTTGAAAATTTGGCTCCACTACTTGTATGGTGTCAAGTGTACAATTTATTCGGATCACAAGAGTTTGAAACATCCTTTGATCAACGAGATTTGAACTATCGTCAGCGTAGATGGATGGATGTGGTAAAGGATTATGATTGTGAGATACTTTACCATCCGGGTAAGGCGAATGTGGTCGCAGATGCGTTGAGTCAAAAGAGTCAACATCCGATGATACGAGTAGGATCGTTACGCATGACTATTACTAACAATTTTCTTATAAAGCTTGGTGAGGTACAAATCGAAGCTTTCGTTAACAACAAGCACGAAGAACGAATCATGGGGCAAATGGAGTCTATTACCTTAGGCCCGCATGGTTTGTTGTCCTTTCAAGGACGAGTGTGGGTGCCTAAGATGGGCGATTACCGACAAGTGCTACTTGATGAAGCACATAAGTCAAAGTATTCCATTCTTCCGGGTGCGATGAAGATGTACCTTGATTTGAAGAAAAAGTATTGGTGGCCGGGCATGAAAACGTGATGTTGTTAAGTATGTTGAATAATGCGTCACGTGTTTGTAAGTTAAGGCCGAACACCAAAAGCCGTATGGTATGTTACAACCATTAGAAATCCTGAAGTGGAAGTGGAAGCATATTACCATGGACTTTATTACAAAGTTACCAAAGACGGCGAGAACCCAATTTGATACGATTTGGGTGATAGTTGATCGGTTGACGAAAAGTGCAATGTTTCTTCCTATCTGGGAGACGATATCGTCGGAGACTTTGTCTAAGTTGTTTATCAAGGAAGTGATATCAAGGCATGGGGTTCCTATATCTATTGTTTCAGATCGAGATACTCGTTTCACGTCTCGATTTTGGAATAAGTTTCATGAAGATATGGGTACTCAATTGAATATGAGCACGGCATATCATCCCCAAACGGACGGTCAAACCGAGCGCATGAATCAAACGTTGGAGGATATGCTGCTGGCTTGTATTATTGATTTCGGTGGTAGTTGGGATGAACACTTGATTTGGTGGAATTCTCGTACAACAATAGTTACCATGCTAGTATTGGAATGCCACCGTATGAGATGTTTTATGGGTAAAGGTGTCGAACTCCTATTTGTTGGGGTGAAGTGGGACAAAGAGAAATCGGGAGTACCGATTTAGTTTTAGAGACAAATAGTAAAATTGAGATGATTCGGGCTCGACTTAAGGCGGCGCAAGATAGACAAAAATCTTATGCCTATAAACGAAGGCGACCAATTGAGTTCCAAGAAGGTGACATGGTGATGCTTAAGGTTTCGCCGTGGAAGGGTGTTATTCGATTTCGAAAAAGGGGGAAGTTAGATCATCGGTTTATTGGACCTTTTAAAATTTTGGCTCGTGTTGGTGAGGTTGCTTATAGACTAGAGTTACCCGAAGAGCTTGCGGGAATTCATAACACATTTCATATTTCCCATCTCCGTAAGTGTCTTGCGGATGACTCAACTTGGGTACCGTTAGATGAACTCACTTTGAACAACAAATTAGAGTACGTTGAAGAACCGATAGCTGTCATGACCCGGAAATTTTCGACAAATTTTAAACCAAACTCTCGATACGATTTAATATTTTTGACACGATAAGCAAAGTCAATAATGTTGAGTCTCGAAAACTTTGAAAAATTTACATGAATGCATTTACCCTTTTGACCATTCCCTACGATTCACGAACAATTATTTGTAAATAAATTTGTATGTATATATATATATACATATATATATATATATATATATATATATATATATATATATATATATATATATATATATATATATATATATATATATATATATATAAGGTATATTGAATATATATTTACATGGTTTCAAATTTATTTAGTAAACGATAATAACACTCCTTTGTCAGTCAATCGATATTAAGTAAGTCAAATTAAAACTTATATAATTTTAAAATAAACGGTGATCCGAAAATGAGTTCTATAAATTTTAGGCTTATTAAATATATATTTAGGAACTAATTGTTAAGTTTTAACACTTTTTATATTTTACCCATAATTGAGAGGGACAGTTGATGTAAATTTTATTTAACGAATTAAGGATCGAATTTTATAACATAATGACCAAAATAAATAAATATAGTTAATTTAAAATTTTGGAATTTTTCTGAATACTTTTATTTCGCCACTGAGTGAACAACGGGGCACGATATAATAGTCCGTGAAAACTGTCGGTAATATGAATACAAATATATGAGATGGCTTTACTGCTTATTTCATTTAATCCCACGTTTTACTTTATAAATATTATTATATTATTATTATTAATCAATAGATTTAAGTTATAGTGGCAGATAGATTTCTTTATATTTGATGTATGTACAATGGACCACTCATACCCACTTACTTCTATCCTTTTCTTTTTGTTTTAAACGTAATATCACATTCTAATCTATCACTTTTTCTTTCTTTTGAAAACTCATGATTTAAAATCACCACTCTCATCATCTTCTACAAAACCATCATCATTCATGCTACTTACAATGTTTATATTTCGATCACAAAAGAAAACCGCCACCTATTATCACCCTTGAACACCCATCTACGTCTTGCATCTATTTCTATTAACCAGTGTACATCAAACCCATTTTAAACTCACAACACCCTCTTCACCACTACAACACCATCACAACCTTTGCCACCTGCTTGTTTTCTATTGAAACCGAAACAAAAACCCATGCTACCACCACCTTTCGATCATTAAACAACCCGACATCGAAACCCATTAAAACATCATCATCATCGTTATCTTTTGCTACTATTCGGTTTCTATGACCGTCAAGAACAAACCCACGACTCACAACCATTACAACCCATCACCATTCGAGTACCTATTAAATCTTGTCACTGTTCACCATCTTGTTCGGTAAAAACCCAAGCAACCATCTGCAACTTGCTGTTCGTTACCTTCTATTTTCATTTTCGATGACACCACACACACCACGGACCATCAACCGTTGAGCCTTAACAACCACCAATCTCTCTCTACTCTCTCTCATCCTTTCTCTCTCCCAATTCTATTTCTGTTTACAACAGCTATAGCAAACCTGTATACTAATTGCTTGTCGATGCATTGATAAACGATTGAGGGGATCACTACTGCTGTTGTAACAGTTCCGTTCAATGTTATGGCAGTCATACTTCCGTTTAAACAGCTATTAGAATAATACGGGTATGATAATTATTTGATAATGATGAAACAATGATGATGATATTCTGTTAATTGTTTCCTGTCTCCTCTTTTCTTGACAACAATAACCCACCAATGGGATGGCTATCCGAATCCTTGAAATTTTCCCACATATCACGGAATAAATTAAATGGGTATTCAATTTGGACTTGTTTGTTGAAGTGGACTTATGATTGATTTCATATTTGGGCCGCAGGTCAATTTTTTTTATTTTTGGCCCGAGAAATAATTGGATGGGCTTCTGTATTGCTGTTGGGCTTATAATTCTCTGTTGGGCCGTGAGCCAAGTTTTTTTTCTGTTGGCGAGTTGTTGCATGATGACGTTTTTGATAAAATTCGATTAGATGAAATTGGATGAGGATGAGTAGGTTATGATGATCGTGAATGATGTTTGAAGTTCCAAAATTTTGAAGTTGCTGTATTTGAAAAAGACAATAAAGAGTAAAAGGATAAAGGGGATTAATTATCTAATTAATACAGAAAAGTAGCGAGTAGAAATGGTTTAATGGTATGTTTCGGGTTAACGGGACGTCGCGGGTTCAAACCCGGACTTGGGCATTTTTTTTTAAAGAGCTACTCCTTTGAGGTAGTTATTACTAATACTCTTATTATTGTTATTATTATTATTATATTATTATTATTATTATTATTATTATTATTATTATTATTATTATTATTATTATTATTATTAATATTATTATTAATAAGTATCATGGTTAGAAAAATTGTATTATATAAACATTAACATGGTTGTTTATGAAGACATAAGTTATGAAAGTGATTATATAATAAGAACACATTAATACTAAGATGAATATAATGGTTATGAATATTATTAAGATTAAGATTAATAAGAGTATTATTTTTTTTATCATTATTATTCGTAATATCATTATTATTATTAAAATTAATATTTTTATTATTAAAAGTATCATTTTTACTATCACTATTATTATTATTATTTTATCAATAGTGTTATTATTATAAGTACTATTATTTTTATTATCATAATTATTATTATTATCATTATTAGTAAAAGTATCATTATTATCATGATTATTATAAATATCATTATTATTAATAAAATTATTATTATTATTAACATTAATTATATAAATATTACATATAACAAATTATTGATCTTTGATATAAAACCAATTATATATATATATATATATATATATATATATATATATATATATATATATATATATATATATATATATATATATATATATATATATATAACTATATGTATGAATATTGATCATTTTATCAAATAACTATATATATAAAACATAACTGAAGATATAAAATATAAATAAGATATATATATTTATATAACTACAACCTTTAATATATATAGATATATAAATATTATATAGAAGGAATTATGTGATTAGATGTGTTAATTAATATATATACAAATGATATAGGTTCGTGAATCCAAGGCCAACCCTGCATTGTTCAGTATCGTCGTATGAATATTTTTACTACAAAATATTGGATTGTGAGTTTCATTTGATCCCTTTTTACATGCTTTTGCAATATATATTTTTGGGACTGAGAATACATGCGCTACTTTTATAACTGTTTTAAGAAATAGACACAAGTAATCGAAACTACATTCTATGGCTGGATTATTAAACCGAATATGCCCCTTTTTAGTCTGGTAATCTAAGAATTAGGGAACAGACACCCTAATTGACGCGAATCCTAAATATAGATCTATTGGGCCCAACAAGCCCCATCCAAAGTACCGGATGCTTTAGTACTTCGAATTTATCATGTCCGAAGGGAGTCCCGGAATGATGGGGATATTCTATATGCATCTTGTTAAGGTCGGTTACCAGGTGTTCACCATATGAATGATTTTTGTCTCTATGCATGGGACGTATATTTATGAGAACTGAAAATGAAAATCTTGTGGTCTATTAAAATGATGTAAATGTTTGATTATGATAAACTAATGAACTCACCAACCTTTTGGTTGACACTTTAAAGCATGTTTATTCTCAGGTATTAAAGAAATCTTTCGCTGTGCATTAGCTCATTTTAAGGATATTACTTGGAGTCATTCATGGCATATTTCGAAAGACGTTGCATTCGAGTCGTCGAGTTCAGTAAAGATTATGATTAAGTAAATGACAGATTAGATCATTTATAGATGGATATTATGAAATGGTATGCATGCCTGTCAACTTTTAATGTAATGAAAGTTTATCTTTTAAAACGAATGCAATGTTTGTAAAATGTATCATATAGAGGTTAAATACCTCGCAATGTAATCATATGTTATTGTATTCGTTCTTATGGATTAGGACGGGTCTTTACATGTGGTATCAGAGCGGTGGTCTTAGAGAACCAGGTCTTGCATTAGTGTGTCTAACTAATAGTTGTTTAGATGAATTAGTGGGTCTGAACTTCGACCGTGTCTGCATGTCAAAAGTTTTGCTTATCATTTCTAGTCGGAAATCATCTGTTTATCATCCTTAGAAATTACCTGCTTATCATTCTTAGTTTAGACATGTCTTACTGCCTCTATTGCATAAACAGTGTATAGATAAATTCATATCTTAGCGTATCTGTTATTGTTACCTTTGCCTGACAGCTTCCGTAGATTCCTCCGTAACTTATGGTATTTTAGTATTATATATGCATATATAAATTATGTATTGTAGGGTACTAATCTACATCCTATAATCTATTTCTTATTAAAAATCCTTCATCTGATCGTATGAGATGAATCCCTAAACCAGTTCGAGTCCCTCAGATGTCGATAGCTATTCCGATAGTTATTCCGACAGCTATTCCGACATGGATATTCACCTAAGCTCCAAAAGCAGTGTCACCAGAATGAATCAATCAATCAGCCATCCCCAATTCATCTGATGGGTTCGTAGTCGACTTAATTAATGGAGACACGAAGAAGGCGATCCTTTCCACCAACCAAATTGCCCTCTTGGCGAAGAACCTGAAGCACCTACCGGCGAATCTATCCGAAACACCATTTTTAGCCTCATTTCCAGAGTAGTTCATCACAATTATATTATATCCACAATTCTAAACCTTATTCATCGCTCGTTCTGACCGACAATCATCCCAGAATAATAGAAGAAGTCAACGAACTTCGCGCTCGAATAATCAATTTGAAAAATATGGTGCAAAACGTACCAGCTTTAACAACATCACCGGCACCAACAGTACTACCAACATCAACACCAGTACCACCAACAACCCAAGTTTCAACATCACACGCCTCAACATCGCAATCTATACCTCGAGCATAATCTTGCTCTACATCGGTTATCTTCGATCTATATGACGTTCTACATTATTTATCTTCGTTCGACATGATGATTATGTAATCTCTAATGTTTTAGAGATTATGTACTCTAATTCTAATCGAAAAGCAAATGAGATTAATATCATATTAATTCATTAAATCCATGATTAAATCTGAAGAAAACATATGTGTATATATATTTTCATAAAGATTGTAATTAAAAATTCTTTCGTACAAACTGTTAATAGTGAAAATATTTTAACGGGTAGGTAATACCCGAGGAATATTTAGATTTCACACTAACATGTTATACTGTACATTCTTCAAATCTGATTCACCAGTCATTGAACTATCCTATTTACATCCACAGATATACGTATCCGTTCACCGAAGAATAACCATTTTCATTCAAATTTCATATTTTGATTTTGACAGATCAGAATCCAACAAGTAGCATAATGAAGAAAACATTATAAAATTTGTTAGGAACAAACAAATTAACTATGAGAAATTATGTTAAGAATCCACGTTAACAAAATCCTAGCTAACTGTTCCTAGCTAACTGATTACATTTTAATTATTGCAATTTATATATCGCAATTTTAATTCTTGCAATTTTATTTATCGTCATTTAATTTCTGTATTTATTTTACGCACTTTAAATATCGGGACACGTATACAAGGTTTTGACATATCATATCGACGCATCTATATATATTATTTGGAATAACCATAGACACTCTATATGCAGTAATGCGGGAGTTAGCTATACAGGGTTGAGGTTGATTCTAAAATAATATATATACTTTGAGTTGTGATCGAGTCTGAGACATGTATACAATGGGTCATGATACGTATTAATTAATTCGAATATTATATATTAAACTATATATGAATTGTTGATTTACTAACTGTGGACTACCAACATTGGACAATTAAAATATTGATTATAACATATGAAACTAAACATCTCTTCAAGTTTGCCACTTGATTTCATCTTAAACCTCATTTGTAACTTGACGATTACAATCTGCGTTCAAACTTTTCATGATTCTTGAAAACACCTCAATCGAGAAGATGAACCAACCGCACTTCATCTACGGAAGGAAAGATTTATGCATATAGTTTTGCACCTGAAAAACTCCCAGAAACTGAGTAAACGTTTAACACGTAGCTGTGCTAATTCCTTTAGCGTTATTATTACCGAAAATAACTTTGCAACTCCTGTTCGAGATAGCCAGTTTTGTCACAGCTCCAGCAAGACAACTTCGACTTTTATAACTTTGATATATACGTTTGCCATTGTTATTGTTACCGGAAAACCTTTTATATTCTACAATATTACCAACAGACGTACCAGCAACCTTGTTGCTCCTTTGCTTAAATATCTCCTAAATTTTTTATATTTATTTATTGAAACCCTATCATGTACTCATCGACATCTTGTAGCGATAGTTGTCAAACCAAATACCAGGAAGCATTAATCATTAATTCTCAAATTTTGCAGCGTTCCTACGTCAACAGTTATATATCTATATATAACGCATATCTTTTAGACCGATGAATTTCGATTTGAAATCTCTAAATTCCTGAAAAGCACTCTAGCTTATGAATCAGATCTCTGAGTTCTGAAAATGCTGATGAAGCAGCAAAATTTGTAGATGATCTTAATGTCCAAAAGTTTGATGATAAAGAATGGAGTGTTGGAAACACTCAATAGAAAATTGGTACTGAAAAACGAATTGATCAAACCATGAAGGAGACTGTGGACAAATCACAAGAAGTCAACATGTACTTAACGAATCCATACAATTCAGTACCTGATGAAACCTCCAGCAAATATCTTGCTTCCTACTTATTTCAATTCTTTGCAGAAAAAGTTTCTGCATCACCCTTTAATTTCAGGTACTTTAGAAATTCTAAGATATCATCGTATCTTCCGTTATAAATATCTTCGATATTCCTGAGGATACCTTCACAGCTATTCTTGTCCAAAATTATTTATCTCTTCATGCTATCTATATTACATCATAAAAGAAACTGTTTTAGTTTCTATATTCTGTAACAATCGAGTTTAAATTATGAATGATTTCCTAGAGAAGTGTTGGGAATTGAAGCATGAGTTAGTATAATATAATGACGTCAAGCCAACGTGGTTATATTACAGTAAGTCATGCTGAATTTCTAATGGAACACGATGGTTCACAGACCCAACCCTCATCATGTGTCATGTTACACGACTCTTTCATTCTACTTAATCTTTAAGCATAACACAGAAATATTTCTGTTCTTCCGTAATTCTAACAGTTTGCTAATAAATCGTGTGATTACATTTTCTTTCTGATTAGAAGATTTCTTTAAATTCCATGAATTCCGGAAATCAACCGTGACTACGTCAAAAGTTAAGACGAACCTTAATTTTATCATTTCGCTCTTTTGTGATAAATTTACTCGTACTCTTCGAGTAATCGAACCATTTTATCTATATTAATCAAAAATGATATAACACTAATTATCAACCCATATTCGTCATGAAAACATTTTTATTGTTAGCCATGATGACCTCACTCAAATTTCGGGACGAAATTTCTTTAACGGGTAGGTACTGTCATGACCCGGAAATTTTTGACAAATTTTAAACCAAACTCTCGATACGATTTAATATTTTTGACACGATAAGCAAAGTCTGTAATGTTGAGTCTCGAAAACTTTGGAACAGTTTACATGAACGCATTTACCCTTTTGACCATTCCCTACGATTCACGAACAATTGTTTGTAAATAAATATATATGTATATATATATATATGTAAGGTATATTGAATGTATATTTACATGGTTTCTAATTTATTTAGTAAACAATAGTAGTGGAATTAACCACATTACACATATTACATAAGTACACATTCAATTACACACTAGTGGAATTAACCACATTACACATACTTGAGCATTTAATGACTCAATTCGCATTAAATGACTCAACCACACCAAAACCGCCCTTAAATGGCCAAGACCCGACTTTAACCACTAAAGCTAGTGAATTAAAGTCTTCTAACCTCAACTAACATAAACTTAGGGTAATTCATACCCATTTCACCCAAACTAGGTCAACTAGTACATTTTGACCCATTTTAATTACTTAGCCTCACAATCAAGTCAAACTTACCCATTAACACTTCTTTCATAAATCTAAAAGTGTATTAGTGACTAGCAATACCATTTGACACATACAACCTCAAATCACAAGACCAAAACCCTAGTTTGTGGCTATTAGGGTTTCATTACAACAACATAACCCAAATTCACCCATCTTACCCTCAAATGGGTCACCTAAATCTCTAGTAACCAAAACCCTAACCATTAACCAATTAAAACTCAAAATTTAGAGTTAGAACTTACCGAGACTATCAACGTGTAGCTAGAGATACAAGCAACAACTTTAATTCTTGCTCCAAGGTTTGATTCACAATTCTCCACTCTCAAATCTCACTTGAACACAAATGGGCTTTTAAGTTTTGGGAGAGAAAATGGAAAGAAAAGAGAAAAGAAATTGAATTAAATGAATAAGTGGTTGAGATTTAAAGCTCCCATCAGATCTACACATCAATTTACCATTTTGCCCCTTAAAATCCCCTAAAAAGAGCTAAGTCCGGAATCTGTCCAGCAGGATTGCCGCGGCGCGGCTTAATTCGTCGTGGCGCGACGTATAAAGGGAAAACAGACCCTTCATAACTCATCTTCTGATCCAGGTTTGCTTGATATGCCGCGGCGCGGACCACTTTGTCGCGGCGCGGCTTAAAGCTGCACCTGAACAGCTCGACCACCTTAAGCAAATTTTGATTTTTATTTAATTGTACACTCCATTCCCGCTTCATATATTCGCCTAACCCTCAACAATAGTCTCACAAGACTTAACACTATCAAAACTCATGTATAAACTTGTATATGCGCATATTGTCAAGCATATCTACGTATATACACATATCTACACACATATCTATACATTTCCTCATAAACTAACGAGTTACAAACGTACTAATGATTAAGTGTGTACCTTTAGACGTGTACGGGGAAACGGGATGTTACCACTCTCCCCCACTTGAATCGGAGCGCGTCCCCGGGATCCAAGCCGCATGACAAGAAGGAAGATAAACCAACACAAACTCTTCGGGCTCCCAAGTAAACTCGGAACCCTTACTACGACGCCATTGAACTTTAAAAGTCCTAACCTCTTTATGTCTCAACCTTTTGACCTTCTCATCAAGTATAGCAATCGGCTCTTCAATATACTCTAACTTATTGTTTAGCTCGATCTCGTCTAATGGCACCCAAGATGAATCATCCGCAAGACACTTACGGAGATGGGAAACATGAAATGTATTATGGATCCCCGCAAGCTCTTCGGGTAATTCCAAACGATACGCGACTTCACCAACACTAGCTAAAACCTTAAATGGTCCAATAAACCGAGGAGATAACTTTCCCCGTTTTCGAAATCGAATAATACCTTTCCATGGCGAAACCTTAAGCATCACCATGTCACCTTCTTGGAATTCGATCGTTCGTCTACGTTTGTCGGCATACGACTTTTGCCTATCTTGAGCCTTTTTCAAATGCTCTCGAATCATATCAATCTTGCTATTCATTTCTAAAACCAAATCGGTACTCCCGATTTCCTTTTGTCCCACTTCACCCCAATAAATCGGGGTTCGACATCTACGCCCATAAAGCATCTCATATGGCGGCATCCCGATACTAGTATGATAACTATTATTGTACGAGAATTCCACCAAAGGCAAATGCTCATCCCAACTACCACCGAAATCAATAATGCACGCTCGTAACATATCTTCCAAAGTTTGATTTGTACGTTCGGTTTGACCTTCCGTTTGAGGATGGTATGCTGTGCTCAACTTCAATTGTGTACCCATATCTTCGTGAAACTTTTCCCAAAACCGAGATGTAAAATGGGTATCTCGATCCGAAATAATAGATATAGGAACACCGTGTCGAGAGATGACTTCCTTGATAAACAACTTAGCCAAGGTCTCCGACGATATCGCTTCCCGAATGGGAAGAAACCAGGCACTTTTCGTCAATCAATCAACAATCACCCAAATCGAATCAAATTGGGTTCTCGCCTTTTTAGGTAACTTTGTAATGAAATCCATGGTAATGTGCTCCCATTTCCATTTCGGGATTTCTAAAGGTTGTAACTTACCATACGGCTTTTGGTGCTCGGCCTTCACTTGCAAACACGTGACACATTGCTCCACATACTTCACAACATCACGTTTCATGCCTGGCCACCAATAATCTTTCCTTAAATCATGATACATTTTCGTCGCGCCCGGATGAATGGAATACTTTGACTTATGTGCTTCATCAAGTAGCACTCGCCGGTAACCACCCATCTTAGGCACCCACACTCTTTCTTGAAAAGACAACAAACCACGCGAGCCCATAGTGATGAACTCCGATTGCCCTACAATTCGTTCTTCATGTTTGTTGTGAACGTAAGCCTCTATTTGAATCTCACTAAGCTTTACAAGAAAATCATTAGTAATAATCATACGTAACAATCCCAATCGTAATGCCGGGTGATGACTCTTTCGACTTAACGCATCCGCGACCACATTCGCCTTGCCCGGATGATAAAGTATTTCACAATCATAATCCTTTACCACATCCATCCACCTACGTTGACGATAATTCAAATCTCATTGAGTAAAGAGGTGTTTCAAACTCTTATGATCCGAATAAATCGTACACTTGACACCATACAAGTAGTGGTGCCAAATTTTCAACGCATGTACCACCGCAGCCAATTCAAGATCATGAGTCGGGTATCTCTTTTCGTGTTCCTTTAATTGTCGAGAGGCGTAAGCGATGACTTTACCTCTTTGCATCAAAACACACCCGAGCCCATTTAAAGAAGCATCACAATAAACCGTCATGTCTTCTACCCCTTCCGACAACACTAATACCGGAGCTTGACACAACTTCTCTTTTAACAATTGAAAAGCAATTTCTTGCTCGTTTTCCCAATTGAACCTTACGTTCTTCCTCGTCAACTTCGTCAAAGGAGAAGCAATCTTAGAAAAGTCTTGGATAAACCGACAATAATAACCGACCAACTCGAGAAAACTTCGGATTTCCGTAGGCGTAGTCGGTCGTCCCCAACTCTTCACCGTTTCTATCTTCCCCGGATCTACTTGAATACCTTCTTGATTCATAATATGGCCAAGGAATTGAACTTCCCTTAGCTAAAATTCACATTTGGAGAACTTAGCATACAATTTCTCCTTTCGCAACGTCTTCAACACTTCACGCAAATGGTGTTCATGTTCCTTCATACTCTTAGAATAAACAAGTATGTCGTCAATGAACACAATTACCGACTTGTCCAACATAGGTTAGCACACTCGGTTCATAAGGTCCATGAATGTCGTCGGTGCATTCGTAAGACCAAAAGGCATAACTACAAACTCAAAATGCCCATAACGCGTTCGAAAAGCCGTTTTCTCTATGTCTTCCTCACGAACCCGCACTTGATGATAGCCGGACCGTAAGTCAATCTTAGAAAAATATGTCGCACCTTGGATTTGGTCAAACAAATCGTCAATCCGAGGCAATGGATAACGATTCTTGATCGTCACTTTATTCAACTCCCTATAATCGATGCACATCCGCATACTTCCATCTTTCTTTTTCACAAACAAAACCGGAGCACCCCATGGCGAGGAACTCGGTCGAATGAAACCCTTTTCAATCAACTCTTGGGTTTGATTTAACAACTCTTGCATTTTCGTTGTCGCTAAATGACAAGGAGTTTTAGCAATGGGAGTAGCTCCCGGAACCAACTCAATGCGAATTTCTACTTGTCTTTCCTCCGGAACCCCCGGTAACTCATCCAGAAAAACATCTTCGAACTCACTAACCACCGGAATTTCACGTATAGGTGGTGACTCATCACGAGTATCAACAACATGGGCAAGAAAAGCCATGCCACCACTAATAAGAGAACGACGTACCCGTGCAAAAGTGCATATCGGCACAAGTCTCCTACGCTTATCACCGTGAATAATTAACTCTCCCCCACTTGGGGTCTTCACTCGAATAGATTTTTCATGGCATGCGATATCGGCTCTATTTCGATCGAGCCAATCCATACCAACAACGATATCAAAATCACCCAAAGTCATAGGAATGAGATCGATTTTAAAGTTTTCGGCACCAAACACAACATCACAATTTTTACACACATCAACCACTAGCACTGTCTTGCCGTCCGCTATTTCGAATTCTACCAAACGACTTAACTTAGCTAGCAGTTTGTTAAGCTTAGATACAAATCGAGGCGACACAAAAGACAAATTAGCACCGCTATCGAATAATATCCGTGCCGGGTTAGAGTTAACCATGAAAGTACCTGAGACGACTTCACTTGATTGCTTGGCTTCGTCATTGGTCATCAAATAGTTTTACCCCCGGGCCGTACCCGCCGCCTTCTCTAACCTCTTAACATTATCATTGCGCAAGTCGAGACACTCCGGCTTCTTATGCCCTTCTTTACCGCAATTAAAACAAGTGAGCTTGGTTGTGGATGATTGTTTTGGGCACTCACGAGCCATGTGCCCCCTTTGCCCACAATTGTAGCAAGCATAAGTAAAATCCCCGGAAGCACCCTTCTTAACACTACCAACACTCTCGGAGCCCTTCTTGTGCTTCTTGTTAGAAAAGTTCGAATGACTAGTAGCTTCAAACTTCTTTTTGCCGAAGGTAAAGTCACTCTTTCTCAAGATGAGCGACTCGAACCCTTTGGCCATATCAAACAACTCATCAAAACTCTTCACCACGTTCACACTAATCTTTTCTTGATAGTTGTCATTCAAGATTCGGTAAAAGTCTTCCTTCAACATCTTATCATTCCCGACATACTTCGGGCAAAATTGAGTTTTTGACAAGTAAACGGATTTAAGAGTATTCAAATCCATCGACCCTTGCCTCAAGGAATGCAACTCATCCTTAAGTCTAGTAAGGTCGGCCGAAGTTCGGTACTCTTGGAAAAACTCCTTTTTGAATTCATCCCAAGTAAAATCCATGCATTATTCTTCGCCATAAACTTAGATTTTTGCATCACACCATAGCTTCGCATCACCTCTTAGCATGCTACAACCATACCTTGTCTTTTTATCAATCGGGCATTCACAAGTTCGAAAGGCCCCCTCCATATCGGAGATCCACCGGACACTCTTTAACGGGTCTCTTTCGCCCTCGAAAATAGGTGGTTGAGCATCCTTGAAATTCTTATAGAAAAAGTCACGTCTTCCCACATTATCTTCATGTAGGATGGCCTTAACTTGTTCCCTTACCACACCGACTAATTGTTCGTCGATTGAATCTAGGAACATCTTCTTTATATCCACAAGGTATTCCGCCTTTTGACATTGAAAAATGGCCTCAACCTTGGCCGTGAATTCGGGGTCCTCACTAGTGCCCCCATTTTCGGTGTCGTGTCTGTTTCTCATCTTCATTCTATAAAACGGAAAAGATTAAACAACGAAACGAAAGACAAGACACATATAAATACACATACATGTCAAACCGCCCCATCTTGCTCAACAATCGTCGTACATTGCTCGTGTGATACGATTTGCACCCGTAACAATGGTAGCTAGTCATTGCTATGCGAGCACGTCACAGTATCTCGCTAGTACAACGTCCATCTCGCTTGATGATTATAACTACAACACGAAACAATTAATGCAAGGTTAAATCACATAAAACTAAGCACTAAAATTTCCGATCTGACCCGAAGTCCTACAAGTCCCGCATAAAAATGCATACACATTAAAGTCTAAGTCTAGGCACCTATCTCGAGTCGCCTAAATCCCTTAGACCATGCTCTGATACCACTTGGAACAACCCAACCCGTATTCCATACGATAAATTTTTTTTTTAAAATAATACACATTTACGCGCCAATTAAATTTGTAACCATTCCACACGTTCGTTGGAACATACAACAAGTTTTAGTGTTTACAAAAGGCACAAAGGCCATTAACGAATGAGATACAAGTTTGACCAATACAAAAATGATAGTTTTAAACCAAACAACACATCGAGCATGGTTTAGGACTAAACTACCCAAAACGCTAGGCCAACTTCCAAAAGCTCCAACATAACATCATCAAGGGACACCTAGTGCCCAACGACCCCCTTGCCCTTGACCACACCTGCATCTAAAAATATAAATAACGAGAGGGGTAAGCTAATGCTTAGTGAGTGCAACAATTATACGTATACATATATAACCTACTTACTTGCAATCACTTACACATTTACCGCATACATGCTAGCAATATAAATAATCATACCCTCCCAAGTACATTACCAAACCTTCCACCATACGAGCCAGCATAATAATAGCATATAGTTTAAACAATATAATATGCTACAATCCACACACAATGATGGTTAACCAATCGAACGAGGGAATGGTGTTTAAAGACCGTCGAAGTTCATAACAACCATTAGTGCACTTAACACCTCGTACACTAACCCCACGGGTGGCATCTTAACACATCGATACTTCACCCCGAGTGGCATCTTAACACCTCGATACTTCACCCATCTATTCTACGGAGTGGTGCCTTAACACCTCGACACTTCACCCCTAGGTGGCATCTTAACACCTCGATGCTTCACCCATCACGTGAGTAGTAGTGTCTTAACACTTCGACACTTCACAACTCATACTACACAAATAAATACATCATACATGCACGCATATAATTATTCCACTCACCTTAACACCTCGGTGGTGATTTAATGCTTCTGAAGGCTTCAAAGCAAGGTACCTATTACATAAGTACACATTCAATTACACACTAGTGGAATTAACCACATTATACATACTTGAGCATTTAATGACTCAATTCGCATTAAATGACTCAACCACACCAAAACCGCCCTTAAATGGCCAAGACCCGACTTTAACCTCTAAAGCTAGTGAATTAAAGTATTCTAACCGCAAGTAACATAAACTTAGGGTAATTCATACCCATTTCACCCAAACTAGGTCAACTAGTACATTTTGACCCATTTTAATTACTTAGCCTCACAATCAAGTCAAACTTACCCATTAACACTTCTTTCATAAATCTAAAAGTGTATTAGTGACTAGCAATACCATTTGACACTTACAATCTCAAATCACAAGACCAAACCCCTAGTTTGTGGCTATTAGGGTTTCATTACAACAACATAACCCAAATTCACCCATCTTACCCTTAAATGGGTCGCCCAAATCTCTAGTAACCAAAACCCTAACCATTAACCAATTAAAACTCAAAACTTAGAGTTAGAACTTACCGAGACTATCAACGTGTAGCTAGAGACACAAGCAACAACTTTAATTCTTGCTCCAAGGTTTGATTCACAATTCTCCACTCTCAAATCTCACTTGAACACAAATGGGCTTTTAAGTTTTGGGAGAGAAAATGGAAAGAAAATAGAAAAGAAATTGAATTATATGAATAAGTGGTTGAGATTTAAAGCTCCCATCAGATCTACACGTCAATTTACCATTTTGCCCCTTAAAATCCCCTAAAAGAGCTAAGTCCAGAATCTGTCCAACAGGATTGCTGCGGCGCGGCTTAATTCGTCGCGGCGCGACGTATAAAGGGAAAACAGACCCTTCATAACTCATCTTCTGATCCAGGTTTGCTTGATATGCCACGGTCCGGACCACTTTGTCGCGGCGCGGCTTAAAGCTGCACCTGAACAGCTCGACCACCTTAAGCAAATTTTGATTTTTATTTAATTGTACACTCCATTCCCGCTTCATATATTCGCCTAACCCTCAACAATAGTCTCACAAGACTTAACGCTATCAAAACTCATGTATAAACTTGTATATGCGCATAGTGCCAAGCATATCTACGTATATACACATATCTACACACATATCTATACATTTCCGCATAAACTAACGAGTTACAAACGTACTAATGATTAAATATGTACCTTTAGACGTGTACGGGAAAACAGGATGTTACACCATTACAACCCATCACCATTCGAGTACCCATTAAATCTTGTCACTGTTCACCATCTTGTTCGATAAAAACCCAAGCAACCATCTGCAACTTGCTGTTTGTTACCTCCTATTTTCATTTTCGATGACACCACACACACTACGGACCATCAACCGTTGAGCCTTAACAACCACCAATCTCTCTCTACTCTCTCTCATCCTTTCTCTCTCCCAATTCTATTTCTGTTTACAACAGCTACAGCAAACCTGTATGCTAATTGCTTGTCGCTGCATTGATAAACGATTGAGGGGATCACTACTGCTGCTGTAACAGTTCCGTTCAATGTTATGGCAATCATACTTCCGTTTAAACAGCTATTAGAATAATATGGGTATGATAATTATTTGATAATGATGAACAATGATGAAACAACGATGATGATATTCTGTTAATTGTTTCATGTCTCCTCTTTTCTTGACAACAAGAACCCACCATTGGGATGGCTATCCGAATCCTTGAAATTTTCCCACATATCACGGAATAAATTAAATGGGTATTCAATTTGGACTTGTTTGTTGAAGTGGACTTATGATTGATTTCATATTTGGGCCGCAGGTCAATTTTTTTTATTTTTGGCTCGAGAAACAATTGGATGGGCTTCTGTATTGCTGTTGGGCTTATAATTCTCTGTTGGGCCGTGAGCCAAGTTTTTTTTTCGGTTGGCGAGTTGTTGCATGATGACGTTTTTGATAAAACTCGATTAGATGAAATGGGATGAGGATGAGTAGGTTATGATGATCGTGAATGATGTTTGAAGTTCCAAAATTTTGAAGTTACTGTATTTGAAAAAGACAATAAAGAGTAAAAGGATAAAGGAGATTAATTATCTAGTTAATACAGAAAAGTAGCGAGTAGAAATGGTTTAATGGTATGTTTCGGGTTAGCGGGACGTCACGGGTTCAAACCCGGACTTGGGCATTTTTTTAAAGAGCTACTCATTTGAGGTAGTTATTACTAATACTCTTATTATTATTATTATATTATTATTATTATTATTATTATTATTATTATTATTATTATTATTATTATTATTATTATTGTTGTTGTTATTATTAATATTATTATTAATAAGTATCATGGTTAGAAAAATTGTATTATATAAACATTAACATGGATGTTTATGAAGACATAAGTTATAAAAGTGATTATATAGTAAGAACACATTAATACTAAGATGAATATAATGGTTATGAATATTATTAAGATTAAGATTAATAAGAGTATTATTGTTTTTATCATTATTATTAGTAATATCATTATTATAATTAAAATTAATATTTTTATTATTAAAAGTATCATTTTTACTATCACTATTATTATTATTATTTTATCAATATTATTATTATTATAAGTACTATTATTTTTATTATCATAATTATTATTCTTATCATTATTAGTAAAAGTATCATTATTATCATGATTATTATAAATATCATTATTATTATCATTATTATTAAAAAAATTAGTATTATTATTAACATTAATTATATAAATATTACATATAACAAATTATTGATCTTTGATATAAAACATATTATATATATATATATATATATATATATATATATATATATATATATAGGATCAATGGGGAAGTAACCAATCGGGGGGAAGCGGGGGGAAGAAAAAAAAATTCATTTTTTTTTTTTTGAATTTTTTTTTCCCGGCATCAAGATCACACAAAAATATGAACATTTAGAAGAGACACTTCGTGATGAATGTTATTATTTAGGCGAGAAAACGATCGGCAAAAATAACATTCAAGATAATATTGTTCGTGAAGAATATGAACGTTTTTTTTTCCATGTTTTGTGAAGTAAAATTTAGCCCGATTTAGAGTTTAGGGTTTAGGGTTTAGGGTTTGGTGTTTTGGGTTTATTCCATAAACCCAAAACACCAAACCCTAAACCCTAAACCCTAAACCCTAAACTCTAAACCGTTCGTGTTAAAAACTCAATCTAAATCCTAAATCTAAACCCTAAATCTAAACCCTAAACCCTAAATTTCTAAACCCTAATATCTAAACCCTATAAACCCTAATATCTAAACCCTAATATCTAAACCCCAATAGCTAAAATCTCAAAATACGCTCGAAAAACACGATAATTGTTATATATTACTTCTTCGAGCGTTTTTCCGCCAAAATAAAAACATTTATCACAAAGTGTCTCTACTAAATGTTCATATTTTCATCTCATCTATAATGTTCGTGAACAAAGTTTTTTCAAAAAACGAAAAAAAAAAAAAAAAATTGCTTCCCCCCGCTTCCCCCCGAATGGTTACTTCCCTCTTGATCCTACCACTATATATATATATATATATATATATATATATATATATATATATATATATATATATATATATATATATATATATATATATATATATATATATATATATATATATATGAATATTGATCATTTTATCAAATAACTATATATATAAAACATAACTGAAGATATAAAATATAAATAAGATATATATATTTATATAACTACAACCTTTAATATATATAGATATATAAATATTATATAGAAGGAATTATGTGATTAGATGTGTTAATTAATATATATACAAATGATAAAGGTTCGTGAATCCAAGGCCAACCCTGCATTGTTCAGTATCGTCGTATGAATATTTTTACTACAAAATATTGGATTGTGAGTTTCATTTGCTCCCTTTTTAAATGCTTTTGCAATATATATTTTTGGGCCTGAGAATACATGCGCTACTTTTATAACTATTTTACGAAATAGACACAAGTAATCGAAACTACATTCTATGGTTAAATTATTAAACTGAATATGCCCCTTTTTAGTCTGGTAATCTAAGAATTAGGGAACAGACACCCTAATTGACGCGAATCCTAAAGATAGATCTATTGGGCCCAACAAGCCCCATCCAAAGTACCGGATGCTTTAGTACTTCGAATTTATCATGTCCGAAGGGAGTCCCGGAATGATGGGGATATTCTATATGCATCTTGTTAAGGTCTGTTACCAGGTGTTCACCATATGAATGATTTTTGTCTCTATGCATGGGACGTATATTTATGAGAAATGAAAATGAAAATCTTTTGGTCTATTAAAATGATGGAAATGATTATTTATGTTAAACTAATGAACTCACCAACCTTTTGGTTGACACTTTAAAGCATGTTTATTCTCAGGTATTAAAGAAATCTTCCGCTGTGCATTAGCTCATTTTAAGGATATTACTTGGAGTCATTCATGGCATATTTTGAAAGACGTTGCATTCGAGTCGTCGAGTTCAGTAAGATTATGATTAAGTAAATGACAAATTAGATCATTTATAGATGGATATTATGAAATGGTATGCATATCTGTCAACTTTTGATGTAATGAAAGTTTGTCTTTTAAAACGAATGCAATGTTTGTAAAATATATCATATAGAGGTCAAATACCTCGCGATGTAATCATATGTTATTGTATTCGTTCTTATGGATTAGGACGGGTCTTTACAATAGCCATTCTTGATGAGAAGATCAAGTTGTTGCGTAACAAAGAGGTGAGAACTTATAAAGTGCAATGGAGACATAGAAAGAGTTCTGAATTCACTTGGGAACCTGAAGAGTTCGTTTTAGTGTATCTTCCTTCTTTTCATGCGGCTTGGATCGCGAGGACGCGCTCCAATTCAAGTGGGGGGAGTTGTAACACCCCGTTTTTCCTTTGGCATGTTGCTTTGGTCGAAGAATGAAGTCCAAAGGTGCGTATTCGATCTTTATTGTGTTTGACTTTAGTCACGTTTGTTTAATCTAGTCATAAAACGAAAAAGGGCCTGAAAACCAAAAATTACGGCCGCAATTTATGGCCTTACGGCCGCAACTTTTGAGCAGGGAGACATGTTTCTGAAAATAGCCAAAGTTATGACCGCAATATTGGGGATTACGGCCGCAATATTGGTGCTGGCAGGTTACGAATTTAACCTTAAATTTGGGGTTTTTAAGGGGTTAAATGGTCTTTTCACTTAGAGAACGGTTTGTAGACCACAAATGCAGATCCAATCTTATCTTGAGCTCATTTTATCTCTACCACACACACACACTATCATTCTAGAGAGAGAGTTAGAGTTTTAGAGAGAGAGAGCTCATTTTGGGGAAGAAGGAGACCAAATCTTGCCCGAGTCCAAGTTTTAAGGTTGTTCCCTACATCTCTAGCTACGTTTTGGTAGTGTTGGTAAGTTTTAACTCCGAGTTTCAAGTTCAAATTGATTTATAGCTAGGGTTTGTTCATGTGTAGTTTGTAAGACTCATTTTAGTGTTAAAGGGGTGAATTTGAGTAAACTTGGGGTATGGAAACCCTAAGGTTTGTAATCTAGGGTTTATTCATGTGATTTGGTGTTTGTAGAGTTAATTGTGTTGTTAAATCACTAACACACTTATGTGTTAGTGAAAGATTACAAATGGGTTCAAGTTTGACCAAATTATGAGTCTTGACTTTAAAATGAGTCAAATGGGTAATGGTTGACCTAGTTGGGCAAGATGGGTATGAAAATACCCCAATATTGTGTTAGTTCGTGTTATTGGACTTTAATCACTAGCTTTTAGTGATTAATGATGGTCTTGACTTCGGATGGGCGGTTTTTGTGCAAATGGGTCATTTAATGCAATTGGTCATTTAATACACAAGAATTAAGTGTTGGTGTCTAGTCCAACTAGCTTGTATGTTGATTGTGTACTTAATGTATTAGGTACTTTGCTTTGAGGCATGTATGTATATAGTATATTTATTTGTATGCTATGGCATGATCCACGGAGCCAGAAGTGCCATAGTATGTGTGAGTGTGCTATTATGTGAACCACGGAGCCGGTGGCATCATGGTACGTGTATTGTAGTGTGAACCACAGAGCCGGTAGCACTAAGGTACGTGTGTTGTAGTGTGAACCACGGAGCCGATAGCACTATAGCACGAGTGTTGAGGTGTGAACCACGGAGCCGGTATCGCCTCAACGAGAGTATGACTCGAGTTGCGATGTGAACCACGGAGCCGGTAGCATCATGATAATGCGTATGGTGTGAACCACGGAGCCGGTAGCACCATGACGCAAGTATGGTTAACCATATGGATTGTGTTTGTGGTAGCGTAGCATATTATATTATGTTGTTTATATGCTATTGGATATGCTAGTTGCGGTATTGGAGGTTATTAGCTTTATACTTGCGATGGTAGGCTAATTATTTTTACTAGCATGTATGCGATATGTGTGTAAGTGGTTGCAAGTAGGTATATTATGTAGTGACCCGAACTTTTCCATGTTTATATATATTAATTGAGATTGATATTTACATGATTAAATGTTTCCAACATGTTAAGCAATCAAACTTGTTAAGACTTGATTAATTGAAATATGTTTCATATAGACAATTGACCACCCAAGTTGACCGGTGATTCACGAACGTTAAAACTTGTAAAAACTATATGATGACATATATATGGATATATATATATAGTTAACATGATACTATGATAAGTAAACATATCATTAAGTATATTAACAATGAACTACATATGTAAAAACAAGACTACTAACTTAATGATTTTTAAACGAGACATATATGTAACGATTATCATTGTAAAGACATTTAATGTATATATATATCATATTAAGAGATATTCATACATGATAATATCATGATAATATAATAATTTAAAATCTCATTTGATATTATAAACATTGGGTTAACAACATTTAACAAGATCGTTAACCTAAAGGTTTCAAAACAACACTTACATGTAACGACTAACGATGACTTAACGACTCAGTTAAAATGTATATACATGTAGTGTTTTAATATGTATTTATACACTTTTGAAAGACTTCAATACACTTATAAAAATACTTCTACTTAACAAAAATGCTTACAATTACATCCTCGTTCAGTTTCATCAACAATTCTACTCGTATGCACCCGTATTCGTACTCGTACAATACACAGCTTTTAGATGTATGTACTATTGATATATACACTCTAATGATCAGCTCTTAGCAGCCCATGTGAGTCACCTAACACATATGGGAACCATCATTTGGAAACTAGCATGAAATATCTCATAAAATTACAAAAATATGAGTAATCATTCATGACTTATTTACATGAAAACAAAATTACATATCCTTTATATCTAATCCATACACCAACGACCAAAAACACCTACAAACACTTTCATTCTTCAATTTTATTCATCTAATTGATCTCTCTCAAGTTCTATCTTCAAGTTCTAAGTGTTCTTCATATATTTTACAAGTTCTAGTTACATAAAATCAAGAATACTTTCAAGTTTGCTAGCTCACTTCCAATCTTGTAAGGTGATCATCCAACCTCAAGAAATCTTTGTTTCTTACAGTAGGTTATCATTCTAATACAAGGTAATAATCATATTCAAACTTTGGTTCAATTTCTATAACTATAACAATCTTATTTCAAGTGATGATCTTACTTGAACTTGTTTTCGTGTCATGATTCTGCTTCAAGAACTTCGAGCCATCCAAGGATCCGTTGAAGCTAGATCCATTTTCTATTTTCCAGTAGGTTTATCCAAGGAACTTAAGGTAGTAATGATGTTCATAACATCATTCGATTCATACATATAAAGCTATCTTATTCGAAGGTTTAAACTTGTAATCACTAGAACATAGTTTAGTTAATTCTAAACTTGTTCGCAAACAAAAGTTAATCCTTCTAACTTGACTTTTAAAATCAACTAAACACATGTTCTATATCTATATGATATGCTAACTTAATGATTTAAAACCTGGAAACACGAAAAACACCGTAAAACCGGATTTACGCCGTCGTAGTAACACCGCGGGCTGTTTTGGGTTAGTTAATTAAAAACTATGATAAACTTTGATTTAAAAGTTGTTATTCTGAGAAAATGATTTTTATTATGAACATGAAACTATATCCAAAAATTATAGTTAAAATCAAAGTGGAAGTATGTTTTCTAAAATGGTCATCTAGACGTCGTTCTTTCGACTGAAATGACTACCTTTACAAAAATGACTTGTAACTTATTTTTCCGACTATAAACCTATACTTTTTATGTTTAGATTCATAAAATAGAGTTCAATATGAAACCATAGCAATTTGATTCACTCAAAACGGATTTAAAATGAAGAAGTTATGGGTAAAACAAGATTGGATAATTTTTCTCATTTTAGCTACGTGAAAATTGGTAACAAATCTATTCCAACCATAACTTAATCAACTTGTATTGTATATTATGTAATCTTGAGATACCATAGACACGTATACAATGTTTCGACCTATCATGTCGACACATCTATATATATTTCGGAACAACCATAGACACTCTATATGTGAATGTTGGAGTTAGCTATACAGGGTTGAGGTTGATTCCAAAATATATATAGTTTGAGTTGTGATCAATACTGAGATACGTATACACTAGGTCGTGGATTGATTCAAGATAATATTTATCGATTTATTTCTGTACATCTAACTGTGGACAACTAGTTGTAGGTTACTAACGAGGATAGCTGACTTAATAAACTTAAAATATCAAAATATATTAAAAGTGTTGTAAATATATTTTGAACATACTTTGATATATATGTATATATTGTTATAGGTTCGTGAATCAACCAGTGGCCAAGTCTTACTTCCTGACGAAGTAAAAATCTGTGAAAGTGAATTATAGTCCCACTTTTAAAATCTAATATTTTTGGGATGAGAATACATGCAGGTTTTATAAATGATTTACAAAATAGACACAAGTACGTGAAACTACATTCTATGGTTGAATTATCGAAATCGAATATGCCCCTTTTTATTAAGTCTGGTAATCTAAGAATTAGGGAACAGACACCCTAATTGACGCGAATCCTAAAGATAGATCTATTGGGCCTAACAAACCCCATCCAAAGTACCGGATGCTTTAGTACTTCGAAATTTATATCATATCCGAAGGGTGTCCCGGAATGATGGGGATATTCTTATATATATGCATCTTGTTAATGTCGGTTACCAGGTGTTCACCATATGAATGACTTTTATCTCTATGTATGGGATGTGTATTGAAATATGAAATCTTGTGGTCTATTATTATGATTTAATATATATAGGTTAAACCTATAACTCACCAACATTTTTGTTGACGTTTTAAGCATGTTTATTCTCAGGTGATTATCAAGAGCTTCCGCTATCGCATACTTAAATAAGGACGAGATTTGGAGTCCATGCTTGTTTGATATTGTGTAAAAACTGCATTCAAGAAACTTATTTTGTTGTAACATATTTGTATTGTAAACCATTATGTAATGGTCGTGTGTAAACAGGATATTTTAGATTATCATTATTTGATAATCTACGTAAAGCTTTTTAAACCTTTATTGATGAAATAAAGGTTATGGTTTGTTTTAAAATGAATGCAGTCTTTAAAAAACGTCTCATATAGAGGTCAAAACCTCGCAACGAAATCAATTAATATGGAACGTTTTTAATCAATAAGAACGGGACATTTCAGTTGGTATCCGAGCGTTGGTCTTAGAGAACCAGAATTTTGCATTAGTGTGTCTTATCGAGTTTGTTAGGATGCATTAGTGAGTCTGGACTTCGACCGTGTTTACTTGAAAAATGATTGCTTAACAAATTTTGTTGGAAACTATATATTTTTAACATGTGAATATTATGTGATATATTAATCTCTTAACGCGTTTGATATTATGTGATAGATGTCTACCTCTAGAACAAGTCCCATTGACTCACCTAATAATAATGAAGAGTCAAATGTAAATTGAAATGATTCGTGGACTGATTCACAAGTTCCCGAAGAGGAACCGGAAGAAGAGTCGGAACCGGAAGAAGAATCGGAACCGGAAGAAGAATCGGAACTGGATGAAGAAATAGAACCGGAGGGGGAAATAATAAAATGGTTAAGTAAAAGAAAATCCTCAACCAACCGACCAAGGTTAATTATGGTCAATGGTGTTTCCGCCAAGGAAACAAAATATTGGGAGGATTACCAATTCTCCGATGAATCGGATTCCGACGAGAATTCCGATGATGTTATAGAAATTACCCCAACTGAATTTAAAAAGGCAAAAGAAAATAATAAGGGAAAGGGCATAAAAATAGAGAAATCTAATTCCAACCTCGATGAACTTTATATGTATCGTCAACCCCCGAAGTCCTTAAGTTGTAATAATGACCCGGGAACCTCTAAACCACCAGGTTTTTCTAAACCAATGTGGATAACGACGGCTCGTATTAGGGGAACATCATATATCCCTAGAAACTTGGCAAAACGAACCAAAACCGAAGAAGAAGAAACAAGCGAGTCAGAATAAGATAGTTGTATTCGTGTGGTGTAATATATGTAATATAGTGTGCTTATGCTTTATGATATATGTCAAAATTGCTTGTATTAATAAGTATTTTTTTTTATGAATCTAACTCTTGTCTATTTTACAGTATAAAAACACAAAATGGATAGACAACCCAATATTTTAAGAGACCTACCCGGAGACATGATTGATGAAATCTTGTCTAGAGTCGGTCAGAATTCTTCGGCACAACTATTTAAGGCGAGATCAGTTTGTAAGACATTCGAAGAACGTTCCAAGAATGCCTTGGTTTATAAAAGGCTTTCGGTAACGACCCGGAAATTTCCGACCAAATTTAAACCTTAATCTTTATATGTTTTCGTCACGATAAGCAAAATCTGAAATGTTGAGTCTAGAAAATTTTGAAAAGATGTTCGTATAATTCATTTGACCTTCGACTGATCCCGATGATTCACGAACCATTATTTGGAAATGTGTGTATATATAAATGTATGTATATGTGTATATATAACCAAAAACAAAAATTAGTGAACCTTTATGATCAGTTTTTAATCAGGTAATGAGTGATATAATTAAATGTGTTTAACCTAAAAATTTGGAATTTTTAGGAACACTTTTATATTTTAATTGTTTAGCATTGGACACGAAACACTTCCCCTTAAATTTATGCAGTACTTAAGTAAGGAATCATTATCACACGATTTTTATTTATAATATAATTATTATTATAATTATTATATTAAACACAATAACTTAGATCCGTGATAATCGGTGTATGATTTAAGTATACTGTGCCTAGCATGATTGAAATTGAATTTGTGTATGTTACTTTTACACTTTAAAATCCCTTAAATATATTTTAACACGTTTATAATCTTATCAATATTAACAACTTGCATATTATATGATGTACCTATCTGTATATATATTTATGCAAGGAATTCAGTGTTATCAACACATCACCAAGAAAACCACTCCCTAACTCACTTGTCCAATCCCTTTCTGTCTAAACTGCAACCCATGAACAACCTCCACCAATTCATCATCATCCTCGACTCCGGCAATCCACCATACGGTTACCACTTTGTTTTCTTATTCACCCATCGTTTGAACACCCTATCTCTTTCACCTTCAATGAATCCCACAACCATCCCAAACCCACACTAAATCACCACTTGAAATCACCACAAACCTAATTACTAACTTAGATTTTCTATTTCAATCAAACCATTTCGCCACCACTATGAAATCTCACCATCAATTAGCCAACCTTCACACCCACTTGCTTTCCTACGCGAACCCACTGATATGTTGCTGTGTTTCGACCACCATCACAACCTAAAACAACATCGGACTGCTGCAACTGCTATTAGGTTGTTAATTACTGCTACTGTGAACCGTAACCGATCACCAAGCAAGATCAATATAAGCTGCTGCAGTTCTCTCCTTCTTCTTTGATCGTAAACCACTACTACTAACTGCTCGATTATAAATCACTCAAGATTGTTTCGTATAATATTCAACCAAACCCATTTGTAAACTACTCCTATTCTTCTGTATTTTTTTCAGTCTTTCTGTGCGTGGCCAAACCCAACCCAACACCACTTGTTAATTATTTTGAGTATAACCCGAAACCACCACCACTTGCAACCATCGAATAATTCATCTCAAACCAACATGAACTCTCTCTAACTCTCTAAAAATTACATATACATATACCTAGATATGTACCGGATGTAACCCCAACAATCACCTTCGGTTACACCTTCATCGACCACCACAACCCTACGAACACCACCACAACCCTAGTTACTATTTACACCTGTTCCTGCTATCGTCTCTGTTACAGCAGAGATCGATGATGATGATGATGATTGGGATAACAAAGATGAAAGATGATGAGAAATTGGAGTACCTTAAATAAAACGTGGGGTTGCAGGTGCCCCATAAACCTTTTTAACCACCCCACTAATATAAAGAATCCAATGTCTATTTCGTTTATATTTTTTTTTCTTTCGTATAAGCTGGAAACAATAAAAGACAGCGAATTAGGTTTTAATCTTGGCCTTATATAAAGCTTTGGGCCGTGAGTTTGATAGTGGCCCGTATGATTATGTTGTCGGTCCATGGTTGTTTTTGTTGTGGACTTGATGGTACCTGATATTCGAATATTGATTAAAAGAATTTAAGGCGTAATTTAAAACAGAAATAAAATCGTAGAAGAAGGGTTAGGGGCTTGTGCGTGTGATCGAGAGGTCACGGGTTCGAGTCCTGTTCCAGGCAGTTTAAAATCTTTTTAGTGTTTTAAGGTAAAATTCTATTATTATTATTATTATTATTATTATTATTATTATTATTATTATTATTATTATTATTATTATTGATATGGTTAGTATTATTGAAATTATTATTTTCATTATCATTATTAATAAGATTATTTTTTTTTATTTATTAAAGGTATTATTTTTATTTATTAAAATTATCATTTTATCATTATCATTTAAGATATCATTTTTATTTAAATTATTAATATCATTTTTACTACTAGTATTATTATTATTATTAGAATAAAAGTTAGTTATATAAAAATATATTTAATAAAACTATATTATATTAATTATCTATTTAATGAATATAAAAAATAAATATAGTTTATTTAGTTATTAATAAAACGTGCAAGTTAATAAAATAACAATTAATAAAAATATCTAAATTTGTTCGATTACAAGTATGAGTGTTAACATATATGCAAATAATATAGGTTCGTGAATCCGAGGCCAACCCTATATTTGTTCAATGATGTTATATGTATTTTTACTACAAAATACATTAGGTGAGTATATAGTCCCTTTTAAACTCTAAATATTTTGGGCTGAGAATACATGCGCTGTTTTTATAAGTGATTTACGTTATGGACACAAGTGATCAAAAATAAATTCTACGTTGAGTTGTACCATGGCATATCTCTTTATACTTGGTGACTGCTAATTACGTGAGGAGCGTAAACGCGAATCCTGTTGATAGATCTATCGGGCTGACATCCCCAACCGGGCTGGACGACCAGCATTTAACGGTTGCACAGTACTTCGTTCTCGTTACTACACTTTGGTACGGTGTAGGGTTTATTTAAGAGTATGCTGCTGTGACTTTTAGTTAAGTATGGTTACCAAGTGCTCAACTGCTTTTCTATACACGAAGAGTGTATTATGTATAAACTTAAAATCTTGTGGTCCATAGTTATTACGCTGCTAGCATCAAACCTATATATCTCACCAACTTTATGTTGACGTTTTAAAGCATGTTATTCTCAGGTACGAATTAAGTCTTCCGCTGTGCATTTGCTCATTTTAAGGACATTACTTGGAGTCGATCATCGCAATGGGACCAAATGTTAAGGACTTCTTCCAGGTGGATAAGGACGGGTTGTTAAAGTTGGTATCAGAGCGTTGGTCCTAGCGAACCAGGTCTTGCATTAGTGTGTCTAACTGATAGTTGTCAGGATGCATTAGCGAGTCTGGACTTCGACCTTAGCTGCATATTATAAGTATGGTATATCATTCCTAGTGGAAAAATTTCCTGCTAATCATTCCTAAGTCTAGACATGCCTTACTGCCTTTATTGCATAGATAGGGTATAGACAAATTTATATCTTAGCGTATCTATTACGATAGACTTTGCTTAATATCTTCCGTAAATTTCTCCGTAATTTAAGGGATCCTGGTACTATATATATCTATGCATATTATGCATTGAGAATACCATCCAACTATTATTTGCTGTCACTAAGCTTTTCATACCAAAAATATTTTCTGTGATCGCGTACGATGGCCTCTACGAATCGACCAAGTTCTTCTGACTCCGAAGATAGCGTGACGGGAACGCACCAACCGATCAACTACCGTGATTTCTTTAGAAAGTGGGGATGGGTTCGCGAAATACTTACCCTATGGAGAAATGAAGAAGGTACTCCATATCACGAGCCGAACTTACCACCAAACGTCGGAGTGCTCGACCCGCTCACCGGCGAACCTGTTCGCAACACCGTTTATACCCTTTTTGCAAGAATTTTTCGTCTTGAGGCTACCATTAACGGAACTAGAGAAGATATCCGACCTTTACCTCACACTGATAACCAACCAGGGTTAGTAAAAGAAGTTAAAGAACTCCGAGCTCGAGTGTTAACTTTAGAGAGCACGGTACACAATTTGCAAGCACCAGCAGTATCACCAACACCAGTAACATCACCAGCTTCCGCACCAACGGTACCAGTACCACCAATAACCCAAGTTTCAACAATCCATGCCTCACCATCTCATTCTGCACCTCGAGTATAATCATCGTTCTACGAATCGTTCTACATCGATTATCTTCGCTCGACATGGCGATTATGTAATTTCTAAAGTTTTAGAGATTATGTAATCTAGTACTAACGGTAAATCAAATGAGTTTAATATCTTATTGACTCATTAAATCCATGATTACATCTGAAGAAAATATATATGCAAGTATATTTTCATAAAGATTGTAATTAAAATTCTTTTGTACAAACTGTTAATGGTGAAAATATTTTAACGGGTAGGTAATACCCGAGGAATATTTAGATTTCACATTAATCAGCTACACGGTACATTCTTCGACTCTGATTCAACAGTCAGTCACTATCCTACTTGTATCCATAGATATACGTATCCGTTCACCACAGAATCCATTTTCGTTCAATTTCATATTTGGATTTTGACCTATCGGAATCCAACAAGTGGCATAAAGAAGAAAACATTGGACAAAATAAAATTTGTTAAAAACAGACGAAATAATTAAATTAAAATATTGTTAGGAATCCACGCTAACTGTTCCTAGCTAACTGTTCCCGGCTAACATTTAATTTATCGCAATTTACATTCTCGCAATTTTAATTTCTGCACTGTACATACTGTCGGGACACATGTACAACAATACGTCGGATTAATTCTGAGACAACACGTTGTATAATGGGTCATGATATATATTTATTTATTTTACGCACTTTAATTAACGAGACACGTATGCAAGGTTTCGACTTATCATATCGACCCATCTATATATATATTTCGGAACAACCGCAGACACTCTATACGTGAAGGTGGGAGTTGGCTATACAGGGTTGGAGTTGATTCCAAAATATATATATGGTTTGAGTTGTGATCGACACTGAGACCGGTACACGGGTCACGATACGTATTAATTAATTCGAATATTATATATTTAATTTAGATATAAATTCATTGGACTATTGGACAATCGGACTATTGGACTGCTAACTTTGGATAATTAAAATGAATTAAAAGATTGATTATAACATATGAAACTAAAACTAATCTTCAAATTTGCCACTTGATTTCATCTTAAACCTCATTTGTATCTTGATGATTACAACCCGCGTTCAAACCTATCATGATTCTTGAAAACACCTCGATCGAGAAGTTAAACCAGCTGCACCTCGTCTATGGAAGAAAGATTCATGCATACAGTTATGCACCCGAAAAACCCTCGAAACTAAATTTATAGTTTAACACATACCGTGTTGAAACCTTTGCCATTTATTAGCAAAAACAATCCTACAATCCCTTTTCAAAAAAGCTAATTTTGTCACAGCTCCACTTTGACTTCTCAGTGAGACTACTCCTATTATAACCTCGATATTTATATCTTGTCCTTTCGCCGTCGTTACCGGAGAACCTTTTATATTTCACAACATCATCAGCAGATGTACCAGCAACTCGTTATTTTTCTGGTGAAATCCGCAACCAGTATTTTGAAAATCTCGTAGAAATTCTCCCAGTTATATCGCAAATGTTTATCCCTAAGAATTTCATATTTCGAATGTGAAGTTTCTGAAAAACACCCTAAACTATGAAGTAGTTCTTGAAAAGCTGATGAAGCAGCAAAAACTGTAAACGACTTTAACAATCAAAAGATTGATGATAAAGAATGGTATGGTGGTAAAGCTAAGAAAATAGAAGGATTGAAACCGTAAGACGGATTGAGCAAAATATGAAAGAGGCTGTGGATAAATCACAAGGGCTGAACCCACTTTCAAAGAATCCAAACGATTCAGTGCCTGCTAAAATCGTTAGTAAGAACCCTATTCCTTATTATAAACCTTCACAGACAAATCTTCCTCGTTATCCATCGATATCATTATGCCTTTCATTGTAAATATCCTCAATATTTCTGGAGATATTTTCACAACTATTCCTATCTGAGATCATTTATTCTTCCGTAATTTCTGCGTTACAATACCAAGGAAACTGTGTTAGTTTCTAAGTTCTAAAACTTTCGAGTTTAAAATAGGAATGTTCTGAAGCAGTGTTAGGAACTGATGCATGAATTAGTATAATATAATGAAACTTGATCAACTTCATTATATTATAGTAAGCCATGTTAAGTTTATAATGGAATATGATGATTCACAGTACCATCATCATGTGCCATGTTACACGGCTCTTACATTCCATCTAATCTCTAAATATATCAAGAAAATATTATTCTTGATGATTCGGTCTTTCACAGGATATTCTGATGATTTGACAAAATAAAATCGTGCCATTTCCAATTCTTTTTGAGAACATTAGCTATGTTCATTTCAAATTTCATACCTGCAAATTTCGGACCAATACTCGCTTGACTCGAAGTCGGGAAGAGAAAATGAAAGCATGAGGCTTTGAAGAATAATGAAGAATACAAAGGCCGATAACAATCCCGAAGTTACAAACCGTGTATATCAATACGTAATGCAACGTAAAGACACGGGAGTATTAAAAACATTATAATTCCAAGGAAAGGATAAAAGTGAATAGATTCTTCTGGCGGTAGATGAAAGAGAAGAATGAAAGATATGAAAGTTAGAAGTATACCAAAAATCAGAACGAGATGAAGCATTTTAAAGAATACCTTAAGGTATGAATTAGAGGAGGAAGAATAGGAGATGTGAGGTATGGAAGTAATGAAAGGAAGAAGGTGGATTTATAGTAAAATATCTGACAAAGAAATCGAAACAGATTACCGCATTAAATCAAAGCAGATCCTGTTTCCGAAATTGTCGAAGAACCAAATCTTATACATAAGATTTTCTTTAAATCCCTTAAATTCTGGAAATCAATCCTAATCACGTCATTGGTTAAACCAATTCCATATTCACTCATTTCATTCTTTTGTGATAACTTCACTCGTGCGCTTCACATGATCGAATCGTTTTATCTATATCTTCCAATAATGATAAAACTCTATTATTACCTCATATTCGTCATGAAAACATTCCTATTGTTATTTATGACAACCTCTACCAAATTTCGAGGACGAAATTTCTTTAACGGGTGGGTACTGTAACGACCCGGAAATTTCCGACCAAATTTAAACCTTAATCTTTATATGTTTTCGTCACGATAAGCAAAATCTGAAATGTTGAGTCTAGAAAATTTTGAAAAGATGTTCGTATAATTCATTTGACCTTCGACTGATCCCGATGATTCACGAACCATTATTTGGAAATGTGTGTATATATAAATGTATGTATATGTGTATATATAACCAAAAACAAAAATTAGTGAACCTTTATGATCAGTTTTTAATCAGGTAATGAGTGATATAATTAAATGTGTTTAATCTAAAAATTTGGAATTTTTAGGAACACTTTTATATTTTAATTGTTTAGCATTGGACACGAAACACTTCCCCTTAAATTTATGCAGTACTTAAGTAAGGAATCATTATCACACGATTTTTATTTATAATATAATATAATTATTATTATAATTATTATATTAAACACAATAACTTAGATCCGTGATAATCGGTGTATGATTTAAGTATACTGTGCCTAGCATGATTGAAATTGAATTTGTGTATGTTACTTTTGCACTTTAAAATCCCTTAAATATATTTTAACACGTTTATAATCTTATCAATATTAACAACTTGCATATTATATGATGTACCTATCTGTATATATATTTATGCAAGGAATTCAGTGTTATCAACACATCACCAAGAAAACCACTCCCTAACTCACTTGTCCAATCCCTTTCTGTCTAAACTGCAACCCATGAACAACCTCCACCAATTCATCATCATCCTCGACTCCGGCAATCCACCATACGGTTACCACTTTGTTTTCTTATTCACCCATCGTTTGAACACCCTATCTCTTTCACCTTCAATGAATCCCACAACCATCCCAAACCCACACTAAATCACCACTTGAAATCACCACAAACCTAATTACTAACTTAGATTTTCTATTTCAATCAAACCATTTCGCCACCACTATGAAATCTCACCATCAATTAGCCAACCTTCACACCCACCTGCTTTCCTACGCGAACCCACTGATATGTTGCTGTGTTTCGACCACCATCACAACCTAAAACAACATCGGACTACTGCAACTGCTATTAGGTTGTTAATTACTGCTACTGTGAACCGTAACCGATCACCAAGCAAGATCAATATAAGCTGCTGCAGTTCTCTCCTTCTTCTTTGATCGTAAACCACTACTACTAACTGCTCGATTATAAATCACTCAAGATTGTTTCGTATAATATTCAACCAAACCCATTTGTAAACTACTCCTATTCTTCTGTATTTTTTTCAGTCTTTCTGTGCGTGGCCAAACCCAACCCAACACCACTTGTTAATTATTTTGAGTATAACCCGAAACCACCACCACTTGCAACCATCGAATAATTCATCTCAAACCAACATGAAATCTCTCTAACTCTCTAAAAATTACATATACATATACCTAGATATGTACCGGATGTAACCCCAATAATCACCTTCGGTTACACCTTCATCGACCACCACAACCCTACGAACACCACCACAACCCTAGTTACTATTTACACCTGTTCCTGCTATCGTCTCTGTTACAGCAGAGATCGATGATGATGATGATGATTGGGATAACAAAGATGAAAGATGATGAGAAATTGGAGTACCTTAAATAAAACGTAGGGTTGCAGGTGCCCCATAAACCTTTTTAACCACCCCACTAATATAAAGAATCCAATGTCTATTTCGTTTATATTTTTTTTTTCTTTCGTATAAGCTGGAAACAATAAAAGACAGCGAATTAGGTTTTAATCTTGGGCTTATATAAAGCTTTGGGCCGTGAGTTTGATAGTGGCCCGTATGATTATGTTGTCGGTCCATGGTTGTTTTTGTTGTGGACTTGATGGTACCTGATATTCGAATATTGATTAAAAGAATTTAAGGCGTAATTTAAAACAGAAATAAAATCGTAGAAGAAGGGTTAGGGGCTTGTGCGTGTGATCGAGAGGTCACGGGTTCGAGTCCCGTTCCAGGCAGTTTAAAATCTTTTTAGTGTTTTAAGGTAAAATTCTATTATTATTATTATTATTATTATTATTATTGATATGGTTAGTATTATTGAAATTATTATTTTCATTATCATTATTAATAAGATTTTTTTTTTTTATTAAAGGTATTATTTTTATTTATTAAAATTATCATTTTATCATTATCATTTAAGATATCATTTTTATTTAAATTATTAATATCATTTTTACTACTAGTATTATTATTATTATTAGAATAAAAGTTAGTTATATAAAAATATATTTAATAAAACTATATTATATTAATTATCTATTTAATGAATATAAAAAATAAATATAGTTTATTTAGTTATTAATAAAACGTGCAAGTTAATAAAATAACAATTAATAAAAATATCTAAATTTGTTCGATTACAAGTATGAGTGTTAACATATATGCAAATAATATAGGTTCGTGAATCCGAGGCCAACCCTACATTTGTTCAATGATGTTATATGTATTTTTACTACAAAATACATTAGGTGAGTATATAGTCCCTTTTAAACTCTAAATATTTTGGGCTGAGAATACATGCGCTGTTTTTATAAGTGATTTACGTTATGGACACAAGTGATCAAAAATAAATTCTACGTTGAGTTGTACCATGGCATATCTCTTTATACTTGGTGACTGCTAATTACGTGAGGAGCGTAAATGCGAATCCTGTTGATATATCTATCGGGCTGACATCCCCAACCGGGCTGGACGACCAGCATTTAACGGTTGCACAGTACTTCGTTCTCGTTACTACACTTTGGTACGGTGTAGGGTTTATTTAAGAGTATGCTGCTGTGACTTTTAGTTAAGTATGGTTACCAAGTGCTCAACTGCTTTTCTATACACGAAGAGTGTATTATGTATAAACTTAAAATCTTGTGGTCCATAGTTATTACGCTGCTATCATCAAACCTATATATCTCACCAACTTTATGTTGACGTTTTAAAGCATGTTATTCTCAGGTACGAATTAAGTCTTCCGCTGTGCATTTGCTCATTTTAAGGACATTACTTGGAGTCGATCATCGCAATGGGACCAAATGTTAAGGACTTCGTCCAGGTGGATAAGGACGGGTTGTTAAACTTTCGTTCGAAAGATGGGGGATATCACATTGGGAAATCCATAAGTTACGATGTGTTTACTTTGACGCATATATTGCGGGGAACCCAAATGCTATTTTACGCAATGGGTTAAGAAATTATTTTGACTCAATATATCCGAATATTGGACTTCGTGATTTAGAAAAAGCGGCTAACATGCAACATAAAGAAGCATGTTATGCTTACGGATTAGTAATGTTCGCTTCTCACCAAAGTGAGAACAAGAACATCGGCCTACAACTATTAAACAAAACGTTCCCACAAGTGACGGAGTCGATAATTGGGGTAAGAAATGAGGTTTTTAGATTGTTACGAGACTGTTGGACATTACGTAACCCTCGTCCCTTTGACGACGTTACAACACACTGTCTTATCAACGGCCATAACGGTTATGTTCCACAAGACCAAGGATGGGAAGTAGTCCTAGTAAAACCAGAATGCATGACTTGTTTCTGGACGTATGAATTACGTGTCTTTATTGCCTTTGCTGAACGACTTGTGTACTAGCTAGAATTATCTTCACAACTATCTTGTATCAAAGTTATTGTGTGCTATATTTCATGCTTTATGTAAAATAAGCGGTATTGTAAGTTTGTAAAATATTGTATAAAAGTTTGAACGCGAAATATTATTATAATCAGTTTTTCATATAGAATTGTAGTAGTTGAATTGTATATTAGCTACTAAGTATGAACTTAACGGGTAGGTACTACCCGAATTTAAACTTATAAAACGCTAATATGAAGAAAAAGCTTTTATAAATGAGTTCATATTATGCTACGAAATACTATTAACTACTCTTAATATTCTGTATGATTAACTTGTTCCATTTGACTATTTTGAAGGAAATGGCACCGACTACTCGACACACCGTGAATATGAATGAAGAGGAATTCCGTACTTTTCTAGCTTCAAACATAGCCGCAGTACAGGCTGCGCTACATACCAACAATAACCTTGGATCTAGCAGTACAGGAAATCGTGTAGGATGCACCTACAAAGAATTCACTGCCTACAAACCTTTGGAATTTGATGGAACCGAAGGACCGATCGGATTGAAACGGTGGACCGAGAAGGTCGAATCGGTGTTTGCCATAAGTAAGTGTACTGAAGAGGACAAAGTGAAGTACGCTACGCATACCTTTACAGGTTCTGCGTTAACATGGTGGAATACCTATCTAGAGCAAGTGGGACAAGACGATGCGTACGTACTACCGTGGTCAGCATTCAAGCACTTGATGAACGAGAAGTACCGTCCCAGAACCGAGGTCAATAAGCTCAAGACAGAACTTAGAGGGTTACGAACCCAAGGATTTGATATTACCACGTATGAAAGACGATTCACAGAATTATGCCTATTGTGTCCGGGAGCATTCGAAGATGAGGAAGAGAAGATCGACGCGTTTGTGAAAGGATTACCGAAAAGAATCCAAGAAGATATAAGTTCACACGAGCCCGCCTCCATACAACAGGCATGTAGAATGGCTCACAAACTAGTGAACCAGATTGAAGAAAGAATTAAAGAACAGACTGCTGAAGAGACCAATGTGAAGCAAGTCAAAAGAAAGTGGGAGGAGAACGGTGATAAGAATCACCAATACAACAACAGCAGCAATTACAACAATAATCGCAACAATTATCCCAATAATCGCAACTACAACAAACGGCCCAACAACAACAACAACAACAACAACAATAACCGCAACAACAACAACAATCAGAAGCAGCTATGCCAAAGGTGTGAAAAGTATCACTCGGGGTTCTGCACCAAATTTTGCAACAAGTGTAAAAGAAATGGTCATAGCGCGGCGAAGTGTGAGGTCTACGGACCAGGGATTAATAGAACGAAAGGAACAAATGGTGTCGGAACGAGTAATGGCGGAGCAAGTAGTGTCGGAGCAAGTTATGCCAATGTAGTTTGTTATAAATGTGGAAAACCGGGCCACATTATTAGAAATTGCCCGAACCAGGAGAACACGAATGGACAAGGCCGCGGAAGAGTTTTCAATATTAATGCGGCAGAGGCACAGGAAGACCCGGAGCTTGTTACGGGTACATTTCTTATTGACAATAAATCTGCTTACGTTTTATTTGATTCGGGTGCGGATAGAAGCTATATGAGTAGAGATTTTTGTGCTAAATTAAGTTGTCCATTGACGCCTTTGGATAGAAAATTTTTACTCGAATTAGCAAATGGTAAATTAATTTCAACAGATAATATATGTCGGAATCGAGAAATTAAACTGGTTAGCGAAACATTTAAGATTGACTTGATACCAGTAGAGTTAGGGAGTTTTGATGTGATAATCGGTATGGACTGGTTGAAAGAAGTGAAAGTAGAGATCGTTTGTTACAAAAATGCAATTCGCATTATACGAGAAAAAGGAAAACCCTTAATGGTGTACGGAGAAAAGGGCAACACGAAGCTACATCTTATTAGTAATTTGAAGGCACAAAAACTAATAAGAAAAGGTTGCTATGCTGTTCTAGCACACGTCGAGAAAGTACAAACTGAAGAAAAGAGCATCAATGATGTTCTCATTGCAAAAGAATTTCCCGATGTATTTCCGAAAGAATTACCGGGATTACCCCCACAACGATCCGTTGAATTTCAAATAGATCTTGTACCAGGAGCTGCACCAATAGCTCGTGCTCCTTACAGACTCGCACCCAGCGAGATGAAAGAACAGCAAAGCCAATTACAAGAACTTTTAGAGCGTGGTTTCATTCGACCAAGCACATCACCGTGGGGAGCTCCTGTTTTGTTTGTCAAGAAGAAAGATGGTGCATTCAGGTTGTGTATCGACTACCGAGAGTTGAACAAACTTACCATCAAGAACCGCTACCCACTACCGAGAATCGACGACTTATTTGATCAACTACAAGGCTCGTCTGTTTATTCAAAGATTGACTTACGTTCCGGGTATCATCAAATGCGGGTGAAAGAAGATGATATTCCAAAGACTGCTTTCAGAACACGTTACGGTCATTACGAGTTTATGGTCATGCCGTTTGGTTTAACTAATGCACCAGCTGTGTTCATGGACCTTATGAATCGAGTGTGTGGACCATACCTTGACAAGTTTGTCATTGTTTTCATTGATGACATACTTATTTACTCAAAGAATGACCAAGAACACGGTGAACATTTGAGAAAGGTGTTAGAAGTATTGAGGAAGGAAGAATTGTATGCTAAGTTTTCAAAGTGTGCATTTTGGTTGGAAGAAGTTCAATTCCTCGGTCACATAGTGAACAAAGAAGGTATTAAGGTGGATCCGGCAAAGATAGAAACTGTTAAAAAGTGGGAAACCCCGAAAACTCCGAAACACATACGCCAGTTTTTAGGACTAGCTGGTTACTACAGAAGGTTCATCCAAGACTTTTTCAGAATAGCAAAACCCTTGACTGCATTAACGCATAAAGGGAAGAAATTTGAATGGAATGATGAACAAGAGAAAGCGTTTCAGTTATTGAAGAAAAAGCTAACTACGGCACCTATATTGTCATTGCCTGAAGGGAATGATGATTTTGTGATTTATTGTGACGCATCAAAGCAAGGTCTCGGTTGTGTATTAATGCAACGAACGAAGGTGATTGCTTATGCGTCTAGACAATTGAAGATTCACGAACAAAATTATACGATGCATGATTTGGAATTAGGAGCGGTTGTTTTTGCATTAAAGACTTGGAGGCACTACTTATATGGGGTCAAAAGTATTATATATACCGACCACAAAAGTCTTCAACATATATTTAATCAGAAACAACTGAATATGAGGCAGCGTAGGTGGATTGAATTATTGAATGATTACGACTTTGAGATTCGTTACCACCCGGGGAAGGCAAATGTGGTAGCCGATGCCTTGAGCAGGAAGGACAGAGAACCCATTCGAGTAAAATCTATGAATATAATGATTCATAATAACCTTACTACTCAAATAAAGGAGGCGCAACAAGGAGTTTTAAAAGAAGGAAATTTAAAGGATGAAATACCCAAAGGATCGGAGCAGCATCTTAATATTCGGGAAGACGGAACCCGGTATAGGGCTGAAAGGATTTGGGTACCAAAATTTGGAGATATGAGAGAAATGGTACTTAGAGAAGCTCATAAAACCAGATACTCAATACATCCTGGAACGGGGAAGATGTACAAGGATCTCAAGAAACATTTTTGGTGGCCGGGTATGAAAGTCGATGTTGCTAAATACGTAGGAGAATGTTTGACGTGTTCTAAGGTCAAAGCTGAGCATCAGAAACTATCAGGTCTACTTCAACAACCCGAAATCCCAGAATGGAAATGGGAAAACATTACCATGGATTTCATCACTAAATTGCCAAGGACTGCAAGTGGTTTTGATACTATTTGGGTAATAGTTGATCGTCTCACCAAATCAGCACACTTCCTGCCAATAAGAGAAGATGACAAGATAGAGAAGTTAGCACGACTGTATTTGAAGGAAGTCGTCTCCAGACATGGAATACCAATCTCTATTATCTCTGATAGGGATGGCAGATTTATTTCAAGATTCTGGCAGACATTACAGCAAGCATTAGGAACTCGTCTAGACATGAGTACTGCCTATCATCCACAAACTGATGGGCAGAGCGAAAGGACGATACAAACGCTTGAAGACATGCTACGAGCATGTGTTATTGATTTTGGAAACAGTTGGGATCGACATCTACCGTTAGCAGAATTTTCCTACAACAACAGCTACCATTCAAGCATTGAGATGGCGCCGTTTGAAGCACTTTATGGTAGAAAGTGCAGGTCTCCAATTTGTTGGAGTGAAGTGGGGGATAGACAGATTACGGGTCCGGAGATTATACAAGAAACTACCGAGAAGATCATCCAAATTCAACAACGGTTAAAAACCGCCCAAAGTCGACAAAAGAGTTACGCTGACATTAAAAGAAAAGATATAGAATTTGAAATTGGAGAGATGGTCATGCTTAAAGTTGCACCTTGGAAAGGCGTTGTTCGATTTGGTAAACGAGGGAAATTAAATCCAAGGTATATTGGACCATTCAAGATTATTGATCGTGTCGGACCAGTAGCTTACCGACTTGAGTTACCTCAACAACTCGCGGCTGTACATAACACTTTCCACGTCTCGAATTTGAAGAAATGTTTTGCTAAAGAAGATCTCACTATTCCATTAGATGAAATCCAAATCAATGAAAAACTCCAATTCATCGAAGAACCCGTCGAAATAATGGATCGTGAGGTTAAAAGACTTAAGCAAAACAAGATACCAATTGTTAAGGTTAGATGGAATGCTCGTAGAGGACCCGAGTTCACCTGGGAGCGTGAAGATCAGATGAAGAAGAAATACCCGCACCTATTTTCAGAAGATTCGTCAACACCTTCAACAGCTTAAAATTTCGGGACGAAATTTATTTAACGGGTAGGTACTGTAGTGACCCGAACTTTTCCATGTTTATATATATTAATTGAGATTGATATTTACATGATTAAATGTTTCCAACATGTTAAGCAATCAAACTTGGTAAGACTTGATTAATTGAAATATGTTTCATATAGACAATTGACCACCCAAGTTGACCGGTGATTCACGAACGTTAAAACTTGTAAAAACTATATGATGACATATATATGGATATATATATAGTTAACATGATACTATGATAAGTAAACATATCATTAAGTATATTAACAATGAACTACATATGTAAAAACAAGACTACTAACTTAATGATTTTTAAACGAGACATATATGTAACGATTATCATTGTAAAGACATTTAATGTATATATATATATATATCATATTAAGAGATATTCATACATGATAATATCATGATAATATAATAATTTAAAATCTCATTTGATATTATAAACATTGGGTTAACAACATTTAACAAGATCGTTAACCTAAAGGTTTCAAAACAACACTTACATGTAACGACTAACGATGACTTAACGACTCAGTTAAAATGTATATACATGTAATGTTTTAATATGTATTTATACACTTTTGAAAGACTTCAATACACTTATCAAAATACTTCTACTTAACAAAAATGCTTACAATTACATCCTCGTTCAGTTTCATCAACAATTCTACTCGTATGCACCCGTATTCGTACTCGTACAATACACAGCTTTTAGATGTATGTACTATTGGTATATACACTCTAATTATCAGCTCTTAGCAGCCCATGTGAGTCACCTAACACATATGGGAACCATCATTTGGAAACTAGCATGAAATATCTCATAAAATTACAAAAATATGAGTAATCATTCATGACTTATTTACATGAAAACAAAATTACATATCCTTTATATCTAATCCATACACCAACGACCAAAAACACCTACAAACACTTTCATTCTTCAATTTTATTCATCTAATTGATCTCTCTCAAGTTCTATCTTCAAGTTCTAAGTGTTCTTCATATATTCTACAAGTTCTAATTACATAAAATCAAGAATACTTTCAAGTTTGCTAGCTCACTTCCAATCTTGTAAGGTGATCATCCAACCTCAAGAAATCTTTGTTTCTTACAGTAGGTTATCATTCTAATACAAGGTAATAATCATATTCAAACTTTGGTTCAATTTCTATAACTATAACAATCTTATTTCAAGTGATGATCTTACTTGAACTTGTTTTCGTGTCATGATTCTGCTTCAAGAACTTTGAGCCATCCAAGGATCCGTTGAAGCTAGATCCATTTTCTATTTTCCAGTAGGTTTATCCAAGGAACTTAATGTAGTAATGATGTTCATAACATCATTCGATTCATACATATAAAGCTATCTTATTCGAAGGTTTAAACTTGTAATCACTAGAACATAGTTTAGTTAATTCTAAACTTGTTCGCAAACAAAAGTTAATCCTTCTAACTTGACTTTTAAAATCAACTAAACACATGTTCTATATCTATATGATATGCTAACTTAATGATTTAAAACCTGGAAACACGAAAAACACCGTAAAACTGGATTTACGCCGTCGTAGTAACACAGCGGGCTGTTTTGGGTTAGTTAATTAAAAACTATGATAAACTTTGATTTAAAAGTTGTTATTCTGAGAAAATGATTTTTATTATGAACATGAAACTATATCCAAAAATTATGGTTAAAATCAAAGTGGAAGTATGTTTTCTAAAATGGTCATCTAGACGTCGTTCTTTCGACTGAAATAACTACCTTTACAAAAACGACTTGTAACTTATTTTTCCGACTATAAACCTATACTTTTTCTGTTTATATTCATAAAATAGAGTTCAATATGAAACCATAGCAATTTTATTCACTCAAAACGGATTTAAAATGAAGAAGTTATGGGTAAAACAAGATTGGATAATTTTTCTCATTTTAGCTACGTGAAAATTGGTAACAAATCTATTCCAACCATAACTTAATCAACTTGTATTGTATATTATGTAATCTTGAGATACCATAGACACGTATACAATGTTTCGACCTATCATGTCGACACATCTATATATATTTCGGAACAACCATAGACACTCTATATGTGAATGTTGGAGTTAGCTATACAGGGTTGAGGTTGATTCCAAAATATATATAGTTTGAGTTGTGATCAATACTGAGATACGTATACACTGGGTCGTGGATTGATTCAAGATAATATTTATCGATTTATTTCTGTACATCTAACTGTGGACAACTAGTTGTAGGTTACTAACGAGGACAGCTGACTTAATAAACTTAAAACATCAAAATATATTAAAAGTGTTGTAAATATATTTTGAACATACTTTGATATATATGTATATATTGTTATAGGTTCGTGAATCAACCAGTGGCCAAGTCTTACTTCCCGACGAAGTAAAAATCTGTGAAAGTGAGTTATAGTCCCACTTTTAAAATCTAATATTTTTGGGATGAGAATACATGCAGGTTTTATAAATGATTTACAAAATAGACACAAGTACGTGAAACTACATTCTATGGTTGAATTATCGAAATCGAATATGCCCCTTTTTATTAAGTCTGGTAATCTAAGAATTAGGGAACAGACACCCTAATTGACGCGAATCCTAAAGATAGATCTATTGGGCCTAACAAACCCCATCCAAAGTACCGGATGCTTTAGTACTTCGAAATTTATATCATATCCGAAGGGTGTCCCGGAATGATGGGGATATTCTTATATATATGCATCTTGTTAATGTCGGTTACCAGGTGTTCACCATATGAATGACTTTTATCTCTATGTATGGGATGTGTATTGAAATATGAAATCTTGTGGTCTATTATTATGATTTGATATATATAGGTTAAACATATAACTCACCAACATTTTTGTTGACGTTTTAAGCATGTTTATTCTCAGGTGATTATTAAGAGCTTCCGCTGTCGCATACTTAAATAAGGACGAGATTTGGAGTCCATGCTTGTTTGATATTGTGTAAAAACTGCATTCAAGAAACTTATTTTGTTGTAACATATTTGTATTGTAAACCATTATGTAATGGTCGTGTGTAAACAGGATATTTTAGATTATCATTATTTGATAATCTACGTAAAGCTTTTTAAACCTTTATTGATGAAATAAAGGTTATGGTTTATTTTAAAATGAATGCAGTCTTTAAAAAACGTCTCATATAGAGGTCAAAACCTCGCAACGAAATCAATTAATATGGAACGTTTTTAATCAATAAGAACGGGACATTTCATATTATATATGTATGTGTAGAACTATTGCATTCTCTAAGCATTTTGCTTACCCCTCTCGTTGTTTACTTTTTAGGTACAAGTGCGGAGAAATGGAAGGGGGTTGCCGGGAATTAGATATTCCCACGATGATTATGTAGGCATAGCTTTTGGAAGACGGCTTATTGTTTTAGGTAGTTTAGCCCCAAACCATGCTCGTGTGTTGTTTGGTTTAAAACTATCATTTTAAGGTCGAATTTGTAACACATTTGATTAAGGGGCTTCGTGCCAAGTATGTAAACTTTAACTTGTTGAACGTTTAAATGTTTTGTATGAATCGGTCGACATCATGTAACCATTTAAGTGGCGTGATAATGGTTTACTATTAAAAAAAATTCGGGTTTAAAGACGGGTTGGGTCGTTTCACCCTTCCAATTTACCTACTGTCAATACTACTCACATTCCTACTTCATCTAACCCTTCTAATTCACCTACTGTTAATACTACTCAAACTACCCGCACCATGACAATTCGTAGTATGCAAGGTATTTATAAACCACGTGTCCCGTTCAATTTTTCCGTATCCACTTCACAACTTTCTCCACTCCCTTCAAATCCAAAACAAGCCTTGGCCGATCCTAATTGATATCATGCCATGATCGACGAATTCAAAGCACTTGTTGATAATAAAACATGGATTCTAGTACCTCGGGAACCACATATGCATGTCATTCGCTCTATGTGGATTTATAAACATAAATTTCGTTCCAACGGTTCTTTTGAGCGATACAAAGCTCGTTTGGTTGATGATGGCAGGTCGCAACAATTAGGAGTAGACTGTACGGAGACTATTAGTCCGGTTGTTAAGCCGTCGACTATTCGAGTTGTCCTTTCACTCGAACTTGCACACTCGTGGCAAATACGACAACTAGATGTCAAAAATGTGTTCTTACATGGCAACCTTAATTAGACAGTGTATATGTATCAATCTATGGGATTCCGGGACCCTAACTATCATGATCATACCTGTCGCTTAACTAAATCACTATACGGTCTCAAACAAGCGCCAAGGGCATGGTACGAAAAATTTGCAAACTACGTCTTCTCCCTCGGCTTCATACATAGCCATTGTGATCACTCTTTATTTATTTATAAAAAGGGAAAAGACGTTGCATATATATTACTTTACGTGGACGACATTATTTTTGTTACATCTTCAGACGAGCTACGTGCCACTGTTATGAACCATTTATCGAATGAAGTTGCCATGAAGGATCCCGGGTACTTAAGTGATTTTTTAGGTATCTCTGTACAACAAACACCAAATGGTTTATTCTTAAACCAATCTAGATATGCAAAAGAAATAGTTGCACGTGCAGACATGAGTTCTAGCAAGTCCTCCAACACTCCTATGGACGCAAAATCTAAGTTAAGTTCTCATATTGGTAATCCATATTCTGACCCGTCTCTTTATAGAAGTTTGGTGGGTGCTCTACAATATCTAACTTTTACAAGACCCGACATCTCGTACTCCGTTCAACAAGTGTGCCTACACATGCACAATCCCCATGACACTCATATGGCAGCACTTAAAAGGATAATTCGTTATGTTCAAGGGACAATTGATTATGGGATACACATGCATAAAACCAACACGACTTCACTAATATCCTATACGGATGTGGATTGGGCCGGTTGTCCCGACACTCGTAGATCAACATTCGGGTATTGTGTCTATCTTGGTGACAACTTAATCTCTTGGTCCTCTAAACAACCACCCACTATTTCCCGATCTAGTACCGAAGCCGAGTACCGGGGCGTCGCCAATGTGGTCTCGGAGTCGTGTTGGCTTCGCAATTTATTACTTGAACTTCATCACCCTCTACACAAAGCCACCATAGTTTATTGTGACAATGTGAGTAGTATCTATCTTGCAAGCAATCCTATACAACACCAATGAACAAAACACATTGAGTTAGACATTCACTTTGTGCGAGAAAAGATAGCTCGTGGACAAGTTCATATTCTTCACGTCCCGTCACGGTACCAAATTGCGGACATATTCACTAAAAGGACTACCACGACTACTATTTGATGACTTTCGTTCTAGTCTCAACGTCCGTCCACCTCCCGATTCGACTGCGGGACCCTATTAGTCACGTATATGTATTATTAGTAAAGTGTACAAATAGCAATAGTATAACTTAGTATAAGTCAAATATAAAATATTGTATTCAAAATAGGAGATATACCTCCCATATTTATCTGTAGGTTAGTTGGAGATCAACTTGTATAAATTGCATACTGTGAATGAATGGAGGGCATCGAGCCTTTTCTATTATCTTTCAGTACTCATGATTTTCGAAAGATGGCTATCAATTTTACTCACGATTCTAGAAAGATGACTTTCAATTGTACTCACGATTCTAGAAAGATGACTTTCAATTGTAGTTATAGGCTAGTAACCCTTTTTGGTTTATGAAAGTTACATATAATGAAAGTTACATTGGATGCATGTAATTGGTAGGTTGGTTGATTACTCATGAACTTGTAATAGACTCAAACTACACTAATCACTAATCACTAATGCACTATTGTTCATCGGAAATATTATTCTTCCATGTCTCTTTTTAACCTGTACATTCTTCTTTGACAAAACGCACAAACAGTTCGTCTATTAATAAATGCATAGTACCTTTCAAAAACTAGTTTTCCTGGGGCAAAGCCCCCAGTATTACACTAGTTTAATTTTGGTTAGGTTGTGGTCAGTTTTATAAAGAGAATTTGGGTAGGAAATTGAATTTAACAGACTTCTAATAATAATTAACATGCTTTTGAAAATAGTTATTCTGATTAAAGATAACCAACACCATTGTTGAAAGAAACTAGTATCAGACAATGAAGAAACTCAACGTTACATGAGAAACTGTGCGCACTACCAAGTTACAAAACAAGACATCTGCAGTATACGGTCCAAAACATAACACTTACGAAGTACAACACAATCCTATTTCTTTTTTCTACCAGGTCCTGACTTTGCTTTTTTGTTGGCTGCTTCTTTTGAAGCCTTCTCATTAGCGTCCTGCCACACACAGTGCAAATAAAATCAGGCATACCTTACAGAAATGCAAACACAATGTGCTGTTTCTTCGATTCTATAGAGAACCAATACAAGTACTAACAATGAAAAGCGTTATCAAGTTATATATCTTGGGCAAAGGGTATTTCTACTTGCACAAATTTCATATTTAAGTTCAGAGTGGAAAATGTTCACAAACTCAACTCATTTGGGATCACTGTCCAGAACTTGGAATTACTCGACGAGAAGTCGTTTTTTAGCAACTTGAAGAGTACTTGGTCAAAATCGGTCAAACTTGATCAAAATCAGTCAAAACTCGGCCAAAACTCAGGGTTACTCGGAACGGTCAAATCTCGGCCAAAAATCGGGATTACTCGGAAAATCAGTCAAAATTGGTCAAAGCTCAGTAAACATCGGTCAAAGTCAAACTTGGTCAACAATAGTGTACTCCCCGAGTCGAGTTACCGAGTACTCCTAAAAAGTCCCGACCGAGTACTCCCCGAGTAGGCAAGTAACCATTTTCGCAACCTTGTTTGGGATTAAGAAGAAAATGAAACTTTCATGTAGTCCATGGTGTTGACATTGAACAAATATAGAAGATAATATGTGTAGCTGAATTTTAAAATTTCACCATTTTTGCATATCATGTCCCAAAGCAAAAGCTTTTTGACAACATCATGGGGTTCCTGGAATGCAGACCTACTACAACTGGAGGACTAAAGCTGCTTATGATCTGTCGAGATGCTCGATTGTATATCTTACTCTCGATTACTTGTTTTGTAGATCCGAGAATGCATCTAGTTTCCTGACAGCCAGTGTATTCGGACATTAAGGTAGATTGCAATTGAAATTACACATTTGTTTTTACTTATTCTATATATATATATATATAGAACTCAAGCAGACATTATACGGGAATCGATAGCTAACTAAACAGATAGACTACCACCACGGAGCTCTAACAAGGACCGAATTTAACTAACTACGACTACTAAAGAGATATAGGTGACAAAAACCTTCAAGAACATAAAGAATATCACAAGATTTATTACTGTCAAATTAAACTTACCTTCCGTTTAATAGGAGCAGACGTGCTAACGACTGGTTTGAAGAACGATTCCAATCTGGTTCAGGGTTAAAAGAAAAGAAATTAGAAACGGAAAGTAAAAAATCAGTTGAACAAACAATTCATTACTTTTCGTACCGATTCTGTGAAGACTTGTTCTTGGAAGCTTTTATTTTCTCAACAGCCTAATATAAGAATTCACAATCAATCTCGTATATAGAAACTAATGATGCAGATAGCAAAGGTGTATGAGGGAATACATAAAAAATTAATCAAATAATCGCGTAATCATGCCTTTTTGACTCTGTCACTGTTGAATCCATTTTCCGTCACCAAGAAGTTTAACAAGCCCTGAGAGCAAAAGAACAAATACAATTTAGACCTATAAAAAGAAGTGGAAAATTTAACAAGCAATCTGACATTATAAATTGTTTTAAAAACAACACTCACTTCTTCATCTGGAGCACTCCATTTAAGTTCAATCTGCTCATCATCAACACAGACCAAAGGTTCTTTGAAAAGACGCCGAGCCTCCTCATATGGCCAATCCTCAGGTATTTGATATCTGCAAATACAAAAACATATCTTAAATGTTGGCGTTGTTTACAGAGCATATGGTAGATATATTAAATATTAAATCAAAATATATAAAAATGATTATTATGTAATTAGATAAGAAGAAAAAAAAAGAACAAACCTTTCTCTGTTTATATTCTCCAAAATACTTTCTATTGACCCATGTTGACGAATGAGCTTCAAAGCTGTTTGGCCACCAATACCTAGTAGGATTTAGATAGGGAAAAAAATTATTATTAAAAGGTTCTTGTAAAATAGTTTTGCAGGTTAGTGGTATAAAAGCAATTTAATTTAAATTAAATGTGATGGTATACATATATGGTATATGTATTACCTTTAATGCTGTCACAATAATCACACCCACATAAAATGCACAGATCAATAAACTGATCCATTGTGAGATTGAGTTCCTCCAAAACCTGAAATATCACCATTTTAATGTTAAAATCATATAATATAATCGCCAAACGGTGAGTGGCATATATACTTTATATGTAATCCAGCAGCACCTTAGAAACATCAAATTCCATAACAGGAATCTTCCTTGAGCTAGGATCCATCAAATGGCGAAGAAATTTGGGTGCTCCAAAAGTAAGGGAATCCATATCTTCAGATGCAACAGCATAAACCTAATTATATACAAGAGCAAGTTAACTTGACTTTACATTTTTATTTTTATTTCTATTTCTATTATACTTAATATTAAAGATTACAGTTTAATAATGTTGCAGTTCCTTTGTCTTAATATTGGAAGTTAAAGAGCGTTTGGGGTTGAAAACTATGCAAAGAATGCTTGGATAAAATTTGGCCTCCTTAAGAAAGAAATCTTTTTCTTCAAGCTTGCATCAGCTAAGGAGATGGAGAATGGTCCTTGAATGATTCACCCGGTTCCAATCATAATCAGAAAATGGTCACCATACGCAAGCCTATTATAAAAGAAGACTAGACCAAGATTCCGGTTAGGGTGAAACTTTATGATGTTCCTGTTTCAGCATACACGGAAGATGGTTTGATCCACTGAACTTGGGAGTTCAAAGATTATACTAGACTCATACACTAGTTCGATGTGCGTGGAGTCTTGGGGTAAGTCTGATTATGCAAGAGCTATGATTGAAGTATGGGCGGAGAATGCACTAAAAGAGACCATGGTTGTGGACACTGTTGCAAAAAAATCCCGAATACTCCCGATTACTCCTTTTTAAAAATACAGACCGATCCGATTTTTCAAAATTCATTCAATTAGTCAGTCAACATCGGTGAACTGATCAAATCGGATTTTTGAGTCAGGGTCAAAATTGGTTACCATTTTAATATGGATTTTATCTAGAATTTTAGAGTTTTCGAACAAATGAACAATTACGTTTATGTTTTCACACAATTATGTTAATATTTATGTTTTTGTATGCTTTTCTTCTATATTTACGCATATAATTTTAAAATTTATTACTAAATGACTAAAAAGTCCAAACCGATTACTCGTCGAGTAGCGAGTTATTGCTACCTCAGTTGTGGCGGTACCTATATTGGAGGATGCAGGATGTAACCTAACTACTATTCATGTTTAGTATAATTGAACCCCAAGGTGCGAAAGCATGCAAGATTTTGGCCAAAGAGAATGTGGAGCAACGATGACCAATGAGGGGCATTCCAGTTGGGTTAATTGCCAAGCCTATATTTGTTTATTTCCAGTTGGGCAGGAAAAGGATACTCGTCTTCTAACATCGTTACGAATGCTGCTGTTAATATGTTAGTTGTTGGTTGTGCATTAAATGTATGGTTGGCTAGAATCTTCTAGGGTTATCTATCTCCAGCCCACTTTGTATCTATATATATTGTCTATCATGTACAGCAAAGTGTGATAAGAAAAGATACAAGAAACACGCAAGTTAAAATTAGATTTCATCTTCGTTTCTCTTCGATTACATGGTATCAAAGCTGTACCTGTGAGAGCATCTTTGTGAGTGGTTGTGAGAGTTTCAGAGAGATGTATTGTACCCCGTGAGTACAAGGTGTCATCACCACCGCTGCTGCCGTTTGAAATCACCCGAGAGAGTGATTTTCGTATCTCACCACCACTTTCAATCGACTCAGAAGGTCGCGTTTAGGGCACCCTGTGAGTGCGCCAGTTTTTCGAGCACTGTAAGCACCCCACGCGCCGCCCACCACCGCTGACGGAACTTCACGCGCCGGCGCGTGAGCTGTTGTCTTCCGCCGTTTTTTCTTCCTGTTAGGTCGCCTGGTAATTCCGACCAATACCCTAGTGTGTATTGATCCAATTTGGTACTTTTTGTTTTCGAATCTGTTTTGGTCTCCCTTTTTGGCTGCTGCTATTACTCTGACATTTGCTTTGGAGATATTGGGTTTTAATTAGCTGCTATTTTACTGCTCTTGTTTAATGGATATTCTGGAATTGGTGGATATATATGGGCTGTGTGGGATTTTGATTTGCCTATTTGTTAAGCTTTTATTTTATCCGTATATACTTGTACCAATTTATTTTTGGTCATTGCAAATAATCACGAGTGATAAAAAGAAACTCTCGTCACAAATGAAAGGTTTTTTTACATTCATTATCTCTTCGGAGGAATATGAGGAGTATCTTGAATTGAAAGAATCCGTGAAACTCGCGAAATCATTTGCTACTTTTGCTGATACGGGTAAGTCTAATACATGCCTTTTATCATCGGCTTCTAAATGGGTCATCGATTCTGGTGCTTCAGATCATATGACAGGTAATCATCATCTCTTCTCCAATTTTAAATCAGAACCATCTCATGTCACAATTGCAAATGGCACTACCTCTCCCGTTCTAGGTTCTGGCACCATCAATCTTACCCCGTCGATTTCATTGTCATCCGTTTTGAGTCTACCTAACTTTTCGTTTAATCTACTATCTGTTAGTAAAATCACCCGTGATTTGAACTGTGTTGCTTTACTTTATCCCGATTATTGTGTCTTCCAGGATTTATTGACAAAGCAGGTTATTGGTAGAGGACGGGTATCTGATGGTTTATACATACTTGAACCTGAAACACGAATTCCACGGTCTTTGGTATGCTCTAAGTCATCATCTCCTTATGAGATGCATTGTAGATTGGGACATCCTTCTCTCCAGAATATGAAAAAATTATGTCCTGAATTGTCTACTTTATCTTCTCTGTATTGTGAGCCGTGTCAGTTTGCTAAACACCATCGGGTCCACTTAGCTCCCAGGGTCAATAAACGGGCTTCATCTCCATTTGAATTGGTTCACTCTGATGTTTGGGGTCCATGTTCAGTTACTTCAAAACCCGGATTTAAATACTTCGTTACCTTTATCGATGACTATTCTCGGGTTACATGGCTTTATTTGATGAAGAGTCGATCTGAAGTATTTACTCACTTTCGCTCATTTGTTGCTGAAGTAAAAACACAATTTCAGGTTCAGGTTCAAACTTTGAGAAGTGATAACGCCAAAGAATTTCTTTCTGAATCGTTTTCATCATATATGCTTCAAAATGGTATCATTCACGAGTCATCTTGTGTTGACACACCGGCACAAAATGGGGTTGCAGAACGAAAAAATCGACACCTTCTTGAAGTTGCCCGAGCACTTTTGTTTCAAATGAATGTTCCAAAACCATTTTGGGCGGACGCTGTTTCAACTGCATGTTTCCTTATTAATCGAATGCCATCCGCCGTTCTCAATGGTGACATTCCATATTCAGTTTTGTTTCCCACAAAATCTTTATTTCCGATTGAGCCAAAGATTTTTGGTAGTACTTGTTTTGTGCGGGACACTCGGCCTCACCTCACTAAATTAGATCGTAAGTCCATTAAATGTGTGTTCCTTGGATACTCTCGTCTTCAGAAAGGTTACAGATGCTTTTCTCCTACTCTTCAACGTTATGTTGTTTCCCGAGATGTCACATTCCAAGAAAAGTTACCTTTCTTTCCGGTGTCCACCTCTCGCAATCATGACGATAGCGATGACTTATTGGCATATGTTGTAGAAGTACCCACTCCAGATCCCACACCGGATCCCACAACAGATCCCACACCAGATCCCACAGCAGATCTTATACCAGATCCCACACCAGTTACCGTTCCATCTAGCCAATCTGATCACCTTCAGTATGTATACAGTCGACGTCCCCGTCCTACATCTGTGCCCGCTTCTGTACCACAATCATCGTCGGTAGATCCTTCCGGTGAGTCACCAAGTGATGCTTCTGGTGATATTCATGACGCTCAATCTTCAGTTTCAGATTCTGATATGCCTATTGCTCTTCGAAAAGGTAAACGTACATGTACTTATCCTATTGCTTCCTTTGTCTCTTATGATAAATTGTCCGTACCTTCTCGCTCTTTTGTTGCTACCCTAGACTCTGTCACCATTCCGAAAACTGTTGGTGAAGCCTTAGCTCATCCTGGATGGCGTGCCGCTATGATTGAGGAGATGAATGCTCTTGACCATAATGGCACTTGGGCATTAGTTGACTTACCTGTTTCCAAAAAGGCAATTGGTTGTAAGTGGGTCTTCACGATAAAGGTTAATCCTGATGGGTCTTTGGCACGGTTGAAAGCCCGATTAGTTGCTAAGGGTTATGCTCAAACATACGGGGTGGATTATTCCGAAACTCTTTCTCCTGTTGCTAAACTCACATCTATCAGATTATTTGTTTCTCTTACTGCTACGTATCATTGGACACTTCATCAACTTGATGTGAAGAATGCATTTTTACATGGAGACTTGCAGGAAGAAGTCTATATGGAGCAACCACCTGGGTTTGTTGCTCAGGGGGAGTCGGGTAAAGTATGCAGATTACGAAAAGCAATATATGGTTTGAAGCAATCTCCTCGTGCCTGGTTTAGGAAGTTCAATACTGTGGTAAGAGACTTTGGCTTAATGAGAAGTGCACATGACCACTCGGTATTCTTCGCTTCATCAAACTCTGGGTGCATTTTACTTGTTGTTTATGTGGATGATATTATAATTACTGGGAGTGATAAAGAAGGAATTAACAGGATGAAAACATTCCTAAGTACCCAATTTCAAACAAAGGATCTAGGTCCTTTGAAATATTTTCTTGGTATTGAAGTCTCTCGAAGCAAAAAGGGCATTTTCTTATCGCAGAGAAAGTATTGCCTGGATGTGCTCAGTGATTCCGGTTTGATTGACGCTAAAACTTGCGAAGCACCAATGATACCGAATATAAAGTTAAAAGCAGATGACGGAGAACTTCTAACGAATCCAGAAAAATATAGAAGAACGGTCGGCAAGTTGAATTATCTTACTCTCACTCGTCCTGATATTGCCTTTCCCGTGAGTGTTGTTAGTCAGTTCTTATCATCTCCAAGGACCTCACACTGGGATGCCGTCACTCATATCTTAAAGTACTTGAAAGGTACACCAGGTCGTGGTATCTTATACCAAAATCATGGTCATCACACCATTGAGGGGTTTTCTGATGTTGATTATAATGGTGATCCCGCAACTAAACGATCTACAACAGGTTATTGTGTCTTTGTTGGAGGAAATCTTGTATCTTGGAAAAGTAAGAAACAGAATGTGGTATCTCGTTCAAGCGCAGAATCTGAGTATCGAGCCATGGCACAGACTACTTGTGAACTTATATGGGTTCGCAATCTTCTTGGCGAGATTGGTCTTGCTCAATCGGAACCGATGAACTTATGGTGTGATAACAAGGCAGCAATTCATATTGTGAGCAACCCTGTCTTTCATGAAAAGACCAAGCATATAGAAGTCGATTGTCATTTCACTCGAGAAAAGTTAGAAGAAGGGATTATCAAAATACCTCATGCTAAAAGTAATGAACAGTTGGCTGATATCTACACCAAAGCATTACCTGGAAATTGTATCCGTCGGTTTTGTGGCAAGCTGGGCATGATCAATATCTATGCTCCAGCTTGAGGGGGAGTGTTAATATGTTAGTTGTTGGTTGTGCATTAAATGTATGGTTAGCTAGAATCTTCTAGGGTTATCTATCTCCAGCCCACTTTGTATCTATATATATTGTCTATCATGTACAGCAAAGTGTGATAAGAAAAGATACAAGAAACACGTAAGTTAAAATCAGATTTCATTTTCGTTTCTCTTCGATTACATCTGCTAACAGTGATACAGGTACAAAAGTTTCAAATGCATTTGAAGTTCTTATTAGCATGAAAAGTGAAGAAATATTGAGAATGGGGACGTGAAAAAGATATTGACAATGGGGAACCAACTGCTCCTTCAAATGAGAAGTTAGAGAGTTAAAGGGCGGATCAAGTTGAGAATATGGAGGACATGAATCCAGGTACGAAGGACCACAGACAAAGAGACAGATAAAGAACATGGAGATACATGTGTCACGGGCACACGAAAACAAAGTTTCTACACATGGTTTTCACGAGATACTTGTGATGATGGCGAGGAGAGTGATGTTAAGTGACAAGAGGAATTGCAAATTATTGCAGTAACTTCAAAATCAAGTTCAAAGGCTCTCTTCCAAAATGACATTGGCTTGAATTCTGTAGAGTATGAGTCAGATCTAGATAATTTATTTTGTAGTTTTGTCATTCTGGCTGATATGTGGAATTCATATATATACATTGTACTTACCCCCGCCCCCCCGAAAAAGAACTTAATTTTAGAAAAATTATACATACCTTATCAGCTTTGCAAAGAGCAGCACATTGTGCCTCTGCTTCAGATGGCGCCTACATAAATTGACAGACAAGATAACAACAGGAGATTAATATGAGACTTTACATATCTGCTACACATACTTCATTTGATACGTCCAATACAGTACAATGTTACCTCAATGACAGGCACTCCCATAAGCCTCAGAAGTTTCTTGCAATCCTCATTATGTTGTTGTGTAACCTACATACAGATTTATTAATATATGTGGATCTTTACGTTCTCATTTTGTTAAGTCGTATTCACAACTAACCTTCACTGTACGTTTACTAAACTTCTCAATATCATCCTTGTTGCCAGACTACAATAACAGCAAACATAATATGTCACAAAAGGGTTGTGCGAAAGCAATAGTTAAAAGGTGAAATGCATTGTAGGTAGAAGATAAATCTTACAGTATATTATTACCTGTATCGCCTCAGTTAAACCAGCTGTTGCATCTTCTCTCCTTGAGTAACTGTTTCATAACTCTAAAATATGAACCTTACACTACAAATATTGACATTGACATATTTATTAAAAACAAATGAGATATGGAACAAGTATATTATATTTACCGCTTTGCAAGCTCTTGCTTCTTCAAATCAGGAGGTGCCCCATCGAAAACATAACTGTTTAAAAAAAGGAACAATTGTGAATAAAAGAAAGTTCATTTGTATATCAAACGACGACACAAATATAAATAAATAGATAACCAAACAAACAAATAAATAAAACCAAATCGAATATCAAATCAAGTCTCGTATGACCAAATGGAAATTTAAAAGTATAATTACACTGGCTTCAATCCAGACTCCAGAAGCCTAATCGTCCGATTGAACATCCCTTGCAAATGACTGCAATATGTACAAGTAAATATATAGGTTACATCCCAATAGGAGTAAAAAAAAATAACTACTCTCTTCAACTAAACAGAAATGAAACGTTTGAATTCACATATAGTATAGTTTCAACTAATAATTACACACTAACGGTAGGTTTACGAACGGCGGTTAGGGTTATTGACGGGCCCCGAACGGGATTTTGGAACCCACTCACCCGATCATTTCCTTGGTCGAACTATTACAACAGTCCTCCCGACCCTCCAGAGGAAACTCCCACGACGAATCCATACGGGAATCGCATGTGGCAAAATCCCTTCGGGTAAGGTTCGAACACAAGACGTCCGCAACCTCAATACACACACACAATGTGAAAAAATTACATCAATACACACACACACACACAATGTGAATCAAATCAATACCTAGTTACTTCACCAGATTCATTAGTCAGCATCTCAGTTCCAACTCTTCCAACAACAATCTACACAGTTAAAATACGATACGAACTGATAATATTATACACCCAAAAATGTCCAAAATTATAGTAGTATACTCGTAATAAAATAAGAATAAGTTACCAGAAACTGATAGATGCTCATGCTAGCATCAATAGCAATTTTCCGACCAAAATAGCTTTCAAATTTCTGTTCTTTCATCGACTTCGGGGCATTGTCCGCTAGAAGCTTCGTTAAACCCTAATAATTACATAAACAAGTTTAAGATTACAATAATCAAGAACGAAGAGAAGAATAAAATATCATTAATTAGTGTAAAATACATACCTTTATGCCCATGTATTCAAACGGATAGAGAGATATTGTGAAAAGAAATTGCAGAGAGAATTGCACCAATTTCTGTATATCTGAATTAGGGCTTCTTCTGACGATTTTCCCGCCTCTTGAGGCTGCCACAGCAAGTATTTATTTACTCCTTGCATTATAGAAATATTTCAGTTCAGACCTTTAAATATGGAGTACAATATAGGGTTGTAAACGAGTTGAGTTGATTCTAGTAGAGTCTAGTTTATATATGTAATTATGTACTCCTTCCGTCTCATTAAAAGTGTCCACTTACTTTTGCACACAGTTTTAGGATTTGCACACAGTTTTAGAAAAATCCCACTAACTCTATTCTCCACCAATCAGAAATTTTCTCTCTCCAAAATAACTCCTTCTCATTGGTTAAAATACAAAGTGAACACTTGAAATGGGACATCCTAAAATAGAATTGTGGACACTTGTGGTGGGACGGAAGGAGTAATAATTATTAATTATTATTTATTATTATATATATAATTATATATTAATATACTATTTTCATTTTTCCATAAAAATTAAACTTAAGTATATAAATGGAAGCTCGTTCAGGTTCGTAAACTTGTTCGAGCTCGGCGTAAGTAGCTGGATTCGAGTTCGACATAAGAAGCTCGAGTTTAAGCTCGTTTACTAAATAAGCTCCAAAATATGTTCAAACTTAGGTTCGAGTTCGTTTAAGCTCCGCTCGAATTGAAATTTTTACGATTCGAACTCAATTAGCTCGTGAATAGCTTAACTCATTTACATCTCTAGTAGAATGTAAAGTTGTTAACAATCCGATTTGAGCATTGATATTACTCAAATCGTGCATGCTTTCTATCGCAATATCGGTCTCGTTCATATTTGTTTCGCGCGTATTTGGAGGTTTAATGATGATATTATGGAAGAATAACGCCTTTGGTGTCGAGGTGATTATTTGAGGTATTTATGATGATTTATAAGTGTTTCGAAGTTTAAATGTCAAGAAAATTGGTTCGGTTTGAGTCAGATCGAAATATACATTTGGGATTTTTTTCAGGCCAAATGTGAGTTCTTAATGGTTTCTTTTCGCGAAATTTCTAGTGCATATTTATTTCCTTTCGCGATTGGTGTTCGAGCAAAAGTTCCAGCCGAGAAATCAAGCAAAACGATCGCGAAGTACGAGATTTGGAGGTTTCCCTTTAGCGAAATTTTCAGTGTAAAAATTCCATTTAGCGAAGACGAGATTTTTGAGATTCGTGATAGTAAATTTCCCTTTGTGAAAAAAATTTGCGAGTGGGAATTTGATGCTGATGGGCACTTTTGTTTAAATTCAATTTTTATTGGAGAGTAAGAAGGTGAGATTTTTGGGTGACTTTTGTTTAAATTCAATTTTTATCGGCTAAAAAGTCACGTTTTCACCCCGGTATTGAGGTCAAAAAACAAGAAATTTCCAAACTTTATCGGCAAAATACCCGCTTCGTTGGTTAGAATTGAAGATCAAGTGATTACGGAGACGGTGCAAAAAGAATCAAGAGAATCGGAGCTAAAACGAAGATTCTAGAGCGAAAACGGTGAAAGACAAGAAATCAAGTTATGATCCAGTGAATCAGCAAGCCAAACGGCCTGCCAAACGTCTTGCCAGTATGGCAAATGGCCTGCCATACGCCCAAATCAAACGGGCATGGTAAACGGGGTGGTCTGGCAAACGGCCCCTACAAACGGCCTGCCAAACGGCTTGCCAAACGGCCTGTCAACCGTTTGCAGGCAAAAATTAAGCTAATTTAAAGGGTCTTTGTCATTCATTCCAACACACACTTCAATTCACTTCTTTCTCTCTCTTGTACAATATTAGCCATACTTTCAAGGTCTTCGACTCCGTGCGGGAAATCTAGTACCGAAAAAAAACACTGAAGATTGTATTAGGAGCGGTCTGGAGTTTGAAGTTGTCACTTTTGTATTCAGAACTCGTTTAATCTACTGGTACCTCTATCCTTTATCTTTAAATAATGTCTTCTATCATTATGTTTTGCGATGTTGTTGCCATGATTAGCGAGTAGTTATCTTTAGTGTATGCTATGATGTAGTCAGTTATAATGCCAAAATAACATTATGGTTTGTGTATATTGTCGAGATGCTTTCCGATTATACTTTAAACTCAATCGCTTTTTCAACTAATAGAACGTAGTTATTGGCTTTATTATTGGGAAGTTGCGAACCCCGATTCAGAGTACATTATTGATATGCTACTTACGATATGACCGAAACGAACGGTTTTATTCGTGCGGTGTCGTTAGGCCGCAGGACATCCGATTCATTGATCATGGTAGCACACAGTGGTTTTGTTTATTTATATTATGCGGGGCCTAAATTTACTTTAACTTTTTAAGGTGTAGAAGGTGTAAGTTAACCTAGTGTCGTATTTTTAAATAGATTAATGAATTGAAAATCAAGTGGATAAGTGTCTTTTATTTAAATTACCTAAAAAGGATAGTAGTTGGATTAAGCTAAAAGTCCTAAGTGCGGAAAGGTAAATAAGTGGAAGGATATCCGGAGTATGCAGATCAAGGAAATGTTGACCAAGATATCAGTGTTGGGTTAGGGAAAGGTAATTATGCTTATGTTAAAGCTATGCTTGGAATGATGTAGATCTGGTTGGATGAGCCAATTACACAGACTTACTTATCTCTGAACTCTCGGAGTTCTCTTTGAGCAGTGAGAAGCATGTCACTTGGTTGTATAATTGAAAGGTAGCTATACCTCGGAATTTATCCTCAGTAAAGTACTAGATTTATTAGTGAGTTGAGCTCTAATCCTAACCCTCGTTATCAGTTTGGTTAACGTGCCGTGTTGATTGAACACTGATCACAAACGGAAGGAGTCTGTCAGTTTAAGTTGGCAAAACCTTAAATGAAAACTGACAACCATTCCATCATACTAATGAGATCATATCAGTTCAAGCATTATACAGCATTACAGTTGATATACTGAAAGTAAAGAAGATAGAAACCTAATAAATACCTAAACAGTTGAAATGACTTATTCCTAAGGCAACAATCAAACAAGAACATGCAATAGGCTTTGGTCATATAGTAAAGGCACTAACTAGATCTTAACAGCTCCTAAGAAGTCTCTTCGGAACAGTCAATAGGCATACTAGGTCATTCATGTCTCAATTCCTAAGTTCCGTGTCCTAAAAGAACATTAGATGCCTCTCGGGAACTCCGGCCATACCGAGTTCATAGAATCTTCAGATACAGTATAACCAGGGGTCTTAATCCTATGAAGTATATAATTTCATATAGGTGGACAAGTCCTGATCACAACCTAGGTTGGTCAATCCTTAAGATGCTAGCATACAAACCTATCAGATTTCCTAGTTCAGTATTACGACAGTAATCGTACTAAATTAACATAATTACACTAACCCAAACTTCTATCATGGCAACATACAGATTAATTAAGCTATCATGGTAATATCAGAACGCATTAATAAACATAAAAAGTAAGAACACATGTTTAATACAAAAGACAAGCGTTTCGGATAAAAACCTGAAAAGGCTGAAGAAATCTGCCCGAGATCATAAGGACTCGCCGGGATATCCTCCGAAAAATAAAAGCTAAGCTAACTACTACTAAAAACTAACTAAAAGCTTGAAAATATAAAGTGAATTACAAATTGAGTGTGTGTTGAAATGGATGGAGAAAGCCCTTTAAATAGACTTGGAATTTGCCTGCAAACGGCTGGCAGGCCGTTTGCAGGGGCCATTTAAAAGATCAAGCCATTTGCAGGGGCCGTTTGATCAGGGTGTGTGGCAGGCCGTTTGGCTGCCTGGTCAGCTGAAATTCACTAGATCGTAACTTGATTTCTTGTCTTTCACCTTTTTCACTATAGAATCTCCGTTTTAGCTCCGTTTTACTTGATTCTTTTTGCATCGCCTTCGTAATTACTTAATCTACAAAATTAACAGAAAAAGTGATAATTTTGTTGACAAATTTTGAATCTTTATTGTTCTAGGGCTTAATATTTGGGGGTAAAAATGTGACTTTTTGGCCGATATCAAATACCCCACACTTAGCTTTGCTTGTCATCAAGCAAAAAGTGAGAATATAAGGTTCTTTCTAATAGACTCTCCATTGCCCACCCGTGAATCTTTTTATTATGCTTTCATCAGAAGTCGTCACATCTTTCGAAAGTATTAGAAAAAGTTTCGAGCTTCGATGATTTGGTCGCTAGATTTCAATTGCGTCCATAGTGAAAAAGGCGTACTTTCCAACTCTCAGATGTAGAGTATACATGACCAGGCTCCTCACTAGCGGATCACTCATATCACTCAAGTGTTTAGGGTGTCCTAATCTAATTGTATTGTCGCTCAGAAGCCAGTCGTGTAACAGTTCTCATCATAGGCTTGGTAAAGCGTAGATATCTCCATCGGTTAAGTAAGGACGACACTGATCTTCTTCCTAGACATTCTTTCAAGAGGAAGACGGGTTGTAGGGTTTGTTTGGAAAATTTTTATGGATTGGTGAAAGGTATCCAGATCTTTTGATTTAGAGAGAATTGATAGACTTTGATTCTTCAGAGTATCCATTTTTAGATAGAGAGTGGTCTGGAATCCTTAAAAAGTTTCTTTGGAAGAGACGGATTTGGCTAAGACTTTGTCTAAAATTTTCTTTGCTTCTCTGGTATTCTTCTTTGGGGCAACTTCTTGGGATATTCTTTGCCTTTATTTCTAAAAACTTTTGCTCTTTCAAATATATGTATGTATGTATATATATATATATATATATATATATATAGTGGCAGGATCAAGAGGGAAGTAACCAATCGGGGGGAAGCGGGGGGAAGCAAAAACTTTTTTTCGTTTTTTGAAAAAACTTTGTTCACGAACATTATAGATGGGATGAAAATATGAACATTTAGTAGAGACACTTTGTGATAAATGTTTTTATTTTGGCAGGAAAACGCTCGAAGAAGTAATATATAACAATTATCGTGTTTTTCGAGCGTATGTTGAGGTTTTAGCTATTGGGGTTTAGATATTAGGGTTTAGATATTAGAGTTTAGAAATTTAGGGTTTAGGGTTTAGATTTAGGGTTTAGATTTAGGATTTAGATTGAGTTTTTAACACGAACGGTTTAGAGTTTAGGGTTTAGGGTTTGGTGTTTTGGGTTTATTTTACTTCACAAAACATGAAAAAAAACGTTCATATTCTTCACGAACAATATTATCTTGAATGTTATTTTTGTCGATCGTTTTTCCACCTAAATAATAACATTCATCACGAAGTGTCTCTTCTAATTGTTCATATTTTCGTGTGATCTTGATGCCGGAAAAAAAATCCAAAAAAACGAAAAATAAAATAAAATTTTGCTTCCCCCCGCTTCCCCCCGATTATATATATATATATATATATATATATATATATATATATATATATATATATATATATATATATATATATATATTGGCATACCCTTTCTTCATAACTTTTGTCTTTCGTTCCTGGTGCCTAGAGAGGAAGTGATAATCCACTGAAAATAGGTCTTTGACCTATCAAAAACAATCAGGGGTTCGGAATCTTTTAACAAGTGCTTTTGAAGCGAATTTAATCTATCTATCTCTTCATTAATCTCTGGATCTTTTGATAAATGGAAAGGGGAATGAAGGTGAATGGGTAGTGTATTTTTGGGAGTGAATTTGAGGTGAATATTTCTGATTCATCAACTCTTTATGTGAGTTGGTTGGTTTAAATTGCGTGGAGTGAAAACGGAAACAGATGGCTTTTTGTCTTCTCTATTTAGGATGATTTCGGAAGGAGTATCGCATCTGCACTACGTATGGCCCTTACTAACCATTGGTCTCGAAACGTATGTCAGAAACAAGTTCTAACTTGAACGGTATACTGGCACGCTCATCAATTGAAATGATAAAGTACTGTAGATTTGATGGGTCGTACAGATACTTTGGGTCCAAGAGTCCTCACTTTTGGGAGTAGGGGTCGTGCTTGATCATGCGTAGCCTTTTACATATTTTCTTAAAAGAAATCTTTTGACACAAAACATAAGTTTCAGCTTAATCGTTTTGTTCTAATGAATGTTCCGAAAACCGATATCTAGCAATTTTATTAGATCTTTTTGGGCAAAACAAGGTAAGAATTTTTTCGAAATCACCCAATATCCATTGCTTAATTAATTTTTAGACAAAAGAATTTTTCAAAACTTGGCGTTTTACGATTACTCGTCCTTTAAACCTTTACCCAATACCCCACACTTAGAAGAACATTGTCCCTAATGTTATCTGAAAAAGATATTTTAATACTTTATAAATTAAGGACATTGTCTTCTAAAATTTCTAAGTTGGTTGCGGGGGTGACCCCCCACATAGAGATTTTAGTGCGTAATAATTGAAATAGGTTTGAGGAAGGATTACTTCCCTATGGTCATGTTTCTTTCCTAGTGCTGGGCCTTCCTACGGTCGGTCTCCTAATTACTGGAAAGGACCAGTCTCTTTTGATAAAATTTCTGCATGAAGAACAAAAAGAGAAAGGCAACATTTCCACTATATATAACTTTTTTAGTATAATGCTTCAAAAAGATAAGACTAAAAGTAAATAAAGTAAAGTAGTCTATGAAATACTATCCTGGTCAATGTGCTGAGTCGTGTCTGCGAAGTATCCATGAAGTCCGAAGGGATCATCATCATCCTCTAGTCTCGGGAAATACTCAAGTGGTTGCCCTACATCCAACTCAGGGCTTAGTACTGAATCCAGACAAAGGTCTGATGGCAACTCCAGGTGTGACAAGCTCGGGAAAGGATCCTCATCAGGGATGTTCCCGGTAATCTCAAAGGCCTGGGTCGTGGGTGGCTCAACTGATATGGGAATCGTGACTAGGTGACAACCCTCAGGTAGCTCAGTGACTGGGACTGCCTCGGTGACTGGAGCGGGTGAAACGGCTGTAACGACTCGACTTTTTCGACTTACTTTTGTGCTTGTTATTTTCACGAAACTGCGTATTTGTGCGTACTATGTTGGTTTATATTCTGGGATCTTATTTCATGTTAATTACTTTCGTTAATACCATACAACGTGCCATTAAGTACTTAGTTACTTAATTTGATCCCCAAATGCTTTTATGACCGTTAGTGTCACTTGACGTTTAGAACGAGCTATATGTTTTGGTACACGTTTAACTTTTGTCGTAATTGGAATATTAAGACTACGTAATACTAATTGTTATTTCCTAATAACAATTACTTGGGTTTTTGGTTGCTTAATTACGCTTAGTAATTTACTTATGCTCACTAGTTAGTCTTGTTGGACTTTCTACCTTGTTGAACTTTAGCCCACCCTACTCTAGTTAATGGACCATTTAAATAGCCCAATTTTAAATGGATTATGACCCATTAAGATGTAGGATAAAAATCCATTTATAAGAGCCAACATACTAGCATTTTTGTTAACCATTACCACACATGTTGCATGGGATCCCAATAATAAGCACCACCTTTAGACCACCATCATCCAAAAAGCAAAAAGGTGTCCCCTTGTCCCCCATGCAAACCCATGGCCAAGCCACCCCATATCCACTATAAATACCAAGTTATTCTCATCCATTTTACACTTGATCTCATTCTCATTTTACACACACTTACTCTCTAATTTTCTCTCTAGTCTTTCTCACTCTAAAAATTGTAAGTTTTAAATTTTCTTCTTCTTCTTTTCTTCTTCTAGGTCACGACATCATCATCATCTTTATAAGATCAAGCTTTTTTAGCTTCTTGATCTTGTTATATCTTGAAGATTCAAACTTTGATTTGAATCCTTCAAGAACATTAAAGATTCAAGCTTTCTAGCTTTGAATCTTCATTACTTTGATGGATCTAAGCTTTATAGCTTAAGATCACTTTATTTTTATTAAAAGATAAAAACTTGTGTTTATGATCTTCATGAAACTTGAAGATCTAGCTTCATGCTTTAAAGATCTTCAAGACCATTCATGATTCAAGCTTTCTAGCTTTGAATCTTCATTACTTTTGTTGGATCTAAGTTTTCTAACTTATGATCTCTTTTATTTTGTTAAAAGATCAAACTTGTGTTTATAATCTTCATGGAACTTGAAGATCTAGCCTTTTGCTTTGAAAATCTTCAAGAACATAAAAGATTCAAGCTTTCTAGCTTTGAAATCTCATAACTTTTGTTAAAAGGATCCAAACTCTCTAGCTTAGGGTTCCATTACTTTGTTTGATCAAATTTATGTTCTTACTTGTTTGATTGAATGAAATTTTGTAGCTTTAGTTGTAGATAGAACTTGTATTTGTGTTAAGACTAAGAACATGATGTAACATTGGTTCATCATCCTTCTAAAACTCTTAAGTGAGTTGTATTCTTACTTAGTCTTGACATTGTGTGTTGATGGTTGAAACTTGGTCAAAGTGATGCTAAAACATCAAAGAGTTGTACACTTGAAGCTTACACGCAACAAGGATGAGAACCGTGATGAGCATCAAGCACCAAGAAACCCACCAGAGCACTTGTTTACTATTTTCGGGGTCTGATCAGACACCTGGGACTTCTGAAAAATTGATTTTCAGATATTTCGTTTCAAGTAGATGACTTTTCATTTAAGACTCACCTAAATCCGATATACGCTTTAGGATTTATAGCCTTCCGAAAATCACTACGCCTTTGTAACGACGTGCTAAAAATTCTGACCTACTCGCGCTTGAACCGTCGCCACGGTCAAACTACATCGAGTTAGGATTTGAAAATTGGATAGCGGTTAGAGGACTCACATACGGAGCCTTGGCCACTGACCAAGCGTCTTTTCGGTTTGTATAGAGGTCGTAGAAGCTGTCCGAAGTTAGCCTTTTGTTTCGATCTCTATTCTTGTTGAAAACTTACTTTAGCTTTTACGAATGATGATGATGATGATGATGATACTTAAGACTTAAATTATTCACTTTTAAACTTTTGGGAACAATATACTGACTTAGTGAGCTTTGACTTAGGTTGACGACCTTTCGGACTGACTTACTACTTGCATACTTTTCATATCAACTTTTACTGCTTATTCACTGTGAGTTATAGCTCCCCTTTTTACTTTAACTATTTTTGGGACTGAGAATACATGCGCTTTTTATGTTTTACATACTAGACACGAGTACTTAAACTTTATATATGTGTGGGTGACATAACGGCACAAAGATTCCCCTTAGCACGGTAACGTTTAATCATTGGTTTATGAACCGGTTGTAACACCCCGTTTTTCCCCGTACATGATTTATAGGTGAATTGGGTATGTACGATAGGCGTATGAAGGGTTCGGGACATTTTCTAGTATTAAAGCTTTGAGTGCGAAAGGTTATGTCAGATCAAGCCTTGGGTCGCGGCGCGACACAGAAGGTCGCGGCGCGGCATTACACTAGAATCAGGATCAGAAAGCTTGTAAACAAAGCCACCAGTTCGAGGCAATCGTCGCGGCGCGACCATGCTGGTAAACTGATTCCGGATTTTGTAATTTTAAGAGAATAATAAGGGCATTTTGGTCTTTTCACGTTTGAACCAGATTGAGATCTTAAATCTCATCCACTCCTTTCATTTCCTAATTTCTTTTCCCTTTTCATTTCATTTTCCTCTCAAAAACTCAAACACCCAATTGGATTCAAACGGATTTTTGGAAAGGAAGAATCGGGAATTGATCTTTGGCGTAGTTGACAAGTGTGTTCTCCTCGTTCTTAGCTACACGGTGATACTAGTGGTAAGCTCTAACTCCGAAATTCATTTTCGTGTTCATCATTCAAATTTGGGGCTTTTGATTGTATGATTCATAGGTGAAACCCATTTAGTTGCTAATTGGAGATTAACACCAAGATTCGGGTATATAAGTGTTAAAGGCGGGTTTTGGGTTGGTTAATGATTTAACCATGTTTAAGACTTGAGAATGGTGTATAATCATTAGCATTAGTGATTATTGGTGTTTTGAAGACTTTTAGGGTTTTCATGGTTGACTAATTTTGACTAGAGTCAAAATTAGGGTTTGTTGAGGATTATGACTCGATTGTTGATTTATTAAGGTTTATAAACTTAAAATGGATTAAGTTGAAGTATAAAATCGAGTTAAACATGTTTTGGTGTCAAAACTTGTAAATGGTGAGATTTTGACCTTATGGGTCAAAATTAGGGTTTGTGGGCGATTTTGAGAACGATAAGTGTTTAACACTTGTATTCGGGTTTAATTGGCATATTAGGACCATTATCACTTATGTTAGTCATTATTGGTTAGTTTGGGCGCGGTTTGTCCTTGGAAGTGCATTTGGGTCGAATTTGCACTAAGTGTCAAATTGGGTTGGTTTGTAAATCCAATCTAAGTGTGTTGTTGAATTTGTGATAATGGATTAGGTACTTTCCATTGAAGAGTTGCGGATTACTTGGAAGCATTTCTTCAAGGCGACAAGGTGAGTGTTAATATCCTATATGCATATGTATGTGTAGGATGGGTGCGGGTCGGGTGAAGTGGTTCTCGGTTATAGAGCTCACTTCACATATAGGTGGATTGATGGACTTGTGTGTAGGTCCGATTGGCACGGTTGTGCGTTTTGGTTGACCATCTTTGACGAGGTGCACACCTTGCGTGTACTCTATCACATGGGCGTGTGATGTGGATTATATAACCCCAATGGCGAAGGGTTAATATTGTGAGTGGAATAATTATGCGTGTACGTATATAATGTATGTATTTGTGTAGTATGAATGTGGTATTGTCGCGGTGTTCAAGACACCACATTCTAAGTAACGAGTAGTAGTGTCGCGGTGTTTAAGACACTACTCATTGTTTGATCGGCATGTGGTATTATCGCGGTGGTTAAGACACCACATTGTCATGGGAGTGGAATTGTCGCGGTGTTCAAGACACCACTCATTATTTTGATTGGCGTGTGGATTCGTCGCGGTGTTTAAGACGCCACATTGTCATGGGGGTGAATTAGTCGCGGTGTTTAAGACATCACCCGGGGGATTAGTGATTACGCGGTGTTTAGGTAACGCTAATGGATGTTACGAACTCCGACGGTCTCTTACAAGTATCGTTCCCTTGTACGATTGGTTAACCATGGTTATTGTGTTGTAAGCGTAAGCAAATTATGTTATTCGAGAGATATATACATATATATACATATATATTGTATACATATAATGTTGTATTGTCGTGTTGTAGCTAACCCTCCGGGTGTAGCTTATTGGCATTGTTCACATCGTTGTTGGCGAACTTATATTTTGTTGATGTATCTTAAGCTCATTGCTTAGTGATCTTACGGTATGCTTAGACTAGCTTGCCTTTATGCTTGGATGCTCCGGTATGCGGTATTTGCTATTTTGTGGCGTGTCCATTTTATGCATATATATGTATGTAGTATATTCTCACTCACTAAGCGTTAGCTTACCCTCTCGTTGTTGATATTTTTATAGGTTCGCATGCTTGGCGGCTCGGGTAAGCTTGGGAATTAGAGATCTCGGCTAGGTTGCTTTAGAAGATCTTGCTTTTTGACTTGATTAGGATTTGGGTAGCGCAGTCCCAAATCACCATGCTCGGTTTTGTGTAAACGTAACTAGTCGGGTCATAATGATTATAACCGGTTTACGATTTAATTAATGAACCATTGTATTAAGGAGTTTAAATCATTAATGTATGTTTTAAGTTCGATGAACTTACTTTGATAACAAATACGTTTTGGAATATGTGTAACGGGACCTAAAGTATTATTTAACGCGTATTAAAAGGAAAAAATTTTATGGGCCGGTTTTAATACGGGTTGGGTTGTTTCAAGTGGTATCAGAGCATGGTCTAAGGGATTTAGGTGACTTGAGATAGGTGCCTAGACTTAGACTTTTGTGTGTGCTTAATTTGTTGCGGGACTTGTAGGATTACGGGTCGGAATGGGTTTAGTTAGTGCCTTGTTTATAGGTTGACTAACGTTTATATTGGTAATGCGGATATTATTAATATATTATTTGTGTTGTGGTAATAATTCTCGCGTGTGTTTGTACCGCGTAGAATTTTGGTTGTGTTTGTTTATATCATCGAGCGAGACGGTCGTTGTACTAACGAGTCGATGCGGCGTGTGTGCGTAATAAGAACTTGCAAACCTTATTACGGGTGCAAATCGTGTCTAACAAGTGATGTACGACGAGTGTTTAGCAAGATGGGCCGGTGTTGTGTGTGTGGTTTTATACGTTCGTGATCTAATCGCTTTGCATTCCTTAGAATGGCGACGGGAAGTGGGATCGAGACGAACGATTTGGAGTTTAACGCTAGAGTTGCGGCCGCCGTTGCGGAGCAAATGAGTGCGTTTCGAGAAGAAATGGATAGGAAGTATTCCGAACTTCAAAGTAGTAGCGAAATGGAGCGTTGTCTTAAGAGCTTCATGAGGACTAAACCCCCAATGTACGACGGAAAGCCAGATCCTTTGATAAGCACAACTTGGATTTCGGACGTCGAAGGGTGTTTCCGTACTATTGATTGCCCTCCTGAGAGAAAGACGAGACTCGCTACGAGTTTGTTGCGGGGTAGGGCAAGGGATTGGTTGGATGGTAAGATTGATCTTGTCGGTGGCGAGACGTTTATGGCTTTATCGTGGGACGACTTTAAGGAGGAATTCTTCGAGGAGTTCCGGACTTCGGCCGATTTGTGGGAATTGCGTAATGAGTTGCGAAATTTGCGACAAGGATCTATGGATTTGAGTACTCTCAAGACGACCTTTATGGCGAAGGCTCGTTTTTGTCCGGAGTATTTGGGGAATGATCGTTTGTTGATGGGGGATTTCTATCGGACCTTGAATGATGACTTGAAAAGTAAAATTAGTCGGGGTCAAGCGAAATCGTTTTCGGAATTATTCGACTTGGCTAGAGGTTTCGAGTCGTATTCACGATCGAAAAAGGGTGAACCTTCAAGTGAGCGAAGGGTCGTTTCGTATGGTGCCCCGAGTAAGAGGGCTAAGGGTCCGAGTGTGAGCACGGGTGGTACGCGAAAGGGTATGTCGGATTCTAGTGCGGCTAGATGTTACAATTGTGGCGTGAGGGGTCACAAGTCTTGGGAATGTTCGGTACCAAAGGGTGATGGTATGGTGTGCTTCAATTGCCAAAAAGAAGGACATCGTAAGTCGGAATGTCCCAAGTTAGCGGGGACGGGTGCGGCAAGGAGACGTTAAGGTACGTTTCAATTTAATAAATATGTCTTTTGATTATTTATTAAGTGTCGTTTGAGTTTGTGTAGTATGCCTTTTGTTGTGCATGTTATTGTTGTGGGTGACGTTCCTAAAAGAAGTACCATATGTTGATGTTTGATTGACGGGCAAAGGGCGTAAGACTTGGTGCAACCAAACATTCCTTAGTATTTGGGAAACGTTTCTACCAAGCCACGAGAATGGTTTTGGTGTTTGGTTGTTAAGCGCGTGTTCGCTTTTATGATGAAGTGATGAATCATGAGGTTCGTCGGTTGGTTGGAACCCTTGAGATCGAGTGTTTTAAATCTCGATGTGTGTTGGTAATGGAGTCTATATGACGCAACATTAGGTGCCTCTTTTATACCTACTAGCGTGGTGTTCGACTCCGATTATGTTGCGGTTACATTGTACTTAGGGTACCGAAGTGAAATCCTTAGGTACATGAGTGACTAGGTGTAATTTGACAAACTAAAGCAATTGGATGATTGCGAAGGTATGGTTTGTGTAATCGTGGTACACTTTTTGCTCGAAGTGTTTAAGGATTGATTGAAATCCTTTGTGTGCTCAAGGCTGGAGCAAGATATGGTGACGGGTCGTGTGGGCCCAATCTTTGTAAAGTCTACCTTAGGTAGCATTGTACGGTTGTACGAGTTGTGGATATGGGACATAGTTCCAAATGGGGGAGTTACACTCCCGCACGAGGAAGTTTTAGTGTGAGATTTCGGATGATGCTTTTGGTAGATCCGGAAAATGTTGTCGAGACCTGATTTTGGTCGATTTGTGGTAGATTACAATTTCGGATAAATTGTACTTATGGTTTGGATTTGAATTATCACTGAGGTGGTAATGTGGTAAATCTCGATTGAGAGATAATGGACGTGTTTGGCGAGCAAGGTGAAATCCTTCGGTTAAGGGAGGTGTGTGTCGGATTCTCTTCTAGAGAATAATTGTTTTGTGCCTATGTTTGATATAGGTGGTTCTTGCTCGTGTATGTGAATGGTTAGTGGTATCCGTTAGGATTCACTATGGCGTAGCAGAGCGCGATGTTACGCTACTCGTCGTTCGAGGCCAAAAGGGCATTGATTGATGAAGCATGACTTTCGGGTCCGCTGACTTCATCATGGTATTGGTGATTGATGAAGCATGACCTTTAGGGTCCGCTGACTTCATCATGGGAGTATGCGATTGGTGGAGCATGACCTTCGGGGTCCGCTGATTTCATCATGAGCGAGGTGTTATATCGGTGAAGCATGACTTTCGGAGTCCGCTGACTTCATCCGGTGTTGAGATTGGTGAAGCATGACCTTCGGGGTCCGCTGACTTCATCATGGGATTATTGATTGGTGAAGCATGATATTCGGGTTCGCTGACTTCATCATGGTAGTGAATCGCGTGTAGTTCGGATTCACTAAGGCGCGTGTGTTTTCGGCCAGCCTTCGTGTTGTGTGATCTGTCGGTTGTTTTATACACCGATGGTGGGGTCGTAAGGGCCGTGATGTTGATCTGTTGGTTGTTTTATACACCAATGGTGGGGTCGTAAGGACCGTGTTGTGTGATCGACCGGGTGTTTTTATACGCCGATGGTGGGGTCGCGAGGACCATGTGGTATGATTAGTGATGCGATAGCCGTGTTTCGCTCACGTGTTGTTACGGGTGTGACGATAGTCGATTTTGTACACCTTTGGATTAGCGTTGCCATAGTCGTTTTGGGCGCTATCGGTTCTAGCCGTTTGTTTATGATGGTGCGGTAGTTGAGTATTGGTCGTATTGCACACTACAAGGGATGTTAAGTGGTAAGTGTTATCCATAAGGATTCGTTTGGTTCGGTCTTCATTGTTTCAGGTTGTTGACCTTAGGTTGAGACTTGGTTGCTTTTAGCATTGTACTCGGTAAGGGTACGCTAAGGGATTGATATCTTTGTACGAGATTGATTGAGTTTTCCCGATGTCAGGGAATGAGCATGGTTTTAGTGCTCGGATTGTGGATTTGATAAATCGCGGGTGACGATTTAGTTGTTAAAGGCAATTCGGTGGGAAGAATTGCTTAGGAAAGTCGGTTTGGACTTAAGTTTGAGGACCGTGAAGTGTGGGTCCGTTTGGGTTCGTGACTAGGATCACGAGGACGTGATCGAATTTAAGTGGGGGAGAGTTGTAACACCCCGTTTTTCCCCGTACATGATTTATAGGTGAATTGGGTATGTACGATAGGCGTATGAAGGGTTCGGGACATTTTCTAGTATTAAAGCTTTGAGTGCGAAAGGTTATGTCAGATCACGCCTTGGGTCGCGGCGCGACAAAGAAGGTCGCGGCGCGGCATTACACTAGAATCAGGATCAGAAAGCTTGTAAACAAAGCCACCAGTTCGAGGCAATCGTCGCGGCGCGACGAATAGGGTCGCGGCGCGACCATGCTGGCAAACTGATTCCGGATTTTGTAATTTTAAGAGAATAATAAGGGCATTTTGGTCTTTTTGCATTTGAACCAGATTGAGATCTTAAATCTCATCCACTCCTTTCATTTCCTAATTTCTTTTCCCTTTTCATTTCATTTTCCTCTCAAAAACTCAAACACCCAATTGGATTCAAACGGATTTTTGGAAAGGAAGAATCGGTAATTGATCTTTGGCGTAGTTGACAAGTGTGTTCTTCTCGTTCTTAGCTACACGGTGATACTAGTGGTAAACTCTAACTCCGAAATTCATTTTCGTGTTCATCATTCAAATTTGGGGCTTTTGATTGTATGATTCATAGGTGAAACCCATTTTGTTGCTAATTGGAGATTAACACCAAGATTCGGGTATATAAGTGTTAAAGGCGGGTTTTGGGTTGGTTAATGATTTAACCATGTTTAAGACTTGAGAATGGTGTATAATCATTAGCATTAGTGATTATTGGTGTTTTGAAGACTTTTAGGGTTTTCATGGTTGACTAATTTTGACTAGAGTCAAAATTAGGGTTTGTTGAGGATTATGACCCGATTGTTGATTTATTAAGGTTTATAAACTTAAAATGGATTAAGTTGAAGTTTAAAACCGAGTTAAACATGTTTTGGTGTCAAAACTTGTAAATGGTGAGATTTTGACCTTATGGGTCAAAATTAGGGTTTGTGGGCGATTTTGAGAACGATAAGTGTTTAACACTTGTATTCGGGTTTAATTGGCATATTAGGACCATTATCACTTGTGTTAGTCATTATTGGTTAGTTTGGGCGCGGTTTGTCCTTGGAAGTGCATTTGGGTCGAATTTGCACTAAGTGTCAAATTGGGTTGGTTTGTAAATCCAATCTAAGTGTGTTGTTGAATTTGTGATAATGGATTAGGTACTTTCCATTGAAGAGTTGCGGATTACTTGGAAGCATTTCTTCAAGGCGATAAGGTGAGTGTTAATATCCTATATGCATATGTATGTGTAGGATGGGTGCGGGTCGGGTGAAGTGGTTCTCGGTTATAGAGCTCACTTCACATATAGGTGGATTGATGGACTTGTGTGTAGGTCCGATTGGCATGGTTGTGCGTTTTGGTTGACCATCTTTGACGAGGTGCACACCTTGCGTGTACTCTATCACATGGGCGTGTGATGTGGATTATATAACCCCAATGGCGAAGGGTTAATATTGTGAGTGGAATAATTATGCGTGTACGTATATAATGTATGTATTTGTGTAGTATGAATGTGGTATTGTCGCGGTGTTCAAGACACCACATTCTAAGTAACGAGTAGTAGTGTCGCGGTGTTTAAGACACTACTCATTGTTTGATTGGCATGTGGTATTGTCGCGGTGGTTAAGACACCACATTGTCATGGGAGTGGAATTGTCGCGGTGTTCAAGACACCACTCATTATTTTGATTGGCGTGTGGATTCGTCGCGGTGTTTAAGACGCCACATTGTCATGGGGGTGAATTAGTCGCGGTGTTTAAGACATCACCCTGGGGATTAGTGATTACGCGGTGTTTAAGTAACGCTAATGGATGTTACGAACTCCGACGGTCTCTTACGAGTATCGTTCCCTTGTATGATTGGTTAACCATGGTTATTGTGTTGTAAGCGTAAGCAAATTATGTTATTCGAGAGATATATACATATATATACATATATATTGTATACATATAATGTTGTATTGTCGTGCTGTAGCTAACCCTCCGGGTGTAGCTTATTGGCATTGTTCACATCGTTGTTGGCGAACTTATATTTTGTTGATGTATCTTAAGCTCATTGCTTAGTGATCTTACGGTATGCTTAGACTAGCTTGCCTTTATGCTTGGATGCTCCGGTATGCGGTATTTGCTATTTTGTGGCGTGTCCATTTTATGCATATATATGTATGTAGTATATTCTCACTCACTAAGCGTTAGCTTACCCTCTCGTTGTTGATATTTTTATAGGTTCACATGCTTGGCGGCTCGGGTAAGCTTGGGAATTAGAGATCTCGGCTAGGTTGCTTTAGAAGATCTTGCTTTTTGACTCGATTAGGATTTGGGTAGCGCAGTCCCAAATCACCATGCTCGGTTTTGTGTAAACGTAACTAGTCGGGTCATAATGATTATAACCGGTTTACGATTTAATTAATGAACCATTGTATTAAGGAGTTTAAATCATTAATGTATGTTTTAAGTTCGATGAACTTACTTTGATAACAAATACGTTTTGGAATATGTGTAACGGGACCTAAAGTATTATTTAACGCGTATTAAAAGGAAAAATTTTTATGGGCCGGTTTTAATACGGGTTGGGTTGTTTCACCGGTGAACGTGAATCTTAGATATGGATCCATAGGGTTTGACATCCCCACTCGGGCTAGTCGCGCTAGCATTCAACGGGTGTTTAATACTTCGTAAACAGACGCACTCACCAAGTGTACTTTTAGGGGGTAATATTACGTTAAGTTAGTTACCGGGTGCCCACGGATAAGCATATACTTTTCATACTGTATTAAAAAGAAATCTCGTGGTCTACATTACATTACTGATTACAAACAAACTATAGCTCACCAACATTCGTGTTGACCTTTTAAGCATGTATTTCTCAGGTGCTTAGACGTTGTTGCTTCAGCTGTTAGACTTGCTGTCTTGGTGTTATAGACTTGCTGTTACAGACTCGCTGTGTTAGACTTCCGCTGCCTTACTTAGAGATGTCTCAATCATGGAACTTTTATTTTGCATTCGCAACTTATATTATTTTGAATAATGGCTTTGTAACGACCTTTGTGTCACGTTATCTTTTGTAAAATATTTGAAGTTATCTTTTCATGAATGCAAAACTAGTTTTTAAACAGCATATAGTGTTTGACCTTGTAATGATCCTGTTGTTGATGAGGGCTTCACATTTGGTATCAGAGCATTGGTTGTAGGGAATTGGGCTGCATTAATGAGTTTTGACCGAGCCGAGTAGGATACACTAATAGGACTAATCTAAAACTTGCTCGTTTACTTGTTACTGCTTACTACTACTGCATGCTACTGCTTACTTTTACTGCTATGTGAACTTGTTGTATGATATTGCTTATTCTCGCTACTGCCTGCTACTATCTGCTTTTGATCGCATGCTACTTCTGTTTAATACTGCTAATATTGCCATGCTATGTACTGCTGTAGATGACCTAGGCTGCTGTAGTTACTATACCTGATTACATGCTTGCTATATGTCTTACTGACATGGAAAAGGTTATTTTTCCTTGTTCAGATGTCGGACATGCCGCCCATGACCTTTGACTTCGAGAGTGACTCATATACGTCTGCTACCTCGCCTACTTTTGTTGCTGACTCACCGCTACCCTCCGATGACTCTGGCGATTCAACTTCTGGAGATAGTACACACGCACTTGACCTAATGGACATCTCAGACGGAGACGAGGATCCCGATGAGATTCCAGCTCCACCCAGCCTTAGACTCCCGGGGCCACAGCACCATTCCAGTGGTACTGTGATCCCTGGGTGAGACGGGGACGGTCGCTTCTGTAACGAGCGTGGACATTGGTTTAGACGCACCGCTGACGGACGTGTCGTACCGATTACACCTGGCAGATATCGACTTATGACCACCGGCCAGACGCTTTCTCCCGCCCGTGATGTACCTGCACTACCTTCGGACGATTCAGACGGTTCATCATCCGATGACACCAGCGAGGAGGATCCCGAGGTGGATTCTGAGGAGGACCCCGAAGAGGAGCCCGTGCAGCCACCCTCTACCCCGCCGAAGAAGCGGTACCGCTTCGATGGTAATGTTATTCCAGGGGCTAATGGAGGTAAGCCGTTTGTGAACGCACATGGACAGTTGGTGATGCGTGATTATGACTTTAAAAAATGCAATTTAGAACAAGCTTTCTTCACCCAACAGATCTGAACACTAACACCCAATTTGTAACAGTAACCATTCTTTCCATCTGATGTTGTAGAGCTTCAATAGCTCTATCTCTTCTAAGATTATGAGCTTCTTCAAGAGTCATGTTTCTAGGAATCTCAGCCATTTCAAATCAGATCTGGAAATAAGCTTTTCAGCTTCAAAACAAAGTATGAACTGAAACAACAATAAAAATGATAAGAAAGCTTCGATTTGGACAACCTAAGCTCTGATACCACTTTGATGTGTGATTATGACTTTAAAAAACGCTATTTAGAACAAGCTTTCTTCACCCAACAGATCTGAACACTAACACCCAATTTGTAACAGTAACAGCCCTAAAACAGAGTATAAAACTCTGAAATAAGAACACAAAGGATAGAGAATCTAAACCCTTAATTGATAAAGATACCACCACAATTAGAGATCTAGAAACACTCCAAGTCTTCAACTACAGCTGATAAAGATTCCACCATAACTATAATATCAGATATGAAGATTTGGATTTCACCACAATGTTTGATAAAGTAACACCACAAACACTGATAAAGAAACCATTCTTAGCCACCGGAATCAAAGATTCGTAAAGAGACAGAGATTTTTAAAATAGATAAGCTCTATCAAACTTTTCATTCAATCATCAACCAAGTTTTATAATTACAAGAGCTCTCTATTTATAGGAGAAGTTTAACAGCTACTTTCTAGAAAAGACAAAAACATAAAAAGGAAATGGAGACAAAAAGGACAAACAATTACAAATTAGCCAATAAGAATAAAGGACACAATCTGCAAAAGCCTGCCATTTGAGTAGTGCTCCTCCCATGATAAAAGCATCCAATGATAGATGGGAATCTTCCTTGGACAGCTAACATTCTTCTAGAACAGCCACGCACGTGTTAAGCACATGACCTGACCGGTTTATTAAAAAGCATAAGTAAACTTTGAATCGTATCAGTAAGTTGGCCCCTCAAAAGAAAACAACGTCGCCTGCTAGTTGAACTAAGTTTCGTATGCTGGTTGAACTAAAATTCTTCAGCTGGTTGAACTAGCTGGTTCGCCTAAGTATTAACTTTGCTGGTTCGATTTGCTGGTTACCCGGCTGAGTGAATTAAAGCTTTACTAGCTGAACTAAGCTCATTTGCTGGTCCAGCTAGCTGGTTCTTCTTAATTGTTGGCTTGCCTTCAACTATCAAAAACTTTATTCATGAAACACATAACTACTTCAGTTTAAGGACTGAAGTAGGGTAACCCCTGAGCTTGTTGAACCAGCTTTAAAAACACTTAGATGATATGAAAGAGATGGCAACAGGACCATTACTTGACCAGATTCGCGTGTGACATCATTTGAGCTTGTGCTAGTTGTGTTGCTGGTTACATTGCCCAGCTCACCCGCATGATCCTCTCCCTCTAAAAAGGAACTTGACCTCAAGTTCTCGAGGTTGTCATCTTCCAAATAGGGCATCAAATCACCAACATTAAAAGTGCTAGACACACCAATATCACCAGGCAGCTCGACCTTATAAGCATTATCACCAACTTTTTCCAACACTTTAAATGGACCCTCAGCTCTTGGCATCAGCTTGTTCTTTCTTTTTGCTGGGAACCTTTCCTTCCTTAGCTGAATCCAAACAAGATCACCAGGAACAAAAGTGGACTGCTTTCTGTGCTGGTTAGCTTTAGCCTTGTATTACCGGTTGGTCTTCTCAATTTTGGCCCTCACTTGCTCATACAGCTTTTTCATTTCTTTTGCCTTTGCTACTGCCTCAACACTTGCCTTAGGCTCAATTGCAAAAGGGACCAGATCAATGGGTGTGAGTGGATTTTCACCATAGCAGATTTCAAATGGTGATTTTCCAGTGGAGTAATTAGGTGCTCTATTGAAAGCAAATTCAGCATGTGCAAGCTTCAAATCCCACTCCTTCAAACTTTTCTTCACAAGTGCTCTCAGCAGCATTCCCACAGTTCTATTGGTAACTTCAGTTTGACCATCAGTTTGGGGATGGTGAGAAGTGCTGAATAAAAGCTTTGTTCCAAGCAGTTTCCATAATGTCTTCCAAAAATAGCTTAAGAACTTTGTATCTCATCAGACACAATGGTTTTGGGAACTCCATGAAGACGAACAATTTCTTTGAAGAATAAAGTAGCAACAATAGTAGCATCATTGGTTTTGTTGCAGGCTATGAAATGAGCCATCTTTGAAACCTGTCAACAACAACCATAATAGAATCTTTGCCTCGCTGAGTCCTTGGCAATGCAACAATGAAGTCCATGCTCAAATCTTCCCATGGCTGGTTGGGAACAGGAAGTGGAGTATACAAACCCTTGTGAAATGCTGACTTAGCTTGAAAGCATGCAGCACAGCGATTAATCACAGCTTTGACATCTTTATCCATACATAGCCAGTAGAAGTGTTCACTTAGGATATCCAATGTCTTGTTAATCCCAAAATGACCAGCTAAACCACCTCCATGTGCTTCTCTAATTAGCAACTCCCTGATTGAATCTTTTGGGTTGCATAATCTACTGCCCTTGAATAGAAAACCATCTTGCTCAACGTAATCTCTTTTGGACTCAGCAGGAGAACAGTTCAAAATAGGAGCAAAGTCTGGATCAGCTTCATATAACTCCTTAACAAATGAGAATCCAAGAACTCTAGCTTCCAAAATTGACAACAAAGAATATCTCCTTGAAACAGCATCAGCAACAACATTAGACGTACCAGCCTTGTGTTTAGACACAAAGGAGTACATCTGCAAGAATTCAACCCATTTTGCATGTCTTGGATTTAATTTGTGTTATCCATTAACGTACTTCAATGCTTCATGATCAGAAAAGAGAACAAACTGCCTTGGCTTCAAATAATGAGACCAGTGATCAACAGCCCGAATGATGGCATAGAACTCTTTATCATAGGTGCTATAATTTATCTTGGACCCACTTAGCTTTTCACTGAAATAAGCTACTGGTCGTTTCCCTTGCACTAGCACAGCTCCAATGCCAACACCACTTGCATCACATTCAAGTTCAAACAGCATATCAAAATTAGGTAAAGCAAGTATAGGTGCTGAACTTAGCTTCTCTTTCAATGATTCAAATGCTGATTGTGCAGAACTGGACCATTCAAATACCCCTTTCTTTAAACAATCAGTAATTGGAGCAACAATTGTGGAGAAGTCTTTGATAAATCTTCTATAAAATGAAGCTAAACCATGAAAACTTCTGACTTCAGTGATGGAAGAAGGACTAGGCCATGATTTGATTGCTTCCACCTTAGATGGATCCATTGAAATGCCTTCTTCAGAAACCACATACCCAAGAAACACTACTTTGTTGACAAAGAAATCACACTTATCCAGCTTTGCATATAACTGATTCTGCCTTAACAGCTCAAATACTTTCCTCAAATGATCCAAGTGTTCTTCTTTAGTTTTCGAGTACACTAGGATGTCATCAAAGTAAACAACCACAAACTGACCAATAAGTGGCCTGAGCACTTCATTCATAAGTCTCATGAATGTGCTGGGTGCATTAGACAACCCAAAAGGCATAACCAACCACTCGAATAAACCACCTTTGATCTTGAAAGTTGTCTTCCATTCATTTCCTTCTTTCATTCAAATCTGATGATACCCACTTCTTAGATCAACTTTGGAGAACACACAAGAACCATGCAGCTCATCTAGCATATCATCTAATCTAGGTATATGATACCTATATTTGATGGTGATGTTGTTAATAGCTCTGCTGTCTACACACATTCTCATGGAACCATCTTTCTTTGGAACCAGCAAAGCTGGTACTGAACAAGGACTCATGCCGGTTCTAACATACCCCTTTGCAACCAACTCATTAACTTGCTTTTCTAATTCTTTTACTTTATGAGGGGAACATCGATAAGCTGCTTTATTAGGAAGAACAGATCCAGATACAAGATTAATTTGATGTTTAATACCCCTGATTGGTGGTAAACCAATAGGTAACTCAGTAGGAAACACATCAGCAAATTCGGATAACAATGGCTTTACCCTAGCTGGTATTTCATCATGCTGGTTCAACTCATCACTTTCAACCATCAGCAATAAATAAGCACCAGTACCACCCTTTAACTCAGTATCAACTTCATCTTGAGTCATAAACAAAGTTTTATCATTCTTAACAGTAGGGTCAGCTCTAGGTATTTCACTAGGCTTTAAAGAAGTGAGGGTGATCTTCTTTCCATTCACATACAGCGAGTAAGTATTTTGATGTTCATTATAATAGACATACTTATCAAATAACCAAGGTCTACTAAGCAGCAAATGACAAGCATCCATAGGAATGACATCACAAGTGATCTCATCTTGATAAACAGTACCAATAGAAAATGGAACAGTAACTTAGCGAGTAACCTTTATCTCACTGCCTTGGTTAAGCCATTGAAGTTTGTATGGATGAGGATGCTTCTTTGTAACCAGCTCAAGCTTTTCCACCATGTGAGCAGATGCTGCGTTTGCACAGCTGCCTCCATCAACAATAAGGCTGCACACTTTGCCCTTGACTGTGCACCTTGAATGAAAGATGTTTTCTCGCTAGCTCTTATCTTCAATAGTCTCAGCTGAGTGCATTACTCTTCGAACCACTAAAAACTCTCCAATATCAGTAGCAACAAACTCTTCACTATCAGACTCATCATATGCTGGTTCAGTTTCAAAACCCCCTTCCAAATCTTCAATCTCCTTTAGTGTAAGAGCACGCTGGTTAGGACATTGAGCTTGAAAATGCCCAAATCCATGGCACTTGAAGCATTTCCTTCTATCATCTTTAGGACAAGCTACAACCTGCTCTTTGCCTTTAGATACTTTGGATGCTGCCTCGTTATTCCTAGGCAGCATAGATGATTGACCCTTCATAGGCAGCACAGCTGGCTTGGAATAAGACTTAAAATTAATTTTCTTCTTTGCTTGTTTCTCTACTTGAATAGCCAGCTTGCAAGCACTCTCAAAAGTCCATAGAGGCTGCATTTCAACTTGATCAACAATAGAAGCATTTAAGCCTCCAACGAATCTTGCTATAGTGTATTCTTCAGCTTCTTTAACATTTGTACGAATCTTGAGCTGCTCAAACTCTCTGATGTAATCAACAACATTAATGCGGCCTTGCTTGAGTGTATTCATCTGGATATTCAGCTCTTGCTTGTAAGCTTGAGGAACAAACCTCTTTTGCATACACTCTTTTAACTTGGACCAGGTTTTGATTGTTTTCTTCCCTTCATATTGGGTTTCTTTTTTTAGATTATCATACCACATTGAAGCATACTTCTTCAATCTGATTACAGCAACTTTAAAGGCCTTTTTTTCATCATAGCCTTTAACCTCCATAATTCTATCCATGGCCTGAACCCATTCAAAGTAATCTTCAGGATTAGAGGACCCTTCAAAATCAGGTGGATCTATCTTAATATCTTTCAAATCATCAGCTTTTTTCCTATGTCTTCTTCTTCTTTGTGAAGAAGCATGAGATCCATCAGTAGATTGGCTACCATCCTCAGATTTAGTACTAGAAGACACAATACTTGTATCTCCATTTTCAGATCTGGGTCTATTTGTAGTGACCCGAACTTTTCCATGTTTATATATATTAATTGAGATTGATATTTACATGATTAAATGTTTCCAACATGTTAAGCAATCAAACTTGTTAAGACTTGATTAATTGAAATATGTTTCATATAGACAATTGACCACCCAAGTTGACCGGTGATTCACGAACGTTAAAACTTGTAAAAACTATACGATGACATATATATGGTTATATATATAGTTAACATGTTTTTATTATAAGTATGTATCTCATTAGGTATTTTAACAATGAGTTATATACATAAAAATGAGACTATTAATTTAAGAAACTCAAAAACGATATATATAACGATTATCGTTATAACAACGTCTTACTAGGTACATATGAATCATATTAAGATATTGATACACTTGGTTAATTATGTTAAATGATAAGTAAATATATTATTAAGTGTATTAACAATAAAATACATATGTAAAAATAAGACTACTAACTTAATGATTTCGAAACGAGACATATATGTAACGATTATCGTTGTAACGACATTTAACTGTATATACATCATACTAAGATATATTATATATCATAATATCATGATAATATAATAATTTAACATCTCATTTGTTATAATAGACAATGGGTTAACAACATTCAACAAGATCGTTAACCTAAAGGTTTCAAAACAACACTTACATGTAACGACTAACGATGACTTAACGACTCAGTTAAAATGTATATACATGTAGTGTTTTAATATGTATTTATACACTTTTGAAAGACTTCAATACACTTATCAAAATACTTCTACTTAACAAAAATGCTTACAATTACATCCTCGTTCAGTTTCATCAACAATTCTACTCGTATGCACCCGTATTCGTACTCGTACAATACACAGCTTTTAGATGTATGTACTATTGGTATATACACTCCAATGATCAGCTCTTAGCAGCCCATGTGAGTCACCTAACACATGTGGGAACCATCATTTGGCAACTAGCATGAAATATCTCATAAAATTACAAAAATATGAGTAATCATTCATGACTTATTTACATGAAAACAAAATTACATATCCTTTATATCTAATCCATACACCAACGACCAAAAACACCTACAAACACTTTCATTCTTCAATTTTCTTCATCTATTTTATCTCTCTCAAGTTCTATCTTCAAGTTCTAAGTGTTCCTCATATATTTTACAAGTTCTGGTTACATAAAATCAAGAATACTTTCAAGTTTGCTAGCTCACTTCCAATCTTGTAAGGTGATCATCCAACCTCAAGAAATCTTTGTTTCTTACAGTAGGTTATCATTCTAATACAAGGTAATAATCATATTCAAACTTTGGTTCAATTTCTATAACTATAACAATCTTATTTCAAGTGATGATCTTACTTGAACTTGTTTTCGTGTCATGATTCTGCTTCAAGAACTTCAAGCCATCCAAGGATCCGTTGAAGCTAGATCTATTTTTCACTTTTCCAGTAGGTTTATCCAAGGAACTTAAGGTAGTAATGATGTTCATAACATCATTCGATTCATACATATAAAGCTATCTTATTCGAAGGTTTAAACTTGTAATCACTAGAACATAGTTTAGTTAATTCTAAATTTGTTCGCAAACAAAAGTTAATCCTTCTAACTTGACTTTTAAAATCAACTAAACACATGTTCTATATCTATATGATATGCTAACTTAATGATTTAAAACCTGGAAACACGAAAAACACCGTAAAACTGGATTTACGCCGTCGTAGTAACACCGCGGGCTGTTTTGGGTTAGTTAATTAAAAACTATGATAAACTTTGATTTAAAAGTTGTTATTCTGAGAAAATGATTTTTATTATGAACATGAAACTATATCCAAAAATTATGGTTAAACTCAAAGTGGAAGTATGTTTTCTAAAATGGTCATCTAGACGTCGTTCTTTCGACTGAAATGACTACCTTTATAAAAACGACTTGTAACTTATTTTTTCGACTATAAACCTATACTTTTTCTGTTTAGATTCATAAAATAGAGTTCAATATGAAACCATAGCAATTTGATTCACTCAAAACGGATTTAAAATGAAGAAGTTATGGGTAAAACAAGATTGGATAATTTTTCTCATTTTAGCTACGTGAAAATTGGTAACAAATCTATTCCAACCATAACTTAATCTACTTGTATTGTATATTATGTAATCTTGAGATACCATAGACACGTATACAATGTTTTGACCTATCATGTCGACACATCTATATATATTTCGGAACAACCATAGACACTCTATATGTGAATGTTGGAGTTAGCTATACAGGGTTGAGGTTGATTCCAAAATATATATAGTTTGAGTTGTGATCAATACTGAGATACGTATACACTGGGTCGTGGATTGATTCAAGATAATATTTATCGATTTATTTCTGTACATCTAATTGTGGACAACTAGTTGTAGGTTACTAACGAGGACAGCTGACTTAATAAACTTAAAACATCAAAATATATTAAAAGTGTTGTAAATATATTTTGAACATACTTTGATATATATGTATATATTGTTATAGGTTCGTGAATCAACCAGTGGCCAAGTCTTACTTCCCGACGAAGTAAAAATCTGTGAAAGTGAGTTATAGTCCCACTTTTAAAATCTAATATTTTTGGGATGAGAATACATGCAGGTTTTATAAATGATTTACAAAATAGACACAAGTACGTGAAACTACATTCTATGGTTGAATTATCGAAATCGAATATGCCCCTTTTTATTAAGTCTGGTAATCTAAGAATTAGGGAACAGACACCCTAATTGACGCGAATCCTAAAGATAGATCTATCGGGCCCAACAAGCCCCATCCAAAGTACCGGATGCTTTAGTACTTCGAAATTTATATCATATCCGAAGGGTGTCCCTGAATGATGGGGATATTCTTATATATATGCATCTTCTTAATGTCGGTTACCAGGTGTTCACCATATGAATGACTTTTATCTCTATGTATGGGATGTGTATTGAAATATGAAATCTTGTGGTCTATTATTATGATTTGATATATATAGGTTAAACCTATAACTCACCAACATTTTTGTTGACGTTTTAAGCATGTTTATTCTCAGGTGATTATTAAGAGCTTCCGCTGTCGCATACTTAAATAAGGACGAGATTTTGGATTCCATGCTTGTATGATATTGTGTAAAAACTGCATTCAAGAAACTTATTTTGTTGTAACATATTTGTATTGTAAACCATTATGTAATGGTCTTGTGTAAACAGGATATTTTAGATTATCATTATTTGATAATCTACGTAAAGCTTTTTAAACCTTTATTGATGAAATAAAGGTTATGGTTTGTTTTAAAATGAATGCAGTCTTTGAAAAACGTCTCATATAGAGGTCAAAACCTCGCAACGAAATCAATTAATATGGAACGTTTTTAATCAATAAGAACGGGACATTTCAGTTGGTATCCGAGCGTTGGTCTTAGAGAACCAGAAAATTTGCATTAGTGTGTCTTATCGAGTTTGTTAGGATGCATTAGTGAGTCTGGACTTCGACCGTGTTTTCTTTAAAAATGATTGCTTAACATTTTTGTTGGAAACTATATATTTTTAACATATGAATATTATGTGATATATTAATCTCTTAACGTGTTTGATATTATGTGATAGTTGTCTACCTCTAGAACAAGTCCCATTGACTCACCTAATAATAATGAAGAGTCAAATGTAAATTGGAATGATTCGTGGACTGATTCACAAGTTCCCGAAGAGGAACCGGAAGAAGAGTCGGAACCGGAAGAAGAATCGAAACCGGAAGAAGAATCGGAACCGGAAGAAGAAATAGAACCGGTGGGGGAAATAATAAAACGGTTAAGTAAAAGAGAATCCTCAACCAACCGACTGGTCGAGAATTATGGTCAATGGTCTTTCCGCCAAGGAAGCAAAATATTGGGAGGATTACCAATTCTCCGATGAATCGGATTCCGACGAGAATTCCGATGATGTTATAGAAATTACCCCAACTGAATTTAAAAAGGCAAAAGAAAATAATAAGGGAAAGGGCATAAAAATAGAGAAATCTAATTCCAACCCCGATGAACTTTATATGTATCGTCAACCCCCGAAGTCCTTAAGTTGTAACAATGACCCGGGAACCTCTAAACCACCAGGTTTTTCTAAACCAATGTGAACAACGACGGCTCATATTAGGGGAACATCATATATCCCTAGAAACTTGGCAAAACGAACCAAAACGGAACATGAAGAAACAAGCGAGTCGGAATAAGATAGTTGTATTCGTGTGGTGTAATATATGTAATATAGTGTGCTTATGCTTTCTGATATATGTAAAAATTGCTTGTATTAATAAGTATTTTTTTTTATGAATCTAACTCTGGTCTATTTTACAGTATAAAAACACAAAATGGATAGACAATCCAATATTTTAAGAGACCTACCCGAAGACATGATTGATGAAATCTTGTCTAGAGTCGGTCAGAATTCCTCGGCACAACTATTTAAGGCGAGATCAGTTTGTAAGACATTCGAAGAACGTTCCAAGAATGTCTTGGTTTATAAGAGACTTTCGTTTGAAAGATGGGGGATATCACATTGGGAAACCCATAAGTTACGATGTGTTTACTTTGACGCATATATTGCGGGGAACCCAAATGCTATTTTACGCAACGGGTTAAGAAATTATTTTGACTCAATATATCCGAATATTGGACTTCGTGATTTAGAAAAAGCGGCTAACATGCAACATAAAGAAGCATGTTATGCTTACGAATTAGTAATGTTCGCTTCTCACCAAAGTGAGAACAAGAACATCTGGCTACAACTATTAAACAAAACGTTTCCACAAGTGACGGAGTCAGTAATTGGGGTAAGAAATGAGGTTTTTAGATTGTTACGGGACTGTTGGACATTACGTAACCCTCGTCCCTTTGACGACGTTACAACACGTTGTCTTATCAACGGGCATAACGGTTATGTTCCACAAGACCAAGGATGGGAAGTAATCCTAGTAAAACCAGAATGCATGACTTGTTTCTGGACGTATGAATTACGTGTCTTTATTGCCTTTGCTGAACGACTTGTGTACTAGCTAGAATTATCTTCACAACCATCTTGTATCAAATTTATTGTGTGCTATATTTCATGCTATATGTAAAATAAGCGGTATTGTAAGTTTGTAAAATATTGTGTAAAAGTTTGAACGCGAAATATTATTATAATCAGTTTTTCATATAGAATTGTAGTAGTTGAATTGTATATTAGCTACTAAGTATGAACTTAACGGGTAGGTACTACCCGAATTTAAACTTATAAAACGCTAATATGAAGAAAAAGCTTTTATAAATGAGTTCATATTGTGCTACGAAATACTATTAACTACTCTTAATATTCTGTATGATTAACTTGTTCCATTTGACTATTTTAAAGGAAATGGCACCGACTACTCGACACGCCGTGAATATGAATGAAGAGGAATTCCGTACTTTTCTAGCTTCAAACATAGCCGCAGTACAGGCTGCGCTACATACCAACAATAACCTTGGATCTAGCAGTACAGGAAATCGTGTAGGATGCACCTACAAAGAATTCACTGCCTGCAAACCTTTGGAATTTGATGGAACCGAAGGACCGATCGGATTGAAACGGTGGACCAAGAAGGTCAAATCGGTGTTTGCCATAAGTAAGTGTACTGAAGAGGACAAAGTAAAGTACGCTACGCATACCTTCACAGGTTCTGCGTTAACATGGTGGAATACCTATCTAGAGCAAGTGGGACAAGACGATGCGTACGCACTACCGTGGTCAGCATTCAAGCACTTGATGAACGAGAAGTACTGTCCCAGAACCTAGGTCAATAAGCTCAAGACAGAACTTAGAGGGTTACGAACCCAAGGATTTGATATTACCACGTATGAAAGACGATTCACAGAATTGTGCCTATTGTGTCCGGGAGCGTTCGAAGATGAGGAAGAGAAGATCGACGCGTTTGTGAAAGGATTACCGGAAAGAATCCAAGAAGATATAAGTTCACACGAGCCCGCCTCCATACAACAGGCATGTAGAATGGCTCACAAACTAGTGAACCAGATTGAAGAAAGAATTAAAGAACAGACTGCTGAAGAGGCCAATGTGAAGCAAGTCAAAAGAAAGTGGGAGGAAAACGGTGATAAGAATCACCAATACAACAACAATAGCAATTACAACAATAATCGCAACAATTATCCCAACAATCGCAACATCAATCACAACTACAACAAACGGCCCAACAACAACAACAACAACAACAACAGCAACTACAACAATCATCCCAACAACAATAATAACCGCAACAACAACAACAATCAGAAGCAGCTATGCCAAAGGTGTGAAAAGTATCACTCTGGGTTCTGCACCAAATTTTGCAACAAGTGTAAAAGAAATGGTCATAGCGCGGTGAAGTGTGAGGTCTACGGACCAGGGGTTAATAGAACGAAAGGAACAAATGGTGTCGGAACGAGTAATGGCGGAGCAAGTTGTGTCGGAGCAAGTTATGCCAATGTAGTTTGTTATAAATGTGGAAAACCGGGCCACATTATTAGAAATTGCCCTAACCAGGAGAACACGAATGGACAAGGCCGCGGAAGAGTTTTCAATATTAATGCGGCAGAGGCACAGGAAGACCCAGAGCTTGTTACGGGTACGTTTCTTATTGACAATAAATCTGCTTACGTTTTATTTGATTCGGGTGCAGATAGAAGCTATATGAGTAGAGATTTTTGTGCTAAATTAAGTTGTCCATTGATGCCTTTGGATAGTAAATTTTTACTCAAATTAGCAAATGGTAAATTAATTTCAGCAGATAATATATGTCGGAATCGAGAAATTAAACTGGTTAGCGAAACATTTAAGATTGATTTGATACCAGTAGAGTTAGGGAGTTTTGATGTGATAATCGGTATGGACTGGTTGAAAGAAGTGAAAGCAGAGATCGTCTGTTACAAAAATGCAATTCGCATTATACGAGAAAAAGGAAAACCCTTAATGGTGTACGGAGAAAAGGGCAACAAGAAGCTACATCTTATTAGTAATTTGAAGGCACAAAAACTAATAAGAAAAGGTTGCTATGCTGTTCTAGCACACGTCGAGAAAGTACAAACTGAAGAAAAGAGCATCAATGATGTTCCCATTGCAAAAGAATTTCCCGATGTATTTCCGAAAGAATTACCGGGATTACCCCCACATCGATCTGTTGAATTTCAAATAAATCTTGTACCAGGAGCTGAACCAATAGCTCGTGCTCCTTACAGACTCGCACCCAGCGAGATGAAAGAACTGCAAAGCCAATTACAAGAACTTTTAGAGCGTGGTTTCATTCGACCAAGCACATCACCGTGGGGAGCTCCTGTTTTGTTTGTCAAGAAGAAAGATGGTACATTCAGATTGTGTATCGACTACCGAGAGTTGAACAAACTTACCATCAAGAACCGCTACCCACTACCGAGAATCGATGACTTATTTGATCAACTACAAGGCTCGTCTGTTTATTCAAAGATTGACTTACGTTCCGGGTATCATCAAATGCGGGTGAAAGAAGATGATATTCCAAAGACTGCTTTCAGAACACGTTACGATCATTACGAGTTTATGGTCATGCCGTTTGGTTTAACTAATGCACCAGCTGTGTTCATGGACCTTATGAACCGGGTGTGTGGACCATACCTTGACAAGTTTGTCATTGTTTTCATTGATGACATACTTATTTACTCAAAGAATGACCAAGAACACGGTGAACATTTGAGAAAGGTGTTAGAAGTATTGAGGAAGGAAGAATTGTACGCTAAGTTTTCAAAGTGTGCATTTTGGTTGGAAGAAGTTCAATTCCTCGGTCACATAGTGAACACAGAAGGTATTAAGGTGGATCCGGCAAAGATAGAAACTGTTGAAAAGTGGGAAACCCCGAAAACTCCGAAACACATACGCCAGTTTTTAGGACTAGCTGGTTACTACAGAAGGTTCATCCATGACTTTTCCAGAATAGCAAAACCCTTGACTGCATTAACGCATAAAGGGAAGAAATTTGAATGGAATGATGAACAAGAGAAAGCGTTTCAGTTATTGAAGAAAAAGCTAACTACGGCACCTATATTGTCATTGCCTGAAGGGAATGATGATTTTGTGATTTATTGTGATGCATCAAAGCAAGGTCTCGGTTGTGTATTAATGCAATGAACGAAGGTGATTGCTTATGCGTTTAGACAATTGAAGATTCACGAACAAAATTATACGACGCATGATTTGGAATTAGGCGCGGTTGTTTTTGCATTAAAGACTTGGAGGCACTACTTATATGGGGTCAAAAGTATTATATATACCGACCACAAAAGTCTTCAACACATATTTAATCAGAAACAACTGAATATGAGGCAGCGTAGGTGGATTGAATTGTTGAATGATTACGACTTTGAGATTCGTTACCACCCGGGGAAGGCAAATGTGGTAGCCGATGCCTTGAGCAGGAAGGACAGAGAACCCATTCGAGTAAAATCTATGAATATAATGATTCATAATAACCTTACTACTCAAATAAAGGAGGCGCAACAAGGAGTTTTAAAAGAGGGAAATTTAAAGGATGAAATACCCAAAGGATCGGAGAAGCATCTTAATATTCAGGAAGACGGAACCCGGTATAGGGCTGAAAGGATTTGGGTACCAAAATTTGGAGATATGAGAGAAATGGTACTTAGAGAAGCTCATAAAACCAGATACTCAATACATCCTGGAACGGGAAAGATGTACAAGGATCTCAAGAAACATTTTTGGTGGCCGGGTATGAAAGCCGATGTTGCTAAATACGTAGGAGAATGTTTGACGTGTTCTAAGGTCAAAGCTGAGCATCAGAAACCATCAGGTCTACTTCAACAACCCAAAATCCCGGAATGGAAATGGGAAAACATTACCATGGATTTCATCACTAAATTGCCAAGGACTGCAAGTGGTTTTGATACTATTTGGGTAATAGTTGATCGTCTCACCAAATCCGCACACTTCCTACCAATAAGAGAAGATGACAAGATGGAGAAGTTAGCACGACTGTATTTGAAGGAAGTCGTCTCCAGACATGGAATACCAATCTCTATTATCTCTGATAGGGATGGCAGATTTATTTCAAGATTCTGGCAGACATTACAGCAAGCATTAGGAACTCGTCTAGACATGAGTACTGCCTATCATCCACAAACTGATGGGCAGAGCGAAAGGACGATACAAACGCTTGAAGACATGCTACGAGCATGTGTTATTGATTTCGGAAACAGTTGGGATCGACATCTACCGTTAGCAGAATTTTCCTACAACAACAGCTACCATTCAAGCATTGAGATGGAGCCATTTGAAGCACTTTATGGTAGAAAGTGCAGGTCTCCGATTTGTTGGAGTGAAGTGGGGGATAGACAGATTACGGGTCCGGAGATTATACAAGAAACTACCGAGAAGATCATCCAAATTCAACAACGGTTGAAAACCGCCCAAAGTCGACAAAAGAGCTACGCTGACATTAAAAGAAAAGATATAGAATTTGAAATTGGAGAGATGGTCATGCTTAAAGTTGCACCTTGGAAAGGCGTTGTTCGATTTGGTAAACGAGGGAAATTAAATCCAAGGTATATTGGACCATTCAAGATTATTGATCGTGTCGGACCAGTAGCTTACCGACTTGATTTACCTCAACAACTCGAGGCTGTACATAACACTTTCCACGTCTCGAATTTGAAGAAATGTTTTGCTAAAGAAGATCTCACTATTCCGTTAGATGAAATCCAAATCAACGAAAAACTTCAATTCATCGAAGAACCCGTCGAAATAATGGATCGTAAGGTTAAAAGACTTAAGCAAAACAAGATACCAATTGTTCAGGTTCGATGGAATGCTCGTAGAGGACCCGAGTTCACCTGGGAGCGTGAAGATCAGATGAAGAAGAAATACCCGCATCTATTTCCAGAAGATTCGTCAACACCTTCAACAGCTTAAAATTTCGGGACGAAATTTATTTAACGGGTAGGTACTGTAGTGACCCGAACTTTTCCATGTTTATATATATTAATTGAGATTGATATTTACATGATTAAATGTTTCCAACATGTTAAGCAATCAAACTTGTTAAGACTTGATTAATTGAAATATGTTTCATATAGACAATTGACCACCCAAGTTGACCGGTGATTCACGAACGTTAAAACTTGTAAAAACTATACGATGACATATATATGGTTATATATATAGTTAACATGTTTTTATTATAAGTATGTATCTCATTAGGTATTTTAACAATGAGTTATATACATAAAAATGAGACTATTAATTTAAGAAACTCAAAAACGATATATATAACGATTATCGTTATAACAACGTCTTACTAGGTACATATGAATCATATTAAGATATTGATACACTTGGTTAATTATGTTAAATTATAAGTAAATATATTATTAAGTGTATTAACAATGAAATACATATGTAAAAATAAGACTACTAACTTAATGATTTCGAAACGAGACATATATGTAACGATTATCGTTGTAACGACATTTAACTGTATATACATCATACTAAGATATATTATATATCATAATATCATGATAATATAATAATTTAACATCTCATTTGTTATAATAGACAATGGGTTAACAACATTCAACAAGATCGTTAACCTAAAGGTTTCAAAACAACACTTACATGTAACGACTAACGATGACTTAACGACTCAGTTAAAATGTATATACATGTAGTGTTTTAATATGTATTTATACACTTTTGAAAGACTTCAATACACTTATCAAAATACTTCTACTTAACAAAAATGCTTACAATTACATCCTCGTTCAGTTTCATCAACAATTCTACTCGTATGCACCCGTATTCGTACTCGTACAATACACAGCTTTTAGATGTATGTACTATTGGTATATACACTCCAATGATCAGCTCTTAGCAGCCCATGTGAGTCACCTAACACATGTGGGAACCATCATTTGGCAACTAGCATGAAATATCTCATAAAATTACAAAAATATGAGTAATCATTCATGACTTATTTACATGAAAACAAAATTACATATCCTTTATATCTAATCCATACACCAACGACCAAAAACACCTACAAACACTTTCATTCTTCAATTTTCTTCATCTATTTGATCTCTCTCAAGTTCTATCTTCAAGTTCTAAGTGTTCTTCATATATTTTACAAGTTCTAGTTACATAAAATCAAGAATACTTTCAAGTTTGCTAGCTCACTTCCAATCTTGTAAGTTGATCATCCAACCTCAAGAAATCTTTGTTTCTTACAGTAGGTTATCATTCTAATACAAGGTAATAATCATATTCAAACTTTGGTTCAATTTCTATAACTATAACAATCTTATTTCAAGTGATGATCTTACTTGAACTTGTTTTCGTGTCATGATTCTGCTTCAAGAACTTCGAGCCATCCAAGGATCCGTTGAAGCTAGATCCATTTTTCACTTTTCCAGTAGGTTTATCCAAGGAACTTAAGGTAGTAATGATGTTCATAACATCATTCGATTCATACATATAAAGCTATCTTATTCGAAGGTTTAAACTTGTAATCACTAGAACATAGTTTAGTTAATTCTAAACTTGTTCGCAAACAAAAGTTAATTCTTATAACTTGACTTTTAAAATCAACTAAACACATGTTCTATATCTATATGATATGCTAACTTAATGATTTAAAACCTGGAAACACGAAAAACACCGTAAAACCGGATTTACGCCGTCGTAGTAACACCGCGGGCTGTTTTGGGTTAGTTAATTAAAAACTATGATAAACTTTGATTTAAAAGTTGTTATTCTGAGAAAATGATTTTTATTATGAACATGAAACTATATCCAAAAATTATGGTTAAACTCAAAGTGGAAGTATGTTTTCTAAAATGGTCATCTAGACGTCGTTCTTTCGACTGAAATGACTACCTTTACAAAAACGACTTGTAACTTATTTTTCCGACTATAAACCTATACTTTTTCTGTTTAGATTCATAAAATAGAGTTTAATATGAAATCATAGCAATTTGATTCACTCAAAACGGATTTAAAATGAAGAAGTTATGGGTAAAACAAGATTGGATAATTTTTCTCATTTTAGCTACGTGAAAATTGGTAACAAATCTATTCCAACCATAACTTAATCAACTTGTATTGTATATTATGTAATCTTGAGATACCATAGACACGTATACAATGTTTCGACCTATCATGTCGACACATCTATATATATTTCGGAACAACCATAGACACTCTATATGTGAATGTTGGAGTTAGCTATACAGGGTTGAGGTTGATTCCAAAATATATATAGTTTGAGTTGTGATCAATACTGAGATACGTATACACTGGGTCGTGGATTGATTCAAGATAATATTTATCGATTTATTTCTGTACATCTAATTGTGGACAACTAGTTGTAGGTTACTAACGAGGACAGCTGACTTAATAAACTTAAAACATCAAAATATATTAAAAGTGTTGTAAATATATTTTGAACATACTTTGATATATATGTATATATTGTTATAGGTTCGTGAATCAACCAGTGGCCAAGTCTTACTTCCCGACGAAGTAAAAATCTGTGAAAGTGAGTTATAGTCCCACTTTTAAAATCTAATATTTTTGGGATGAGAATACATGCAGGTTTTATAAATGATTTACAAAATAGACACAAGTACGTGAAACTACATTCTATGGTTGAATTATCGAAATCGAATATGCCCCTTTTTATTAAGTCTGGTAATCTAAGAATTAGGGAACAGACACCCTAATTGACGCGAATCCTAAAGATAGATCTATCGGGCCCAACAAGCCCCATCCAAAGTACCGGATGCTTTAGTACTTCGAAATTTATATCATATCCGAAGGGTGTCCCGGAATGATGGGGATATTCTTATATATGCATCTTGTTAATGTCGGTTACCAGGTGTTCACCATATGAATGACTTTTATCTCTATGTATGGGATGTGTATTGAAATATAAAATCTTGTGGTCTATTATTATGATTTGATATATATAGGTTAAACCTATAACTCACCAACATTTTTGTTGACGTTTTAAGCATGTTTATTCTCAGGTGATTATTAAGAGCTTCCGCTGTCGCATACTTAAATAAGGACGAGATTTGGAGTCCATGTTTGTATGATATTTTGTAAAAACTGCATTTCAAGAAACTTATTTTGTTGTAACATATTTGTATTGTAAACCATTATGAATGGTCGTGTGTAAACAGGATATTTTAGATTATCATTATTTGATAATCTACGTAAAGCTTTTTAAACCTTTATTGATGAAATAAAGGTTATGGTTTGTTTTAAAATGAATGCAGTCTTTGAAAAACGTCTCATATAGAGGTCAAAACCTCGCAACGAAATCAATTAATATGGAACGTTTTTAATCAATAAGAACGGGACATTTCACTATTTCTTCTTGGCACACCATCTTCCAACAAATTAACCATTCTTTCCATCTGATGTTGTAGAGCTTCAATAGCTCTATCTCTTCTAAGATTATGAGCTTCTTCAAGAGTCATGTTTCTAGGAATCTCAGCCATTTCAAATCAGATCTGAAAATAAGCTTTTCAGCTTCAAAACAGAGTATGAACTGAAACAACAATAAAAATGATAAGAAAGCTTCGATTTGAACAACCTAAGCTCTGATACCACTTTGATGCTGAAATGACCCGTTCATATACATTATAAATGATTCACAATAGTTGATTTCATTACGAGGTACTTGACCTCTATATGATACATTTTACAAACATTGCATTCATTTTTAAAAGACAAACTATCATTTACATCGAAAGTTGACGGCATGCATACCCTTTCATAATATATCCATCTATAATTGACTTAATAATAATCTTGATGAACTCGACGACTCGAATGCAACGTCTTTTGAAATATGTCATGAATGACTCCAAGTAATGTCTCTAATATGAGCTAATGCACAGCGGAAGATTTCTTTCATACCTGAGAATAAACATGCTTTCAAGTGTCAACCAAAAGGTTGGTGAGTTCATAGGTTTATCATAAAACAATAAAATTCATCATTTTGATAGACCACAAGATTTAAATCCTACATGGTACAAATGGGCCCGAATCCTATACCCACCTGTAATGTACATGCGATATCTTTTAAATACAGTACACCTTTCTCGTGTACTAAATTATCTTTCATAAATCTTAGTAACCGTACACATATCTTGTGCACAAAAATAACATACACATAACCTGTGTATAAAATCATTCTATCGATACATAACATTCACTTTTCATTGCTTTCATAGCTTGGCTTGGTAACCGACCTTAATATATAATGCGCATAATAATATCCCCAAAACAGAACATCTCATCTGTATAATAATCATATAAACTTCGAAGTACTAAACACTACGCCCACTAGCCCTTCCGTCTAGTGAACATTCTGGGTGGGGGTGTTAAACCCGGTAGCTACCTTTAGGATTCGCGTCAATTAGGCGTGCACTAATTCTCAAAATTGGTGATGTTCCCTAATTCTTAGGTTACCAAGCAATAATAATCAGGGGAAAAATATTCATATCAATTGTGGCAATTATCACGTCCACATAATTCAATGGTGGCAATTATTGAAATGTCCCGTTCTTATTGATTAAAAACGTTCCATATTAATTGATTTCGTTGCGAGGTTTTGACCTCTATATGAGACGTTTTTCAAAGACTGCATTCATTTTTAAAACAAACCATAACCTTTATTTCATCAATAAAGGTTTAAAAAGCTTTACGTAGATTATCAAATAATGATAATCTAAAATATCCTGTTTACACACGACCATTACATAATGGTTTACAATACAAATATGTTACAACAAAATAAGTTTCTTGAATGCAGTTTTTACACAATATCATACAAGCATGGACTCCAAATCTCGTCCTTATTTAAGTATGCGACAGCGGAAGCTCTTAATAATCACCTGAGAATAAACATGCTTAAAACGTCAACAAAAATGTTGGTGAGTTATAGGTTTAACCTATATATATCAAATCGTAACAATAGACCACAAGATTTCATATTTCAATACACATCCCATACATAGAGATAAAAAATCATTCATATGGTGAACACCTGGTAACCGACATTAACAAGATGCATATATAAGAATATCCCCATCATTCCGGGACACCCTTCGGATATGATATAAATTTCGAAGTACTAAAGCATCCGGTACTTTGGATGGGGTTTGTTAGGCCCAATAGATCTATCTTTAGGATTCGCGTCAATTAGGGTGTCTGTTCCCTAATTCTTAGATTACCAGACTTAATAAAAAGGGGCATATTCGATTTCGATAATTCAACCATAGAATGTAGTTTCACGTACTTGTGTCTATTTTGTAAATCATTTATAAAATCTGCATGTATTCTCATCCCAAAAATATTAGATTTTAAAAGTGGGACTATAACTCACTTTCACAGATTTTTACTTCGTCGGGAAGTAAGACTTGGCCACTGGTTGATTCACGAACCTATAACAATATATACATATATATCAAAGTATGTTCAAAATATATTTACAACACTTTTAATATATTTTGATGTTTTAAGTTTATTAAGTCAGCTGTCCTCGTTAGTAACCTACAACTAGTTGTCCACAGTTAGATGTACAGAAATAAATCGATAAATATTATCTTGAATCAATCCACGACCCAGTGTATACGTATCTCAGTATTGATCACAACTCAAACTATATATATTTTGGAATCAACCTCAACCCTGTATAGCTAACTCCAACATTCACATATAGAGTGTCTATGGTTGTTCCGAAATATATATAGATGTGTCGACATGATAGGTCGAAACATTGTATACGTGTCTATGGTATCTCAAGATTACATAATATACAATACAAGTTGATTAAGTTATGGTTGGAATAGATTTGTTACCAATTTTCACGTAGCTAAAATGAGAAAAATTATCCAATCTTGTTTTACCCATAACTTCTTCATTTTAAATCCGTTTTGAGTGAATCAAATTGCTATGGTTTCATATTGAACTCTATTTTATGAATCTAAACAGAAAAGTATAGGTTTATAGTCGGAAAAATAAGTTACAAGTCGTTTTTGTAAAGGTAGTCATTTCAGTCGAAAGAACGACGTCTAGATGACCATTTTAGAAAACATACTTCCACTTTGAGTTTAACCATAATTTTTGGATATAGTTTCATGTTCATAATAAAAATCATTTTCTCAGAATAACAACTTTTAAATCAAAGTTTATCATAGTTTTTAATTAACTAACCCAAAACAGCCCGCGGTGTTACTACGACGGCGTAAATCCGGTTTTACGGTGTTTTTCGTGTTTCCAGGTTTTAAATCATTAAGTTAGCATATATTATAGATATAGAACATGTGTTTAGTTGATTTTAAAATTCAAGTTAGAAGGATTAACTTTTGTTTGCGAACAAGTTTAGAATTAACTAAACTATGTTCTAGTGATTACAAGTTTAAACCTTTGAATAAGATAGCTTTATATGTATGAATCGAATGATGTTATGAACATCATTACTACCTTAAGTTCCTTGGATAAACCTACTGAAAAAGAGAAAAAATGGATCTAGCTTCAACGGATCCTTGGATGGCTCGAAGTTCTTGAAGCAGAATCATGACACGAAAACAAGTTCAAATAAGATCATCACTTGAAATAAGATTGTTATAGTTATAGAAATTGAACCAAAGTTTGAATATGATTATTACCTTGTATTAGAATGATAACCTACTGTAAGAAACAAAGATTTCTTGAGGTTGGATGATCACCTTACAAGATTGGAAGTGAGCTAGCAAACTTGAAAGTATTCTTGATTTTATGTAACTAGAACTTGTAGAATATATGAAGAACACTTAGAACTTGAAGATAGAACTTGAGAGAGATCAATTAGATGAAGAAAATTGAAGAATGAAAGTGTTTGTAGGTGTTTTTGGTCGTTGGTGTATGGATTAGATATAAAGGATATGTAATTTTGTTTTCATGTAAATAAGTCATGAATGATTACTCATATTTTTGTAATTTTATGAGATATTTCATGCTAGTTGCCAAATGATGGTTCCCACATGTGTTAGGTGACTCACATGGGCTGCTAAGAGCTGATCATTGGAGTGTATATACCAATAGTACATACATCTAAAAGCTGTGTATTGTACGAGTACGAATACGGGTGCATACGAGTAGAATTGTTGATGAAACTGAACGAGGATGTAATTGTAAGCATTTTTGTTAAGTAGAAGTATTTTGATAAGTGTATTGAAGTCTTTCAAAAGTGTATAAATACATATTAAAACACTACATGTATATACATTTTAACTGAGTCGTTAAGTCATCGTTAGTCGTTACATGTAAGTGTTGTTTTGAAACCTTTAGGTTAACGATCTTGTTAAATGTTGTTAAACCAATGTTTATAATATCAAATGAGATTTTAAATTATTATATTATCATGATATTATCATGTATGAATATCTCTTAATATGATATATATACATTAAATGTCTTTACAACGATAATCGTTACATATATGTCTCGTTTAAAAATCATTAAGTTAGTAGTCTTGTTTTTACATATGTAGTTCATTGTTAATATACTTAATGATATGTTTACTTATCATAGTATCATGTTAATTATATATATATCCATATATATGTCATCATATAGTTTTTACAAGTTTTAACGTTCGTGAATCACCGGTCAACTTGGGTGGTCAATTGTCTATATGAAACCTGTTTCAATTAATCAAGTCTTAACAAGTTTGATTGCTTAACATGTTGGAAACATTTAATCATGTAAATATCAATCTCAATTAATATATATAAACATGGAAAAGTTCGGGTCACTACAGTACCTACCCGTTAAATAAATTTCGTCCCGAAATTTTAAGCTGTTGAAGGTGTTGACGAATCTTCTGGAAATAGATGCGGGTATTTCTTCTTCATCTGATCTTCACGCTCCCAGGTGAACTCGGGTCCTCTACGAGCATTCCATCGAACCTTAACAATTGGTATCTTGTTTTGCTTAAGTCTTTTAACCTCACGATCCATTATTTCGACGGGTTCTTCGATGAATTGAAGTTTTTCGTTGATTTGGATTTCATCTAACGGAATAGTGAGATCTTCTTTAGCAAAACATTTCTTCAAATTCGAGACGTGGAAAGTGTTATGTACAGCCGCGAGTTGTTGAGGTAACTCAAGTCGGTAAGCTACTGGTCCGACACGATCAATAATCTTGAATGGTCCAATATACCTTGGATTTAATTTCCCTCGTTTACCAAATCGAACAACGCCTTTCCAAGGTGCAACTTTAAGCATGACCATCTCTCCAATTTCAAATTCTATATCTTTTCTTTTAATGTCAGCGTAGCTCTTTTGTCGACTTTGGGCGGTTTTCAACCGTTGTTGAATTTGAATGATCTTCTCGGTAGTTTCTTGTATAATCTCCGGACCTGTAATCTGTATATCCCCTACTTCACTCCAACAAATCGGAGACCTGCACTTTCTACCATAAAGTGCTTCAAACGGCGCCATCTCAATGCTTGAATGGTAGCTGTTATTGTAGGAAAATTCTGCTAACGGTAGATGTCGATCCCAACTGTTTCCAAAATCAATAACACATGCTCGTAGCATGTCTTCAAGCGTTTGTATCGTCCTTTCACTCTGCCCATCAGTTTGTGGATGATAGGCAGTACTCATGTCTAGACGAGTTCCTAATGCTTGTTGTAATGTCTGCCAGAATCTTGAAATAAATCTGCCATCCCTATCAGAGATAATAGAGATTGGTATTCCATGTCTGGAGACGACTTCCTTCAAATACAGTCGTGCTAACTTCTCCATCTTGTCATCTTCTCTTATTGGCAGGAAGTGTGCTGATTTGGTGAGACGATCAACTATTACCCAAATAGTATCAAAACCACTTGCAGTGCTTGGCAATTTAGTGATGAAATCCATGGTAATGTTTTCCCATTTCCATTCCAGGATTTCGGGTTGTTGAAGTAGACCTGATGGTTTCTGATGCTCAGCTTTGACCTTAGAACACGTCAAACATTCTCCTACGTATTTAGCAACATCGACTTTCATACCCGGCCACCAAAAATGTTTCTTGAGATCCTTGTACATCTTCCCCGTTCCAGGATGTATTGAGTATCTAGTTTTATGAGCTTCTCTAAGTACCATTTCTCTCATATCTCCAAATTTTGGTACCCAAATTCTTTCAGCCCTATACCGGGTTCCGTCTTCCCGAATATTAAGATGCTTCTCCGATCCTTTGGGTATTTCATCCTTTAAATTTCCCTCTTTTAAAACTCCTTGTTGTGCCTCCTTTATTTGAGTAGTAAGGTTATTATGAATCATTATATTCATAGATTTTACTCGAATGGGTTCTCTGTCCTTCCTGCTCAAGGCATCGGCTACCACATTTGTCTTCCCCGGGTGGTAACGAATCTCAAAGTCGTAATCATTCAACAATTCAATCCACCTACGCTGCCTCATATTCAGTTGTTTCTGATTAAATATGTGTTGAAGACTTTTGTGGTCAGTATATATAATACTTTTGACCCCATATAAGTAGTGCCTCCAAGTCTTTAATGCAAAAACAACCGCGCCTAATTCCAAATCATGCGTCGTATAATTTTGCTCGTGAATCTTCAATTGTCTAGATGCATAAGCAATCACCTTCGTTCGTTGCATTAATACACAACCGAGACCTTGCTTTGATGCGTCACAATAAATCACAAAATCATCATTCCCTTCAGGCAATGACAATATAGGTGCCGTAGTTAGCTTTTTCTTCAATAACTGAAACGCTTTCTCTTGTTCATCCTTCCATTCAAATTTCTTCCCTTTATGCGTTAATGCAGTCAAGGGTTTTGCTATTCTGGAAAAGTCTTGGATGAACCTTCTGTAGTAATCAGCTAGTCCTAAAAACTGGCGTATGTGTTTCGGAGTTTTCGGGGTTTCCCACTTTTCAACAGTTTCTATCTTTGCCGGATCCACCTTAATACCTTCTTTGTTCACTATGTGACCGAGGAATTGAACTTCTTCCAACCAAAATGCACACTTTGAAAACTTAGCGTACAATTCTTCCTTCCTCAATACTTCTAACACCTTTCTCAAATGTTCACCGTGTTCTTGGTCATTCTTTGAGTAAATAAGTATGTTATCAATGAAAACAATGACAAACTTGTCAAGGTATGGTCCACACACTCGGTTCATAAGGTCCATGAACACAGCTGGTGCATTAGTTAAACCAAACGGCATGACCATAAACTCGTAATGACCGTAACGTGTTCTGAAAGCAGTCTTTGGAATATCATCTTCTTTCACCCGCATTTGATGATACCCGGAACGTAAGTCAATCTTTGAATAAACAGACGAGCCTTGTAGTTGATCAAATAAGTCGTCGATTCTCGGTAGTGGGTAGCGGTTCTTGATGGTAAGTTTGTTCAACTCTCGGTAGTCGATACACAACCTGAATGTACCATCTTTCTTCTTGACAAACAAAACAGGAGCTCCCCACGGTGATGTGCTTGGTCGAATGAAACCACGCTCTAAAAGTTCTTGTAATTGGCTTTGTAGTTCTTTCATCTCGCTGGGTGCGAGTCTGTAAGGCGCACGAGCTATTGGTGCAGCTCCTGGTACAAGATCTATTTGAAATTCAACGGATCGATGTGGGGGTAATCCCGGTAATTCTTTCGGAAATACATCGGGAAATTCTTTTGCAATGGGAACATCATTGATGCTCTTTTCTTCAGTTTGTACTTTCTCGACGTGTGCTAGAACAGCATAGCAACCTTTTCTTATTAGTTTTTGTGCCTTCAAATTACTAATAAGATGTAGCTTCGTGTTGCCCTTTTCTCCGTACACCATTAAGGGTTTTCCTTTTTCTCGTATAATACGAATTGCATTTTTGTAACAAACGATCTCTGCTTTCGCTTCTTTCAACCAGTCCATACCGATTATCACATCAAAACTCCCTAACTCTACTGGTATCAAATCAATCTTAAATGTTTCGCTAACCAGTTTAATTTCTCGATTCCGACATATATTATCTGCTGAAATTAATTTACCATTTGCTAATTCGAGTAAAAATTTACTATCCAAAGGCGTCAATGGACAACTTAATTTAGCACAAAAATCTCTACTCATATAGCTTCTATCCGCACCCGAATCAAATAAAACATACGCAGATTTATTGTCAATAAGAAACGTACCCGTAACAAGCTCCGGGTCTTCCTGTGCCTCTGCCGCATTAATATTGAAAACTCTTCCGCGGCCTTGTCCATTCATGTTCTCCTGGTTCGGGCAATTTCTAATAATGTGGCCCGGTTTTCCACATTTATAACAAACTACATTGGCATAACTTGCTCCGACACTACTTGCTCCGCCATTACTCGTTCCGACACCATTTGTTCCTTTCGTTCTATTAACCCCTGGTCCGTAGGCCTCACACTTCGCCGCGCTATGACCATTTCTTTTACACTTGTTGCAAAATTTGGTGCAGAACCCCGAGTGATACTTTTCACACCTTTGGCATAGCTGCTTCTGATTGTTGTTGTTGTTGCGGTTATTATTGTTGTTGGGATGATTGTTGTAGTTGTTGTTGTTGTTGTTGTTGTTGTTGTTGGGCCGTTTGTTGTAGTTGCGATTGATGTTGCGATTGTTGGGATAATTGTTGCGATTATTGTTGTAATTGCTGTTGTTGTTGTTGTATTGGTGATTCTTATCACCGTTTTCCTCCCACTTTCTTTTGACTTGCTTCACATTGGCCTCTTCAGCAGTCTGTTCATTAATTCTTTCTTCAATCTGGTTCACTAGTTTGTGAGCCATTCTACATGCCTGTTGTATGGAGGCGGGCTCGTGTGAACTTATATCTTCTTGGATTCTTTCCGGTAATCCTTTCACAAATGCGTCGATCTTCTCTTCCTCATCTTCGAATGCTCCCGGACACAATAGGCACAATTCTGTGAATCGTCTTTCGTACGTGGTAATATCAAATCCTTGGGTTCGTAACCCTCTAAGTTCTGTCTTGAGCTTATTGACCTCGGTTCTGGGACGGTACTTCTCGTTCATCAAGTGCTTGAATGCTGACCACGGTAGTGCGTACGCATCATCTTGTCCCACTTGCTCTAGATAGGTATTCCACCATGTTAACGCAGAACCTGTGAAGGTATGCGTAGCGTACTTCACTTTGTCCTCTTCAGTACACTTACTTATGGCAAACACCGATTCGACCTTCTCGGTCCACCGTTTCAATCCGATCGGTCCTTCGGTTCCATCAAATTCCAAAGGTTTGCAGGCAGTGAATTCTTTGTAGGTGCATCCTACACGATTTCCTGTACTGCTAGATCCAAGGTTATTGTTGGTATGTAGCGCAGCCTGTACTGCGGCTATATTTGAAGCTAGAAAAGTACGGAATTCCTCTTCATTCATATTCACGGTGTGTCGAGTAGTCGGTGCCATTTCCTTCAAAATAGTCAAATGGAACAAGTTAATCATACAGAATATTAAGAGTAGTTAATAGTATTTCGTAGCATAATATGAACTCATTTATAAAAGCTTTTTCTTCATATTAGCGTTTTATAAGTTTAAATTCGGGTAGTACCTACCCGTTAAGTTCATACTTAGTAGCTAATATACAATTCAACTACTACAATTCTGTATGAAAAACTGATTATAATAATATTTCGCGTTCAAACTTTTATACAATATTTTACAAACTTACAATACCGCTTATTTTACATAAAGCATGAAATATAGCACATAATAACTTTGATACAAGATAGTTGTGAAGATAATTCTAGCTAGTACACAAGTCGTTCCGCAAAGGCAATAAAGACACGTAATTCATACATCCAGAAACAAGTCATGCATTCTGGTTTTACTAGGACTACTTCCCATCCTTGGTCTTGTGGAAAATAACCGTTATGGCCGTTGATAAGACAGTGTGTTGTAACGTCTTCAAAGGGACGAGGGTTACGTAATGACCAACAGTCTCGTAATAACCTAAAAACCTCATTTCTTACCCCAATTACCGACTCCGTCACTTGTGGGAACGTTTTGTTTAATAGTTGTAGCCCGATGTTCTTGTTCTCACTTTGGTGAGAAGCGAACATTACTAACCCGTAAGCATAACATGCTTCTTTATGTTGCATGTTAGCCGCTTTTTCTAAATCACGAAGTCCTATATTCGGATATACTGAGTCAAAATAATTTCTTAACCCGTTGCGTAAAATAGCATTTGGGTTCCCCGCAATATATGCGTCAAAGTAAACACATCGTAACTTATGGATTTCCCAATGTGATATCCCCCATCTTCCGAACGAAAGCCTTTTATAAACCAAGGCATTCTTGGAACGTTCTTCGAATGTCTTACAAACTGATCTCGCCTTAAATAGTTGTGCCGAGGAATTCTGACCGACTCTAGACAAGATTTCATCAATCATGTCTCCGGGTAGGTCTCTTAAAATATTGGGTTGTCTATCCATTTTGTGTTTTTATACTGTAAAATAGACAAGAGTTAGATTCATAAAAAAAAATACTTATTAATACAAGCAATTTTTACATATATCATAAAGCATAAGCACACTATATTACATATATTACACCACACGAATATAACTATCTTATTCCGACTCGCTCGTTTCTTCTTGTTCGGTTTTGGTTCGTTTTGCCAAGTTTCTAGGGATATATGATGTTCCCCTAATACGAGCCGTCGTTATCCACATTGGTTTAGAAAAACCTGGTGGTTTAGAGGTTCCCGAGTCATTGTTACAACTTAAGGACTTTGGGGGTTGACGATACATATAAAGTTCATCGGGGTTGGAATTAGATTTCTCTATTTTTATGCCCTTTCCCTTATTATTTTCTTTTGCCTTTTTAAATTCAGTTGGAGTAATTTCTATAACATCATCGGAATTCTCGTCGAAATCCGATTCATCGGAGAATTGGTAATCCTCCCAATATTTTGCTTCCTTGGCGGAAACACCATTGACCATAATTAACCTTGGTCGGTTGGTTGAGGATTTTCTTTTACTTAACCGTTTTATTATTTTCCCCACCGGTTCTATTTCCTCCTCCGGTTCCTCCTCTTCCGGTTCTGATTCTTCTTCCGGTTCTGATTCTTCTTCCGGTTCCTCTTCGGGAACTTGTGAATCAGTCCAATATATATTTGACTCTTCGTTATTATTAGGTGAGTCAATGGGATTTGTGCTAGAGGTAGACATCTATCACACAATATCAAACATGTTAAGAGATTAATATATCACATAATATATACATGTTAATAATATATAGTTTCCAACAAAAATGTTAAGCAATCATTTTTAAAGAAGACACGGTCGAAGTCCAGACTCACTAATGCATCCTAACATACTCGATAAGACACACTAATGCAAATTTTCTGGTTCTCTAAGACCAACGCTCGGATACCAACTGAAATGTCCCGTTCTTATTGATTAAAAACGTTCCATATTAATTGATTTCGTTGCGAGGTTTTGACCTCTATATGAGACGTTTTTCAAAGACTGCATTCATTTTTAAAACAAACCATAACCTTTATTTCATCAATAAAGGTTTAAAAAGCTTTACGTAGATTATCAAATAATGATAATCTAAAATATCCTGTTTACACACGACCATTACATAATGGTTTACAATACAAATATGTTACAACAAAATAAGTTTCTTGAATGCAGTTTTTACACAATATCATACAAGCATGGACTCCAAATCTCGTCCTTATTTAAGTATGCGACAGCGGAAGCTCTTAATAATCACCTGAGAATAAACATGCTTAAAACGTCAACAAAAATGTTGGTGAGTTATAGGTTTAACCTATATATATCAAATCGTAACAATAGACCACAAGATTTCATATTTCAATACACATCCCATACATAGAGATAAAAAATCATTCATATGGTGAACACCTAGTAACCGACATTAACAAGATGCATATATAAGAATATCCCCATCATTCCGGGACACCATTCGGATATGATATAAATTTCGAAGTACTAAAGCATCCGGTACTTTGGATGGGGTTTGTTAGGCCCAATAGATCTATCTTTAGGATTCGCGTCAATTAGGGTGTCTGTTCCCTAATTCTTAGATTACCAGACTTAATAAAAAGGGGCATATTCGATTTCGATAATTCAACCATAGAATGTAGTTTCACGTACTTGTGTCTATTTTGTAAATCATTTATAAAATCTGCATGTATTCTCATCCCAAAAATATTAGATTTTAAAAGTGGGACTATAACTCACTTTCACAGATTTTTACTTCGTCGGGAAGTAAGACTTGGCCACTGGTTGATTCACGAACCTATAACAATATATACATATATATCAAAGTATGTTCAAAATATATTTACAACACTTTTAATATATTTTGATGTTTTAAGTTTATTAAGTCAGCTGTCCTCGTTAGTAACCTACAACTAGTTGTCCACAGTTAGATGTACAGAAATAAATCGATAAATATTATCTTGAATCAATCCACGACCCAGTGTATACGTATCTCAGTATTGATCACAACTCAAACTATATATATTTTGGAATCAACCTCAACCCTGTATAGCTAACTCCAACATTCACATATAGAGTGTCTATGGTTGTTCCGAAATATATATAGATGTGTCGACATGATAGGTCGAAACATTGTATACGTGTCTATGGTATCTCAAGATTACATAATATACAATACAAGTTGATTAAGTTATGGTTGGAATAGATTTGTTACCAATTTTCACGTAGCTAAAATGAGAAAAATTATCCAATCTTGTTTTACCCATAACTTCTTCATTTTAAATCCGTTTTGAGTGAATCAAATTGCTATGGTTTCATATTGAACTCTATTTTATGAATCTAAATAGAAAAGTATAGGTTTATAGTCGGAAAAATAAGTTACAAGTCGTTTTTGTAAAGGTAGTCATTTCAGTCGAAAGAACGACGTCTAGATGACCATTTTAGAAAACATACTTCCACTTTGAGTTTAACCATAATTTTTGGATATAGTTTCATGTTCATAATAAAAATCATTTTCTCAGAATAACAACTTTTAAATCAAAGTTTATCATAGTTTTTAATTAACTAACCCAAAACAGCCCGCGGTGTTACTACGACGGCGTAAATCCGGTTTTACGGTGTTTTTCGTGTTTCCAGGTTTTAAATCATTAAGTTAGCATATCATATAGATATAGAACATGTGTTTAGTTGATTTTAAAATTCAAGTTAGAAGGATTAACTTTTGTTTGCGAACAAGTTTAGAATTAACTAAACTATGTTCTAGTGATTACAAGTTTAAACCTTTGAATAAGATAGCTTTATATGTATGAATCGAATGATGTTATGAACATCATTACTACCTTAAGTTCCTTGGATAAACCTACTGAAAAAGAGAAAAAATGGATCTAGCTTCAACGGATCCTTAGATGGCTCGAAGTTCTTGAAGCAGAATCATGACACGAAAACAAGTTCAAGTAAGATCATCACTTGAAATAAGATTGTTATAGTTATAGAAATTGAACCAAAGTTTGAATATGATTATTACCTTGTATTAGAATGATAACCTACTGTAAGAAACAAAGATTTCTTGAGGTTGGATGATCACCTTACAAGATTGGAAGTGAGCTAGCAAACTTGAAAGTATTCTTGATTTTATGTAACTAGAACTTGTAGAATATATGAAGAACACTTAGAACTTGAAGATAGAACTTGAGAGAGATCAATTAGATGAAGAAAATTGAAGAATGAAAGTGTTTGTAGGTGTTTTTGGTCGTTGGTGTATGGATTAGATATAAAGGATATGTAATTTTGTTTTCATGTAAATAAGTCATGAATGATTACTCATATTTTTGTAATTTTATGAGATATTTCATGCTAGTTGCCAAATGATGGTTCCCACATGTGTTAGGTGACTCACATGGGCTGCTAAGAGCTGATCATTGGAGTGTATATACCAATAGTACATACATCCAAAAGCTGTGTATTGTACGAGTACGAATACGGGTGCATACGAGTAGAATTGTTGATGAAACTGAACGAGGATGTAATTGTAAGCATTTTTGTTAAGTAGAAGTATTTTGATAAGTGTATTGAAGTCTTTAAAAAGTGTATAAATACATATTAAAACACTACATGTATATACATTTTAACTGAGTCGTTAAGTCATCGTTAGTCGTTACATGTAAGTGTTGTTTTGAAACCTTTAGGTTAACGATCTTGTTAAATGTTGTTAACCCAATGTTTATAATATCAAATGAGATTTTAAATTATTATATTATCATGATATTATCATGTATGAATATCTCTTAATATGATATATATACATTAAATGTCTTTACAACGATAATCGTTACATATATGTCTCGTTTAAAAATCATTAAGTTAGTAGTCTTGTTTTTACATATGTAGTTCATTGTTAATATACTTAATGATATGTTTACTTATCATAGTATCATGTTAAGTATATATATATCCATATATATGTCATCATATAGTTTTTACAAGTTTTAACGTTCGTGAATCACCGGTCAACTTGGGTGGTCAATTGTCTATATGAAACCTGTTTCAATTAATCAAGTCTTAACAAGTTTGATTGCTTAACATGTTGGAAACATTTAATCATGTAAATAACAATCTCAATTAATATATATAAACATGGAAAAGTTCGGGTCACTACAATTATCACGTCCACATAATTCATTCGAGGAATGTTTTGCTTGTGTCTATCTCGTCAAACATTTATAAAAGCATTTCATGTATTCGCAGTTCAAATTGTATTTCAAAAGCATTTAATAAAGCAGTTGTAAAATTAGCGCATGTATTTTCAGTCTCAAAAATGTACAGAGTAAAAGGGAATTAAATGAACTCACCATACTGTATTTTGTAGTAAAATACATATTACGACATTGAACAATTGTAGGGTTGGCCTTGGATTCACGAACCTATATCATTTTTATATATATTAAAACATATACTCATAATCAATCAAGTGTATACATATTATTTTATGTATTAAGATTGATATTCTTATATATATAATTTTATTAATACTTACTTGATATTTAATTAATGTTATTAGTAAAAACGAAATTTTATGTCGTATTAGTATACTTATTTATAGTGAATATATATATATATATATATATATATATATATATATATATATATATATATATATATATATATATATATATATATCTTTTGTTTTGTTAAATTATCAATTGTAGTAATACTAGTTTAAGGATAATAATAATACTAACAATAATAATAATAGTACTAATACTTAATAATAACATAATCAATAATAATAATAATAATGATGATCATAATAATAATAATAATAATAATAATAATAATAATAATAATAATAATAATAATAATAATAATAATCATCTAAAATAAAAAGAGTATACCCTTATAAAAAGAATGCTCCAAACGAGACTCGAACCCGCGACCTCCCGCTACCACGACACCACACCAAACCAGCTGAGCCAAACCGTTTTTCTGATTAATATACGGACCCAATACCATTTAACCGAAATTGCTTGTGTTTTTATGTTTCAAGTCCAATAACCAACTAGGCTTAACCCACCCATTATTTACACGGCCCAATATTAATTTTGACGAGTCCAACAAGGAAGCCTTCCATAAGTCCACTAACATGTTATAGTTAATCATACTCGATGGTTTTCTTTTGGGTGTGGGATTTGGTATTTGACAGAAGGAAAAGCACAGCTCGATCATCAACAACTTATCATCTATTACTTACAAGCCCAATTAGAACTTGTAGTTGTTGATTGCAGGAGCTCGTTTGGAATTAAAATAAAAAGAATTCATGGCCACTAGTTCCATTTGTTAACATGCACATAAAAAAAAAACTATAAATACCCTTTATTCCATATAATATCATTATTAATCAATAAGTGGAAGAGGTGGCTTTGCTTGTTGGTTTAAAAAAAGAAAAAGGGAGAGCATAAAAAGATTTCGGTGGTGATGGATTAGTTTAACCAAATGTGACCAACATCTTAATTTACTTTAGCAAGTGGGGTTTTATTTACTTTATAGTTGTCGGTCAAAAGAAGAGTAATATATACCTGTTCTACTAGATCATATTTCAGTTTAATGATACAAGAGTAATCGAAGGTGATCGATTTACAAAGTTTGCGAGGTTATGGTTCAAGAAGAAAGAACAGAAAGAAGCAGGTAAGAAGAAAATGCAGATAACATTCGAGCATAGTCATAGTTATATGAGTATGGGTTTGTGGTAATGGTTGTGATTATCAATTGAGAAGTTTGGCCAAAAAATCTTAGGTTGTCATTCGAATTGTGTGTAGGATGTGGTGGTCAAATGGTGATGGTGTAGTAGTTGTGTTTTTAGTGTGTAACAATAGAAGTTGGAGCAGCGGTTGCAGTGGGGTGTTGGGCGATGATTGTGGTGGTGATATTGGGTTCTTGACCACCCGCTAACAATAGCAACCAAGTGGGTGTTGGTTTCTTTTTCTTGTTACTTTACAAATTGCAGCCTATAATTTATATATTGTAACGAATAATTGAAGTAGATTCATAATCTTGATAGTTGAGGTCGACTTGTAATCAAAATCAGATAGGAAGGACAGATATATTCGTTTAGGCAAGAAAGTGAATAAAAGAAAACAAAAGCAGATAAAGGAATGTATCTAATTCGTACGATTTGATGCAATTGTGTAACAATTTGAGATAGAAACAAAAAGGAGTCACAGTTGGATTGTGCTCAACAGGAAGATCACGAGTAAGCAGGAGCAGGTATAAGAAATAAAAAGAAAATAAAAGATGAAAGGAACTGCTAACCGAATCAGATACATTCCAAGACTTGTAATTCGATTCTAATAAAGTTTAGATCCTGTCTGAGGATTGTAGTCGATATATAACAAAGAAATTAAAATCAGATAAAGTCTGATAACAGTTTTTAACAAAGTTTATATTATTAATTAATTTATATATAATGTTAATAATTTATAAATGTAAATATATTAATAATAATAGAGTTGTTATATCATTAAATAAAATTTTAATACAGTTAATGTTACTAATGATATTTATCATGATAGTAATAATAATAATAATTATTATAATAATAGTAATATTAATAATTATTTTTATCAAAATGATTCTAAGAATAAAAGTAACTATATACCTGATAATAATAATATTATTAATGATGTTGATTATTATATAATATATATATATATATATATATATATATATATATATATATATATATATATATATATATATATATATATATATATTTTCATATTAATAATACTAAATTAGTTGTTAATATTTAACTTATAATTAAACTTATCATTATTATTATCACATATTATTATACTAATATACATTGAATATATAATATTCAAGTATTGCAATATATAGAATTTATATATATATTTATTTTAATAATAACATAATTATTCTATTTGTTATTTTACATTCTAAATTTCAATTTGTTTAAGTGTATTTTATTAATTCAAATTATTATATATATACACTTATATATATATATATATATATATATATATATATATATATATATATATATATATATATATATATATATATATATATATTTATTTATATTTACCTAATTATTTACACACATTTGTTCATGAATCGTCGAGAATAGTCAAAGGTCAAATGCATTTATGAAAAGTAGTTCAAACATTTTGAGACTCGGTTTAATAAACTTTGCTTATCGTGTCGAAATAAATTATAACTCAAGTTTAAATTTGGTCGAAAATTCCCGGGTCGTCACAGATGCGTGATTATGACTTTAAAAAATGCAATTTAGAACAAGCTTTCTTCACCCAACAGATCTGAACACTAACACCCAATTTGTAACAGTAATAGCCCTAAAACAGAGTATAAAACTCTGAAATAAGAACACAAAGGATAAAGAATCTAAACCCTTAATTGATAAAGATACCACCACAATTAGAGATCTAGAAACACTCCAAGTCTTCAACTACAGCTGATAAAGATTCCACCACAACTATAATATCAGATATGAAGATTTGGATTTCACCACAATGTTTGATAAAGTAACACCACAAACACTGATAAAGAAACCACTCTTAGCCACCGGAATCAAAGATTCGTAAAGACACAGAGATTTTTAAAATAGATAAGCTCTATCAAACTTTTCATTCAATCATCAACCAAGTTTTACAATTACAAGAGCTCTCTATTTATAGGAGAAGCTTAACAACTACTTTCTAAAAAAAGACAAAAACATAAAAAGGAAATGGAGACAAAAAAGACAAACAATTACAAATTAGCCAATAAGAATAAAGGACACAATCTGCAAAAGCCTGCCATTTGAGTAGTGCTCCTCCCATGATAAAAGCATCCAATGATAGATGGGAATCTTCCTTGGACAGCTAACATTCTTTTAGAACAGCCACGCACGTGTTAAGCACATGACCTGACCGGTTTATTGAAAAGCATAAGTACACTTTGAATCGTATCAGTAAGTTAGCCCCTCAAAAGAAAACAACGTCGCCTGCTGGTTGAACTAAGTTTCGTATGCTGGTTGAACTAAAATTCTTCAGCTGGTTAAACTAGCTGGTTCGCCTAAGTATTAACTTTGCTGGTTACCCGGCTGAGTGAATTAAAGCTTTACTGGCTGAACTAAGCTTATTTACTGGTCCGGCTAGCTGGTTCTTCTTAATTGCTGGCTTGCCTTCAACTATCAAAAACTTTATTCATGAAACACATAACTACTTCAGTTTAAGGACTGAAGTAGGGTAACCCCTGAGCTTGTTAAAGCAGCTCCAAAAACACTTAGATGATACGAAAGAGATGGCAACACGACCATTGCTTGACCAGATTTGCGTGTGACATCATTTGAGCTTGTGCTGGTTGTGTTGCTGGTTACATTACCCAGCTCACCCGCATCAGTTGGTTAGGGTCACAGTATGTAAGCGGGTTGTACCGTATCCTGCTGATCCATTCGTGTGTAAGGTCGCTCGCAATGTGCCGTCTACTTCTAGTGCTACACCTGGACCATCTGCACCACCGACGCCACCTGCACCACCTGCCCCACCAGCATCTCCCACCATCGAGGAACTGACGAGGGAAGTGCATGCCCTCCGTGCTCGGGTAACTGAGCTCGAGGATCAGATGACCCACCTGATGGACATCATTTACCCACCCTCACCCTAGGACTGTTGTATTATATTTCTTTATGTATCCCGTTGATAATGCCAAAATTATACATATTTGTTGTCGTTATTTCGATCCGATTTTGTATCATTTTGTATCATTTTGCATGTAATTATTGTACTTATGTATTGTAATAAGTTAAAATGTGTGTATAATCCGTTGCGAGTGTTGAAGCGAAGATTTATGGAAAATATTGTTGATTTTAGAAGATTATGCGCACCTGCACCGTTTTGGCCATAACTCGGTCATACGGACTCGAAAATAGGTGAATCTGAAGCCCAGACGTCCGTAACTCAGAGCACTACAACTTTCATTTAGAAATTTCCTAATTTTACTCAAGGGATGTGGCGCATCTGAATGGGATGCGGCGCATCTGTGCAGTTTTCTTGTTCGAAAGTATTAAATGCGGCGTTTCAGAGGCATACGGCGCATCAGTAAGGTTAGATGCAGCGCATCTCTTTTAGACGTGGTGCATCTGTTCATAGAATGTCAAAAATGAGCTGTAAATGACCTGTGCGTGAGCTGGGTGGTAGGTGAGAAGGTGATGCGGCGCATCACAAAGAGATGCAGCGCATCGGAGGCTGAAATACCTACTTTTCTTGCTATTTAAAGGGTCTAAACTCATTCTAAACACACACCACAATATAGATCAGTAGTAGTCCGAGAAGGGGGTTTCCCCAGCCATTCTAAAGGGTTCTCCACCCTTTTGAGCATCAAGATTGAAGAAGGAATCATACGCTACGATAGGTACTTTCGGTTTCATTTATTTTAGTGATAAGATTATGAATTCCTATTGTTTCGATTGTATTGTTGTAACCTTCATTATTATGATTGGCTAAAGCCTTGTGTGTTTACATTAATGTAAGATTTATGGTTTGAGATTGTTCTATCTTTTAATGTTATTTAAGTTACTATGATGTTTGATTGATTAAATTACCATGTCCAACCAAAAGAACCATAGTTATGCTAGTTTGGTACTTTCCTTCAATTACATAGATTGATAACTACATGTGACACTAGGAGCACAATCTATGCTTCAATACTTTTAGCAATCTAGACGGGTAAACATATACTTAATTGACGACTTTGCTATATGTTTAGATCAGTAATTGATTAGGTACTAGAACTACATAGTCATGAATTTACCTCAAGTGATTGTTGTAATTTAGGTTTTACGTGAGTTTAACCGGGTTGGGTCTAATTAATCTAATTAATCTAAATCAATTATGTTCTTCCATAGATCCATTGTTGTAAGTATCCATTTACTCTAGTTCAATTATACAAGTTATGAATTGGTTTATGTGAGTTTATCAATGTTCATGGCTTGTACTTCAACACTTAGTGATTTAGACATCTACATGTGAGTGTAGGATGGTAATTGAATGGTAACTAGATTTCACAATAGTGTAGTTTATTTATAGTGATCTTAATAAACTATGTTTTATGTGAATTCAACCAAAGAAGAGTCTTATTGATTAAACATAGGTAAAGAAGAACTAATGACAATGTTTATGTGAATTTACTAAGTTAATATTTCTCGGTTTATAGATATTATGAGATTGATATGAGCCATTTACATTTACTTGTAACTACATAATAACGGGTTTAACTATAAAAGAACAATCCCTATCATTTATCAAGCATTGAAGTAAACACTGCCTTCTCATCCTCGTTATTCATTTCATTTTAATTACTGTTATTTACAAAGCAATTCAACAACTAAAACTCCCATTTTCCTTAAAATAATTAACTGTTTTTGAAGTCCTTAAAACAAACTTCTCCCTGTGGATCGAACTGGTCAATTTACTTGCTAGTTACTGCATGATCGGGTTTAGTTGCCTGTATTATGTGTTAATTATTAAGCATATTGTCTACATTTTAAAGGTTACGTCTTGACACATCAACTTTTTAGCGCCGCTGCCGGGGAGCGGTTTTGTTTAAAATATTTTAATAGACTTTTAGTTATTCGATCCTTTCGTGGGAAGTTATTTTCACGAAAGTTACCTGCTTTATTTTTGTTTTTGTTTGTTTTGTTTTTCTTTTGTGGTGTGATTGTAGCTAGGTTACAGGTATAATATGGCTGGGTATGATTATATGATTTTGGAAGCCATGTATGATGTCCAACAATCAGGTGAATGATCAGTTTTCATGGGTATGAATAATGATTGGTATATGGGTTCTTGGGAAGCTAGGGTTAAACCAAGAGGTGTTTGTGAGACTTATGGAGGTTACTATATGCCCGAGGAGTGTGATGATAGTCTTATGTATCATTATGCCCCTATGGACCAACCATGGGATTATTATGAAAATGGTAACTCATCCTCGGATTCATCTCAACAACACTTTCAAATTCAACAAGGAGAGGAGAGTCAGTCGAATTTAGAATATGTAATTTTAGACTTCATGACAAACGAGATTGAACGGAGCCAAAATTTGCAAGAAATACTAGCGGGCCAACAAGAATCCATTGAGCGCTTACAGAGGACCATGAGCTGTCTACTTCAGCAAATTGAAGAAAGGGAGCCGGACACTTTTTCGGCTAATTCACTAGCTGATTCGAGGGGTAATATGCAGATACCTGAGGTGGAGAGTGTTGAGCCTACCATTATTATACCACCTACCACCCCAGTTATGTCCACGTTTGCAATGCTTAATCCAGGAATTGATGAGGGGGAATTGCGGGCGATGGGTTGGTATTCATGGGATAGTGATGATGACGACGTTTTAACTACCGAGGTTGAAGAAATGGAGTCATCAAAGATCATCGACGATGAGGAGTCTAATATAATGGAACCATTTGAGGAGTTACCTTCTCATGTGGAATTTGTATATCCTCACGAGGTTAGCACTTGGAATATATTAAAAGATGATCCGTTTGGACTTGATCCATCTGAAAGAATAAAATTTTTGCTGCAAGCCACACTTAGGATGTGATGACCCGGGAATTTCCGACTAAATTTAAACTTAATCTTTATATGATATCGACACGATAAGCAAAGTCTGTAATATTAAAGTCTCAAAAACTTTGAACTGTGTTCATGTATATATTTGACCTTTGACCAATTCTCGAAGATTCACGAACATGTGTTGCAAATAAAACTAAATGTATATATGCATAAAAGTAGATATAAAGATAGGTATTGAAAATAATGAAATAGAAATGAATTATTAGAATTTAAAATGTAAAATAACAATTAGAATAATTAAATTACTATTATTATATATAGATATATGAATATACAGATTATAATTAAATATATATAAGCAAATACAAATACTGATATATATATATATATATATATATATATATATATATATATATATATATATATATATATATATATATATATATATATATATATATATATATAGGGGGATGATTCTCACACACACTTTTTTGATTCTCACACACCTATTTTAACATTTTACTCTTCTAATAATACTCAATTGATGTGTGAGGATCAAAAAAGTGTGTGTGAGAATCATCCCCTATATATATATATATATATATATATATATATATATATATACAATTACGGATATATATAATTATATAAACAATTAAATACAATTATATACCTTTATAAATAAAGATGATTACTTATTTCATCACAAGAAAATCAAAATCGATTTCCTATCCTTATCAAGATGTTCCCTAAATTAATTAAAAAATGTAATTTAGTACAACTAGCAATAATTAGTCAACTAATCAAACAAAATCAAATTTGGTTGATTGTTATTTTTCTTAAAGTATCTCTGACAGAATATTGGGATGTCGATTACATTGCAATACCAACAAAAATCTATCACATAAGCATTACTAACTTCACTCATTCGAGTATCATACATATTAGTGATATTATTTACTGCAATTGGGAAAAACAAACCAACACTCTAACTCTTCAACACCACTTTCAAACCCAACTTGAAATCCCATCATTATATGTTTTCCTATTCGTTCGAAAACAATCACACCACCACCACCTTTGAAGTTCCATCACCATCCTTACAAACACCCTACAAACCCGCTTGTTATATGCTGTAGAACATCACCTTTAACTACTATAATAGCTGCTATACCAAAATTTCTGTGATACTGCTCGTAGCTACAAACCAAACCCAAACCCACTTGGGTATTGTTATCGTTAAATCACCTCGCCACCCTAAAATCCACCTTCGACCCATCCTCAACCCCATCCTAAACCACCATCACTAACGACTACTATCTCCTGCTTTGTTGCTATTTACGGTTCAGTCCAACAACCATTAAACACCATCACGAAACTGCCATCGTGATCTTGCTGCTACCATTATTATGTTTTTTTTTCCTTTAACAACATCTTTCTTATTCTTAAAACATTGACCCATAACAACCTGCAGCTGCTATCCCCTTCTATTCGAAAAATGTAACCAAACAAACTTACTGTTATAAACCAGAATAGATCTACAAGCGATTACTCACCTGTTACTGTTTCTGATTTGATCAGACCCAACCTCCTGCTTCTGCTTTATAATTCTGAACGAACTCAATGTTGCTGCTTACTTCTATATTCTAGTTCTAGTCGTATTTAAAAGAAAAGAGGAAAGGAACGAAACCCTTTAGTTGATTGGTTGATCAAGACTTGTCCATAAGAATAATTCCACTAATGATTTGATCGGGCCAAATAAAATTTCTTTTGTGGGACACTCGACAACCTCATGGCCGACCAATTGGGGAATTGGAAGAGTAGCTGGCGGTAGTGGTTTGTGTTGATTTTTTTTTTCCTTTTTACTATCTTTTAAATGATATGTATAATTGAATTATGATAAACATTGGTGGTGGGGAAACATAAAATAACTATGATAGAGATTAGCAGTACTAACAATGATGTCAGATAGATGATAAGTACGATCGAGAGTTTTAGTTTTAAAAAGGAAAATGGCGGTTGCAATACAGTTTATAAATCACTAAACTTGTGAATTAATTCAAAAACAATCAAGTGGTTCATTGGTTTGGTAGGGAGTTGATACCCAGGAGGTCTTGGGTTCGAATCTAGTCGGCTACAAATTTTTTTTTTATAGAAGATGCCTTGAAAACTTGGGCCTGTTGGGCCGATTCAATTAAACACTGAACTGGGCTGCTACTTAAAAACCGATATTGGGCCAGTTAACTAGTTTGGATCGATTTGTTGTTGGGCCGAAGAGTATGGGTTAAATATAATTGGGTTTCACATAATATTAGAAAGACAGAAAGTGATGAGTGGTTGGAGGTGTTAGCGGTTGAGCGAGAGGTCTCGAGTTCGAGCCCGGGCATGGGCAGTTATTTCTTTTTGGAGCCTTTTCTTGTGAGGTAGTATTATTATTACTCTTATTGTTATTGTTAATATTTCATTATTATTACTATTATTATTATTATAAGAATTAAGTATTAGTTGTTATTATTATTAATAACATTATTATTATCATTACTATTATTACTATAAGCATTATTATTATTATTATTATTATTATTATTATTATTATTATTATTATTATTATTATTATTATTATTATTATTATTATTATTATTATTATTATTATTATTATTATTATTATTATTATTATTATTATTATTATTATTATTATTATCATCATCATCATCATCATCATCTTTATTATCAATGTTAGTAAAAGTGTTATTTTTATTATAAATATATTAGTTATTATTATTATTACTATTATTATTATTATTATTATTATTATTATTATTATTATTATTATTATTATTATTATCATCATCATCATCATTATCATTTTTATTATTATTAAGGATTATCATATTTTTTTATTTATTAAAGTTATCATTATTACTAAAATTATTATTATCAATACTATTATTATTATTATCATTATTATTATTATTCTCATATTAACAATATTATTATTAATATGATTATTATTATTACAAAATAAAACAACATGTTGTTCATTATTTTTATTATTATCATTCTACCAAACAAATACTTATATGAAATATATATACAAAGTATATATAAATATATAACAATTGAAATAATATATATTATAAATATCAACACATCATTTGTTCGATTACAAGTATATGTGTTAATATATATACTTGATATAGGTTTGTGAATCCGAGACCAACCCTATACTTGTTCAATGTCGTTCTATGTATTTTTACTACAACATACAGTAGGTGAGTTCATTTGCTCCATTTTTTACTCATTACATTTTTGGGCTGAGAATACATGCAATGTTTAAATAACTGTTTTTGCAATATTTATATGTGTGAGTTTCATTACTCCCTTTTTAAATGCTTTTGCAATATATATTTTTGGGACTGAGAATACATGCGCTGCTTTTATAAATGTTTTACGAGATAGACACAAGTAATCGAAACTATATTCTATGGTTGGATTATTAAACCGAATATGCCCCTTTTTAGTCTGGTAATCTAAGAATTAGGGAACAGACACCCTAATTAATGCGAATCCTAAAGATAGATCTATTGGGTCCAACAAGCCCCATCCAAAGTACCGGATGCTTTAGTACTTCGAAATTTATATCATGTCCGAAGGAGGATCCCGGAATGATGGGGATATTCTTATATGCATATTGTGAATGTCGGTTACCAGGTGTTCAATCCATATGAATGATATTTTTGTCTCTATGCATGGGACGTATATTTATGAGGACTGGAAATGAAATTCTTGTGGTCTATTAAAATGATGGAAATGATTTTTTTATGTTAAACTAATGAACTCACCAACCTTTTGGTTGACACTCGAAAGCATGTTTATTCTCAGGTACGAAAGAAATCTTCCGCTGTGCATTTGCTCATTTTTTAGATATTACTTGGAGTCATTCATGGCATATTTCAAAAGACGTTGCATTCGAGTCATCGAGTTCATCAAGATTACTATTAAGTCAATTATAGATGGATATATAATGAAATTGTATGTATGCCTATCAACTTTTGATGTAATGAAAGTTTGTCTTTTTAAAAACGAATGCAATGTTTGTAAAATGTATCATATAGAGGTCAAGTACCTCGCGATGTAATCAACTGTTGTGAATCGTTTATAATCGATATGGACTTCGTCCGGATGGATTAGGACGGGTCTCTACAGTTGGTATCAGAGCGGTGGTCTTAGCGAACCAGGTCTGCATTAGTGTGTATAACTGATAAGTCGTTAGGATGCATTAGTGAGTCTGGACTTCGACCGTGTCTGCATGTCCAAAATTTTGCTTATCATTTTTTGTCGAAAATCATCAGTTTATCATCCTTAGGAAATTACCTGCTTATCATTCTTAGTCTAGACACATCTTACTGCAATGATTGCATGAATAGTGTATAGACAAAATTCATATCTTAGCATATCTGCTAATCCATATCTTAACGTATCTGTTACTGTAGACTTTATCTGACACGTTTCCTTAATTTTCTCCGTAATTCACGGGATCATTGGAAGTATGTATAGATATTCTATATATAATTAGAATATCATTCGATATTCGAAAATTATTTCATATCAAAACCCTTTAACTGATTGTGAGAGATGGATCCTACACCTAGCTTGGATTCTATTAGTTCAGGAAGCAATTTCGAGATATATATTAAAGCAGACTCTGAAGTCAATGAACCAGAAGTGCCTCAACCATTTAGTTATTTTTCTTTCTGGAGGAGATGGGGGTGGGTCCGAGACTTACTCACTCGATGGAGAAATGAAGAAGGCGAGCCCTACCGCGAACCAAACTTACCTCCTAACATCAGAGAGAACGATGTACTCACCGGTGAACCTATGCGCAACACTGTATTTACCCTTCTTGCTAAAGTTTTCCACCTTGAAGGTCACGTTATTGCAATCTCAGAAAATATTCAATCTCTACTTCCGAATACCAATCGAAGGGGAATATTAGAAGAAGTTAGGGAACTTCGAATTGATAATCAAGATCTATCGAATCAAATGAGTGGATGGATAGAAATGATAAAGGGTATGATAGAAACCCTGACAAGAATGGTGCGTGAATTACAAACTATACTTACCACACCAACATCATCATCTACCTCAGCACCAACAACACTTGTAGCACCGACAGCAATAGTACCACCATCATCAGCACCAGCAGCATAACCAGTACCAACAACAATAACATCATCACACGTCTCAACCTCGCAATCTATACCTCAAGCATAATCATCGTTCTACGAATCGTTCTACATAAACTATCTTCGTCCTTCATGGCAATTATGTAATCTCTAATGTTTTAGAGATTATGTACTCTAGTTCTAGCCATAAATCTGATGAGTTTAATATCACATCGACTCATTAAATCCATGATTACGTCTGAAGAAAATATATATGTATATATGTTTTCATAGAGATTGTAATTAAAATTTTTATTGTACAAACTGTTAATGGTGAAAATATTTTAACGGGTAGGTAATACCCGAGGAATATTTAGATTTCGCATTAATAAGTTACACTGTACATTCTTCAAATCTGATTCAACAGTCATTTACTATCCTATTTACATCCACAGATATACGTAACCGTTCACCACAGAATAATCATTTTTCATTCAATTTCATATTTGGATTTTGATTTATCAGAATTCAACAAGTGGCATAATGAAGAAAACATTGGACAAAATAAAATTTGTTAGAAACAAACAAATTAACTATGAGGAATTGTGTTAAGAATCCACGCTAACTGTTCCTAGCTAACTGGTTACATTTTTATCGCAGTTTATTTATCGCAATTTAATTATCGCAATTTTATTTATCGTCATTTAAATTCTGTATTTATTTTACGCACTTTAAATATCAGGACACGTATACAAGGTTTTGACATATCATATCGACGCATATATATATATTATTTGGAATCACCATAGACACTCTATATGCAGTAATGATCGAGTTCTCTATACAGGGTTGAGGTGGATTCTCAAATAATATATATACTTTGAGTTGTGATCGAGTCTGAGACATGTACACGGGTCACGATATGTATTAATTAATTCGAATATTATATATGAATTATTGAATTGCTAACTGTGGACTGCCAACATTGGATAATTAAAATGAATTAAAATATGGTCTATAACATATGAAACTAAACAATTCTTCAAGTTGACACTTAATATCATCCTAAACCTCAATTGTATCCTGACGATTACAATCTGCGTTCAAACCCTTCATGATTCTTGAAAACACCTCAATCGATAGGATGAATCAACCGCACTTTGTGACAACCCGAAAATTTCCAACCAAATTTAAACTTTAATCTTTATATGTTTCCGACACGATAAGCAATATTTGTTAAGTTAAATTGCAAGAATTTTAAACTATGTTCATACATTCATTCAACCTCGACTATGTTCCAACGATTCACGAACCATTAAACAAATATGATTATATATGTATATGTGTATATATATTATAACTTGAAACGTAAACAAAATATTAGATTAAATACTTTATATGATTGTATCTGTTTCAAAATATTTATCAATGGAATTAGAAGATAAGATCAAATGATTGAATTATCAGATATATTGAATTATGATTACAAGTCTCTGTTGAAAGGCCCACGTTGATTTGAGAAATCTTTCCGTTTTAATAATATTCGGAAAATGGTAAAGTGATTTATAAATAAGAACAAATTGTCAATCATTGAGAACTAGACAAAGGATAGTGGAAGATTGAATCTCATAAAGACTCGATTGATCTATTTAGTTTCAAACGTACAAAAACGTTTTCAGTTTAAAAAGAACTTTATTATTAAAACGTATATAACTTTTATAAATATCTAGAACCACTTTTGACAACTCATTACTTAACTAGTATGATAAAGATAACGATATTTATATTTTATTTTATTAAATATATATAACGATTTAAATTAATATTATATATATTTATACGCGTATTATACGTACATAATTTTATACTTTTAATATACTTAAACTTTACCTTTACTTTATTTTTACTTTACTTTAACTTTAATAATTCACTTTAATAATTCATACTTTAATAATTCACTTTAATAATTCATACTTTAATAATTCATACTTTAATAATTCACTTTAATAATTCATACTTTAATTCAATTTAATAATTCAAAAATCTATTATAAATAGAATTCAATAGGTTTCATTATTTCATAGAAACTTGAAAATATTTTTCTCTAAACTCTCTCAATTGATTTACATATATATATTTACTCCGTATTATTTCAAGATATTATTAGTATACATAAAATATTACGACGGAGTGCTGTTCGAGTGATTTCGAAATTGTTTTTCAAGTAGGATAGGATTAAGGAAATTATGGGTTATAGCTATGGAGGTGATTGAGTATGGTTCATGGGTATGCTCATGAGGTCAATATAGTGTTTATCATTTCCGTTGCGTCTACGTACCTTTCCTACAATATTGAATCTCAATATTGATATGTGAGTACTCATAATTTAACTTTTACATACTAATAGTGTTGTAATGACCCGGACTTTTTCGATCGATCTATACTTATAAGATTAATATTTACATAAATTAAACCTTACCAACATGATAAGCAATCCAAATTTTTGAGATTTATGTTTTTGAAAAGAGTTTTAGACAACGTTTGACCGTCTAGTTTGACCGATGATATCATGAACTATATAATATATGATAATTATACGTTTGTGTATATATATGTATATATACATATTTAACATGATCTAAGGATGTTTTAATATCTCATTTTGTATTAATAACAATAAGTTATAAGTATATTTTGAAACTACTAATTTAAGTTTTCAAAACAATAACCATACGTAACGTTATTTGACATAAAAACTTATGACCTATAATGTTTATACATATATCGTATATGTAATGTATTTAATCACTTTTTAAGGACTTAAATACATAAAACAATATAAGTATATTCACAAAATATAACTATATTTGAATCCTCGTTCCATTTTCACAAGATTTCTATACGTATATTTAGAGTATATGTACTCGTATCATACCTAGCTTCTATACGTATTTACTATTAGTATATACACATCAAATCACCACCAACCAGCCCTTGTTCATGCCTTATGTATAAGGTAATTTCTTTGTATGATTGTATGACTAATTACACAAGATTACAAGCTTGGAAATTTGTCCTTGTTCCCCCTTGCTCATGTTTTAAATGGCCATCACCAAGCCATGTTTAGCTCACCATTTCTACTCCTAAACTACTCTCTAATTCACCTACTTACAAGTCATAAGAAACCCATAACCATTCAGCTAGTATCCATGAAGATCTAGCCATAAAAACAACACTTAATCACCATAGGAAAACCCTTACAAAAACACTTCAAGAATCCTTCCAAGAACACAAGTTTACTTCCAATCTTTCATCCAACTCCACCACTCTTTTGGTTCTAGGTTTTTACTCTTCTTATACAGCAATCTTGTCCAAGTAACTTGAGGTAGTAACTTTGTTCATAACCTTATTCGATTCATATATATATAGCTATCTTATTATATGGTATAAAATTTTAATAACAAGAACATAGTTTGAATGATTTCAAACTTGTTTGCAAACTAAATAGATCCTTCTAACTTAACTTTTAAAATACTTCAAGACCTGTAATATATCATAAATATATGCTAACTTAACAAGGTAAAACTTGGTTTTTCAAAGAACACCTTAAAAACTGAATTTACGACGTCGGAGTGCAACCGGGGGCTGTTTTGGGTTGGATAATTAAAAACTATCTTGAACTTTGAATTGGAGGCTTATTTTTTGGAAAATTGATATTTACTATGAATATGATAACACATAAAAATTTCATGATTTAACTCAAAGTATAAGTATTTTTAGAAAAATAATCATTTAAGGTTGTTTATATGATGGAAAATGATTAACTTCATAAGTTTCACCAAAGTTTGACCTACCTGTGATTTCGAATACAAACTAAGGTATTTACAGTTCATATTCTTAAAGAGGGACTCGATCCAAGGAAGTGGCAAGTTGAATCAACGAAAACGGAGTTGTAACGAAGAAACTATGACCAAAACAAAATCGGATATCCAAAACTAGTTTAGCCACGAAAATAATTGGAGAAAAATTAAATAAATCACATCTTTCTAAAATAACATGATATTTTATATATATGTACTCATAATTTAATTTTATATATTTCAGGACTACCCGTAAACAATACGAGAAGATTAATCATAAGATCCCATGATTGTACGCAACACGTCATTTGACAACACCGGTACTTTATGTACGCAACACGTCATTTGACAACACCGGTACCGTGGGTCAAGATTAATCCCGACCAATACAAATACGATGGGGTTTTATTTATTTTGATGGGGGTTTTATTTATTAAACACCTAAATATGAACCATTAAAATTGAATTACTAACATCGGACTGCTAACTACGGACTAAGAAATTATTAAAACTATTAAAAGTATAATAAGTATATATATGTGACGATTGTTTAAAATGGAAATATATTGATAAACTATATATGGATAGGTTCGTGATATCAACCGGAGACCAAGTCAAAATATATATATCTTCAAGGCAAAAGTGAGTATATAGTCCCACTTTTAAACTTTAAACATTTCGGGATGAGAATACATGTATTTTATGTTTTACGATATGGACACAAGTAACTGAAAAATATATTCTACGTTGAGTTGTACCACTGGCATACTTCCCTGTAGCTTGGTAACTACTATTTACAGCGGTATTGTAAACGCGAATTCTGTTGATAGATCTATCGGGCCTGACAACCCCAACCGGACTGGACGACCAGTATTCAACGGTTGCACAGTACTTCGTTTCATGACTACACTTGGTACGGTGTAGTAAGATTTCATAATAAAGGGAATATGCGACGTGATTAAATGTTAAGTATGGTTATCAAGTGCTCAACCACTTAGAATATTTTTATTAAAATGTTTATATATGAAATCTTGTGGTCTATATATATATATTGCTGCCGGCATTAAACCTATATCTCACCAACTTTATGTTGACGTTTTAAGCATGTTTATTTTCAGGTGATAACTAAAAGCTTCCGCTGCAACATGTTGAATTTAAGCAAGATCTTGTGTATGCATATTTGTGTCAAAAACAAAACTGCATATCCGAGGAGTTGTAATGTAAAATATGCTAGAAATCGTATTGTTATCATCACATGTAAAGTTTGTAAGTCTAAGATTATCGCTAAACGATAATCATCTTTATATTGTCTAAAGCTTGTATTATCATAAGAGTTATGGTTTGTAATGTAAAATAAATGCAGTTGTTCTTTTAAAAATGTCGCATATAGAGGTCAATACCTCGTAATGAAATCATACGTTATCTAACTTGTTCTTATGGTTAAGGATGGGTTATGACATGTGGTATCAGAGCGGTGGTCTTAGCGAACCAGGTTTGTATTAGTGTGTCTAACTGATAAGTCGTTAGGATACATTAGTAAGTCTGGACTTTGACCGGGTCTGATTTAAAAACTATTGCTTATCATTGTTGGTTAAAATTTATATGTAAATATTATGTAGTACTAATGGGTTAGTTGTTGTGTGATAGATGTCGGGCTCAAAACTTGTTATCACATTCAGCGACTCCGAACCAGAATCTTCAGATGGTGTTCCAGTCATTAACCTATCCGATGACGAAAATGATATCTTTGGGGAAGACTCACAAATTCTGGATGAACCAACTATAGAGAACCCGGAAAGTGAACCCGAGGAGGAAAGTGAACCCGAGGAGGAAAGTGAACCCGAGGAGGAAAGTGAACCCGAGGAGGAAAGTGAACCCGAGGAAGAAATACAGGAAATTACAAAAGACAAGTTCGAACAAGGAAAGAAACGAAAGGCTAATGAATTAGAAAATTCAAATCCCGAGTTTAGTGAGGATGATGTGGCACCAACTCCACTAGACACTACCACCCCTATTCCCGCTATTCCTATTCGTTCTATCCCGGCATCCAGTTCTTCAGCCCCACAGCCAAAATATAGGCAGACAGCTAGGATAAGCGTTAAGCGATTCCTTGAACCTAAACGTCCTAGAAAATAGACCAAACGATGCGCTGCCATATTAAACCATGGGATCATATAATGTTTTGTATAATATTATTAGTGTGGTTTGCTTAATGTTCGATGTAAGATAAGCATATGTAAAATAGTGAAGTATGAAATGCAATAATTTTCCATGGTTAAGTATTATTTAGATTGTAGTAATTGGTTCTGTACTAAGCTATTAAGTATGGACATTAACGGGTAGGTACTACCCTAGATATAATTATAAAACGCTAATAAGAAGAAAAGGCTTTTATAATAATACCTGGTTCATATTATTAATAAGCTATAATGTACTATAAATATACACTACATCTATAATATTCCATGTGAATAATTATTTTCTTTTCATTCTTATAGAAGAATATGGCGCGATTGAATCGAATGACGGAACAAGAAGTCGAGGAATTCATCAACCAGCGAGTGAACGACAGAATGTTATGGGTCGAGGCTGCAAGAGCTGCTGCAGTTAACCCAAATCCTCGTGTAGGATGCACCTACAAAACTTTTCAAGCTTGCAAGCCCTCATCATTCAGTGGAACGGAAGGACCGATCGGTTTAACCTGGTGGATAGAAAAGATGGAGACTGTGTTTAAAATCAGTGGTTGTGTTGAAAAGGACATGACCAAGTATGCATCGTGCACTTTACAAGATAGTGAACTCACATGGTGGAAAAATTTTGTGAAGGCTGTAGGAGGAGATGTAGCTTATGATACTCCATGGGAAGAATTCAAAACAATGTTAATCAACGAATATTGTCCAAGGAACGAGGTTAGGAAGTTGGAAGATGAATTATGAAGTCTGAAGGTTATTGGTACTGAAATCACCAACTACAATCAGCGATTCATGGAATTAGTTTTGCTATGTCCTGAATTGGTTCCAACCGAAGAACGGAAGATTGAAATGTACAAAGATGGTTTGCCCAAAAAGGTCAAGGCAAATGTTACAGCATCGAAACCTAAGACAATTCATGAAGCTATAACCATGGCAAACGAGCTAATGGATCAGGTCATCTTGGATAAGAAAGCATCCAATACTGATGTGAAGGTATCAGGTAACAAAAGAAAGTGGATTGGAAATTATGATTGAGGTAATCAACAACAATCCATTAAGAAACAAGAAACCACGCAAGGTGCAGGTAGTGGTTCAAGCTTTGGTTACAAAGGACAAAATCCTTTATGTAACCGATGCCACAAACATCACTTTGGTTACTGTAATGTGGTATGCAACAAATGTAATCGAAAGGGTCATGTTGCTGAAGATTGTAGGGCTCTCGTTACAAATACAAATGGTACCAAGACTCCTGCCACCAATGCAAATAGAACTGCTTTGGCTACCGTTACTTGTTTTGGGTGTGGAAAACAAGGTCACTATAAGAGCCAGTGCCCGAATCCAGAGAAGAATATCGGACCTGCACGTGGGAGAGCATTTGTTATTAATGCTAGAGAGGCATGTGAAGACCCGGAGCTTGTTACGGGTACGTTTACCATTAATAACTTATCAGCATCTATTATATTTGATACTGGTGCCGATAGAAGTTACGTGTGTAGAAATTTTTACACTAAATTGAATTGTTCATCATTACCTCTAGATGCTAAGTACATGATTGAGTTAGCTAATGGTAAACTAATTAAAGCCGATAAAATTTGTCGTGATTGTGAAATAAAGTTAGCCGGAGAAACGTTTAAAATTGACTTGATACCCGTAGAATTAGGAAGTTTTGATGTAATAATCGGTATGGATTGGATGTCCAAAGTAGGAGCTGAAGTTGTGTGTGCCAAGAAGGCAATTCGCATTCCTGGTAAGGATAAAATGCCGGTGATGATTTATGGAGAGAAGGGTAATTCAAAGCTAAAACTCATTAGCTGTTTGAAAGCCAAGAAGTGTTTAGAAAAGGGATGTTATGCTATTCTAGCACATGTTAATAAAGTCGAAAAGAAAGAAAAAGAGAAGTGCATCAACGACGTGCCTGTGGCAAGAGATTTTCCTGAAGTTTTTCCGGAAGAGTTGCCGGGATTACCTCCATTTAGATCTGTAGAATTTCAAATAGATTTAGTACCAGGAGCTGCACCAGTTGCCCGTGCTCCATATAGACTTGCACCGTCCGAGTTAAAAGAACTTCAGAGTCAGTTAAAAGAATTACTGGATCGTGGATTCATACGACCAAGTACTTCACCGTGGGGAGCTCCGATTCTATTTGTTAAAAAGAAAGATGGATCTTTTAGAATGTGTATAGATTATCGTGAATTAAATAAGTTAACTATCAAGAATCGGTATCCATTACCGAGAATTGACGACTTATTTGATCAACTCCAAGGATCATGTGTGTACTCGAAAATTGACCTAAGATCGGGCTATCATCAATTACGCGTCAAAGAAGAAGATATACCGAAAACTGCTTTTCGGACACGTTATGGTCATTACGAATTTTTGGTCATGCCGTTTGGGTTGACAAATGCGCCAGCTGTATTCATGGACCTCATGAATCGAGTTTGTAGTCCGTATTTAGATAAGTTTGTTATTGTTTTCATTGATGATATTCTTATCTATTCCAAGAGTGAGCAAGAGCATGAGCAGCATTTAAGGTTGATATTAGAGTTGTTGAGAAAAGAACAGCTATATGCTAAATTTTCTAAGTGTGCTTTCTGGTTGAAAGAAGTGCAATTTCTTGGTCACGTTGTTAGTAGCAAAGGAATTCAGGTTGATCCAGCAAAAATTGAAGCCATTGAAAAATGGAAGACTCCTAAGACACCAATGCAGATACGCCAATTTTTGGGTTTAGCCGGTTATTATAGAAGGTTTATTCAAGATTTTCCCGAATAGCTAAGCCGTTGACAGCGTTAACGCAAAAAGGGAAGAAATATGAATGGACTTCTGAGCAGGAGAGTGCATTTCAATTACTGAAAAAGAAGTTGACTACGGCGCCTATTTTATCATTACCAGAAGGGAACGATGATTTTGAAATATATTGTGACGCTTCGCGACAAGGTTTTGGTTGCGTTCTTATGCAACGGAAGAAAGTTATTGCATACGCAACCCGACAATTGAAGATTCACGAGCGGAATTATACGACGCATGATCTAGAACTGGGAGCAGTCGTGTTTGCATTGAAGATATGGAGACACTACTTGTATGGGGTTAAATGCACTGTGTTTACTGATCATAAAAGCCTTCAACATATTTTTGATCAGAAACAGCTGAACATGAGGCAACGTAGGTGGGTCGAGTTAATAAATGACTATGATTGTGAAATTCGTTATCATCCCGGGAAAGCGAATGTGGTGGCTGACGCACTAAGCAGAAAGGAACGAGAACCAATTCGAGTACGAGCAATTAACATAAAAATTCGCATGAATCTCAACTCACAAATCAAAGAAGTTCAACGAGAAGCACTTACTAAAGAAAATATAGGAAATGAAATAATGAAGAAGTATGAGAAGCAACTCGTTATACGGGAAGATGGAATTCGATATTTTGCAAACCGTATTTGGGTACCAAAGTTGGGTGGATTAAGAAAGTTAATATTGAATGAGGCACATAAGACAAGATACTCGATACATCCTGGAGTGGGAAAGATGTACCAAGATCTTAAGACACATTATTGGTGGCCTAATTTAAAGACAGACGTTGCAACATATGTTGGGGAGTGTTTAACTTGTTCCAAAGTCAAAGCAGAACACCAGAAGCCGTCAGGGTTACTTCAACAACCAGAAATCCCAGAATGGAAATGGGATGGTATTACCATGGATTTCATCACGAAGTTACCAAAGACTGCCTGGGGATACGACACCATTTGGGTAATTGTTGATCGTCTTACCAAATCTGCACATTTCTTGCCTATAAAGGAAGCGGATAGAATGGAGAAATTATTATGATTATATATAAAGGAAATAGTTTCAAGGCATGGAATACCTATTTCCATTATATCTGATCGTGATAGTAGATTTACCTCAAAGTTCTGGCAATCACTACAGGAGGCACTAGGAACTCGTTTAGATATGAGTACCGCATATCATCCGCAAACCGACGGGCAGAGTGAAAGAACAATTCAGACTCTTGAAGACATGCTCAGGGCATGTGTGATCGATTTTGGAAACGGATGGGATAAATATCTACCATTAGCAGAATTCTCGTATAATAATAGTTATCATGCGAGCATTAAAGTTGCACCATTCGAAGTACTGTATGGAAGGAAGTGTAGATCTCCTATCTGTTGGAATGAAGTAGGAGATCGACAATTAACTGGTCCCGAGATCATACACGAAACGACTGAGAAGATAGTACAAATTAAGGAGAGATTGAAAACAGCCCGTAGTCGCCAAAAGAGCTACGCCGATGTCCGAAGGAAACCATTAGAGTTTCAGATCGGTGACATGGTTATGCTAAAGGTGTCACCTTGGAAAGGTGTAATACGTTTCGGTAAAAGAGGTAAACTGAACCCAAGATATGTAGGCCCGTTCAAGATCATCGAACGCATTGGACCGGTAGCTTATCGACTCGAGTTACCGCAACAACTCGCCGGAGTACATAATACATTTCACGTCTCGAACCTTAAAAAGTGTCTTGCAAAGGAAGACCTCACCATTCCTCTGGAAGAAATTCAAGTTGACGAGAAACTACAATTCATAGAAGAACCAATCGAGATCATGGACCGTGAAGTTAAACGGCTCAAGCAGAGCAACATACCGATCGTTAAAGTTCGTTGGAATGCACGAAGAGGTCCCGAGTTTACTTGGGAGCGAGAGGATCAAATGAAACAAAAATACCCGCATTTGTTTCCCGATGACGCAAAATAGGTACGATTTTAAAATTTCGGGACGAAATTTATTTAACGGGTAGGTACTGTAATGACCCGGACTTTTTCGATCTATCTATACTTATAAGATTAATATTTACATAAATTAAACCTTACCAACATGATAAGCAATCCAAATTATTGAGATTTATGTTTTTGAAAAGAGTTTTACACAACGTTTGACCGTCTAGTTTGACTGATGATATCACGAACTATATAATATATGATAATTATACGTTTGTGTATATATATGTATATATACATATTTAAAATGATCTAAGGATGTTTTAATATCTCATTTTGTATTAATAACAATAAGTTATAAGTATATTTTGAAACTACTAATTTAAGTTTTCAAAACAATAACCATACGTAACGTTATTTGACATAAAAACTTATGACCTATAATGTTTATACATATATCGTATATGTAATGTATTTAATCACTTTTTAAGGACTTAAATACATAAAACAATATAAGTATATTCACAAAATATAACTATATTTGAATCCTCGTTCCGTTTTCACAAGATTTCTATACGTATATTTAGAGTATATGTACTCGTATCATACCTAGCTTCTATACATATTTACTATTAGTATATACACATCAAATCACCACCAACCAGCCCTTGTTCATGCCTTATGTATAAGGTAATTACTTTGTATGATTGTATGACTAATTACACAAGATTACAAGCTTGGAAATTTGTCCTTGTTCCCCCCTTGCTCACGTTTTAAATGGCCATCACCAAGCCATGTTTAGCTCACCATTTCTACTCCTAAACTACTCTCTAATTCACCTACTTACAAGTCATAAGAAACCCATAACCATTCAGCTAGTATCCATGAAGATCTAGCCATAAAAACAACACTTAATCACCATAGGAAAACCCTTACAAAAACACTTCAAGAATCCTTCCAAGAACACAAGTTTACTTCCAATCTTTCATCCAACTCCACCACTCTTTTGGTTCTAGGTTTTTACTCCACTTTTACAGCAATCTTGTCCAAGTAACTTGAGGTAGTAACTTTGTTCATAACCTTATTCGATTCATATATATATAGCTATCTTATTATATGGTATAAAATTTTAATAACAAGAACATAGTTTGAATGATTTCAAACTTGTTTGCAAACTAAATAGATCCTTCTAACTTAACTTTTAAAATACTTCAAGACCTGTAATATATCATAAATATATGCTAACTTAACAAGGTAAAACTTGGTTTTTCAAAGAACACCTTAAAAACTGAATTTACGACGTCGGAGTGCAACCGGGGGCTGTTTTGGGTTGGATAATTAAAAACTATCTTGAACTTTGAATTGGAGGCTTATTTTCTGGAAAATTGATATTTACTATGAATATGATAACACATAAAAATTTCATGATTTAACTTAAAGTATAAGTATTTTTAGAAAAATAATCATTTAAGGTTGTTTATATGATGGAAAATGATTAACTTCATAAGTTTCACCAAAGTTTGACCTATGACCTGTGATTTCAAATACAAACTAAGGTATTTACAGTTCATATTCTTAAAGAGGGACTCGATCCAAGGAAGTGGCAAGTTGAATCAACGAAAACGGAGTTGTAACGAAGAAACTATGACCAAAACAAAATCGGATATCCAAAACTAGTTTAGCCACGAAAATAATTGGAGAAAAATTAAATAAATCACATCTTTCTAAAATAACATGATATTTTATATATATGTACTCATAATTTAATTTTATATATTTCAGGACCACCCGTAAACAATACGAGAAGATTAATCATAAGATCCCATGATTGTACGCAACACGTCATTTGACAACACCGGTACTTTATGTACGCAACACGTCATTTGACAACACCGGTACCGTGGGTCAAGATTAATCCCGACCAATACAAATACGATGGGGTTTTATTTATTTCGATGGGGGTTTTATTTATTAAACAACTAAATATGAACCATTAAAATTGAATTACTAACATCGGACTGCTAACTACGGACTAAGAAATTATTAAAACTATTAAAAGTATAATAAGTATATATATGTGACGATTGTTTAAAATGGAAATATATTGATAAACTATATATGGATAGGTTCGTGATATCAACCGGAGACCAAGTCAAAATATATATATCTTCAAGGCAAAAGTGAGTATATAGTCCCACTTTTAAACTTTAAACATTTCGGGATGAGAATACATGTATTTTATGTTTTACGATATGGACACAAGTAACTGAAAAATATATTCTACGTTGAGTTGTACCACTGGCATACTTCCCTGTAGCTTGGTAACTACTATTTACAGCGGTATTGTAAACGCGAATTCTGTTGATAGATCTATCGGGCCTGATAACCCCAACCGGACTGGACGACCAGTATTCAACGGTTGCACAGTACTTCGTTTCGTGACTACACTTGGTACGGTGTAGTAAGATTTCATAATAAAGGGAATATGCGACGTGATTAAATGTTAAGTATGGTTATCAAGTGCTCAACCACTTAGAATATTTTTATTAAAATGTTTATATATGAAATCTTGTGGTCTATATATATATATTGCTGCCGGCATTAAACCTATATCTCACCAACTTTATGTTGACGTTTTAAGCATGTTTATTCTCAGGTGATAACTAAAAGCTTCCGCTGCAACATGTTGAATTTAAGCAAGATCTTGTGTATGCATATTTGTGTCAAAAACAAAACTGCATATCCGAGGAGTTGTAATGTAAAATATGCTAGAAATTGTATTGTTATCATCACATGTAAAGTTTGTAAGTCTAAGATTATCGCTAAACGATAATCATCTTTATATTGTCTAAAGCTTGTATTATCATAAGAGTTATGGTTTGTAATGTAAAATAAATGCAGTTGTTCTTTTAAAAATGTCGCATATAGAGGTCAATACCTCGCAATGAAATCATACGTTATCTAACTTGTTCTTATGGTTAAGGACGGGTTATGACAAGTGTATCCCTGACTAGTGCTCGAGTATTTAGGATTATGCATTTTTGTACTTTTGATATTGCCCTTAGACAGGTTAGGTTGAATATTGAATTAGTTACACTTGCGGTTGAGATAAGGTATAAGATATGCATGTCCTAGGAAAGCTAGCGAAAAATTAAGGTCTTTTCCTTTAGATATCGAATGGTTTCGATGAACGGATTAGAAGTTATAATCAATTGAATTTTTGATATTTTTATTAAAAATGATTATTATTATCGTCGTTTTTATCGTCGTTCTAGTTTTATCTTATTATTATCATTATTATTATCTTTATCAATAAAAGGGATTTATCATTAAAAATTGTTATTTTTTTTATTATTACTATCGTTATTATCGTTAAAGTTATAATTAGTATTATTATTATTATTATTATTATCCAATTATTATTATTATTATTATTAGTATTATTATTATTATTATTATTATTATTATTATTATTATCATTATTAATATATATATATATATATATATATATATATCATTATTTAAAAATGGATATTGTCATTGTTATTATTATTATTATTACTATATTATCATTAAGATAATTATTAGTATTATCGTTAAAAATGTTATAATAACTATCATTATTAATATTAGTGTAATTAAAACAAATATTTGTAACACCTAATTATTTTGATTACTATTATTATCATTATTATGAACACGATATAAAAGACGATTAAAACCTATTAAACGAAACGATTAGGAAATAATGAGTAAGAGTATCATGATGAAATTAAAATATTATAAGATATTGATTTAGATAAAATTATCGTTCTTATTATTTTTATCATTACTATTATTATTAAAAATATTGTTAGTATTAAAACTATCATTTTAACAAAAATTATCATTTTAATAGAAATGTCATTGTTACTATAAAATATCATTATTATTATTATTTTAAATAGAATTATTATTTTAAAGATAATATTAAAAATTATCGTAAATATTAAAGTTATCATAATTAGAATTATCGTTTTATCATAATGTCATCTTAGTAATTATAAATATTGATATTTTTATAATAATAATTATTATTACAAAATAATAAAACTTTTACTTACTATCATTATAGATATTATTTTATCAAATAAATATGTGATACAAACATATTTTACTACGTGTAATAACTTACTTTAATAACACCTATCATATTATCTTTATGATATTAAATGAACCCTATAAATTTTATTACTTAATATATATAAAAGTATATTATATTATATAAATTTAATATAAAATTTTATTTATTAATAAATAAATTATATTATATTATTTACTCTAATAAATCTTTTAAAAATATTTAAAAATATAAAACGACGATATTTAAACTATATATTAATCATGTATAGATTTTTGGAAATTATTTTGAGTCAAATTTACTTTTGTTGACTTTTGCATATTAGTCTCGAGCATTAGGATTGTGGTACACTATGACTTGGCCTAATTTGTTAGACAAATATTGACCAACACATAATTATATATAATTAATTTAGGTTCGTGAATCCGAGGCCAACCTTGCACTTGTTCAATGACATTATATGTATTTTTACTACGAAATACAGTATGGTGAGTTTCACTAATCCCTTTTTAAATGTTTTTGCAATATATATTTTTGGGACTGAGAATACATGTGCAATTTTTAAAAATGTTTTACGAAATAGACACAAGTAATCGAAACTACATTATATGGTTGAATTATCGAAATCGAATATGCCCCTTTTTATTAAAGTCTGGTAATCTAAGAATTAGGGAACAGACACCCTAATTGACGCGAATCCTAAAGATAGATCTATTGGGCCTAACAAACCCCATCCAAAGTACCGGATGCTTTAGTACTTCGAAATTTATATCATGTCCGAAGGAGGATCCCGGAATGATAGGGGATATTCTTATATGTATCTAGTTAATGTCGGTTACCAGGTGTTCACCATATGAATGATTATTTTTGTCTCTATGCATGGGACGTATATTTATGAGAACTGGAAATGAAATTCTTGTGGTCTATTAAAATGATGGAAATAAATGATTATGATAAACTAATGAACTCACCAACCTTTTGGTTGACACTTTAAAGCATGTTTATTCTCAGGTGTTAAAGAAATCTTCCGCTGTGCATTTACTCATTTTAAAGATATTACTTGGAGTCTTTCATAGCATATTTTGAAGAACGTTGCATTCGAGTCATTGAGTTCATCAAAGATTATTATTAAATCAATTTATAGTTGGATAGTGGATATTATGAAATGGTATGCATGCCTGTCAATTTTCGATGTAAAGAAGTTTTGTCTTTTAAAAACGAATGCAATGTTTGTAAAATGTATCATATAGAGGTCAAATACCTCGCAATGTAATCAACTATTGTGAATCGTTTATAATGTATATGAACGGGTCATTTCACACTTCATCTATGGAAGGAAAGATTTATGCATATAGTTATGCACCTGAGAAACTTTCGGCAATTGAGAAAAAGTTTAACACGTAGCCGCATCAGATCCTTTGGCATTTATTAGCAAAAATAACTTTGCGATCCCTTTTCAAAGTAGCCAATTTTGTCATAGCTCTAACAAGTCAACTTCGACTTTTCATTCGAAGTAGCCTTACTATAATCCTAATATATACAATTACCCTTTTGATACCGGAGAATTCTTTTATATTCCATCATATTATCAGCAGACGTACCAGCAACCTCGTTGCTTCTTGGCTTAAATCTCTCTGACAAATCATTATAATTATCGAAACCTTATCCGCATCTTGTAACGATAATTGCTATACCAATTATCGAGAATCAGCAATCAGTATTTTGAATTTCGCAGCATATCTACATCAATAGTTATATGTATCACATTTATCTCTTAGAATTATGATCTCTTATTCTGAAATTCTGAAAAGCACTCAGTCACAAATCAATACTCTGAATGTTGAAAAAGCTGAATGAAGCAGCAGAAACTGTATGCAACCGTAAACGACCTTAATCATCGGAAGTTGATGATAAAGAATTGTATGTTGGCAAAGCTCAGAAAAAGTTTGAAACTAAAAAATTGATTGAGCAAACTATGAAGGAAGCCGTGGACAAATCACAAAGAATAAGTTTGACTTCAAAGAATCCAAATGATTCAATATCTGCTAAAGTCTTTAGCGAATATCTTGCTCCTTACTCTAAACCCTTGCGGACAATAGTTTCTATCATCCTCTGATCTTAGATATTCCGAGATATTATCATATCTTTCATTATAAATATCCTCGATATTTCTGAATATATTTTCATAACTAATCTTATCTGAAATCATTAATCTCTTCGTGCTATCAGTGTTACATCATATAGAAACTGTTAGTTTCTATATTCTGTAAACTTTTGAGCTTAAAATATGAATGTTATTGAAGTAATGTTGGGAATTGAAGCATGAGTTAATATAATATAATGACACTTGATCAACGTGATTATATTACAGTAAGTCATGCTGAGTTTCTAATGAAACGTGATGATGGTTCACAGTAGATCATACCATCATCATGTGCCATGTTACATGACTCGTTCATTCTACTTCACCTCCGAATATATCAAGAACATATATTCTTGATAGTTCTATTCTCAGTGATTCTGGTAATTTGACAAATCAAATCATGTTATTACGTTCCTTCCTGCTTAGAACATTATAATCATTCGAAATTCTATATCTACGAATTTTGGACCATTATTCGCTTGGCTTGAAGTCGGGAAGAGAAAACAGAAGCATAGAGTTTCGAAATATAAGAGAGAATATAAAGCCCGATAACAACACATAAATTACAAACCGTGTATGTCAATATTTATCGCAACATAAAGACACGGGAGAATTAAAAACACTATAACCCCAAGGACGAAGTAAAAGAAAGCAGATTCCTCTGGTGGGAGTTGAAAAAAAAAAAGGAGAATGAATGTTGCGATAGTGAGGATAAGAACAAGAATCAGAACTGGATTAAGCATTTTCATAATCTTTTAAATTTAGGAATTGAGTATAGAAGTGGTAAAAACTAATGGAACGTAAGTAGTTCATTTATAGTGAAAATACCAGACAAAGCAATCAAGGCAGATTCTCGCATTTAATTATAGAGATCTTAATTTCCTTATTCGCCGAAAAATCAAATCTTTTAGATTTCGAATATTTTCTTTAAATTCCTTGAATTTCGGAATTTAACCATGACTAATCAAAAGTTATGATGAAACTTCTCTCTCATTTCACTATTTAGTGATAGCTTCATTCGTACTCTTCGAGTAATCAAATTGATTTATCTATATTAATCAAAATGATAAAACTCTATTTATCAACTCATATTCGTCATGAAAATATTTTTATTGTTAACCATGACCACCTCACTCAAATTTCGGGACGAAATTTCTTTAACGGGTAGGTACTGTGATGACCCGGGAATTTCAGACTAAATTTAAACTTAATCGTTATATGATATCGACACGATAAGCAAAGTCTGTAATATTAAAGTCTCAAAAACTTTGAACTGTGTTCATGTATATATTTGACCTTTGACCAATTCCCGACGATTCACGAACAAGTGTTGCAAATAAAACTAAATGTATATATACATAAAAGTAGATATAAAGATAGGTATTGAAAATAATGAAATAGAAATGAATTATTAGAATTTAAAATGTAAAATAACAATTAGAATAATTAAATTACTATTATTATATATAGATATATGAATATACAGATTATAATTAAATATATATAAGCGAATACAAATACTGATATATATATATATATATATATATATATATATATATATATATATATATATATATATATATATATATATATATATATATATATATAACAGATATATATAATTATATAAATAATTAAATACAATTATATACCTTTATAAATAAAGATGATTACTTATTTCATCTCAAGAAAATCAGAATCGATTTCCTATCCTTATCAAGATGTTCCCTAAATTAATTAAAAAATGTAATTTAGTACAACTAGCAATAATTAGTCAACTAATCAAACAAAATCAAATTTGGTTGATTGTTATTTTTCTTAAAGTATCTCTGACAGAATATTGGGATGTCGATTACATTGCAATACCAACAAAAATCTATCACATAAGCATTGCTAACTTCACTCATTCGAGTATCATACATATTAGTGATATTATTTACTGCAATTGGGAAAAACAAACCGACACTCTAACTCTTCAACACCACTTTCAAACCCAACTTGAAATCCCATCATTATATGTTTTCCTATTCGTTCGAAAACAATCACACCACCACCACCTTTGAAGTTCCATCACCATCCTTACAAACACCCTACAAACCCGCTTGTTATACGCTGTAGAACATCACCTTTAACTACTATAATAGCTGCTATACCAAAATTTCTGTGATACTACTCGTAGCTACAAACCAAACCCAAACCCACTTGGGTATTGTTATCGTTAAATCACCTCGCCACCCTAAAATCCACCTTCGACCCATCCTCAACCCCATCCTGAACCACCATCACTAACAACTACTATCTCCTGCTTTGTTGCTATTTACGGTTCAGTCCAACAACCATTAAACACCATCACGAAACCGCCATCGTGATCTTGCTGCTACCATTATTATGTTTTTTTTTCCTTCAACAACATCTTTCTTCTTCTTCAAACATCGACCCATAACAACCTGCAGCTGCTATCCTCTTCTATTCTAAAAACGTAACCAAACAAACTTACTGTTATAAACCAGAATAGATCTACAAGCGATTACTCACCTGTTACTGTTTCTGATTTGATCAGACCCAACCTCCTGCTTCTGCTTTATAATTCTGAACGAACTCAATGTTGCTGCTTACTTCTATATTCTAGTTCTAGTCGTATTTAAAAGAAAAGAGGAAAGGAACGAAACCCTTTAGTTGATTGGTTGATCAAGACTTGTCCATAAGAATAATTCCACTAATGATTTGATCGGGCCAAATAAAATTTCTTTTGTGGGACACTCGACAACCTCATGGCCGACCAATTGGGGAATTGGAAGAGTAGCTGGCGGTAGTGGTTTGTGTTGATTTTTTTTTCCTTTTTACTATCTTTTAAATGATACGTATAATTGAATTATGATAAACATTGGTGGTGGCGAAACATAAAATAACTATGATAGAGATTAGCAGTACTAACAATGATGTCAGATAGATGATAAGTACGATTGAGAGTTTTAGTTTTAAAAAGGAAAATGGCGGTTGCAATACAGTTTATAAATCACTAAACTTGTGAATTAATTCAAAAACAATCAAGTGGTTCATTGGTTTGGTAGGGAGTTGATACCCAGGAGGTCTTGGGTTCGAATCTAGTCAGCTGCAAATATTTTTTTTTATAGAAGATGCCTTGAAAACTTGGGCCTGTTGGGTCAATTCAATTAAACACTGAACTGGGCTGCTACTTAAAAACCGATATTGGGCCAGTTAACTAGTTTGGATCGATTTGCTGTTGGGCCGAAGAGTATGGGTTAAATATAATTGGGTTTCATATAATATTAGAAAGACAAAAAGTGATGCGTGGTTGGGGGTGTTAGCGGTTGAGCGAGAGGTCTCGAGTTCGAGCCCGGGCATGGGCAGTTATTTCTTTTTGGAGCCTTTTCTTGTGAGGTAGTATTATTATTACTCTTATTGTTATTGTTAATATTACATTATTATTACTATTATTATTATAAGAATTAAGTATTAGTTGTTATTATTATTAATAACATTATTATTATCATTACTATTATTACTATAAGCATTATTATTATTATTATTATTATTATTATTATTATTATTATTATTATTATTATTATTATTATTATTATTATTATTATTATTATTATTATTATTATTATTATTATTATTATTATTATTATTATTATTATTATCATCTTTATTATCATTGTTAGTAAAAGTGTTATTTTTATTATAAATATATTAGTTATTATTATTACTATTATTATTATTATTATTATTATTATTATTATTATTATTATCATTATCATTTTTATTATTATTAAGGATTATCATATTTTATTTATTTATTAAAGTTATCATTATTATTAAAATTATTATTATCAATACTATTATTATTATTATCATTATTATTATTATTCTCATATTAACAATATTATTATTAATATGATTATTATTATTACAAAATAAAACAACATGTTGTTCATTATTTTTATTATTATCATTCTACCAAACAAATACTTATATGAAATATATATACAAAGTATATATAAATATATAACAATTGAAATAATATATATTATAAATATCAACACATCATTTGTTCGATTACAGGTATATGTGTTAATATATATACTTGATATAGGTTCGTGAATCCGAGGCCAATCCTATACTTGTTCAATGTCGTTCTATGTATTTTTACTACAAAATACAGTAGGTGAGTTCATTTGCTCCATTTTTTACTCATTACATTTTTGGGCTGAGAATACATGCAATGTTTAAATAACTGTTTTTGCAATATTTATATGCATGAGTTTCATTACTCCCTTTTTAAATGCTTTTGCAATATATATTTTTGGGACTGAGAATACATGCGCTGCTTTTATAAATGTTTTACGAGATAGACACAAGTAATCGAAACTATATTCTATGGTTGGATTATTAAACCGAATATGCCCCTTTTTAGTTTGGTAATCTAAGAATTAGGGAACAGACACCCTAATTGACGCGAATCCTAAAGATAGATCTATTGGGTCCAACAAGCCCCATCCAAAGTACCGGATGCTTTAGTACTTCGAAATTTATATCATGTCCGAAGGAGGATCCCGGAATGATGGGGATATTCTTATATGCATATTGTGAATGTCGGTTACTAGGTGTTCAATCCATATGAATGATATTTTTGTCTCTATGCATGGGACGTATATTTATGAGGACTGGAAATGAAATTCTTGTGGTCTATTAAAATGATGGAAATGATTTTTTTATGTTAAACTAATGAACTCACCAACCTTTTGGTTGACACTTGAAAGCATGTTTATTCTCAGGTACGAAAGAAATCTTTCGCTGTGCATTTGCTCATTTTATAGATATTACTTGGAGTCATTCATGGCATATTTCAAAAGACGTTGCATTCGAGTCATCGAGTTCATCAAGATTACTATTAAGTCAATTATAGATGGATATATAATGAAATTGTATGTATGCCTGTCAACTTTCGATGTAATGAAAGTTTGTATTTTTAAAAACGAATGCAATGTTTGTAAAATGTATCATATAGAGGTCAAGTACCTCGCGATGTAATCAACTGTTGTGAATCATTTATAATCGATATGGACTTCGTCCGGATGTATTAGGACGGGTCTCTACATAGGAGAGAGTCATGTGTTGACTCTCGGGTTAGGTATTCCTTTTTCAAGAAATTGAAAAAGAAATTATATGATATATTATATACCACCCGAGGGGTTAGTGACTGGCTCACATTACTTATTCATGGAACTTTTTCCACTGATTTTACATGTCGTCCGATAAGTGTGGGGAAGAATGACCCCATTAGGTATTAAAAGAAGGGGTAAAGTTGGGTGCACAACTCATTAATAAATATGCACCATATAAAATGAGTATTGTGATATGTGCTGCAATTTTCAAAGACTGGCATGAAGTTCAGCAAAATACTTGCATGATGATTGGTTTGTGATAGCATTTAAGGAATGTATGATGTTCTTATCGTGACAGTCAATTTTGCGCCATCATCCCGTGATCTTTGGCTTAAAGCCTAGAAAGTATTAAATCTCTTTCATACTATCTGCCCTCTTGAATTTTACAATTTTTCTGATTTCATGTAATGAGGGCATTATATGATCTTAAGTGTGGGGAAGGAGTAAATTCTTTCTGGTTTTACAAAAAAAACATGTTTAAAATGGCTTAAAATGTGGGTTTTACAAAAACATGGTTTAAAATAGCTTAAAATGTGAAGATTTTTAACTTTATAAATTCATTTGCATGAATTTATTTAGTATAAAAGACTCAAGAAATAGCCAACTAAGGAAATGATCAACACGCTATATCACATACTTCGCGCAAGGATTCTATGGTACTTTGTTGAATCGGAAATCAAATCCAATACTCATTGAATTAAGGAAGTCAAGTCTTCCAAAATGACGCACTTGCTAATTTATGTTAGAAGATGTAGTCCAGAACAGCTGTAGGTTGACGAAAAATCTTGAAAAGTCATCTCTATCATCGACTGGAAATCCACCTCACCTCAACATTAAACAGGGTTTTTGGTGGTCAGACTTATCCTAACCATGAGATGGATCTATCTCGTACAATGGGGGCACAATGCAAATTAGCTTTTAAAACTAATGAATCTAATCCCCAGATGGATGATCTCCGTAAAGATCAACTGCATCTATGTTGACTGCGGTCAACATACATATGCCATAACAAATTGAGGTGTGCAAACTCATGGTTCACCGATGATATTTGGACATGATATAGTTCCTTCTAAAACTTATGCTATTTTATGAACTATACTGTGTAAAACCATTTTTAGGACATTCGGTTACAAGTTCCATGATACTACAATCATGGGCGTGAGTAGCTTGCTAATCGCCGACTGAGGCTTCGGTTTTCAATTACCCTCAACCGGACTTTGAGGTTAAAACCGGAAAACTTGATTAGTGTAAAAACTAACATGACTATTTTTTAAAATATCAAAGGTTTTCCGCAAAGATCCTAATTTCCCTAAGGATCCAAATTTTCAAGAAATGTGGACTTTAAAACCCACATTTCGACTTTGGTGTGATTTCAATTCGCGTGTGTACTCCAAAGGTGTGTGTATACTCAAAACACGTGCGTGTGTTACATTGTGAAATAAATAAAAAGTGTGAGTGTGATTCGTATGTGTTTTCAGAAATGTGTGTGTTCATTGTAATATATTTTAGTTTTTGTAAGTCGTGCTTGAGGACAAGCAAGGTTTAAGTGTGGGGATTTGATAACGCCAAAATTATACATATTTGTTGTCGTTATTTCGATCCGATTTTGTATCATTTGTATGTAATTGTTGTACTTATGTATTCTAATAAGTTAAAATGTGTGTATAATCCGTTGCGAGTGTTGAAGCGAAGATTTATGGAAAATATTGCTGATTTTAGAAGATTATGCGTACCTGCACCGTTTTGGCCATAACTCGGTCATACAGACTCGAAAAAAGGTGAATTCGGAGCCCAGACGTCCGTAACTCAGAGCACTACAACTTTCATTTAGACATCTCCTCATTTTACTCAAGGGATGCAGCGCATCTAAAAGGGATGTGGTGCATCTGTGCAGTTTTCTTGTTCGAAAGTATTAAATGCGGCGTTTCAGAGGCATACGGCGCATCAGTAAGGTCAGATGCAGCGCATCTCTTTTAGATGCGGCACATCTGGGTATAAAATGTCAAAAATGAGCTGTAAATGACCTGTACGTGAGCTGGGTGGTAGGTGAGAAGGTGATGCAGCGCATCACAAAGAGATGCAGCGCATCGGAGGCTGAAATACCTACTTTTCTTGCTATTTAAAGGGTCTAAGCTCATTCTAAACACACACTACAATATAGATCAGTAGTAGTCCGAGAAGGGGGTTTCTCCAGCCATTCTAAAGGGTTCTCCACCCTTTTGAGCATCAAGATTGAAAAAGGAATCATACGCTACGATAGGTACTTTCGGTTTCATTTATTTTAGTGATAAGATTATGAATTCCTATTGTTTCGATTGTATTGTTGTAACCTTCATTATTATGATTGGCTAAAGCCTTGTGTGTTTACATTAATGTAAGATTTATGGTTTGGGATTGTTCTATCTTTTAATGTTATTTAGGTTACTATGATGTTTGATTGATTAAATTACCATGTCCAACCAAAAGAACCATAGTTATGCTAGTTTGGTACTTTCCTTCAATTACATAGATTGATAACTACATCTGACACTAGGAACATAATCTATGCTTCAATACTTTTAGTAATCTAGACGGGTAAACATATACTTAATTGACGACTTTGCTATATGTTTAGATCAGTAATTGATTAGGTACTAGAACTACATAGTCATGAATTTACCTCAAGTGATTGTTGTAATGTAGGTTTTACGTGAGTTTAACCGGGTTGGGTCTAATTAATCTAATCAATCTAAATCAATTATGTTCTTCTATAGATCCATTGTTGTAAGTATCCATTTACTCTAGTTCAATTATACAAGTTATGAATTGGTTTATGTAAGTTTATCAATGTTCATGGCTTGTACTTCAACACTTAGTGATTTAGACATCTATATGTGAGTGTAGGATGGTAATTGAATGGTAACTAGATTTCACAATAGTGTAGTTTATTTAGAGTGATCTTAATAAACTACGTTTTATGTGAATTCAACCAAGGAAGAGTCTTATTGATTAAACATAGGTAAAGAAGAACTAATGACAAGGTTTATGTGAATTTACTAAGTTTATAGTTCTCAGTTTATAGATATTGTGAGATTGATATGAGCCATTTACATTTAATTGTAACTACATAATAATGGGTTTAACTACAAAAGAACAATCCATATCATTTATCAAGCATTGAAGTAAACATCGCCTTCTCATCCTCGTTATTCATTTCATTTTAATTACTGTTATTTACAAAGCAATTCAACAACTAAAACTCCCCTTTTCCTTAGAACAAGTAACTGTTTTTGAAGTCCTTAAAACAAACTTCTCCCTGTGGATCGAACTGGTCAATTTACTTGCTAGTTACTGCATGATCGGGTTTAGTTTCCTGTATTATGTGTTAATTATTAAGCATATTGTCTACATTTTAAAGGTTACGTCTTGACACATCACCCGTTAGTAGTTTCCTGTTTTTCATTTATGTATTGTACGAACCTCATGCTGTTGTATGCAATTTTTTTACTATGAATGGAATTACTGTTGTTTGAATTGTTGTGCGGGGTTTACTTTAAGTTATTACATGCTGGTTTTTGTGCTACCTGCTACTAGTTTGCCATGCTTAGTTATCGTGTACTGTGTCTGTGTTGTTTCCATTTTGTTTACCGTATGCTATGATGTTGTTGGTTGATGATTAATGGATTTTGACTTAAGTCGAAATTTTTGTTTGGAAGATCGATGGCAAATGGAAGAGGTCCAAGGGAAATGCCCACAACAGTACAGATTGAGGAGATAATAGCTGCTCGAGTAGCCGCAGCTATGGCGAATGCCAACCCCCAAGCTCCACCGGCTAACCAGAACATTCGGAATGGGTGCACTTTCAAGGAATTTCAGAGTTGCAAGCCCCACAATTTCAGTGGAATAGAAGGGCCAGTTGGACTGACGAGGTGGTTTGAAAAGTTGGAATCTGTGTTCCGTGTGAGTAACTGCTCCGAAGGGAATAAGACTAAGTTCGCATCATGCACTTTATCGGATGGCGCTTTGTGTAACTACCCGAAAAAATCGTCATTGACGGCGCCGTTAACTTAGGTCCCGTTACGTGGTCATAGTCCCTAAATGAGATGCGTTTGACCAAAATTATGTCGCATTCATTTAAAACGTACAAGACTTACAAAGTTTAGGTTCGACAACAAGTTTAAGTTTACAAAAGTTATAAAGTATAAATGAAATAACTTGCAACATAATATAAGTTGAAAATCACAGTTGCTATAAATAGCGTAAGTATGAATGCTTTAAGTTTGAATCCAAAAGTGCTATCGCTAGCATATGCATGTATGCTTGACTCCAAGCAAGTAATCAAAGTGTGCGGAAGCATGTATCAAGTAGCCAAGTATGAACCTGAGAAACATATAGAAAACTGTCAACGAAAAACGTTGGTGAAATCATAGGTGTAGTAATAAACATTATTTTTGAACCACAAGATTTAGTATTCCCATAAAATTGATCATCTAAATAGTTTGCATTCCAAAATAAGTTCGCGAGCACCCAATTATCAAGGCTTAACTTTCCTTCCATAGAACCCCATCACAATAGTGTTAGAACAAACACTTTTTCTCAAAAATACATTTCATCCAATAACGGTAGCGAACCATCCGAATGAGGGTTTGTCAAACCCGTATGGACATACAACATAAGTTCTCGCTTACACCCGACAAGTGTAACTAATGATAATCGAATTGAGGATTTTGTTCTAACTCGCTGTGGAATGTTTGTTTCATTGAACTTGTGTTCAAAACATAAAAGTAAGTAGTACAAGATGTAACAAGGTATATGTTTCTCAGCCCACGATTTAAAAGAGATAAAAGTTGTTGAAAAGGTGGGACTATGATCTCACCTCGAGTGCACGAGTATAAATGTACTTCACAAAGTAAACGTGTGGATGAAAGTTGCTTAGCCTTGACCTAAACAATTAAGTTGTATCAATTACCGGTTACGACACAAGGTCAGTCGAAATGTGTTCAATTAGTCCTATGGCTCGTTATGACTCGATTAATATAGTATGTGAATCAAGTTGTCAAGTTTCATGCAAGAATCAAGTATAAAAGAAAGATTAGAACGATTGCATAAGTATTTGGTTAAGTTTGACTAAAAGTCAAATTTGGTCAAAGTCAAAGTCAATGGGGTCGGGTCGGGTATCCGACAATTTTTCTAAGTTATATAATCATATATGAGCATGTTGGCCAAGTTTCATGTTAATAGGAGGTGCGTAGCATAGTTAGAATTAAACGGTGAACGACCAAGCGAAACAGAATCTGGCAGTTCATCTGGACGGTGTCCAAAGGGTCTGGACGGCGTCTAGATGTGAAGGTCTGGATGGCGTCCAAGAGTCTGGACGGCGTCCAGATCAGTATACAGACCCTGTTTTGCTGAAACACACAAGTGCACGAACCAAATCTCAAACTAACACAATTTGTGAACCGAAAACACTTATAACATGTATCTTATATCGTTGGAAAGGTATTTTGACAAGGAATATAACTAAACACATATCATCAATCGAGTTCATCATTTTGAATAACAAAAACCTCATCAAATGATCGTTAAATGTTCATAATCAAAGTTTCAAGTTCATAAAACGCATTTCTTGACTCGGGAATCCAATTTACACATACGATACGTCGTTTTGAAGGTAACGAAACATACAATACAACTAAACACTTACTAACAACATTTCATGGCATTTAAATCATCAAAAGTCCATTTTAAGAGCTACCAAACCCTAACCAAAACTCACAAAATCAATATTCATGTGTTTGAAGTTTTCTTAATCAACCTATACATCAAAACGAAGCTAGTGATACTAGTAACACAATTAAAACATGAAATTTTACAATTTAACAACAATTAATCACTTAAAACTCAAGATTAAGCACACCCATTTCAAATGTTCAAACTAGTTACTCAAAACAACAAATCAAGCAAATAAAACATGTATTCATGTTATACTTGAGCCATAGACACTAATTAACACCATTTCAAGTATATAAAATGAATTTAGAGAAATCCAGTGTTTTTAGAAAGTTACCCAAACTTGATGAAATTGGTACCAAAATGTAGAGGATGAAGAGAGGATCACGAAAATGTAATTTGTTTTGATGTTTGCTTCTTGATTCGGATTTGGATGATGAATTAATGATTTGGGTGTTTGAGATCAAAAATGGAAGAGAGAAAAGAGAGAAAGAGATGAGGGAAGAATGAGTGGTGGTAGTGGTGGGTTAACTAGTTGACCTAGTCAACTAGTTTGCCCACTTGACGCCAATAGTTCCTCGAGTTTAAAAGCGGGTGCGTGAATTTACCAAACGAATTATTTTAAAATGCTAGAGTAAACGAGAGATGTTATAATTAAATGACGGAATTATTGAAAATGCTACTCAACGAAAGGTATGAATGTAGATGACGAAAGATTATTTAAAAAAAAAAGACGGGCGTTAAAATGAATTAACGGAAAAATGCGGGATGTTATACTTTAACTTGGTGGAATACGTTTGCCCAGGCTCAGGGAATTGACGAAGCTTACGCTACACCATGGGAGGAGTTTAAAGGGGCTATGATCGAGGAATACTGCCCTAGAACCGAAATTCAGAAAATGGAAGTGGAATTTTGGGAACTGAAAGTTGTAGGAACTGACCTTGATGGCTATAACCGAAGGTACTTGGAGTTAGCTTTGATGTGCCCCACAATGGTTACTCCAGAGTATAAACGGATGGAACGGTATCTGTGGGGATTCCCTAAGGACATTCAGGGAAATGTCACTTCTTCGAAACCAGCAAATGTCTCGGAAGCTATGCGCATGGCGCACACCATGATGAATCAAATTACCTGCCAAGAACCAGAGAAGGTGAAATCAGAATCGGGAGCTAGTAATGAGAAACGTAAGTGGGACGACAACAAGGGAAAAGTTTTTGATCAAAACCCAGCTAAGATGTATGAGAATTTTAAGGGAAACAAAGACTGGAGGAACCCTAACCCGAACCTTAGCTCTAACCCTAACTACAAAAGTACCCTTCCTCAGTGTAAGAGATGCTACAGGCATCACATTGGACACTGCAACGTAGTGTGTGAGAAGTGTAAAAGGATTGGACATGTCGGCAGAGATTGTAAGAGCACATGATTTGTTCGAACAACCATTTATTATATTTGATTTGAACGGCACCACCCCAGCTGTGAGGACAAACCCAAGTAGACTAAGGAAGTGCTATGAGTGCGGTCAGTAGGGCCACTTCAGGAATGAATGTCTCAACAAGAAGAAGGATGGCGGGCCAGCACGTGGACGAGTCTTCAACATGAACGCCAGAGATGCCCGCGAGGATCCTGACTTGGTTACAGGGTCATTCACTATCAATAAACTATTAGCTTCTGTCCTGTTTGATACTGGTGCCGTTAGGAGTTATGTATGTAGACACTTTTGCTCTAAGATAGATTGGTCGTTAGTGCCTTTGGATGAGAGTATACTTGTTGAGGTGGCCAATGGAAAACTTGAGAAAGTTGATCAAATTGGCCGAGGAGGTATTATAAACTTAGTTGGTGTAGATTTTGAGATCGATTTGATACCCATTAAGTTGGGGAGTTTTGATGTGATAGTCGGTATGGACTGGTTGTCCAAGGTAAGAGCAGAAGTTATCTGTGGAGAGAAGATTCTTCGTATACCATGCGAAGATGGTGAGCCACTAATTGTTTACGGGGAGATATGTAGCCCAAAGCTGAACCTTATTAGTTTCATGAAGGCACAAAAGGTTATGAAAAATGGGCGTTTTGCCGTTTTGGAGCGCGTGAAGAAGTTAGAAACTGAGGAGAAAAGCATGGATGATGTACGAATTGTGAACGAATTTCCCGACGTCTTTCCAGAAGAATTACCGAGATTACTGCCGCTGAGATCAGTGGAGTTTCAAATCAATCTAGTGCCAGAAGCTGCACCTGTAGCTCGCGCACCTTATCGACCTGCACCTTCTGAACTACAAGAGTTGCAGAGTCAACTGCAGGAACTGCTAGACCGACCGTGGATTTATCCGACCGAGTTCATCGCCTTGGGGCGCACATGTATTGCTCGTGAAGAAGAAGGACGGATCTTTCGACATGTGTATCGATTATCGTGAACTGAACAAGTTGACGATCAGGAATCGGTATCCCCTTCCCAGAATTGACGATCTTTTCGATCAGCTGCAAGGATACGGCGTCTACTCCAAGATTGATTTACGATCAGGTTATCACCAGTTGAGGGTGAAGGAGAGCGATGTGCTGAAGACTGCGTTCCAAACTCGTTATAGCCACTATGAGTTTCTGGTGATGCCATTCGGGTTAACTAATGCACCTGCCATGTTTATAGATCTCATGAATCGCGTATGCAAGCAGTACCCGAACAAGTTCGTTATCGTCTTCATAGATGATATCCTCTTCTATTCCAAAAGCGAAGGAGAACATGAGCAACATCTTCAACTCGTGCGTGAACTCTTGAGATAAGAGCAACTCTATGCCAAATTCTCCAAGTGTGAATTTTGGTTGAAGGAAGTCTAATTTCTCGGTCATATTGTGAGCGATCAGGGTATCAAAGTCGATCCCGCAAAGATCAAAGCCATCAATAAGTGGGAAACTCCCACCACTCCTACTTATATCTATCAATTTTTAGGCCTTGCCGGTTACTATCGTAGGTTCATTGAAGGTTTCTCTCTGATTGCACGTCCTTTGACCGCGTTAACTCACAAGGGGAAGAAGTTCGTTTGGGCAACCGAGCAAGAGTCGACATTCCAAAACCTGAAGCAGAAGTTAACCACTGCACCTATCGTATACCTTCTCGAAGGCAGTGATGACTTCGTTGTATATTGCGATGCCTCCCGATAAGGTTTTGGGTGTGTATTGATGCAACAGAAGAAGGTTATTGCTCATGCCTCCCGACAACTGAAGATTCATGAGCGAAACTACATAACTCACGATCTCGAACATGGAGCCGTCATCTTTGTGCTCAAACTGTGGAGACACTAGCTGTATGGAACCAAGAGCACTATCTTCACCGACCACAAAAGCCTCCAACACATATTCGATCAGAAGCAACTGAATATGAGACAGCGTCGATGGATCGAGATGTTGAACGACTATAATTGTGAACTCCGTTACCATCCTGGCAAGGCAAATGTCGTAGCCGACTCCTTGAGCTGAAAGGAAAGAATGGTACCTCTTCGTTTCCGAGCCTTGAACGTCACCATTCACATGAATCTCAATAGCCAAATCCGTGTAGCCCAAGAGGAAGCTCTCAAGGAGGAGAATATTTCTCATGAGCACTTGAACATTCTCGTCTCTCGATTTGAGGTTAAGGAAACTGAACTCCGATATTTCGCTGGAAAAATTTGGGTGCCTAGTTATGGGGACTTACGAAGCCTTATTCTCGACGAAGCCCACAAGTCAAGGTATTCGATTCATCCAGGAGCTGGTAAGATATACCACGGCCTCAAGGAGCAATATTAGTGGCCAAACCTCAAGAAGGATGTTGCGACTTACGTCGAAAAGTGTTTAACTTGTTCTAAGATCAAAGCCGAACATCATAGGCCATCCGGGTTACTTCAGCAACCCGAGATCCCGCAATGGAAGTGGGAGGGAATAACGATGGACTTCATCACGAAGCTACCGAATACCGTAGGCGGTTATGATACCATCTGGGTTATTATTGACCGTCTTACCAAATCTGCTCACTTCCTAGCCATGAAGGGAACCGATACAATGGAGAGACTGGTGCAGCTATACATAAAGTAAATTATATCTCGTAACGGTGTACCCTTATCGATTATTTCAGATCGATATGCCCGTTTCGCTTCTAGATTTTGGCATTGTTTACAAGAAGTTTTGGGAACACGTTTAGATATGAGTACTGCGTATCACCCGCAAATCGACGGACAAAGCGAACGCACGATTCAAACCTTGAAGGACATGTTATGAGCTTGTGTTATTGATTTCGGGAAAGCTTGGGATAAGCATTTGCCGCTGGACGAATTCTCTTACAACAATAGTTATCACGCAAGAGCCGTTTTCCAATCTGTTGGGCCGAAGTAGGTGAAAAGCAAATCACAAGACCCAAACTCGTCCATGAAACAACCGGAAAGATTGTCTAAATTCAAGCGAGGCTCAAGACGGCCCTTGATCGTCAAAATAGCTATGCCGATCTTAAGCGTAAAGATCGCAAATTCCAAGTAGGTGACCGAGTGATGTTGAAAGTCGCACCTTGAAAAGGTGTAATCCGTTTCGAAAAGCGTGGGAAGCTAAATCTGCGATATATTGGTCCTTTTGAAGTCTTGGAGCATGTTGGACCCGTTGCTTACTGAAATGTCCCGTTCATATTGATTATAAACGTTTCATATTAATTGATTTCGTCGTGAGGTTTTGACCTCTATATGAGACGTTTTTCAAAGACTGCATTCATTTTTAAAACAACCATAACCTTTATTTTATCTATAAAGGTTTAAAAGCATTACGTAGATTATCAAATAATGATAATCTAAAATATACCGTTTACACACGACCATTACATAATGGTTTACAATAAGAATATATTACATCAAAAATAAGTTTCTTGAATGCAGTTTTTACATAATATCATACAAGCATGGACTCCAAATCTTGTCCTTATTTTAGTATGCAACAACGGAAGCTCTTAATAATCACCTGAGAATAAACATGCTTAAAACGTCAACAAAAATGTTGGTGAGTTATAGGTTTAACCTATATATTATCAAATCATAATAATAGACCACAAGATTTCATATTTCAATATACATCCCATACATAGAGATAAAAATCATTCATATGGTGAACACCTAGTAACCGACATTAACAAGATGCATATAAGAATATCCTCTATCATTCCGGGAAATCCTTCGGACATGATAAAAACAACATCAAAGTACTAAAGCATCCGGTACTTTGGATGGGGTTCGTTAGGACCAATAGATCTATCTTTAGGATTCGCCTCAATTAGTAGATCGGTTTACTAATTCTTAGGTTACCAAGCAAAAGGGGCAATTTCGGCTTCGATCATTCACCCATATAATGTAGTTTCATTTACTTGTGTCTATTTCGTAAAACATTTATAAAACTGCATGTATTCTCATCCCAAAATATTAGTTTTTAAAAGTGGGACTATAACTCACTTTCACAGATTTTTACTTCGTCAGGAAGTAAGACTTGGCCACTGGTCGATTCACGAACCTATAACAAATATGTACATATATATCAAAGTATGTTCAAAATATATTTACAACATTTTTAATACGTTTTAATGTTTGAAGTTTATTAAGTCAGCTGTCCTCGTTAGTAACCTACAACTAGTTGTTCACATTAGATGTACAGAAATAAATCGATATATATTATCTTGAATCAATCCACGACCCAGTGTATACACGTCTCAGGCTAGATCACAACTCAAAGTATATATATTTTTGGAATCAACCTCAACCCTGTATAGCAAACTCCAACATTACTGCATATAGAGTGTCTATGGTTGTTCCAAATAATATATCTACATGGGTCGATATGATATGTCAAAATATTTGCATACGTGTCTATGGTATCCCAAGATTACATAATATATTAGAATACATGTAAAATATAATATAAGTTAGCTAGGATATGATTTGTATAGAATTGTTACAATATTTCCCGTAGCTACAACAATAAAAAAATATCCAATCTTGTTTTACCCATAACTTCTTCGTTTTAAATCCGTTTTGAGTGAATTAAATTGCTATGGTTTCATATTGAACTATATTTTATGAATATAAACAGAAAAAGTATAGGTTTATAGTCAGAAATATAAGTTACAAGTCATTTTTTTAAGAGGTAGTCATTTCAGTCGAAAGAACGACGTCTTGATGACCATTTTGAAAAATATACTTCCACTTTGAGTTTAATCATGATTTTTGGATATAGTTTCATGTTCATAAGAAAAATAATTTTCCCAGAAGAAAAACTTTTAAATCAAAGTTTATCATAGTTTTTAATTATCAAACCCAAAACAGCCCGCGGTGTTACTACGACGGCGTATGTCCGGTTTTACGGTGTTTTTCGTGTTTCCAGGTTTTAAATCATTAAGTTAGCATATCATATAGATATAGGACATGTGTTTAGTTGATTTTAAAAGTCAAGTTAGAAGGATTAACTTTTGTTTGCGAACAAGTTTAGAATTAACTAAACTATGTTCTAGTGATTTCAAATTTAAACCTTCGAATAAGATAGTTTTATATGTATGAATCGAATGATGTTATGGACATCATTACTACCTCAATTTTTGTGGATAAATCTACTAGAAAAGAGACAAATGGATCTAGCTTTAAAGGATCCTTGGATGGCTTGAAAGTTCTTGAAGCAGAATCATGACACGAAAACAAGTTCAAGTAAGATTTCCACTCGAAATAAGATTGTTATAGTTATAGAAATTGAATCAAAGTTTGAATATGAGTATTACCTTGTATTAGAAAGATATCTTACTGTAAATAAGAAAGATTTCTTGAGGTTGGTTGATCACTTTACAAGATTGGAAGTAAGCTAGCAAACTTGGAAGTATTCTTGATTTTATGAAACTAGAACTTATAGAATTTATGAAGAACACTTAGAACTTGAAGATAGAACTTGAGAGAGATCAATTAGATGAAGAAAATTGAAGAATGAAAGTGTTTGTAGGTGTTTTTGGTCGTTGGTATATGGATTAGATATAAAAGATGTGTAATTTTGTTTACATGTAAATAAGTCATGAATGATTACTAATATTTTTGTAATTTTATGAGATATTTCATGATAGTTGCCAAATGATGGTTCCTACATGTGTTAGGTAACTCACATGGGCTGCTAATAGCTGATCATTGGAGTGTATATACCAATAGTACATACATCTAAAAGCTGTGTATTGTACGAGTACAAATACGGGTGCATACGAGTAGAATTGTTGATGAAACTGAACGAGGATGTAATTGTAAGCATTTTTGTTAAGTAGAAGTATTTTGATAAGTGTCTTGAAGTCTTTCAAAAGTATATGAATACATATTAAAACACTACATGTATATACATTTTAACTGAGTCGTTAAGTCATCGTTAGTCGTTACATGTAAATGTTGATTTGAAACCTTTAGGTTAACGATCTTGTTAAATGTTGTTAACCCATTGTTTATTATGTCTAAAGAGATGTTAAATTATTAGATTATCATGATATTATGATATATTAATATATCTTAGTATGATATATATACAGTTAAATGTTGTTACAACGATAATCGTTACATATATGTCTCGTTTCGAAATCATTAAGTTAGTAGTCTTGTTTTTACATATGTAATTCATTGTTAATACACTTAATGACATGTGTACTTATCATTTATCATGATTAAACATAGTGTATCAATATCTTAATATGATTCATATGTATTTAGTAAAACGTTGTTATAACGATAATCGTTATATATATCGTTTCGAGTTTCTTAATTCAATAAACTCAATTTTATTTATATAACTCATTGTTAAAATACCTAATGAGATACTTACTTATCATAATATCATGTTAACTATATATTTATATCCATATATATGTCATCATATAGTTTTTACAAGTTTTAACGTTCGTGAATCACCGGTCAACTTGGGTGGTCAATTGTCTATATAAAACCTATTTCAATTAATCAAGTCTTAACAAGTTTAATTGTTTAACATGTTGGAAATATTTAATCATGTAAATAACAATTTCATTTAATATAAATAAACATGGAAAAGTTCGTGTCACTACAGTACCTACCCGTTAAATAAATTTCGTCCCGAAATTTTAAGCAGTTGGAGGTGTTGACGTATCTTCTGGAAATAAGTGCGGGTATTTCTTTTTAATCTGATCTTATCATTCCCAGGTGAGCTCGGGTCCTCTACAAGCATTCCATCGAACTTTAACAATTGGTATTTTGTTTTGCTTAAGTCTTTTAACCTCACGATCCATTATTTCGACGGGTTCTTCGATAAATTGAAGTTTTTCGTTGATTTGGATTTCGTCTAACGGAATAGTGAGATCTTCTTTAGCAAAACATTTCTTCAAATTCGAGACGTGAAAAGTGTTATGTACAGCCGCGAGTTGTTGAGGTAACTCAAGTCGGTAAGCTACTGGTCCGACACGATCAATAATCTTGAATGGTCCAATATACCTTAGATTTAATTTCCCTCATTTACCAAATCGAACAACGCCTTTCCAAGGTGAAACTTTAAGCATGACCATCTCTCCAATTTCAAATTCTATATCTTTTCTTTTAATATCAGCGTAGCTCTTTTGTCGACTTTGGGCGGTTTTCAACCGTTATTGAATTTGAATGATCTTCTCGGTAGTTTCTTGTATTATCTCCGGACCCGTAATCTGTCTATCCCCCACTTCACTCCAACAAATCGGAGACCTGCACTTTCTACCATAAAGTGTTTCAAATGGTGCCATCTCAATGCTTGAATGGTAGCTGTTGTTGTAGGAAAATTCCGCTAACGGTAGATGTCGATCCCAACTATTTCCGAAATCAATAACACATGCTCGTAGCATGTCTTCAAGCGTTTGTATTGTCCTTTCGCTCTGCCCATCAGTTTGTGGATGATAGGCAGTACTCATGTCTAGACGAGTTCCTAATGCTTGCTGTAATGTCTGCCAGAATCTTGAAATAAATCTGCCATCCCTATAAGAGATAATAAAGATTGGTATTCCATGTCTGGAGACGACTTCCCTCAAATACAGTCGTACTAAATTCTCCATCTTGTCATCTTCTCTTATTGGCAGGAAGTGTGCTGATTTGGTGAGACGATCAACTATTACCCAAATAGTATCAAAACCACTTGCAGTCCTTGGCAATTTAGTGATGAAATCCATGGTAATGTTTTCCCATTTCCATTCCGGGATTTTGGGTTGTTGAAGTAGACCTGATGGTTTCTGATGCTCAGCTTTGATCTTAGAACACGTCAAACATTCTCCTACGTATTTAGCAACATCGGCTTTCATACCTGGCCACCAAAAATGTTTCTTGAGATCCTTGTACATCTTCCCCGTTCCAGGATGTATCTGGTTTTATGAGCTTCTCTAAGTACCATTTCTCTCATATCTCCAAACTTTGGTACCCAAATCCTTTCAGCCCTATACCGGGGTCTGTCTTCCTGAATATTAAGATGCATCTCCGATCCTTTGGGTATTTCATCCTTTAAATTTCTCTCTTTTAAAACTCCTTGTTGCGCCTCCTTTATTTGAGTAGTAAGGTTATTGTGAATTATTATATTCATCTTTTACTCGAATGGGTTCTCTGTCCTTTCTACTCAAAGTGTCGGCTACCACATTCGCCTTCCCCGGGTGGTAACGAATCTCAAAGTCGTAATCATTCAACAATTCAATCCACCTGCGCTGCCTCATGTTCAGTTGTTTCTGATTAAATATCTGTTGAAGACTTTTGTGGTCGGTATATATAATACTTTTGACCCCATATAAGTAGTGCCTCCAAGTCTTTAATGCAAAAACAACCGCGCCTAATTCCAAATCATGTGTCGTATAATTCTGCTCATGAATCTTTAATTGTCTAGACGCATAAGCAATTACTTTCGTTCGTTGCATTAATACACAACCGAGACCTTGCTTTGAGGCGTCACAATATATCACAAAATCATCATTCCCTTCAGGTAATGACAATATATGTGCCGTAGTTAACTTTTTCTTCAATAACTAAAACGATTTCTCTTGTTCATCCTTCCATTCAAATTTCTTCCCTTTATGCATTAACGCAGTCAAGGGTTTTGCTATTCTGGAAAAAACTTGGATGAACCTTCTGTAGTAACCAGCTAGTCTTAAAAATTGGCGTATATGCTTCGGAGTTTTCGGGGTTTCCCATTTCTCAACGGTTTCAATCTTTGCTGGATCCACCTGAATACCTTCTTTGTTCACTATGTGACCGAGGAATTGAACTTCTTCCAACCAAAATGCACACTTTGAAAACTTACCGTACAGTTTTTCTTTTCTTAGCAACTCTAGCACTTTTCTTAAATGTTCTTCATGCTCTTGATCATTCTTCGGGTAAATAAGTATGTCATCGATGAAAACAATGACAAACTTGTCAAGATATGGCCCACACACTCGGTTCATGAGGTCCATGAATACAGCTGGTGCGTTCGTCAATCCAAACGGAATAACCATAAACTCGTAATGACCGTAACGCATCCTAAAAGCAGTCTTTGGAATATCATCCTCCTTCACCCGCATTTGAGGATACCCAGAACGTAAATCAATCTTCGAATAAATAGACGAGCCTTGTAGTTGATCAAATAAGTCGTCGATTCTCGGTAGTGGGTAGCGGTTCTTGATGGTAAGTTTATTCAACTCTCGGTAGTAGATACACAACCTGAATGTACCATCTTTCTTCTTGACAAACAAAACAGGAGCTCCCCATGGTGATGTGCTTGGTTGAATGAAACCACGCTCTAAAAGTTCCTGTAACTGACTTTGTAATTCTTTCATTTCGCTGGGTGCGAGTCTGTATGGAGCACGAGCTATTGGTGCAGCTCCTGGTACAAGGTCTATTTGAAATTCAATGGATCGATGTGGGGGTAATCCCGGTAATTCTTTCGGAAATACATCGAGAAATTCTTTTGCGACGGGAACATCATTGATGTTCTTTTCTTCAGGTTTAACTTCCTCGATGTGTGCTAGAATGACGTAACACCCTTTTCTTATTAGTTTTTGTGCCTTCAAACTACTTATAAGATTTAATTTCGCATTGTTCTTTTCTCCGTACACCATTAAAGGTTTTCCTTTTTCACGCATAAGGCGAATCGCGTTTTTGTAACAAACGACCTCTGCTCTCACCTTCTTCAACCAGTCCATGCCAATTATTACATCAAAACTCCCTAACTTGACTGGTATTAAATCAATCTTAAACGTTTCATCTCCCGGTTTAATTTCTCTATCCCGACATATATTATCTGCTGAAATTAATTTACCATTTGCTAATTCGAGTAAAAATTTATTATCCAAAGGCGTCAATGGGCAACTTAATTTAGCACAAAATTCTCTACTCATATAGCTTCTATCAGCACCCGAATCAAATAAAACATAAGCAGATTTATCATCAATAAGAAACGTACCCGTAACAAGCTCCGGGTCTTCCTATGCTTCTGCCGCATTAATATTGAAAACTCTTCCACTGCCCTTCCCATTAGTATTCCCCTGATTCGGGTAATTTCTAATAATGTGGCCTGGTTTTCCACATTTATAACAAACAGGGTTGGTATTACTTGCTCCGACACTATTCGTTTCGGCATTACTTGTTCCGACATTATTTGTTCCTTTGGTTCTGTTAAACTTTGGTCCGTAGACGTCACACTTTGTTGCACTATGACCATTTTTAATACACCTGTTGCAAAATGTCGTGCAAAATCCCTGATGATTTTCTTCACACCTATGACATGGCTGTTTTTAGTTTTTGTTGCAGTTGTTGTTATTGAGGTTGTTGTTGGAATTGTTATTGTTGTTGAAACGGTTGTTGTAGTTGTTGTTGTTGTTGGGATGTTTGTTGTAGTTATTGTTAGGATTGCGGTTATTGTTGTGATTGTTGTTGCGGTTGTTGGGATAGTTGTTGCGATTGTGGTTGTAATTGTTGTTGTTGTTGTACTGGTGACTCTTGTCACCGTTTTCCTCCTACTTCCTCTAGAGTTGTTTCGTGTTGGCTTCTTCGACCGCCTGCTTTTTAATTCTTCCCTAAATCTGATTTATGAGTTTATGAGCCATTCGACTTGCCTTCTGTATTGAAGCGGGCTCGTGTGAACTCACATCTTCTTGAATCCTTACTGGTAACCCTTTTTACAAACGCGTCGATCTTCTCTTCTTCATCTTCGAATGCTCCCAGACACAATAGGCACAACTCTGTGAATCGTTGTTCATATGTGGTAACGTCGAACCCTTGTGTTGGTAACTCTCTAAGTTCTGCCTTGAGTTTATTAACTTCGTTTCTAGGATGGTACTGCTCGTTCATCAATTGCTTGAATGCTGACCACGGTAGTGCGTAAGCAGCATTTTGTCCTACCTGTTCAAGATAGGTGTTCCACCACATTAACGCAGTACCTGTGAAGGTATGCGTAGCGTACTTAACTTTGTCCTCTTCAGTACACTTACTTATGGCAAACACCGATTCGACTTTCTCGGTCCACCGTTTCAATCCAATTGGTCCTTCGGTTCCATCAAATTCCAAAGATTTGCAGGCAGTGAATTCTTTGTAGGAGCATCCTACACGATTTCTCGCGCCGTTAGCTGCATTGCTAGATTCAGAGTTATTGTTGGTATGTAGCGTAGCCTGTACTGCGGCTATATTTGCAGCAAGAAAGGTACGAAATTCCTCTTCGCTCATATTCATGGTGTGTCGAGTAGTTGGTGCCATTTCCTTCCAAATAGCCAATTGAATCGAGTTAATCATACAGAATATTAAGAGTAGTCAATAGTATTTCGTAGCATAATATGAACTCATTTATAAAAGCTTTTTCTTCATATTAGCATTTTATAAGTTTAAATTCGGGTACTACCTACCCGTTAAGTTCATACTTAGTAGCTAATATACAATTCAACTAGTACAATTCCATATGAAAAACTGATTATAATAATATATCACATACAAATATTCTTCAAACTTACAACTTCGCTATATTACATATAACATGAAATATAGTACACTTTGATACAGGACAGTTTTGAAGATAAACCTAGTTAATACGCAAGTTGTTCAGCAAAGGAAATAAAGACACGTAATTCATAAGTCCAGAAACAAGTCAAGCATTCTGGTTTTACTAAGACGACTTCCCATCCTTGGTCTTGTGGAAAATAACCGTTATGACCATTGGCTAGGAAGCATGTTGTAATGTCGTCAAAAGGACGAGGGTTTCATAATGTTCAACAGCCGCATAATAATCTAAAAACCTTGTTTCTCACCCCAACTACTGAATCCGTCACTTGTGGGAAGGTCTTATTTAAAAACTACAGTCCGATGTTCTTTTTCTCACTTCGGTAAGAAGCGAACATCACTAACCCGTAAGCATAACATGCTTCTTTATGTTGCATGTTAGAAGCTCTTTCTAATTCACAAAATCTTATGTTGGGATATATTGAGTCAAAATAGGTTCTTAACCCGTAGCGTAAAATTGCATTTGGGTTCCCCGCATTTAATGCTTTAAAGAAAACAAGGCGTAACTTACGGTCTCCCCAATGTGATATACCCCACCTATCAAAGGAAAGCCTTTTATAAACTAAGGCATTTCTGGAAAGTCTTTCAAATATTTGAAAAGTTAATTTCGCCATAACTAAATGTGCTGATGAATTCTGACCGACTTTAGACAAGATTTCCTCAATCATATCCTCTGTTAGGTCTTCTAAAATATTCGGTTGTCTACTCTTAACGTCCATTTTATTTTTATACTGTAAAATAGACAAGGATTAGATTCGTAAAAGATAATTAACAAACAATACAAGCAATTTGTTTTTTTACATAGAACATAAAAGTACATGCACACTATAATACATATAATATACAACATGATTACAACCCTCTAATCTGAATCGCTGGTTTCTTCTTCTTCGGACTTGGTTCGTTTTCCTAATTTTCTAGGAATATATGGTGTTCCTCTAATACGAGCCGTCATTTTCCACAATGGTTTAGAGAAACCTGGTGGTTTAGAGGTTCCTGGGTCATTATTACATTTTAGGAAATACGGATGTTGTCGATACATATAAAGTTCATCGGGGTTGGAATCGAGTTTCTCTATTTTTATACCTTTTCCCTTATTATTTTCTTTCGCTTTATTAAATTGGGTCGACATAATTTCTATAACATCATCGGAATCCTCATCGGGATCCGATTCATTGAAAAATTGGTAATCTTCCCAATATTTTGCTTCTTCGACGGAAACACCATTGACCATTATTAACTTTGGTCCGTTGGTTGAGGATTTTTTTTATTTAATCGATTTACTATAGGTATCAATATTTCTTCCTCCGAAACCTCTTCTTCTGGTTCCTCCTCTTCCGATTCCTCCTCTTCTGGTTCCTCTTCTTCTGGTTCCTCCTCTTCTGGTTCCTCCTCTTCCGGTTCCTCTTCGGGAATTTGTGAATCTTCCCAAAATATATTCGACTCTTCATTATTATTAGGTGAATCAATGGGATTTGTACTAGAGGTAGACATCTATCACACAATATCAAACACGTTAAGAGATTAATATATCACATAATATTTACATGTTAATAATATATAGTTTCCAACAAAAATGTTAAGCAATCGTTTTTGAAGAAAAACACGGTCGAAGTCCAGACTCACTAATGCATCCTAAAAAACTCGGTAAGACACACTAATGCAATTTTCTGGTTCTCTAAGACCAACGCTCGGATACCAACTGAAATGTCCCGTTCATATTGATTATAAACGTTTCATATTAATTGATTTCGTCGCGAGGTTTTGACCTCTATATGACACGTTTTTCAAAGATTGCATTCATTTTTAAAACAACCATAACCTTTATTTTATCTATAAAGGTTTAAAAGCATTACGTAGACTATCAAATAATGATAATCTAAATTATACCGTTTACACACGACCATTACATAATGGTTTACAATAAGAATATATTACATCAAAAATAAGTTTCTTGAATGCAGTTTTTACATAATATCATACAAGCATGGACTCTAAATCTTGTCCTTATTTTAGTATGTAACAGCGGAAACTCTTAATAATCACCTGAGAATAAACATACTTAAAACGTCAACAAAAATATTGGTGAGTTATAGGTTTAACCTATATATTATCAAATCATAATAATAGACCACAAGATTTCATATTTCAATATACATTCCATACATAGAAATAAAAATCATTCATATGGTGAACACCTGGTAACCGACATTAACAAGATGCATATAAGAATATCTCCTATCATTTCGGGAAATCCTTCAGACATGATAAAAACAACATCGAAGTACTAAAGCATCCGGTACTTTGGATAGGGTTCGTTAGGCCCAATAGATCTATCTTTAGGATTCGCATCAATTAGTAGATCGGTTTACTAATTCTTAGGTCACCAAGCAAAAGGGGCATATTCGGCTTCGATCATTCACCCATATAATGTAGTTTCATTTACTTGTGTCTATTTCGTAAAACATTTATAAAACTGCATGTATTCTCATCCCAAAATATTAGTTTTTAAAAGTGGGACTATAACTCACTTTCACAGATTTTTACTTCGTCGGGAAGTAAGACTTGGCCACTGGTCGATTCACGAACCTATAACAAATATGTACATATATATTAAAGTATGTTCAAAATATATTTACAACATTTTTAATACGTTTTAATGTTTTAAGTTTATTAAGTCAGCTGTCCTCGTTAGTAACCTACAACTAGTTGTCCACAATTAGATATACAGAAATAAATCGATATATATATATTATCTTGAATCAATCCATGACCCAGTGTACACACGTCTCAGGCTAGATCACAACTCAAAGTATATATATTTTTGAAATCAACCTCAACCCTGTATAGCTAACTCCAACATTACTGCATATAGAGTGTCTATGGTTGTTCCAAATAATATATGTACATGGGTCGATATGATATGTCAAAATATTTGCATACGTGTCTATGGTATCCCAAGATTACATAATATATTAGAATACATGTATAATACAATATAAGTTAGCTAGGATATGATTTTTATAGAATTATTACAATATTTCCCGTAGCTACAACAATCAAAAAATATCCAATCTTGTTTTACCCATAACTTCTTCGTTTTAAATCCGTTTTGAGTGAATCAAATTGCCGTGGTTTCATATTGAACTCTATTTTATGAATATAAACAGAAAAAGTATAGGTTTATAGTCGAAAATATAAGTTACAAGTCATTTTTTTAAGAGGTAGTCATTTCAGTCGAAAGAACGACGTCTTGATGACCATTTTGAAAAATATACTTCCACTTTGAGTTTAATCATGATTTTTGGATATAGTTTCATGTTTATAAGAAAAATCATTTTCCTAGAAGAACAACTTTTAAATCAAAGTTTATCATAGTTTTTAATTATCAAACCCAAAACAGCCCGCGGTGTTACTCGACGGCGTATGTCCAGTTTTACGGTGTTTTTCGTGTTTCCAGGTTTTAAATCATTAAGTTAGCATATCATATAGATATAGGACATGTGTTTAGTTGATTTTAAAAGTCAAGTTAGAAGGATTAACTTTTGTTTGCGAACAAGTTTAGAATTAACTAATCTATGTTCTAGTGATTTCAAATTTAAACCTTCGAATAAGATAGCTTTATATGTATGAATCGAATGATGTTATGAACATCATTACTACCTCAAGTTTTGTGGATAAATCTACTGGAAAAGAGACAAATGGATCTAGCTTCAAAGAATCCTTGGATGGCTTGAAATTTCTTGAAGCAGAATCATGACACGAAAATAAGTTCAAGTAAGATTTCCACTCGAAATAAGATTGTTATAGTTATAGAAATTGAATCAAAGTTTGAATATGAGTATTAACTTGTATTAGAAAGATATCTTACTGTAAATAAGAAAGATTTCTTGAGGTTGGTTGATCACTTTACAAGATTGGAAGTAAGCTAGCAAACTTGGAAGTATTCATGATTTTAAGAAACTAGAACTTATAGAATTTATGAAGAACACTTAGAACTTGAAGATAGAACTTGAGAGAGATCAATTAGATGAAGAAAATTGAAGAATGAAAGTGTTTGTAGGCATTTTTGGTCGTTGGTATATGGATTAGATATAAAGGATGTGTAATTTTGTTTACATGTAAATAAGTCATGAATGATTACTAATATTTTTGTAATTTTATGAGATATTTCATGCTAGTTGCCAAATGATGGTTCCCACATATGTTAGGTGACTCACATGGGCTGCTAATAGCTGATCATTGGAGTGTATATATCAATAGTACATACATCTAAAAGCTGTGTATTGTACGAGTACGAATACGGGTGCATACGAGTAGAATTGTTGATGAAACTGAACGAGGATGTAATTGTAAGCATTTTTGTTAAGTAGAAGTATTTTGATAAGTGTCTTGAAGTCTTTCAAAAGTATATGAATACATATTAAAACACTACATGTATATACATTTTAACTGAGTCGTTAAGTCATCGTTAGTCGTTACATGTAAATGTTGATTTGAAACGTTTAGGTTAACGATCTTGTTAAATGTTGTTAACCCATTGTTTATTATATCTAAAGAGATGTTAAATTATTACATTATCATAATATTATAATATACTAATATATCTTAGTATGATATATATACAGTTAAATGTTGTTACAACGATAATCGTTACATATATGTCTCGTTTCGAAATCATTAAGTTAGTAGTCTTCTTTTTACATATGTAGTTCATTGTTAATACACTTAATGACATGTGTACTTATCATTTATCATGATTAAACATAGTGTATCAATATCTTAATATGATTCATATGTATTTAGTAAAACGTTGTTATAACGATAATCGTTATATATATCGTTTCGAGTTTCTTAATTCAATAAACTCAATTTTATTTATATAACTCATTGTTAAAATACCTAATGAGATACTTTCTTATCATAATATCATGTTAACTATATATTTATATCCATATATATGTCATCATATAGTTTTTACAAGTTTTAACGTTCGTGAATCACCGGTCAACTTGGGTGGTCAATTGTCTATATAAAACCTATTTCAATTAATCAAGTCTTAACAAGTTTAATTTTTTAACATGTTGGAAACATTTAATCATGTAAATAACAATTTCATTTAATATAAATAAACATGGAAAAGTTCGGGTCACTACACTTACCGTTTGGATCTTCCGACTCAGTTGAGGGCAGTTCATCCCACTTTCCACGTGTCGAATCTGAAGAAAAGTCTTGCTGAACCAGAACTTGTCATACCTCTTGAGGAGCTTACAATTGATGACAAACTCCACTTCATGGAAGAACCTGTTGAAATTATGGACCGTGAGATCAAAACCTTGAAACGCAACAAGATTCCAATTGTCCGAGTCAGTTGGAATGCTAAACGAGGACCCGAGTTCACTTGGGAGTGAGAGGATCAAATGAAGCAGAAATATCCTCACCTCTTCACAACTCTACCGTCTACCTCAGTTTAAAATTTCGGGACGAAATTTTCATTAACAGGTGGGTAATGTAATGACTCGACTTTTTCGACTTACTTTTGTGCTTGTTACTTTCACGAAACTGCGTATTTGTGCGTACTGTGTTGGTTTATATTCTGGGATCTTATTTCATGTTAATTACTTTCGTTAATACCATACAATGTGCCATTAAGTACTTAGTTACTTAATTTGATCCCCGAATGCTTTTATGACCGTTAGTATCACTTGACGTTTAGAACGAGCTATATGTTTTGGTACACGTTTAACTTTTGTCGTAATTGGAATATTACGACTATGTAATACTAATTGTTATTTCCTAATAACAATTACTTGGGTTTTTGGTTGCTTAATTATGCTTAGTAATTTACTTATGCTCACTAGTTAGTCTTGTTGGACTTTCTACCTTGTTGGACTTTAGCCCACCCTACTCTAGCTAATGGACCATTTAATTAGCCCAATTTTAAATGGATTATGACCCATTAAGATGTAGGACAAAACCCATTTATAAGAGGCAACATACTAGCATTTTTGTTAACCATTACCACACATGTTGCATGGGATCCCAACAATAAGCACCACCTTTAGACCACCACCATCCAAAAAGCAAAAAAGTGTCCCTTTATCCCCCATGCAAACCCACGGCCAACCCACCCCATATCCACTATAGATACCAAGCTATTCTCATCCATTTTACACTTGATCTCATTCTCATTTTACACACACTTACTCTCTAATTTTCTCTCTAGTCTTTCTCACTCTAAAAATTGTAAGTTTTAAATTTTCTTCTTCTTCTTCTTTTCTTCTTCTAGGTCAACACATCATCATCATATTTATAAGATCAAGCTTTTCAACTTCTTGATCTTGTTATATCTTGAAGATTCAAACTTTGATTTGAATCCTTCAAGAACATTAAAGATTTAAGCTTTCTAGCTTTAAATCTTCATTACTTTGATGGATCTAAGCTTTATAGCTTAAAATCACTTTATTTTTATTAACAGATCAAAACTTGTGTTTATGATCTTCATGAAACTTGAAGATCTAGCTTCATGCTTTAAGGATCTTCAAGAACATTCAAGATTCAAGCTTTCTAGCTTTGAATCTTCATTACTTTTGTTGGATCTAAGTTTTCTAACTTATGATCTCTTTTATTTTGTTAAAAGATCAAAACTTGTGTTTATGATCTTCATGGAACTTGAAGATCTAGTCTTTTGCTTTGAAGATCTTCAAGAACATAAAAGATTCAAGCTTTCTAGCTTTGAAATCTCATAACTTTTGTTAAAAGGATCCAAGCTCTCTAGCTTAGGGTTCTATTACTTTGTTTGATCAAATTTATGTTCTTACTTGTTTGATTGAATGAAAGTTTTTAGCTTTAGTTGTAGATAGAACTTGTATTTGTGTTAAGACTAAGAACATGATGTAACCTTGGTTCATCATCCTTCTAAAACTCTTAAGGGAGTTGTATTCTTACTTAGTCTTGACATTGTGTGTTGATGGTTGAAACTTGGTCAAAGTGATGCTAAAACATCAAAGAGTTGTACACTTGAAGCTTACACGCATCAAGGATGAGAACCGTAATGAGCATCAAGCACCAAGAAACCCACCAAAGCACTTGTTTACTGTTTTTTGGGGTCTGATCTGACACCTGGTGAAATGTCCTGTTTATATTGATTATAAACGTTTCATATTAATTGGTTTCATTGCGAGGTTTTGACCTCTATATGAGACGTTTTTCAAAGACTGCATTTGATTTTTAAAACAAACCATCACCTTTATTTTATCGATAAAGGTTTAAAAAGCATTACGTAGATTATCAAGTAATGATAATCAAAAATATAGCGTTTACACACGACCATTACATAATGGTTCACAATAATATTTTACAACAATTTATTTTCCGAATGCAGTTTTCAAACAATATTATACAAGCATGCTGACTCCAAATCTTGTCCTAAATTAGCATGCAACAACGGAAGCTCTTAATAATCACCTGAGAATAAACATGCTTAAAAATATCAACAAAAATGTTGGTGAGTTATAGGTTTAACCTATATGTATCAAATTGTAATAATAGACCACAAGATTTCATTAATAATATTCATACACTCGCAAGTGTATAAAAATCAATCTTATGATGAACACCTGATAACCGACATTAACATAATGCATATAGAATATCCCCCGCATACTCGCAAGTATGCCATAAATATTGGCAATCTCAATCACCATTTAAATCGAAGTACTAAAGCATTCCAAATTCCAGAATGGGGTTTGTTAGGCCCATAGATCTATCTTTAGGATGCACGTCAATTAGGGGCCATTTCCCTAATTCTTAGGTTACCAGACTTGAAGGGGCGATATTCGGTTTAATAATCCAACCATAGAATGTAGTTTCACGTACTTGTGTCTATTTTGTAAAACATTTATAAAACTGCATGTATTCTCATCCCAAAAATATTAGATTTTAAAAGTGAGACTATAACTCACTTTAACAGATTATCAATTCGTCGAGAATTAGACTTGGCCACGGGTCGATTCACGAACTTATAACAAATATATACATATATATTAAAGTATGATCGAAATATATTAACAACATTTTTATTACGTGTTGACGTTTTAAGTTAGCAGTCCAACGTTAGTAGTCCACATTTAGTAGTCCACAATTAGTAGTACATCAATATATTTTCCCGAATCAATCCACGACCCAGTGTATACAAGTCTCAGACTCAATCACAACTCAAGGTATATATATTATTTTGGAATCAACCTCAACCCTGTATAGCTAACTCGAGCATTACCGCATATACAGTGTCTATGGTTATTTCAAATAATATATATAGATGACGTCGATATGATATGTCAAAACATTCTATACGTGTCTATGGTCTATCAAGATTACATAATATATGTTAGATTACAAGTATAATACAATATAAGTTAGTTAAGTTATGGTTAGTATAGATTTGTTATAAAATTTTCGTAGCTAAACTAGTAAATCTAACCAATTTTGTTTTACCCATAATTTCTTCGTTATAAATTCGTTTTGAGTGAATCAAGTTGCTATGGTTTCATAATGAACTGAAATTTATGAAACTAAGTAGAAAAAGTATAAGTTTATAGTCAGAAATACAGGTTACAAGTCGTTTTTTAAAGAGGTAGTCATTTCCGTCGAAAGAATGACATCTTGATGACCATTTTGAAAAACATACTTCCACTTTGAGTTTAACCATGATTTTTGGATATAGTATCATGTTCATATGAAATATCATTTTTCCAGAAAACAAACTTCAAATTCAAATATTAAGATAGTTTTTATTTTTCCATCCCAAAACAGCCCCCAGTTTTACTACAACGGCGTATGTCCGGTTTTTACAGTGTTCTTCTTGTTTCCCGGTTGTAAATCATTGAGTTAGCATATCATATAGATATAGAACATGTATTTATTTGATTTAAAAAGTTAAGTTATAAGGATTAACTTTGTTTGCGAACAAGTTTAGAATTAACTAAACTATGTTCTAGTGATTACAAGTTATAATCTTCGAATAAGATAGTTTTATATATATGAATCGAATGATATTATGAACACCATTACTACCTCAAGTATAGTAGGTAAACCTACTGGAAATGACAAGAAATAATCTAGAGCTTCAAAGGATCTTGGATGGCTTGAAAGTTCTTGAAGCAGAATCATGACACGAAAACAAGTTCAAGTAAGATTACTACTCAAATTAAGATAGTTGTAGTTATAGAAATTGAATCAAAGCTTGAATATGAATATTACCTTGAATTAGAAAGATAACCTACTGTAAATAAAAAAGGTTTCTTGATCTTATATGATTGATTGGAATGGATTAGAAAGCTTGGAAGTAGACTTGCAAACTTGAAAGTGTTCTTGAAGTTTTCTTGAGTAGTTATTTTGTATGTTGATCTAAGTTAGGATTTTTGAACTAGATTGAGATATATTTTGATGAAGATGATGAAGAACACTTAGAACATCAAGAGAAAACTTGAGAGAGATGAGTTTGATTCAAAGAAATTGAAAAATGGAAGTGTTGGTGAGTAGTGATGTTCACGTGAATATGGAGGTCACATATAGGCACCATAAGTTTGTATTTTTGTTAGATATTTCATGTTAGTTGCCAAATTATAGTTCCCACATGTTTAGGTGACTCATTAAGGATGCTAAGAGCTGATCATTGAAGTGTATATACTAATAGTATATACATTTAGGAGCTGTGTATTGTACAAGTACGAATACGGGTGCATACGAATAGAATTGTTGATGAAAATGAATGAGAATGCAATTGTAAGCATTTTTGTTAAGTAGAAGTACTTTGATATGTGTCACGAAGTCTTTAAAAAGTGTAATGATACATCCTAATATACTACATGTATATACATTTTAACTGAGTCGTTAAGTCATCGTTAGTCGTTACATGTACATGTTGTTTCGGAACCTTTAAGTTAACGATTTTGTTAAATGTAATTAATCCCATTGTTATTATATCTAATTAGATGTTAAATTGTTACATTATTATGATAACATGATGTACTAATATATCTTAATATGATATATAAATATTAGGACGTTATTACAACGATAATCGTTACATATAGATATCGTTTTGAATTTCTTAAGTTAGTAGTCTTGTTTTATGTATAAAGTTCATTGTTAATATACATAATGAGATACTTAATTATCATTTCATCATGTTAAACATATATATATATATGTTCATATATATCATATCATGTCATATACAAGTTATAACGTTCGTGAATCATCGGACAAACTGGGTGGTCAAACGTTAAAACAAAATCGTTTCAATTAATCAAGTCCTAACAAGTTTGATTGCTTAACATGTTGGAAACATTTATTCATGTAAATATTAATCTCATATAATATATAATCATGGAAAAGTTCGGGTCACTACAGTACCTACACGTTAAATAAATTTCATCTCGAAATTTCAGGCAGTAGGAGATGTTGGCGTATCTTCTGGAAATAAGTGTGGGTATTTCTTCTTCATCTGATCTTCACACTCCCAGGTGAACTCGGGTCCCCTACTAGCATTCCATCGAACCTTAACGATTGGTATCTTGTTTTGCTTAAGTCCTTTAACCTCACGATCCATTATTTCGAAGGGTTCTTCAACGAATTGTAGTTTTTCGTTGATCTTAATCTCATCTAAAGGAATCATGAGATCTTCTTTAGTTAAGCATTTCTTCAGATTCGAGACGTGAAAGGTATTATGTACGCCAGCTAATTATTGCGGTAATTTAAGTTGATAAGCTACTGGTACGACACGATCAATAATCTTGAATGACCCACTGTATCTCGGATTTAGTTTTCCCCATTTTTCAAAATGAACAACGCCTTTCTAAGGTGATACTTTAAGCATGACCATGTCACCAATTTCAAATTCTATATCTTTTCTTTTACTGTCTGCGTAGCTCTTTTGTCGACTCTGTGCGGTTTTTAATCGTTGTTGAATTTGAATGATTTTCTCGGTAGTTTCTTGGATTATCTCCGAACCCGTAATTTGTCTATCTCCCACTTCACTCCAACAAATCAGATACATGCACTTTCTACCATAAAGTGCTTCAAACAGCGCCATCTCAATACTCGAATGGTAACTGTTGTTATAGGAAAATTCTGCTAACGGTAGATGTCGATCCCAACTGTTTCCAAAATCAATAACACATGCTCGTAGCATGTCTTCAAGTGTTTGTATAGTTCTTTCACTCTGCCCATCGGTTTGTGGATGATAGGCAGTGCTTATGTCTAGACGAGTCCCCAATTCTTGTTGTAACGTCTGCCAAAACCTTGAAACAAATCTGCCATCCCTATCAGAGATAATAGAGACTGGTATCCCATGTCTGGAGATGACTTCTTTCAAGTATAGTCGTGCCAACTTCTCCATTTTATCATCTTCTCTCATTGGTAGAAAGTGCGCTGATTTGGTGAGACGATCGACTATTACCCAAATAGTATCATAACCATTTGCAGTCTTTGGCAATTTTGTAATGAAATCCATGGTAATGTTTTCCCATTTCCATTTTGGGATTTCAGGTTATTGAAGTAGACCTGATGGTTTATGATGTTCAGCTTTTACCTTAGAACACATCAAACATTCTCCTACGTGTTTAACAATATCGGCTTTCATACCCGGCCACCAAAACTGTTTCTTGAGATCTTTGTACATCTTTCCCGCTCCGGGATGTATTGAGTATCTGGTTTTATGTGCTTCCCTAAGTACCATTTCTCTCACATCTCCAAACTTTGGTACCCAAATTCTTTCAGCACTATATCAAGTTCTGTCTTTCCGAATATTAAGATGTTTCTCTGATCCTTTGGGTATTTCCTTCTTCAAATTCCCTTCTTTCAAAACTCCTTGTTGCACCTCTTTTATTTGAGTAGTAAGATTAGTATGAATAATTATATTCATAGCTTTTACTAGAATAAGTTCTCTGTCCTTTCTACTTAAGGCGTCGGCTACCACATTTGCCTTCCCCGGGTGGTAACGAATCTTAAAATCGTAATCATTTAATAGCTCAATCCACCTACGTTGCCTCATGTTCAGTTGTTTTTGATCAAATATATGTTGGAGACTTTTGTGATCGGTATATATGGTACATTTGACCCCATATAGATAGTGCCTCCATATTTTTAATGCAAAAACAACAGCGCCCAATTCCAAATCATGAGTCGTATAATTCTGCTCATGAATATTCAATGGTCTGGATGCATAAGCAATTACCTTCTTTCGTTGCATTAAAACACAACCGAGACCTTGCTTTGAGGTGTCACAATAAATCACAAAATTATCATTCCCTTCAGGAAATGACAATATAGGTGCTGTAGTTAACTTTTTCTTTAACAACTGAAATGCTTTCTCTTGCTCATCCTTCCATTCAAATTTCTTCCCTTTATGCGTTAATGCAGTCAAGGATTTTTCTATTTTGGAAAAATCTTGGATGAATCTTCTGTAGTAACCAGCCAATCCTAAAAATTGGCGTATCTGCATCGGGGTTTTCGGTGTTTCCCACTTCTCAACAGTTTCTATCTTTGCCGGATCAACCTGAATACCTTCTTTGCTCACTATGTGATAGAGGAATTGAACTTCTTTCAACCAAAATGCACACTTTGAAAACTTGGAGTACAGTTTTTCTTTTCTTAACAATTCTAGCACTTTTCTCGAATGTTCTTCGTGCTCTTGATCATTTTTAGAGTAACTAAGTATGTCATCAATGAATACAATAACAAACTTGTCAAGATATGTTCCATACACTCAGTTCATGAGGTCCATGCACACAGCTGGTGCGTTAGTTAATCCAAACGGCATAACCATAAACTCATATTGACCGTAACGTGTTCTAAAAGCAGTCTTCAGAATATCACTTCTGGAAAATGGATTTTTAGATAGTTCGTTTCGATTAGATGACTTTTTGTTTAAGGCTCACCAAAATTCGATATACGGTTTAGGATTTATAGCCTTCCGAAAATCAATACGCCTTTGTAACGACGTGCTAAAAATTCCGACCTACTCACGCTTGAACCGTCACCACGGTCAAATGAAATTAAGTTAGGATCTGAAAATTGGATAGAGGTTAGAGGACTCACATACGGAGCCTTGGCCACTGACCACACGTCTTTTTGGTTTGTATAGAGGTCGTAGCAGCTGTCCGAAGTCAGCCTTTTGTTTCAATCTCTATTCTTATTGAAAACTTACTTTAGCTTTTACGAATGATGATGATGATACTTAAGACTTATTTTATTCACTTTTAAACTTTTGGGGACAATATACTAAATTATTGACCTTTGACTTAGGTTGACGACCTTTCGGACCGACTTACTACTTGCATACTTTTCATATCAACTTCTACTGCTTATTCACTGTGAGTTGTATCTTCCCTTTTTACTTTAACTATTTTTGGGACTGAGAATACATGTGCTTTTTATGTTTTACATACTAGACACAAGTACTTAAACTTTATATATGTGTGGGTGACATAACGGCACAAAGATTCCCCTTAGCACGGTAACGTTTAATCATTGGTTTATGAACCAGTTAACGCGAATCTTAGATATGGATCCATAGGGTTTGACATTCCCACTCGGGCTAGTCGCGCTAGCATTCAACGGGTGTTTAATACTTCGTAAACAGACGCACTCGCCAAGTGTACTTTTAGGGGGTAATATTACGTTAAGTTAGTTACCGGGTACCCACGGATAAGCATATACTTTTCTTACTGTTTGAATACGAAATCTCGTGGTCTACATTACATTACTGATTACAAATAAACTATAGCTCACCAACATTCATGTTGACCTTTTAAGCGTGTATTTCTCAGCTGCTTAGACGTTGTTGCTTCAGCTGTTAGACTTGCTGTCTTGGTGTTATAGACTTGCTGTTACAGACTCACTGCGTTAGACTTCTGCTGTATTACTTAGAGATGTCTCAATCATGAAACTTTTATTTTGCATTCACAACTTATGTTATTTTGAATAATGGCTTTGTAACGATCTTTGTGTCACGTTATCTTTTGTAAAACATTTGAAGTTATCTTTTCATGCATACAAAACTGGTTTTTAAACAGCATATGGTGTTTGACCTTGTAATGATCCTGTTGTTGATGATCCGTACACGATGATTTTGTACGGGGCGTCACAACGGCTAAGACAGGTGGCGTGATGGGAGCGGGAGTAGCATGTGCTGGGATGACAGCTGAAGCGACTGAGTGAACTGAGACTGGTGTGGAATGCCTGGGGGTAGCTTGATGTGTCGGCTGAACACGGCGCACTAGCCTGAATGACGACAGGCCCATGCAACATCTGGGTCATGTGTCTCTAGTGGCTGTGTATACTCAGCATGTCTCCTAGCTAATCGTCTGGAGCGTCGAACAAGAGGTGATGGCGGTGCTGTACCAATATCTTCCTCAACACTCTCTAATATCAATCACCTTGGGCCTAATTGCCCTGCTGATGGCCTATTCTGATCAGCGCTGCTTTTCGATGAGTAAATCCTCGGAGTCCTCCTCCAACGAACTGGGATGTAAACTGAAGCTCTTGAACTTGGCATTTTCTGCCTGAACACATTCAACAAACTTGTAAGTACTAAGCGTAAGTATGACGCTTAGTTGTTAGTACACAGAGATAATATTTTTGTAGACTGAAAATAAATAACTTAAAAAGGATAAGCAAGGGGTGCCTCCCAAGAGCGCTTTGTTTATTAAGTCGTTATAGCTCGACTTTTCTTTGCCAGATCTTCAGAATGGATCAAAGAAGAAGAGGTGCTCCTCCTCATCGTGGTCTTCTAGATAAGCTTTTAGCCGGTGGCCGTTGACTTTGAAGTTGCCAGTAGGTCCTTCTAGTCCCACGGCTCCGTGTGGAAAAGCATGTATAACTTTGTATGGCCGACTCCATCTTGATCTAAATTTTCCAGCGAACTTCTTGAATTGAGAAATAAAGAGCAGAACTTTATCTCAAGGAGCGAACTTTGTAGGAATCAATTTTGCATCATGTGTCAGCTTCGTCCGTTCCTTATAGATGTATGAAGTTTCGTACGCTTGGTCTCTTAATTCAGCGAGTTCATTCATCTGCATCTTCCGATGCTTAGCGGTAATTGAGGGATCGAGGTTGCAGGTATTCAGTGCCCAGAGAGCTTTATATTCGAGTTCTAGCGGAAGGTGACAGGCTTTTCCATAGATCATGCGGTAAGGTGTAGTCCCTAGAGGATTCTTGTAAGCAGTCCGGAATGCCCACAGAGCATCGTCTAGTTTCTCGGCCCATTTATTTCCATGATAGCAACGGTGCGTTCTAAAATTCTCTTGAGTGCTCTGTTGGTGACCTCTGCTTGTCCGTTAGTTTGTGGATGATAGGCAGTGGACATTTTGTGGGTAACTCCGTATTGTTGCATCACCTTCATAAATTGAGTATTGTAGAAGTGTGTGCCTCTATCACTTATTATAGCGCGAGGAGCTCCAAATTGGCAGAAGAGTCTCTTCAGGAAGTTGGTGATGACCTTGGCATCATTGGTTAGAAATGCTTGGTCTTCGACCCATCTGGAGACGTAATCTACTGCTACGAGGACATATTCTTTCCCATTAGACTTTGGGAATGGCCTGATGAAGTCTAATCCCCATATATTGAAGAGCTCGCAAGCTTGGATATTAGTCTGAGGCATCTCATTCTTCATAGAGACTATACCTTGCCTTTTGCATGCGTCACAACGCTTTACAAGCTCTTGCGCATCTCAAAATATAGACGGCCAATAAAATCCTGATTCGTAGACTTTTCTTGTAGTTAAGGTTAGTGTGAATCACTATATTCATAGATTTTACTCGAATGGGTTCTATGTCCTTTCTGCTCAAGGCGTCGGCTACCACATTTGCCTTCCCCGGGTGATAACGAATCTCAAAGTCGTCATCATTCAACAATTCATTCCATCTGCGCTGCCTCATGTTCAGTTGTTTCTGATTAAATATGTGTTGAAGACTTTTATGGTCGGTATATATAATACTTTTAACCCCATATAAGTAGTGCCTCCAAGTCTTTAATGCAAAAACAACCGCGCCTAATTCCAAATCATGCGTCGTATAATTCTGCTCGTGAATCTTCAATTGTCTAGACGCATAAGCAATTACTTTCATTCGTTGCATTAATACACAACCTGAACGTACCATATTTCTTCTTGACAAACAAAACAGGAGCTCCTCATGGTGATGTGCTTGGTCGAATGAAACCACGCTCTAAAAGTTCCTGTAACTGACTTTGTAATTCTTTCATTTCGCTGGGTACGAGTCTGTATGGAGCATGAGCTATTGGTGCAGCTCCTGGTACAAGGTCTATTTGAAATTCAACGGATCGATGTGGGGGTAATCCCGGTAATTCTTTCGGAAATACATCGGGAAATTCTTTTGCGACGGGAACATCACTGATGTTCTTTTCTTCAGGTTTAACTTCCTCGATGTATGCTAGAATGACGTAACAACCTTTTCTTATTAGTTTTTGCGCCTTCAAACTACTAACAAGATTTATTTTCGCGTTGTTCTTTTCTCCGTACACCATTAAAGGTTTTCCTGTTTCACGCATAATGCGAATCGCATTTTTGTAACAAATGACCTCTGTTCTCACCTTTTTCAACCAGTCCATGCAAATTATTACATCAAAACTCCCTAACTCGACTGGTATTAAATCAATTTTAAACGTTTCATCCCCCAGTTTAATTTCTCTCTCTCGACATATATTATCGGTTGAAATTAATTTACCGTTTACTAATTCGATTAAAAATTTACTATCCAAAGGCGTCAATGGGCCACTTAATTTAGCACAAAATTCTCTACTCATATAGCTTCTATCCGCACCCGAATCAAATAAAACATAAGCAGACTTATCGTCAATAAGAAACGTACCCGTAACAAGCTCCGGGTCTTCCTGTGCTTCTACCGCATTAATATTGAAAACTCTTCCACGGCCCTGCCCATTAGTATTCCCCTGATTCGGGCAATTTCTAATAATGTGGCCCGGTTTTCCACATTTATAACAAACATCATTGGTATTACTTGCTCCGACACTATTCGTTTCGGCATTACTTGTTCCGACATTATTTGTTCCTTTAGTTCTGTTAAACTTTGGTCCATAGACCTCACACTTTGTCGCGCTATGACCATTTCTTTACACCTGTTGCAAAATGTCGTGCAAAACCCCTGATGATTTTCTTCACACCTATGACATGGTTGTTTTTGGTTTTTGTTGCCGTTGTTGTTATTGAGGTTGTTGTTGGGATTGTTATTGTTGTTGAAACAGTTGTTGTAGTTGTTGTTATTGTTGGGATGTTTGTTGTAGTTATTGTTAGGATTGCGGTTATTGTTGCGATTGTTGTTGCGGTTGTTGGGATAGTTATTGCGATTGTGGTTGTAATTGTTGTTGTTGTATTGGTGACTCTTGTCACCGTTGTCCTCCCACTTCCTCTTGAGTTGTTTTGTGTTTGCTTCTTCGGCCGCCTGCTCTTTAATTCTTCCCTCAATCTGATTTATGAGTTTATGAGCCATTCGACTTGCCTTCTGTATAGAAGTGGGCTCGTGTGAACTCACATCTTCATGAATCCTTACTGGTAACCCTTTTACAAATGCGTCGATCTTCTTTTCTTCATCTTCGAATGCTCCCGAACACAATAGGCACAACTCTGTGAATCGTCGTTCATATGTGGTAACGTCGAACCCTTGTGTTCGTAACTCTCTAAGTTCTGCCTTGAGTTTATTGACTTCATTTCTAGGACGGTACTGCTCGTTCATCAATTGCTTGAATGCCGATCACGGTAGTGCGTAAGCAGCATTTTGTCCTACCTATTCAAGATAGGTGTTCCACCACATTAACGCAGTACCTGTGAAGGTATGCGTAGCGTACTTAACTTTGTCCTCTTCAGTACACTTACTTATGGCAAACACCGATCCGACTTTCTCGGTCCACCATTTCAATCTAATTAGTCCTTCGGTTCCATCAAATTCCAAAGGTTTGCAGGCAGTGAATTCTTTGTAGGAGCATCCTACACGATTTCTTGCGCCGTTAGCTGCATTGCTAGATTCAGGGTTATTGTTGGTATGCAACGCAGCCTGTACTGTGGCTATGTTTGCAACAAGAAAGGTACGAAATTCCTCTTCGCTCATATTCATGGTGTGTCGAGTAGTTGGTGTCATTTCCTTCAAAATAGCCAACTGAATCGAGTTAATCATACAGAATATTAAGAGTAGTAAATAGTATTTCGTAGCATAATATGAACTCATTTATAAAAGCTTTTTCTTCATATTAGCGTTTTATAAGTTTAAATTCGGGTACTACCTACCCGTTAAGTTCATACTTAGTAGCTAATATACAATTCAACTACTACAATTCCATATGAAAAACTGATTATAATAATATATCACATACAAATATTCTTCAAACTTACAACTTCGCTATATTACATATAACATGAAATATAGTACACTATGATACAGGACAGTTTTGAAGATAAATCTAGTTAATACGCAAGTTGTTCAGCAAATGAAATAAAGACACGTAATTCATACGTGCAGAAATAAGTCATGCATTCTGGTTTTACTAAGACGACTTTCCATCCTTAGTCTTGTGGAAAATAACCTTTATGACCATTGGCTAGGCAGCATGTTGTAATGTCGTCAAAAGGATGAGGGTTTCGTAATGTCCAACAGCCCCGTAATAATCTAAAAACCTTGTTTCTCACCCCAACTACTGAATCCGTCACTTGTGGGAAGGTTTTATTCAAAAGTTGCAATCCGATGTTATTTTTCTCACTTTGGTAAGAAGCGAACATCACTAACCCGTAAGCATAACATGCTTCTTTATGTTGCATGTTAGAAGCTCTTTCTAATTCACGAAATCCTATGTTGGGATTTGTTGAGTCAAAATAGGTTCTTAACCCATAGCGTAAAATTGCATTTGGGTTCCCCGTATTTAATGCTTTAAAGAAAACACGGCGTAACTTACGGTCTCCCCAATGTGATATACCCCACCTATCAAAGGAAAGCCTTTTATAAACTAAGGCATTTCTGGAAAGTCTTTCAAATGTTTGACAAGTTAATTTCGCCATAACTAAATGTGCTGATAAATTCTGACCGACTATAGACAAGATTTCCTCAATCATATCCTCTGGTAGGTCTTCTAAAATATTCGGTTGTCTACCCTTAACGTCCATTTTGTTTTAATACTGTAAAATAGACAAGGATTAGATTCTTAAAAGATAATTAACAAACAATACAAGCAATTTTTATATAGAACATAAAATTACAAGCACACAACAATACCTATAATACACAACATGATTACAACCTTCTAATCTGAATCACTGGTTTCTTCTTCTTCGGACTTGGTTCGTTTTCCTAATTTTTCTAGGAATATATGGTGTTCCTCTAATACGAGCCTTCGTTTTCCACAACGGTTTAGAAACACCTGGTGGTTTAGAGGTTCTCGGGTCATTGTTACATTTTAGGAAATACGGATGTTGCCGATACATATAAAGTTCATCGGGGTTGGAATCGGGTTTCTCTATTTTTATACCTTTTCCCTTATTATTTTCTTTCGCTTTATTAAATTGGGTCGAGGTAATTTCTATAACATCATCGGAATCCTCATCGGGATCAGATTCATCAGAAAATTGGTAATCTTCCCAAAATTTTGCTTCCTCGGCGGAAACACCATTGACCATTATTAACTTTGGTCCGTTGGTTAAGGATTTTCTTTTATTTAATCGATTTACTATAGGTATCAATATTTCTTCCTCCGAAACCTCTTCTTCTTCCAGTTCCTCCTCTTCCGGTTCCTCCTCTTCCGGTTCCTCTTCTTCCGGTTCCTCCTCTTCCGGTTCCTCTTCTTCCGGTTCCTCTTCGGGAATTTGTGAATCTTCCCAAAATATATTCGACTCTTCATTATTATTAGGTGAATCGATGGGATTTGTACTAGTGGTAGACATCTATCACACAATATCAAACACATTAAGAGGTTAATATATCACATAATATTTACATGTTAATAATATATAGTTTCCAACAAAAGTGTTAAGCAATCGTTTTTAAAGAAAACACGGTCGAAGTCCAGACTCACTAATGTATCCTAACAAACTCGATAAGACACACTAATGCAAATTTCTGATTCTCTAAGACCAACGCTCTGATACCAACTGAAATGTCCCGTTCATATTGATTATAAACGTTCCATATTAATTGATTTCGTAGCGAGGTTTTGACCTCTATATGAGACGTTTTTCAAAGACTGCATTCATTTTTAAAACAACCATAACCTTTATTTTATCTATAAAGGTTTAAAAAGCATTACGTAGATTATCAAATAATGATAATCTAAAATATACCGTTTACACACGACCATTACATAATGGCTTACAATAAGAATATATTACATCAAAAATAAGTTTCTTGAATGCAGTTTTTACATAATATCATACAAGCATGGACTCCAAATCTTGTCCTTATTTTATTATGCAACAGCGGAAGTTCTTAATAATCACCTGAGAATAAACATGCTTAAAATGTAAACAAAAAATATTGGTGAGTTATAGGTTTAACCTATATATTATCAAATCATAATAATAGACCACAAGATTTCATATTTCAATATACATCCCATACATAGAGATAAAATTCATTCATATGGTGAACACCTGCTAACCGACATTAACAAGATGCATATAAGAATATCCCCTATCATTCCGGGAAATCCTTCGGACATGATAAAAACAAATTCGAAGTACTAAAGCATCCGGTACTTTGGATGGGGTTCGTTAGGCCCAATAGATCTATCTTTAGGATCCGCGTCAATTAGTAGATCGGTTTACTAATTCTTAGGTTACCAAACAAAAGGGGCATATTCAGCTTCGATCATTCACCCATATAATGTTGTTTCAATTACTTGTGTCTATTTCATAAAACATTTATAAAACTGCATGTATTCTCATCCCAAAATATTAGATTTTAAAAGTGAGACTATAACTCACTTTCACAGATTTTTACTTCGTCGGGAAGTAAGACTTGGTCACTGGTCGATTCACGAACCTATAACAAATATGTACATATATATCAAAGTATGTTCAAAATATATTTACAACATTTTTAATACGTTTTAATGTTTTAAGTTTATTAAGTCAGCTGTCCTCGTTAGTAACCTACAACTAGTTGTCCACAATTAGATGTACATAAATAAATCGATATATATTATCTTGAATCAATCCACGACCCAGTGTATACACGTCTCAGGCTAGATCACAACTCAAAGTATATATATTTTTGGAATCAACCTCAACCCTGTATAGCTAACTCCAACATTACTGCATATAGAGTGTCTATGGTTATTCCAAATAATATATATATATGGGTTGATATGATATGTCAAAACATTTGCATACATGTCTATGGTATCCCAAGATTACATAATATATTAGAATATGTGTATAATACAATATAAGTTAACTAGGATATGATTAATATAAATTTTTTACTAATTTTCACGTAGCTAAAACAAACAAAAATATCCAATCTTGTTTTATCCATAACTTCTTTGTTTTAAATCCGTTTTGAGTTTTTCAAGTTGCTATGGTTTCATATTGAACTTAAGTTTCTGAATCTAAACAGAAAAAGTATAAGTTTAGTTGGAAATACAGGTTACAAGTTGTTTTTGAAAAGGTAGTCATTTCAGTCGAAAGAACGACGTCTAGATGACCATTTTGGAAAACATACTTTCACTTTGAGTTTAACCATGATTTTTGGATATAGTTTCATGTTCATAAGAAAAATCATTTTCCCAGAAGAACAACTTTTAAATCAAAGTTTATCATAGTTTTTAACTAACCCAAAACACCCCGCGGTGTTACTACGACGGCCTATATCCGGTTTTACGGTGTTTTTCGTGTTTTCCGATTTTAAATCATTAAGTTAGAATATCATATAGATATAGAACATGTGTTTAGTTGATTTTAAAAGTCAAGTTAGAAGGATTAACTTTTGTTTGCGAACAAGTTTAGAATTAACTAAACTATGTTCTAGTGATTTCAAGTTTAAACCTTCGAATAAGGTAGTTTTATATATATGAATCGAATGATGTTATGAAAATCATTACTACCTCAAGTTTTGTGGATAAACCTAATGGAAATGAAAAAAATAGATCTAGCTTCAAAGGATCCTTGGATGGCTTGAAAGTTCTTGATGCAGAATCATGACACGAAAACAAGTTCAAGTAAGATTTCCACTTGAAATAAGATTGTTATAGTTATAGAAATTGAATCAAAGTTTGAATATGAGTATTACCTTGTATTAGAAATATATCTTACTGTAAATAAGAAAGATTTCTTGAGGTTGGATGATCACTTTACAAGATTGGATGTAAGCTAGCAAACTTGGAAGTATTCTTGATTTTATGAAACTAGAACTTATAGAATTTATGAAGACCACTTAGAACTTGAAGATATAACTTGAGAGAGATCAATTAGATGAAGAAAATTGAAGAATGAAAGTATTTATAGGTGTTTTTGGTCATTGGTATATGGATTAGATATAAAGGATGTGTAATTTTGTTTACTTGTAAATAAGTCATGAATGATTACTAATATTTTTGTAATTTTATGAGATATTTCATGCTAGTTGCCAAATGATGGTTCCCACATATGTTAGGTGACTCACATGGGCTACTAAGAGCTAATCATTGGAGTGTATTGTACGAGTACGAATACGGGTGCATACGAGTAGAATTGTTTATGAAACTGAACGAGGATGTAATTGTAAGCATTTTTGTTAAGTAGAAGTATTTTGATAAGTGTCTTGAAGTCTTTCAAAAGTGTATGAATACATATTAAAACACTACATGTATATACATTTTAACTGAGTCGTTAAGTCATCGTTAGTCGTTACATGTAAATGTTGATTTGAAACCTTTAAGTTAACGATCTTGTTAAATGTTGTTAACCCAATGTTTATTATATCTAATGAGATGTTAAATTATTATATTATCATGATATTATGATATATTAATATATCTGAATATGATATATATACATTTAAATGTCGTTACAACGATAATCGTTACATATATGTCTCGTTTCGAAATCCATAAGTTAGTAGTCTTGTTTTTACATATGTAGTTCATTGTTAATATACATAATGACATGTTTACTTATCATTTATCATGATTAAACATAGTGTAACAATATCTTAATATGATTCATATGTAATTAGTAAGACGTTGTTATAACGATAATCGTTATATATATCGTTTCGAGTTTCTTAATTCAATAAACACAATTTTATGTATATAACTCATTGTTAAAATACCTAATGAGATACTTACTTATCATAATATCATATTAACTATATATATAATCATATATATGTCATCATATAGTTTTTACAAGTTTTAACGTTCGTGAATCACCGGTCAACTTGGGTGATCAATTGTCTATATGAAACCTAATCCAATTAATCAAGTCTTAACAAGTTTGATTGCTTAACATATTGGAAACACTTAATCATGTAAATATCAATTTCATTTAATATATATAAACATGGAAAAGTTCGGGTCACTACAGTACCTACCCGTTAAATAAATTTCGTCCCGAAATTTTAAGTAGTTGGAGGTGTTGACGTATCTTCTGGAAATAAGTGCGGGTATTTCTTCTTCATCTGATCTTCTCGTTCCCAGGTGAACTCGGGTCCTCTACGAGCATTCCATTGAACCTTAACAATTGGTATCTTGTTTTATTTAAGTCTTTTAACCTCACGATCCATTATTTCGACGGGTTCTTTGATGAATTGAAGTTTTTCGTTGATTTGGATTTCGTCTAACGGAATAGTGAGATCTTCTTTAGCAAAACATTTCTTCAAATTCGAGACGTGGAAAGTGTTATGTACAGCCGCGAGTTGTTGAGGTAACTCAAGTCGGTAAGCTACTGGTCCGACACGATCAATAATCTTGAATGGTCCAACATACCTTGTATTTAATTTCTCTCGTTTACCAAATCGAACAACGCCTTTCCAAGGTGCAACCTTAAGCATGACCATTTCTCCAATTTCAAATTCTATATCTTTTCTTTTAATGTCAGCGTAGCTCTTTTGTCGACTTTGGGTGGTTTTCAACCGTTGTTGAATTTGGATGATCTTCTCGGTAGTTTCTTGTATTATCTCCAGACCCGTAATCTGTCTATCCCCCACTTGACTCCAACAAATCAGAGACCTGCACTTTCTACCATAAAGTGCTTCAAACGGCGCCATCTCAATACTTGAATGGTAGCTGTTGTTGTAGGAAAATTCTGCTAACGGTAGATGTCGATCCCAACTATTCCCGAAATCAATAACACATGCTCATAGCATGTCTTCAAGCGTTTGTATCGTCCTTTTGCACTGTCCATCAATTTGTGGATGATAGGCAGTACTCATGTCTAGACGAGTTCCTAATGCTTGCTGTAATGTCTGCCAGAATCTTGAAATAAATCTGCCATTCCTATCAGAGATAATAGAGATTGGTATTCCATGTCTGGAGATGACTTCCTTCAAATACAGTCGTGCTAACTTCTCCATCTTGTCATCTTCTCTTATTGGCAGGAAGTGTGCTGATTTGGTGAGACGATCAACTATTACCCAAATAGTATCAAAAACTACTTGCAGTCCTTGGCAATTTAGTGATGAAATCCATGGTAATGTTTTCCCATTTCCATTCCGGGATTTCGGGTTGTTGAAGTAGACCTGATGGTTTCTGATGCTCAGCTTTGACCTTAGAACACGTCAAACATTCTCCTACGTATTTAGCAACATTGGCTTTTAAACCCGGCCACCAAAAATGTTTCTTGAGATCCCTGTACATCTTCCCCGTTCCAGGATGTATTGAGTATCTGGTTTTATGAGCTTCTCTAAGTACCATTTCTCTCATATCTCCAAATTTTGGTACCCAAATCCTTTCAGCCCTATACCGGGTTCCGTCTTCCCGAATATTAAGATGCTTCTCTGATCCTTTGGGTATTTCATCCTTTAAATTTCCCTCTTTTAAAACTCCTTGTTGCGTCCCTTTATTTGAGTAGTAAGGTTAGTGTGAATCATTATATTCATAGATTTTACTCGAATGGGTTCTCTGTCCTTTCTGTTCAAGGTGTCGGCTACCACATTTGCCTTCCCCGGGTGATAACGAATCTCAAAGTCGTAATCATTCAACAATTCAATCCATCTGCGCTGCCTCATGTTCAATTGTTTCTGATTAAATATGTGTTGAAGACTTTTGTGGTCGGTATATATAATACTTTTGACCCCATATAAGTAGTGCCTCCAAGTCTTTAATGCAAAAACAACCGCGCCTAATTCCAAATCATGCGTCGTATAATTCTGCTCGTGAATCTTCAATTGTCTAGACGCATAAGCAATTACTTTCGTTCGTTGTATTAATACACAACCGAGACCATGCTTTGAGGCATCACAATATATCACAAAATCATCATTCCCTTCAAGTAATGACAATATAGGTGCCGTAGTTAACTTTTTTTTTCAACAATTGAAACGATTTTTCTTGTTCATCCTTCCATTCAAATTTCCTCCCTTTATGCGTTAATGCAGTCAAGGGTTTTGCTATTTTGGAAAAATCTTGGATGAATCTCCTGTAATAACCAGCTAGTCCTAAAAACTGGCGTATGTGTTTCGGAGTTTTCGGAGTTTCTCACTTTTCAACGGTTTCAATCTTTGCTGGATCCACCTGAATACCTTCTTTGTTCACTATGTGACTGAGGAATTGAACTTCTTCCAACCAAAATGCACACTTTGAAAACTTAGCGTACAATTTTTATTTTCTCAGCAACTCTAGCACTTTTCTCAAATGTTCTTCATGCTCTTGATCATTCTTCGAGTAAATAAGTATGTCATCAATGAAAACAATGACAAACTTGTTAAGATATGGACCACACACTCGGTTCATGAGGTCTATGAACACAACTTGTGCTTTATTCAATCCAAACGGCATAACCATAAACTCGTAATGACCGTAACGCGTCCTAAAAGCAGTCTTTGGAATATCTTCCTCTTTCACCCGCATTTGATGATATCCAGAACGTAAATCGATCTTCGAATAAATAGACGAACCTTGTAGTTGATCAAATAAGTCATCGATTCTCGGTAGTGGGTAGCGGTTCTTGATGGTAAGTTTGTTCAACTCTCGGTAGTCGATACACAACCTGAATGTACCATCTTTCTTCTTGACAAACAAAACAGGAGCTCCCCATGGTGATGTGCTTGGTCGAATGAAACTACGCTCTAAAAGTTCCTGTAACTGACTTTGTAGTTCTTTCATTTCGCTGGGTGCGAGTCTGTTTGGAGCACGAGCTATTGGTGCAGCTCCTGGTACAAGGTCTATTTGAAATTCAACGGATCGATGTGGGGGTAATCCTGGTAATTCTTTCGGAAATACATCGAGAAATTCTTTTGCGACGGGAACTTCACTGATGTTCTTTTCTTCAAGTTTAACTTCCTCGATGTGTGCTAGAATGACGTAACAACCTTTTCTTATTAGTTTTTGCGCCTTCAAACTACTAATAAGATTTAATTTCGCGTTGTTCTTTTCTCCGTACACCATTAAAGGTTTTCCTTTTTCACGCATAATGTGAATCGCATTTTTGTAACAAACGACCTCTGCTCTCACCTTTTTCAACCAGTCCATGCCAATTAATACATCAAAACTCTCTAACTCGACTGGTATTAAATCAATTTTAAATGTTTCATCCCCCAGTTTAATTTCTCTCTCCCGACATATATTATCTGCTGAAATTAATTTACCGTTTGCTAATTCGAGTAAAAATTTACTATCCAAAGGTGTCAATGGGCAACTTAATTTAGCACAAAATTCTCTACTCATATACCTTCTATCCGCACCCGAATCAAACAAAACATAAGCAGATTTATCGTCAATAAGAAACGTACCCGTAACAAGCTCCGGGTCTTCCTGTGCTTCTGCCGCATTAATATTGAAAACTCTTCCATGGCCCTACCCATTAGTATTCCCCTGATTCGGGCAATTTCTAATAATTTGGCCCAGTTTTCCACATTTATAACAAACAGCGTTGGTATTACTTGCTCCGACACTATTCGTTTCGGCATTACTTGTTCTGACATTATTTGTTCCTTTAGTTCTGTTAAACTTTGGTCCGTAGACCTCACACTTTGTCGCGCTATGACCATTTCTTTTACACCTATTGCAAAATGTTGTGCAAAACTCCTGATGATTTTCTTCACACCTATGACATGGCTGTTTTTGGTTTTTGTTGAAGTTGTTGTCATTGAGGTTGTTGTTGGGATTGTTATTGTTGTTAAAACGGTTGTTGTAGTTGTTGTTGTTGGGATGTTTGTTGTAGTTATTTTTAGGATTGCGGTTATTGTTGCGATTGTTGTTGCAGTTGTTGGGATAGTTGTTGTGATTGTGGTTGTAATTGTTGTTGTTGTTGTACTGGTGACTCTTGTCACCGTTTTCCTCCCACTTCCTCTTGAGTTATTTCATGTTGGCTTCTTCAGCCGCCTGCTCTTTAATTCTTCCCTCAATCTGATTTATGAGTTTATGAGCCATTCGACTTGCCTTCTGTATAGAAGCGGGCTCGTGTGAACTCACATCTTCTTGAATCCTTACTGGTAACCCTTTTACAAATGTGTCGATCTTCTCTTCTTCATCTTCGAATGCTCCCGGACACAATAGGCACAACTCTGTGAATCGTCGTTCATATGTGGTAACGTCGAACCCTTGTGTTCGTAACTCTCTAAGTTCTGCCTTGAGTTTATTGACTTCGTTTCTAGGACGGTACTGCTCGTTCATTAATTGCTTGAATGCCAACCACGGTAGTACGTAAGCAGCATTTTATCCTACCTGTTCAAGATAGGTGTTCCACCACGTTAACGCAGTGCGTGTGAAGGTATGCGTAGTGTACTTGACTTTGTCCTCTTCAGTACACTTACTTATGGCAAACACCGATTCGACTTTCTCGGTCCACCGTTTCAATCCAATTAGTCCTTTGGTTCCAACAAATTCCAAAGGTTTGCAGACAGTGAATTCTTTGTAGGAGCATCCTACACGATTTCTACACCGTTAGCTGCATTGCTAGATTTAGAGTTATTGTTGGTATGCAGCGCAGCCTGTACTGCGGCTATGTTTGCAGCAAGAAAGGTACGAAATTCCTCTTTGCTCATATTCATGGTGTGTCGAGTAGTTGGTGCCATTTCCTTCAAAATAGCCAACTGAATCGAGTTAATCATACAGAATATTAAGAGTAGTCAATAGTATTTCGTAGCATAATATGAACTCATTTATAAAAGCTTTTTCTTCATATTAGCGTTTTATAAGTTTAAATTCGGGTACTACCTACCCATTAAGTTCATACTTAGTAGCTAATATACAATTCAACTACTACAATTCCATATGAAAAACTGATTATAATAATATATCACATACAAATATTCTTCAAACTTACAACTTCGTTATATTACATATAACATGAAATATAGTACACTATGATACATGACAGTTTTGAAGATAAATCTAGTTAATACGCAAGTTGTTCAGCAAAGGAAATAAAGACACGTAATTCATAAGTGCAGAAACAAGTCATGCATTCTGATTTTACTAAGACAACTTCCCATCCTTGATCTTGTGGAAAATAACCTTTATGACCATTGGCTAGGCAGCATGTTGTAATGTCGTCAAAAGGATGAGGGTTTTGTAATGTCCAACAGCCCCGTAATAATCTAAAAACCTTGTTTCTCACCCCAACTACTGAATCCGTCACTGTGGGAAGGTTTTATTTAAAAGTTACAATCCGATGTTCTTTTTCTCACTTTGGTGAGAAGCGAACATCACTAACCCGTAAGCATAACATGCTTCTTTATGTTGCATGTTAGAAGCTCTTTCTAATTCACGAAATCCTATGTTGGGATATGTTGAGTCAAAATAGGTTCTTAACCCGTAGCGTAAAATTGCATTTGGGTTCCCCGTATTTAATGCTTTAAAGAAAACACGGCGTAACTTGCGGTCTCCCCAATGTGATATACCCCACCTATCAAAGGAAAGCCTTTTATAAACTAAGGCATTTCTGGAAAGTCTTTCAAATGTTTGACAAGTTAATTTTTCCATAACTAAATGTGCTGATGAATTCTGACCGACTCTAGACAAGATTTCCTCAATCATATCCTTTGGTAGGTCTTCTAAAATATTCGGTTGTCTACCCTTAACGCCCATTTTGTTTTTATACTGTAAAATAGACAAGGATTAGATTCGTAAAAGATCATTAACAAACAATACAAGCAATTTTTACATAGAACATAAAAGTACAAGCACACAACAATACATATAATACACAACATGATTACAACCCTCTAATCTGAATCACTGGTTTCTTCTTCTTCGGACTTGGTTCATTTTCCTAATTTTTCTAGGAATATATGGTGTTCCTCTAATACGAACCATCGTTTTCCACAATGGTTTAGAAAAACCTGGTGGTTTAGAGGTTCCCGGGTCATTGTTACATTTTAAGAAATGCCGATGTTGCCGATACATATAAAGTTCATCGGGGTTAGAATCGGGTTTCTCTATTTTTATACCTTTTCCCTTACTATTTTCTTTCGCTTTATTAAATTGGGTCGAGATAATTTCTATAACATCATCGGAATCCTCATCGGGATCCGATTCATCGAAAAATTGGTAATCTTCCCAATATTTTGCTTCCTCGGCGGAAACACCATTGACCATTATTAACTTTAGTCCGTTGGTTGAGGATTTTCTTTTATTTAAACGATTTACTATAGGTATCAATATTTCTTCCTCCGGAACCTCTTCTTCTTTCGGTTCCTCCTCTTCCGGTTCCTCCTCTTTCGGTTCCTCTTCTTCCGGTTCCTCTTCTTCCGGTTCCTCCTCTTCCGGTTCCTCTTCTTCCGGTTCCTCTTCAGAAATTTGTGAATCTTCCCAAAATATATTCGACTCTTCATTATTATTAGGTGAATCGATGGGATTTGTACTAGTGGTAGACATCTATCACACAATATCAAACATATTAAGAGATTAATATATCACATAATATTTACATGTTAATAATATATAGTTTCCAACAAAAGTGTTAAGCAATCATTTTTAAAGAAAACACGGTCGAAGTCCAGACTCACTAATGTATCCTAACAAACTCGATAAGACACACTAATGCAAATTTCTGGTTTTCTAAGACCAACGCTCTGATACCAACTGAAATGTCCCGTTCATATTGATTATAAACGTTCCATATTAATTGATTTCGTAGCGAGGTTTTGACCTCTATATGAGACGTTTTTCAAAGACTGCATTCATTTTTAAAATAACCATAACCTTTATTTTATCTATAAAGGTTTAAAAAACATTACATAGATTATCAAATAATGATAATCTAAAATATACCATTTACACACGATCATTACATAATGGTTTACAATAAGAATATATTACATCAAAAATAAGTTTCTTGAATGCAGTTTTTACATAATATCATACAAGCATGGACTCCAAATCTTGTCCTTATTTTAGTATGCAACAGCGGAAGCTCTTAATAATTACCTGAGAATAAACATGCTTAAAACGTCAACAAAAAATGTTGGTGAGTTATAGGTTTAACCTATATATTATCAAATCATAATAATAGACCACAAGATTTCATATTTCAATATACATCCCATACATAGAGATAAAATTCATTCATATGGTGAACACCTGCTAACCGACATTAACAAGATGCATATAAGAATATCCCCTATCATTCCGGAAAATTCTTCGGACATGATAAAAATGAATTCGAAGTACTAAAGCATCCGGTCCTTTGGATGGGGTTAGTTAGGCCCAATAGATCTATCTTTAGGATTCGCGTCAATTAGTAGATCGGTTTATTAATTCTTAGGTTACCAAGCAAAAGGGGCATATTCGGCTTCGATCATTCACCCATATAATGTAGTTTCAATTACTTGTGTCTATTTCGTAAAACATTTATAAAAGTACATGTATTCTCATCCCAAAATATTAGATTTTAAAAGTGGGACTATAACTCACTTTCACATATTTTTACTTAGTTGGGAAGTAAGACTTGGCCACTGATCGATTCACGAACCCATAAAAAATATGTACATATATATCAAAGTATGTTCATAATATATTTACAACATTTTTAATACGTTTTAATGTTTTAAGTTTATTAAGTCAGCTGTCCTCGTTAGTAACCTACAACTAGTTGTCCACAATTAGATGTACAGAAATAAATCGATATATATTATCTTGAATCAATCCACGACCCAGTGTATACACATCTCAGGCTAGATCATAACTCAAAGTATATATATTTTTGGAATCAACCTCAACCCTGTATAGCTAACTCCAACATTACTGCATATAGAGTGTCTATGGTTGTTCCAAATAATATATATAGATGGGTCGATATGATATGTCAAAATATTTGCATACGTATCTATGGTATCCCAAGATTACATAATATATTAGAATACATGTATAATACAATATAAGTTAGCTAGGATATGATTAATATAAATTTGTTACCAATTTTCACGTAGCTACAACAAGCAAAAATATCCAATCTTATATTGTATTATACATGTATTCTAATATATTATGTAATCTAATATAAATTTGTTACCAATTTTCACGTAGCTACAACAAGCAAAAATATCCAATCTTGTTTTACCCATAACTTCTTCGTTTTAAATCCGTTTTGAGTGTTTCAAGTTGCTATGGTTTTATATTAAACTTAAGTTTATGAATCTAAACAGAAAAAGTATAAGTTTATAGTCAGAAATACAGGTTACAAGTTATTTTTGAAAAGGTAGTCATTTCAGTCGAAAGAAGGACGTCTAGATGACCATTTTGGAAAACATACTTCCACTTTGAGTTTAACCATGATTTTTGGATATAGTTTCATGTTCATAAGAAAAATCATTTTCCCAGAAGAACAACTTTTAAATCAAAGTTTATCATAGTTTTTAACTAACCCAAAACAGCCCTGCGGTGTTACTAAGAAAGCGTATATCCGGTTTTACGGTGTTTTTCGTATTTTCCGGTTTAAAATCATTAAGTTAGCATATCATATAGATATAGAACATGAGTTTAGTTGATTTTAAAAGTCAAGTTAGAAGGATTAACTTTTGTTTGCGAACAAGTTTAGAATTAACTAAACTATGTTATAGTGATTTCAAGTTTAAACCTTCGAATAAGGTAGTTTTATATATATGAATCGAATGATGTTATGAACATCATTACTACCTCAAGTTTTGTGGATAAACCTACTGGAAATGAGAAAAATAGATCTAGCTTCAAAGAATCCTTGGATGGCTTGAAAGTTCTTGAAGCAGAATCATGACACGAAAACAAGTTCAAGTAAGATTTCCACTCGAAATAAGATTGTTATAGTTATAGAAATTGAATCAAAGTTTAAATATGAGTATTACCTTGTATTAGAAAGATATCTTACTATAAATAAGAAAGATTTCTTGAGGTTGGATGATCACTTTACAAGATTGGACGTAAGCTAGCAAACTTGGAAGTATTCTTGATTTTATGAAACTAGAACTTATAGAATTTATGAAGAAAAATTAGAACTTGAAGATAGAACATGAGAGAGATCAATTAGATGAAGAAAATTGAAGAATGAAAGTGTTTGTAGGTGTTTTTGGTCGTTGGTATATGGATTAGATATAAAGGATGTGTAATTTTATTTACTTGTAAATAAGTCATGAATGATTACTAATATTTTTGTAATTTTATGAGATATTTCATGCTGGTTGCCAAATAATGGTTCCCACATATTTTAGGTGACTCACATGGGCTACTAAGAGCTGATCATTGGAGTGTATATACCAATAGTACATACATCTAAAAGCTGTGTATTGTACGAGTACGAATACGGGTGCATACGAGTAGAATTGTTGATGAAACTGAACGAGGATGTAATTGTAAGCATTTTTGTTAAGTAGAAGTATTTTGATAAGTGTCTTGAAGTCTTTCAAAATTGTATGAATACATATTAAAACACTACATGTATATACATGTTAACTGAGTCGTTAAGTCATCGTTAGTCGTTACATGTAAATGTTGATTTGAAACATTTAAGTTAACGATCTTGTTAAATGTTGTTAACCCAATATTTATTATATCTAATGAGATGTTAAATTATTATATTATCATGATACTATGATATATTAATATATCTTAATATGATATATATACATTTAAATGTCGTTATAACGATAATCATTACATATATGTCTCGTTTCGGAATCCTTAAGTTAGTAGTCTTGTTTTTACATATGTAGTTCATTGTTAATATACATAATGACATGTTTAATTATCATTTATCATGAGTAAACATAGTGTAACAATATCTTAATATGATTCATATGTAATTAGTAAGACGTTGTTATAACGATAATCGTTATATATATCGTTTCGAGTTTCTTAATTCAATAAACACAATTTTATGTATATAACTCATTGTTAAAATAACTAATGAGATACTTACTTATCATAATATCATATTAACTATATATATAATCATATATATGTCATCATATAGTTTTTACAAGTTTTAACGTTCGTGAATCACCGGTCAACTTGGGTGATCAATTGTCTATATGAAACCTATTTCAATTAATTAAGTCTTAACAAGTTTGATTGCTTAACATGTTGAAAACACTTAATCATGTAAATATCAATTTCATTTAATATATATAAACATGGAAAAGTTCGGGTCACTAAACAGTTGGTCCGTGGTGGCATTGGTGAAGAATCCCTGCTGCTTGTTTTTCATCTACGCACCTTCTGATTATCTGATCAGGGCAAATTCTAAACAGGTAAGGGTCTTCCCAGTAGTAGTACTTGGTATCCCTGAAGAACTTCCTTCTTCGGGATGTGCTCCTTCCCTTTTGTACTACCCTGGCAACTAGGTAGTTGGCCATGTCAGCATACCAAGGAATTTTTCTATGATATCTTGTTCAGCAAGTTGTTCCATCGCCGGGTTTCCCAAATGACTAAGATGGTCTGCTGCGATGTTCTCTGCTCCTTTCTTATCTTTAATTTCAATATCGAATTCTTGAAGGAGTAAGATCCATCGTATGAGTGTTGGTTTAGCATCTTGCTTAGTGAATAGATATTTAAGGGCTGAATGATCTGTATAAACCGTATTTTTGGACAGGATGAGATAGGAAAGGAATTTGTCAAAGGCGAATACTTCAGCTAGTAGCTCCTTTTCCGTGGTAGTGTAGTTCTCTTGCGCTCCGGTTAAGGTTTTGCTGGCGTAATAGATTGGATGAAAGTGCTTATCTATTCGTTGTCCGAGTACAGCTCTAACTGCGAAGTCACTAGCATCACACATGATTTCAAATGGTAAACTCCAATCAGGAGCTATCATGATGGGTGCATATGTTAGTTGCTCCTTCAGATAGTTGAATGCTTTAATACATTCTTCATCGAAGACAAACAAAACTTCCTTTCCTAGGAGATGAGTGAGAGGCCGTGTGACCTTTGAGAAATCTTTAATGAAGCTATTCAATCCTAGATTATCCGATTAAGGTTAATCAAGGATTGAGTGCAATGAGAGGGTATAATGGATGTCGATTATGGTTTTGGGACCTTATTGTCATATTTTGTTAAGTGCTAAACGATCAACAACCATGTCCCGGTCTTCGCAAATTACCTTAACCAAACAATGATCAAGTCTCGGGCAAAGTCACGAGAGAGATCAATATGGCTAGAGCAATTCTTCCAAAATCAACAACCTAAAATGAGAGGTCAAGCTCCCTATTTATAGGTTCAGGAGTTACACGGAAGTAAGACGTGCGGGCACTTAGGAATTCCGCACAAACACTGCGAGAATCCTTCACACTCTTTAATATTCTGCGTAATCCTACCGCGTTCATTTGGGCTTTACCGCGGTTTCAGTGTCTTGTGCTTTTGCCTTTAAATGCCTTTCCGAATTAAAAATGTACATATACATATGTATGTATATGATCAAGTCCCCCCAGTTTATTGTGTTACAATTTCGCAGAAAATGTAAGACAATAAACTCTAAAAAAGAAAAATTGTATTCTGTACGGTTCTTAAAAACCATTCACATATGTTACGCAGTTTCGTATATCACCTAGATTATCCACTCCCATTATATTTTTAACTCTAACGGCTATATTTCTAGCCGTTACAATCCCTTCGTATTTTAATAACCGTTGGTTCATCATGATTATTTGTAAACGGCGATTTTGTAACCTTATGAGTATAAATAGAGAACATAACCGCATATTTCTATTTTCACTTTCTCCCACTAATTTCTCTCTCTAAAAAAGTGCGTTTACAATTTGCATCGCATTCATTCAACTTACTGCATTTTCCTTTCTCATATTTAGCCAAATCACCTAATTACTTTCCATCATGTCTACATCACGTTCTCCAGCAACCTCAAGTCCTTTAGTGACTGATTACAATTCACTTATTACCGAAGAGTTACTTGAACAGATCAAGCTTAATTATCCGATGCTTGATCAATTCATACCTATTGCACCTGCACCAGGTATTACTGCTGACAATCCCCCAAAGGATTATATTACCATATACGAAACCTCGCTATACTTAGGCAATCTGAGGCTTCCTTTTACTGACTTCTTTTTAACTGCGTGCCAGTTTTACGTAGTTGGTCCTGGCCAATTGCATCCTAATACGGTGGCAAAACTTATATTATTTGAGATGTACTGTAATGCCATCAATAGGCCAGCTTCTCTGGACGTATTCCGCAAGTTTTCTACCATCTTAACTCACGATGCCAGCTGGTTTACCTTCAAGTGCCGCAATGGTGTTATGGACACACCAAAAGAGAATGTTGGCAACTGGCAACAATCTTTTTTCTTTATAAAAAACACTGCTCTCCGCGGATACAAGAAGATCAACACCTGGATAACTGCATGTTCTAAATACAGCAAAGACCGCGTTACCCTTGATGAATATGAAACAGAAACCTTTCAACAGATCATCAATACGCGTCTCCAAATTCGCCCTTATGGAATTGTGCCTTTACACGTAGGCAGAATTTCTACGCACTGGCCATGGGCAAACGAAATTGGCATCTTCAAGGATGCAGATGATAATGGTATATACTTGTCTTATTTACAATTTTTCTTTTGTTAACGCGTATTTTCATATATATACAACTGTTAACATTTACCATTATTTTCGCAGAGATTTCTCTCGCCCAGCTTATGCGTTAGAAGAATATCACAGGATACACTTCTTATCGTCGTTCATTAGAGGATGAAAAAATTACCGACGTTGAAGAGCCACTGATTAATGAGAACACGATTGCGGAAATTCATGAAAAGTCGAAACGCAAAAGTTCTACAATTAATCTCGCTGCTTCAGAAAAGAAACGCTCAAAACGTGTTGTTCAAGATGATTCCGAGGAGGAAGGTATACAAAATATTTGTTACAATCTCTTTATAAAAAATACTGCATTCGTACTGCAATTATTACGCATTCATACTGCATTTGCTTAATATAAAATTTTTTTATGCAGAACCCATCGATCTTACAAAAAGTTCACAAGAAGGTCCGCAGTTTAATATCTCTCAGGATATTCCGCACAATATTTTTGATAAAGGGTTTACTCCCGCAAGCCCAATTATGTCAGTTAAATTCGACCATCTCCATGAACATGTGAACATCGATCGTGAAACAGCCGCATACCAATTATATAAGCTTGGATCTGCAGTTCCTGCAGATGTCCGTTAGGAGTTTGAAAAATTTGATGATGAAACCATGGAAAGTGCTAGAGTGCAGAATCTGTATGCAGCAGTGTGTTTTCTTGTGGATGACATCCCTCGCAGGGATAAATTAGTCCAAGAGCTTATAGCCCAAGAAAAAGCATTAAAGCAGGCCGATAACAAGATTGCACGTTTGGAAAAAGAAAACGCCAAACTTAAAAAAGAACTTGGAACAACTCAAACTGCACTTCAATCAGCCGAGGTGCAAGTGACTACGCTCACTACTGCGCTTGAATCCCAACAGCAGTTTCCAACTACAGATAACCAGTTTAAACAACTTGTCGCATATCTCCCCAACCTTAGCCATAAGATCATGGATTCCAAAACAGTTTCGCAGAAATTCCAAGCGTACCTTAACGCGGTTAAGCTTCGCGAACACTGCGAGTTTCTGTCAACAATCTCAGATGCTTATGGTATTGGTCCACCATATCCAGAGGTCATAGATAAGGAAGTATGCGATATGGAGGTTGCAGAGAAGATTTATAGCGAAACCAGCCAAGGCATAGAGCGTATTGATATTCCAGCTCTTGCCGCACTTAGCCAACAGGAGAATATTACTATTAAGGACATTATGGAACTTGAATTGTAATCGCATAGTAAATTCGCAATTATGATTGCGTGTATTTTTTGTAACACATGACCGCTGTCGTATGCAGTTTCATTAATGGAAAATGTTTATATCAGTTGCAACTTTTTATTTTTATAGCGCTTTAAGTACTTTTCAATATTCATAATCACTAGCATTGTCCTTTGCATTTTCACTGTTTATTATTGTGCACATAATAAACAACTACTTTATGCGAAACAACATGTATGCACGTGTGTTCACACATTATGAATCTTCTAAGTCCGCTAAAACGATCCTTAGGCAAGTTTGTGTTTTATGCGAAGCATCCAAGCATTTAAATATCTTGGGAAAATTATAAATATTAATCTTTTCGCATACACTTTTTATTTATTGTAACATTAAGTGGGCTTTATCATCACTTATGCAATTTTGAGCCTGGTACTTTCACACCGCTCCTGAATTACAATTTTCGCACAAATTTGCGTAAATTTTCAATGATATCCATTGTTTCATTTCGCATAACAAAATGGATATTAATTAAAACAGCATTATTTTGGTAAAACCAATTACATTCTGAGCCTTAATATAATTCTGCATAAAGTGGGCTTCTCCATCACTTTAGGCCTCATTCTCCATCATTCAGTTATATATTCATTATGTATCATAGTTTACGCGATATAGTTATAATGATATTATAACAGAAGTTGAAACACTTTATTTATTAACATTTTGTTGTTTCAAACAACATACAGTAAGTAAAGACAATTTCCAACTTCACCTCTAGACAATAATATGCGTGTGAAAATCCGCATTTCCATTATTCGCACTAAAACTTCCATGCGAAATTACAAACACCCACATTTAAAATCAATCTATCACCATAACCTCCATGTTTGTAACCACTACATGACCTTCTATTCCCACATTTCCATTCATTATTATAGATGCACACAATGGCTGTTGAACAGCAGATGTAACTGTCGCAATGCCTTTACAAGTTGCAAACTTTACCATCCCATGAATTGGGGATGAAACAATGCCCAGCTTACAAACAGCGGGGCACCCCAAAAGAATGTTATAGCGTGAAACATTATTCATTACATACAGATTCAATAAAGCTTTACGCAAAAGCTGTGCATTTTGTTCATCAACAACTTCGATTTCCAACTCTAACTGCCCTATAGGCCACGCAGATTCGCCAGAAAAGCCTGATAAAGATATTGCGGTTGGCTTTAGCTTGGATTGAACAACCTTTGGCAGCCTGCGAAAACACTGATTATACATAACATCAACACTACTACCAGTGTCTACGTGAACTTTCATTACTTGAATACCCAATCTCGCAAGCTTGCATGATATCACAATTGGTTCTTCTAAAAATCCGCAACCATTTTCTGACGCGAAAGTTATAGGCTCAAGTTTCCATTTCTCATAACTTTCGGTTTTTGCGTTTGTATATCACCATTAACAGTCACCATGTTTATGACTTGAATTTGCTGCAAAGTATCCTTCTTTCCAACCACCTTCGCACCTAAGTTTTTAACCGCGGGTGCTTTGCACTCTTGTTGTACCACCGAATTAACATTTGGTGTTTTTGGAGTAGCAGCTAATGAGGGTACAACGATTGCATCAGTGGAACTTGCTTCCCTGTTAATTAAAAGGTGATTGAATTTTCCCTGCCCAACCGCGTCTGCGATTAACTCAACAAGGTCACGTCATCTGTTTGTATCATGTCCATAATCATCATGAAAGATAAAAAATTTTGACTTGTCACGCCTATTGTTATCACTTAACTGCGGTGGGTCTGGAAATGGCTTAGCAACGCGCTCTTGTAAGAGTATTTCCTTTGGCGTCTTGGAAAATGTTTGAATTACAGCAAAGGAATCATTATTCCATTTTCGCGTGTAATTCCTGTCGCGATTATTATAACTTTGATTTCCGCCATCTAAATTAGTTCGCTGTCGATCATTACGCCAATTTCCACCGTTGTTATTCCTTCTTTGCTGACCAGATCCGCGGTTATAATCGCGGTATCCATCCCCATTACCATCACGGTATGTGTCATTATCATCACGCCAATTTCTGTCCTTGCCCCATCCGTAATGTTGCACGATATTACTGTCCTCACCACAGCGAATATAATCATATGTTTCCTGCATAACTTTAGCAAAATTAGGCGGAACATCTCTGCGAAGGCGTCGCACAAGGGTTGGGTGCCTTTGCGGATTTATCGCATGCACAAAACCAGAAATTTTTTGATCTTCATTAAGATTTGGGATTTTTTGACATTCATAAATGTACCTTGTCAATAAACTTCCCAATGTTTTCTTAAAACCCTGTTTAATGTCATGGCACTCAATGTGCGTCTTTTTCCGCGGTAACAAGTTTTGAAATTGCAAGAGAAATTTTTATCTTAGATTAACAAATCCCGCAATGCTTCTTGCATTTAGATTATGAAACCATTCACGCGGTAATCCCTGCAACACCATTGGGAATACGTGGCACGCAACCGCCTCATCCCAATTATACGTGATTACAACACCTTCAAATCTTCTCAAAAAATCAAGTGGATCTGTTAATCCTGAATACACACCCAAAGTTGCAGGCACAATGGGTGGTGTGGTGATTGGGTAATCAGATATGTGCTCCACAAACTTATCAATCGCAAATGTAATTTCAGTTACCTTTTTTGGCCGCACTTCTTTATTTTCCGCGCAATATTTCTCAATCATTTGCTGTATAACATCTGGATGCTCAAATTTGTGTTGCATATCTTTTGGTTCCAACTTTTTAAACATATCTGCTAAAAATGTTTGTGCATTTTCCATTTTTGCAGCCTGGGATGTTTCTCCTTCTTCATAGTAACACGGAACAGGCGTGGAAGGCCTTTTGTGTTTTAACTTCGCAATTTCCACCACTTCAGGATCACTTTCAAAATTTTCAGAATTATCAGAATTTGGCAATACAACTTTAGCACCTTTCGCTTTCTTTAAAAGTAGCACTGGTGAACCAAAAGCTCTTTGGTCTTGCACTTCATCTCGCACACCTTCATTATGTTGTATTACTAACCTTTGCGCATTCGGTGATGATTCATTGAGTGGCCATTCAAAATTGTTTGTAATACGGAGGTCAAAACCTCTTTCCTTTAACAATTTCTTTGCCTCTAAAGGCGTGAGCACTTTTTTCGCATTCTTTTTTGACATTCCTTTTTCTGCGGTTTCAGCACCACTATGCGTATTACCTTCATTAACTGACATTTTATCCATTTTTGTCTGCGCATTTGCGAATGCTAATTTGGAATTTGTTTCTTCTGTTCGCTGTTCTTCACGCGTCTGCGGCACATTCCGCCTGGCCGCATTCATTTTTTCAGCTAAAACATTTGATTGCGTTTCTTCCATTGCTTTAGCATTTGCAGATGCTTTCACAAGCAATTCTTTAGTTTGCTGACTAACTTCAGGACTTGATTGAAAGTCAAAATTCGAAGCATTTTTCGGATCCAATGCACCTATAGTGCTTGCATTCTTCTTTTTATTGCACGTAGTCATGTGTATTCAAGAATAACTTGAAATTTTCACTTCTATTGGATTTAAGAACACCTTCCTGCAATATAATACAGAAAGCAACACGATTAGAATTAGAAAATGAGTTTAATAGCTCGATTGTAACGAACACAAACTTCTCATTCCAATTCTATTCGTGTCCCACGGATGGGGCCAATTGATCAATCCTAGATTATCCGATTAAGGTTAATCAAGGATTGAGTGCAATGAGGTGGGATAATGGATGTCGATTATGGTTTTGGAACCTTATTGTCATATTTCGTTAAGTGCTACACGATCAACAACCATGTCCCGGTCTTCGGAAATTACCTTAACCAAACAATGATCAAGTCTCGGGAAAAGTCACGAGAGAGATCAATATGGCTAGAGCAATTCTTCCAAAATCAACAACCTAAAATGAGAGATCAAGCTCCCTATTTATAGGTTCAGGAGTTAAGCGGAAGTAAGATGTGCGGGCACTTAGGAATTCCGCACAAACACTGCGAGAATCCTTCACACTCTTTAATATTCTGCGTAATCCTACCGCGTTCATTTGGGCTTTACCGCAGTTTCATTGTCTTGTGCTTTTTCCTTTAAATGCCTTTCTGCATTAAAAATGTACATATACATATGTATGTATATGATCAGAAGCGTCGGTAAAAACCGACATGTCCAAGGAAACTCCTTACCGATTTTACTGTGGTAGGTTCTGAAAGTTTTGTTATGGTCTCAATCTTAACCTTATCAACTTCTATTCATGTTTTTGAAATCTTATGTCCTAAAACTATCCATTCTTTAACAATGAAGTGACATTTTTCCAATTCAGAAATAAATTTGAATCTTCACACCGGGTGAGCATCTTGTCAAGGTTAGAAAGGCACAAATCAAAGGTACTACTAAAGACTGAGAAGTCGTCCATGAAGACTTCCATACAACGTTTAATCATGTCGTAGAATATTGCTACCATGCATCGCTGGAATGTAGCTGATGCATTGCATAACCCAAGGGCATGCGACGATAGGCAAATGTTCCATAAGGACAGGTGAAGGTTGTCTTCTCTTGGTCCTTTGGATCGAGGGGAATCTGAAAGTAGCCGAAAAAACCATCGAGGAAACAATAGTATTCATTTTGATCGATGAAAGGTAATGGAAAATGATCTTTTCGGGTTGCATCATTTAGTTTACGATAATCTATGCAAACCCTCCAACTGGTGACCTCCCGTGTTGGAATAAGCTCATTATTTTCATTTTGAATTACGGTCGTCCCTCCCTTCTTGGGTACCACTTGAACACGACTGAACCATGGTGAATCAGAAATGGGATAGATCAGACCGGCATCCAGAAGATTGATTACTTCTTTCTTGACGACTTCTTGAATCATAGGGTTGACCCTTCTTTGCCTCAGAACTGATGGTTTGAAATCATCTTCTATGAAGATCTTGTGGGTGCAATAGTTGGGGCTGATTCCTTTTATGCCGGAGATCTTCCAAGCAATTGCCTTCTTATGTGATTTCAAAACTTGAATCAATTTCGCCTTCTCTTGTGGCGTGAGGTCTTTTGAGACGATTACAGGGAGTTGGGATTCTCCTTCTAATAATGCATACTCCAGATTGTCGGGTAACTTCTTTAATTCCAATTATGGAGGTTCCTCGATAGATGGCTTCATTCTAGCTATCTCCTTTCGGTCTAACGAGTCATATCTCTTCTGGAATTCTGATTCTTCAGTAGCGGTCACTGATGCTATATGTTCTTCGTTTTTGGAAATTTTCCTTCTTAATGCTTCCTCTTCAGAAACGTCTTCCTTAGTTTCGAAGGTTGGTTCAGGAATTTCCCCACAGTCCTCTTTTGACTGGGGTTCCTGAAATATCGGAATGAAATATGTTTCTTCATTCGGTCTTCTCCTTAAAAGAGGTAGGGGAATGCCTTGTCCTAGAGGTGCTATTCGGATAGTTTTGCCAAGAAAATTACTTTCAGAGAGGGGAGATTTGTGTTGACTAGGGTTTATGGTTTAATGGATGTCGAGATTTCCTTCAGGAGGTGTAAAGAACAGATCCTTAGAAATTTGATCTTGACTACATATAGCCATGGTTTCTTCCAGGTATTCGTTGACGAGTTCTTGAAAAGAATCGGAGAGATTCACATCTTCTTTACGAGGATGGTTCATGAGACGGTCAACATTGAATGTGATTTCTTCTCCTCCAACCCTTAATTTCAGTGATTTCTCGTGCACATCAATTACGGCCTTGGCAGTATTTAAGAATGGTCTGCCAAGAATGAGCGGGACCTTCATGTCTTCCTCAATATCCATAATGATAAAATCAACGGGAAATGCGAACTTATCCACTCTGACTAGGACATCTTCAGCTATTCCTCAAGGAATCTTAATTGATCTGTCTGCGAGTTGGATAGTCATTCTGGTAGGTCTTAAGTCATTTAATCCTAGCTTTTTGAATAATGAATAGGGCATTAGGTTTACACTGGCTCCTAAGTCTGCTAACGCATTGCTAATTTGGACATCTTGCAGATATCAAGGTACCGTAAATCTTCATGTATCTCCTAACTTAGGGGGAATACCATGTTGTAACACTAATGAGCATTCTTCACTTAAGGGCAAGCTAACTATCTCTCTTAATCTCTCTTTGTTTGTAAGCAGTTATTTGAAAAATTTAGAGCAGTTTGGCATTTCTACTAAAGCATCTACTAGTCGTACATTCAAATGCAAGTTCTTGATAATATCCCAATACTTAGCGAATTGCGCTTCTTGTTTTTCCTTCCTAAGCCTACCTGGGAAAGGTATGCGGGTGCGTAGAATAATTTCCGGGGCCTTAGGAGAGATAGGTTCCGGTGGATTGACAACCGGGTCAATTGACACAGGTTCCTTATCTGGAAAATTTTGTATGGGTATATTAACAGTTGTTTCTTTCCCACCTCTAGTGACTACTAGGGCATCAAACTCACTGCACTCTATATCAACTTTAGTGGTTAAACTTTTAAGCGTAAGCTGAAAATTGGTTATTAATTCTTCAAAAGTCTTTATCAAAGTGTCGAACTTATTTTGACATTCTATGACTTGAAGGTTTATCATGTATTGCTTTTTCATAAATTCAACTAAAATTTCCTTAGAGTGGAGAGTAGGTTTGTGTAATGGGAAGATTATATTATGATCCGAGCTATTTTGCTGTTTATGTGCCCATGTAGGGTAAGGATACCTTAGATTGGTTCTAGTAGCATCGGAGTTTTTAGGAATTGGTAAAATTTGAAGAGTGAGGGTGAGATCTTATAACCTGGTTTCCAGTATTTTTACCGTATGCGCGAAGACGTCATCCTTCTCAGCAGCTTCATTGCTCCAATTTTCCTGTTGTGCAGCTGTTGTATCCAAGAGATTCCATTCTTCGTCTGCTGTTCGGGACATGAAATTTCCTTGCGAGGCCATGCCTAGGAGAGACTTATCATCTTTGGTCAATCCATTGTAAAGCGTACAGATTATGTCTGCCCAACTTAACGAATGATTCAGACATCTTTTAAGCATCATCTTCATTCTATTCCTTGCTAGACACAATGAATCGTTTTCTTTTTGAGAAAAGTTTGTAATGTCATTTCTTAAACAGGTTTGTAGGGAGGGTGGATAAAATTTGTATAGAAATTTAGTGGCTAGTTCCTCCCATGAATGTATTGAATTCGGGTTAAGTTCGTCCAACCATGCTAGAGCGTTTGCAGACCGCGGATATTGAAAAAGATGAAGTTTCAAAATATTTTTCTCGTTTTCTTCCTTTTTAAAAGAGTCAACCAGACTGATAAATTTGTTTAAGTGAAAGTTTGGATCGTCAGTCGGTAATTCTTGAAATTTATAGATCATACTGACTAGTTTAATCATGTGTGAACTGATCTCAGGAGTTCCTTCGGTTCTTAAGGTGATTGGTCCTCCTCTTCCCTCAAAGCATGTGTAACATCCGTGTTACATCCGTCCCACATCGGTTGGAGAGGGGAACGAAGCATGCCTTATAAGGGTGTGGAGACCTTTCCTAGCATGACGCGTTTTGGGACCACAAGCGCAGCAGATCCCATGAGAACTCTGCAGTTAAGCGTGCTCAAGCGAGAGCACTACCAGGATGGGTGGCCTCCTGGGAAAGTGCTCGTCGTGTTTAGTCGCCAAAAAAAATCCGTGCGCCTACTGGCAAAGCGGACAATATCATGCTACGGGGAACGTATTACCTAGGATGTTACAGATGGTAACAGAGCCAGGACCCAGACCAAACATGCACAGCGAGGACGCTGTGTCCCATTAGGGGGGAGGATTGTAACATCCGTCCCACATTGGTTGGAGAGGGGAACGAAGCATGCCTTATAAGGGTGTGGAGACCTTTCCTAGCATGACGCGTTTTGGGACCACAAGTGCAGCAGATTCCATGAGAACTCTGCAGTTAAGCATGCTCAGGTGAGAGCACTACTAGGATGGGTGACCTCCTGGGAAAGTGCTCTTCGTGTTTGGTCGCCAAGAAAAATTCGTGCGCCTACGGGCAAAGCGGACAATATCATGCTACGGGGAACGTGTTACCTGGGATGTTACAACATGACTTATGCATAGAAGAAAGGGTATTTTGCTGTTTCATTTTTTAGATTTTCTATTTAAAAGGACTTACAAGTAACTTTTAGAAAATATTAATTGACTAAAAGGATCGATAATTTAATAAAAACAATTATTCTTGAACTTCAGTCGCTAGCCTTATCGGATATCTTAACTGATAGGATTTCTTACAGATTACTTGTATCTAGGTGGCCAAGCCGACTACGAGTAGGCATGATCCTTTTGGTTCCAATATAATTGGAGACTGTTCGGAAAATCCAACAACCAAGTCCGTGTATAATTGTCTTTATTAGACACCACAAAACAATACTTTTGTCTGTTTAAAATCTTTCTCAATCAAAACATTCGATCCCCGGCAACGGTGCCAGAAAACTTGATATGCTACTTACGATATGGCCGAAATGAACGGTTTTATTCGTGCGGTGTCGATAGGCCGCAGGATGTCCGATTCAGTTGATCAGTGTAGCACACAGTGGTTTTGTTTATTTATATTATGCGGCCTAAATTTACTTTTACTTTCTAAGGTGTAGAAGGCGTAAGTTAACCTAGTGTCGTATTTTTGAATAGATTAACGAATTAAAAATCAAGTGGATAATTGTCTTTTATTTAAATTACCTAGAAAAGGATAGTAGGTGGTTTAAGCTAAAAGTCCTAAGTGAGGAAAGGTAAATAAGTGGAAAGATATCCGGAGTATGCAGATCAATGAAATGTTGACCAAAATATCAGTGTTGGGTTATGGAAAGGTAATTATGCTTATGTTAAAGCTATGCTTGGAATGATGTAGATCTAGTTGGATGAGCCAATTACACAGACCTACTTATCTCTGAACTCTCATAGTTCTCTTTGAGCAGTGAGAAGCATGTCACTTTGTTGTATAATTGAAAGGTAGCTATACCTCGGAAGTTATCCTCAGTAAATTACTAGGTTTATTAGTGAGTTGAGCTCTAATCCTAACCCTCGTTATCAGTTTGGTTATCTGAATAACAACGTACCGTGTTGATTGAACACTGATCACAAACGGAAGGAGTTCATCGGTTTAAGTTGGCAAAATCTTAAATGAAAAATGACAACCATTCCATCATACTAATGAGATCATATCAGTTCAAGCATTATACAGCATTACAGTTGATATACTGAAAGTAAAGCAGATAGAAACCTAATAAATACCTAAACAGTTGAAATGACTTATTCCTAAGGCAACAATCAAACAAGAACATTCAATAGGCTTTGGTTATACAGTGAAGGCACTAGCTAGATATAAACTGCTCCTAAGAAGTCTCTTCGGAACAGTCAATAGGCATACTAGGTCATTCATGTCTCAATTCCTAAGTTCCGTGTCTTAAAAGCGCATTAGATGCCTCTCGGGAACCCCGGCCATAACGAGTTCATAGAATCTTCAGATACAGTTTAACCAGGGGTCTTAATCCTATGAAGTAGCTAATTTCATATAGGTGGACAAGTCCTGATCACAACCTAAGTTGGTCAATCCTTAAGATGCTAACATATAAACCTATCAGACTTTCTAGTTCAGTATTACGACAGTAATCGTACTAAATTAACATAATTACACTAACCCAAACTTCTATCATGGCAACATACAGATTAATTAAGCTATCATTGTAATATCGGAATACATTATTAAACATAAAAAAGTAAGAACACATGTTTAATACAAAATACAAGCGTTTCGGATAAAAACCTGAAAAGGCTGAAGAAATCTGCTCGAGATCGCAGGGACTCGCCGGGATATCCTCCAGAAAATAAAATCTAAGCTAACTACTACTAAAAACTAACTAAAAGCTTGAAAATATAAAGTGAATTACAAATTGACTGTGTGTTGAAATGGATGGAGAGAGCCCTTTAAATAGACTTGAAATTTGCCTGCAAACGGCTGACATGCCGTTTGGCAGGCCGTTTGTAGGGGCTGTTTGCCAGATCAAGCCGTTTGCAGGGGCTGTTTGATCAGGGCGTGTGGCAGGCCGTTTGGCTGCCTGGTCAGCTGAAATTCACTGGATCGTAACTTTTTTTCTTGTCTTTCACTGTTTTCGCTCTAGAATCTCCGTTTTAGCTCCGTTTTACTTGATTATTTTTGCATCACCTTCATAATTACTTAATCTACAAAATCAACCGAAAAAGCGATAATTTTTCCGAAAAAGTTTGAATCTTTATTGTTCTAGGGCTTAATATTTGGGGGTAAAAATGTGACTTTTTGGCCGATATCAACTATCTGTGTCACCCTTTGGTAAGAGAAGTCTATCAGATACAGCGCAAGATCGACTGAGGCACATCGGTTGTAGTAAGTCTATCAAGCTTTGGATTTCGACTGAGAACTCTTTCGTAGTGAAACATCTAACTAGATCCTTAGTACATTGTAGGTCCCAGACCATGCTAGTGTAGTCACCAAGCATATAAACTTCGTATGTGCATGCTGAAGCACAACGGTTGTTGTAAGCTGTACCTCTGCTTAGTATGGCCGTGGAACCCGGTCAGTGCTGATGAGTACACTGCACCATAACGCGGTCTCAAGCATTGCACCCCGCTTGAGGGATTCTTGGTTAATTAAGGAACTATTTGTTTAAACACATAAAGGATTGGACCGTTAGGATAACCGAACGTGTTCATGGAAGTCAACTTGAATTGGCCATGGTGTTCTTTATGGTTGAACTCTTTTAAGGGCCTAACTACCTTTTAAACCCAATCGTTAATGAAAGCATTGAAACACATCACGTCTCTCGGATATGGTAAACCCTGTATTCTATTATTCTTAAGAAAGTTTAGACCCTTGTGGAATGTTAATACGTCACCCAACCGAGTCGCTCAATTGGATGAGCTGTCTGAACGTGTATGCCTGTAGTCAGATTGCACGGGCGTCGGGGGTAAGGGACGTTGTTGTCTATTCAGAATCTTCAAGCCTATCGCATTACCCAGTAACATGTCTTACGATAGGGGCGTTTAGGACCAGTGTAATGAATATAAGGTCCCTACCTATTCATGAGCCAAAATTCCATAATCCTGGCAGAATAACTGATGGACTCAGAGTATGCACTTGCTTTAGCCTTATCTGAATTACGAATTTTATTGCATTTACTTTATTTGTCTTATGAATTAGAAAAAAACCCAAAATTAGGTAACCACTACTCCTCTTTATAATTATCTTAGGCTTTAAATATAGGTTCGATTCTACTGATATCTTAGAAATACGACCCTAGGTCATACTTCCCTTACTCATAATAATGAGTAGTACGATATAGGCCCCGCTAAATATAAATTTAAAACAGTACCCCCTTTTTGGTGACTAATTCAGACGTGTTGCTACCTAACAACACCGCACGAATAAAACCGTCCGTTTTGGTCATATCATCGATCATTAGAAGCATAATTGTTGTATGCTTATTTGTTTATTATGTAGTTTCCTTGATCTGCATACTCCGAATATCTCTCCATAACCTTTACTTTTTCCGCAAGTAAAACTTTTAGTTTTATCAAAACCGCTATTAATCTTCTATCTAGACAATTCAACCAAAGACAATTATCCCATTTGTAAGTAACTAGAGGGCAGTGAATAGTTACTTAATACGATTTTTAAAAATTTTTCGATGATCAACAAGATTTGAACAATCCTTGATCAGTTTAATCAACTCAAACCAGTGTGTGACGTGTTTATGTTTGTAGTAATGCGGAATGTAAGGTAAAGGACATAAACACAAGGATATATAATGGTTCGGGTGGATGTTAACTAATCTACCTTAATCCACTCCCCGATTTACTAATCGGGAGTTTTGCTTCACTGAGCACTTTTCTCCAAAATCTGGTGGAGCTCCGATTTACAAGCCTTCTACTTCTTCTTAGACAACAAACCTAATCCTTCTATTCATTGGAAAGATTACCTCCAATTTAGATCAACTTGTCTTCACCTTGGACAAGTATTAATCTCCGATGGGATTAATCAACTCCCTAGTTCCCTTTAAGGAAGATGATAGTTAAGCTAGCATATGCTTCTAATTACAAAGTACAAAGACTCACCCTTTCTAGTGATGACAATCCTAAGACAATTCTAAGGATTAATACAAAACTATGTAAACTCACAAAGATAGTAATTTGAAAGTAAGTTTACAACCCCTTCTATAATCTATAAGATTATAGAACTTCTCTTGCTAATCACAAACATATGTATAAGTGTTATGTTCTTGTGATTCTCTGATGATTTTAAGTTGTAGCATGCAAGAGGTTCTAAGTTTTCAAAGTTCTCCAAGTCTTTCTATTTATATGGAGAGATAAAAAAGTAGCCGTTGCTGCAGCTTGGATCACGTTCGACCGTGGGTCGACCGCACGCGGTCCCGTCCAAAACACTTATCCATTGTATAGACGTTTGAATTAGTTTTGAACATTAATCTTTGGACTCTTTACTTCATTTATCACCTGCAAAAGATACCCAACATTTATACAAGTACTATATGCATTAAATGTTCATTTACCTTGGATGTATTGCCTTTATAGTGACTTGTCATGCTCAAAGTGGAAAGTCTAACATTCTTGGATACAAGTCAAGATAATCATCTGAGGCAATCTCAGTTTTGTCATAATCTTTTGTTTGTAATTAACACATTTTCTAAATCCCTATTGGTTGGTCAATATGTCATTGATGTAACGACCCGACTTTTTCGACTTGCTTTTGCGCTTTGTGCTTTCACGAAACTGCGTATATGTACGTACTGAGCTAGTTTATACTCTGGGATCTTATTTAATGATCAACAAGCTATTAAGTGTGTAATCACTTAACTTGATCCCCAAAAGCTTTTATGACCATTGGTGTCACTAGACGTTTAAAACGAGCTATGTATTTCGATACACGTTTAACTTTGGTCATAATCGGAATATTATGACTACGAAACACTAATTGTTATTTTATAATAACAATTACTTGGATTTTTGGATGCTTAATTACGCTTAGTAATTTACTAGAGCACACTAGTTAGTCTTGTTGGACTTTCTACATTGTTGGACTTTAGCCCACCCTACACTAGCTAATGGACTATTTAATTAGCCCAATTATAATAAGTTAGTAACCCATATTAATGAAAGAAAAATGCCCATTTATTAGAGGGAACATACTAGCATTTTTGTTAAGCATTATCCTTAATGTTGCATGGGATCCTAACATAAGCACCAACTTTAGACAACTATTAATCAAAAAGCAAAAAGTTGTCCCCCTTGTCCCCCTCCCATAACCACGGCCACCACACCCCTCCCACCTCCTCACCACCTATAAATATAAGCCTTATTTCACCCATTCTACACTTGATCTCATTTGCAATTTACACATACTTGCTCTCTAATTCTCTCTCTAGTCTTTCTCACTCTAAAAAGTGTAAGTTTTAAATTTTATTCTTCTTTTTTTATTCTTCATAAAGTTGACATCATCATCATCATTTTATGGATCTAGCTTTTAGCTTTTGATCTTGTTATATCTTAAAGATTCAAACTTGGGTTTGAATCCTTCAAGAACATGGAAGATTCAAGCTTTCTATCTTTGAATCTTCACTTATTTTGTAGATCTAAATTTTTTAGCTTTAATCTTGTTATTTTGTTATAAAGATTCAAACTTGTGTTTGTAATCTTCATGTATCTTAAAGATCCAAGCTTTATGCTTCAAGATCTTCAAGAACACTAAAGATCCAAGCTTTTTAGCTTAGGGTTTCATTATTATGTTAAAGATCTTAGCTTTTTAGCTTATAGTCTCATTACTTTCATTATTTTGTTAAAGATCTTAGCTTTCTAGCTTATGGTCTTATTAATCTTGTAAAGATCCAAGCTTTCTAGCTTAGGGTTTTCTTAATACTTGAGATCTAAGTTATTATTGTAGATCTCACTTACTTGGAACCTTTTTTTGTTTGTTGTGATGATAAAGATCAAGCCTTCATCATCACATATGATATAGATGCATGAACTTGTGTAAAATGGACAAAGGTTGAAGCTTTATTGGATTCATGCAATAAAGAGGCAATCTTGATGTTCAAAACTTGTAGAATGATAGATTTTACTTTTAGTTGTATGTTTATGGTTGAACCTTGGTCAAAGTGATGCTAAAACATCAAAGAGTTGTACACTTGAAGCTTACAAGCATCAAGGATGAGAACCGTGATGAGCATCAAGCACCAAGAACCTCACCGGAGCATTTGTTTGCTGTTTTTCGGGGTCTGATTAGACTCCTTGGCTTCTGGAAAATTAATTTTCAGATAGTTCGTTTCGATTAGATGACTTTTCGTTTAGGCCTCGACTTCATCCGATATACAGTTTAGGATTTATGGCCTTCCGAAAGTCACTACGCCCTTGTAACGTTGTGCTGAAATTTCTGACCTACTCGCACTTAAACCGTCGCCACAGTCAAACAAAGACGAGTTAGGTTCTGAAAATTGGTGAACGGTTAGAGGACTCACATACGGAGCCGTAGCCACTGACTACGCGTCTTTTCTATTTGTAGAGAGGTCGTAACAGCTGTCCAAAATCAGCCTTTTGTTTCGATCTCTATTCTTGTTAAACTTACCTTAGTATTGATGAATGATGATGATAATGATGATGACACTTAAACTTAATTTATTCACTTTTAACCTTTTGGGACAACATACTGACTTAGTGACCTTTGACTTAGGTTGACGACCTTTTGGACCGACTTACTACCTGCATACGTTTCGTATCGACTTTTACTGCTTATTCACTGTGAGTTATAGCATCCCTTTGCTACTTTTTACTATTTTTGGGACTGAGAATACATGCGCTTTTTACGTTTTACATACTAGACACGAGTACTTAAACTTTACATATGTGTGAGTTATATAACGGCATAAACTTTCCCCTTAGCACGGTAACATTTAATCATTGGTTTTTGAACCAGTGAACGCGAATATTAGATATGGATCTATAGGGTTTGACATCCCCACTCGGGCTAGTCGCGCTAGCATTTAACGGGTGTTTGATACTTCGAGGACATACGCACTCGCCAAGTGTACTTTTAGGGGGTATTACTATTACGTTAAGTTAATAGAATAACATATGATTACATCGCGAGGTATTTGACCTCTACATGATACATTTTACAAACATTGCATTTGTTTCTAAAAGACAAACTTTCTTTTCATCGAAAGTTGACGACATGCATACCATTTCATAATACATTCAACTATAATTGACTTAATAATAATCTTGATGAACTCAACGACTCGAATGCAATGTCTTTTGAAATATGCCATGAATGACTCCAAGTAATATCTTTAAAATGAGCAAATGCACAGCGGAAGATTTCTTTAATACCTGAGAATAAACATGCTTTCAAGTGTCAACCAAAAGGTTGGTGAGTTCATTAGTTTATCATAAAATATCATTTCATAATTTTAATAGACCACAAGATTTCATATTTCCATTTCTCATAAACATACGTCCCATGCATAGAGACAACCATCATTCATATGGATTGAGCACCTGGTAACCGACATTAACATCATGCATATAGAATATCCTCAAAACAAAAATCCATCAGTATAATATAAACTCGAAGTACTAAAGCATACCATTTTCCAGTATGGGGGGAGTTAGTTTCATGACCCGTCCTAATCCATCTGGACGAAGTCCATATTGATTACAAACAATTCACAATAGTTGATTACATCTTGAGGTACTTGACCTCTTTATGATAAATTTTACAAACATTGCATTCGTTTTTAAAAGACAAACTTTCATTACATCGAAAGTTGACGGTATGCATACCATTTCATACTATACCCAACTATAATTGACTTAAATCTTAATGAACTCAATGACTCGAATGCAACGTCTTTTGAAATATGTCATGAATGACTCCAAGTAATATCTCTAATATGAGCAAATACACAGCAGAAGATTTCTTTCATATCTGAGAATAACATGCTTTAAAGTGTCAACCAAAAGGTTGGTGAGTTCATAAGTTTATCATAAACAATAAAAATTCATCATTTTGATAGACCACAAGATTTAAATCCTGCATGGTACAAATGGGCCCGAATCCTATACCCACCTGTAATGTACATGCGATATCTTTTAAATGCAGTACACCTTTCTTGTGTACGAAATCATCTTTCATAAATCTTAGTAACCGTACTAATGGTGTATCCTAGGAGATACACGCATAAAAACATCAGTTTTATACAGAAAACTCGATCAAAGAACATAAGAGATAGCTAAATTTGTTGATCTTCAGAGTTTACCGCCCAGCATTCATCAGGCCGCCCAGCATCAAGCGTAAGCCCTGCAGGCAGCTTCTATGCATAAGCCCTTTAACTCAGCGCGTGAACGGCACGCAACTACGTCAGCACACGCCACCGACATTCCGGATACTTCACGTAACAGAACCATTCAGTGATTGTCACGTGTATCCCGTGAATTACGGACATTCTACACCTATAAATAGACCCCCTGGGTCACCACATTTCACATCATTCTGATCTGAACTTCAGTCAGAGAGAAGTACACTTTCTCTCTCACACAGTTCTTTCTCACTCTAAAATAACATTAGCCGCTTAGCAGAAGTGCGCTAAACGAATCATTACAGATTGATCCACAGATTGATTGAGGCCACCCCACAGATCTTATATCTATGTTCTGGGTCTGCAGAGATTATTTCTCAAGGGCAAACAACAATCAACAGTATACGCCACACGCTGAGCAGCTAATTTTCTGTACTAGTACCTTACAGCCGCTATACGGAAAATCATACTAACAGATGGCGCCACCCGTCTTAAAGACCACCAAAACCACCAAGAGCACGAAGGCAACTGAAATAACCTCATCGAAAACAACACTTAAACCAGTCAATGAAAACCTCATTGAAAATATACCAGTTGATCAGTTACTCTCGAAGAGACTTCCATTAAAGAAGAAGATCATTTGAACACTGACACAGCAGATGGTCAAGTTCATGAAACCATACCACGATTGAGAAAACCATTGATAGGAGGTTCTAGCACAGGAATGTGGAAGACCAGGCGAGGAACACATAATGTCTCTTTTAAGAAGACTTCTGATGTGAACGCTAGGCATAACAACAAAGGAAAGTTAATTTCCAAGTCACAATTTTCCAAGCTATTCAATCAGTTGAATGCCTTAGTTGATGATACGGACAATCAACACAGTGATGAAGGTTTTTTGGACGATGATTGGAATTTTGAAGAAGAAGGTGAACAGTTCTTTATGACTGAAGAAATGGCAAGCAAGTTACTGGATGGAATTTTAACTAAAACAGCGCCATCACGATTTAAACAAAAGTTAGCACAACCAACCATCCGTGCAACAGCTGTGGACAATTTGTTTGCTTTGATTACTGGTGATGAAGCTATCAAACCACCAGCAATGGCAGAATCAACACAGTGTTTTATTCCTGGAATTGCAGATTATCCATTACCAAGAAATTTGGGAATTCCATCAATCGGTGTTTATGATGGTACAACAGATCCAGAGGATTTCTTGACTATGTTTGAAGGTGTTATGAGGTTACAACATTAGGAAGATGAAACTGCGTGTCACATGTTTCCAATGGTACTACAGAAAATGGCACGTGAGTGGTTTGCTAGTTTGCCACCAAGGAGTATTACCAGTTTTCTTGATTTGAGGGCAAAGTTCGTAATGCAGTATCCGAGTTTGAGAAGCGACACGTTGTCACATCTTGATGCACATGAGATAACAATGCATCAGAATGAATTATTGAGTGATTTCATGAAGCGTTATACCATTGAATGTCAGAAAATACCAGGCATACCAGAGTCTCAGCTTGTTTCAGGATTTATATTTTATCTCGATCAGCGACATTTTGGACGATTAATTCATGCTTTACGTTATGATATTCCAAAAACATTGCATCAGGTGTTGGGTATTGCTCAGAAGCATTTATGAGCAGGTGAAATGGGATATCCAAGAGTGGATCATTATCAGAGAAATTTTAGGCAGCAAGGCGGATAGCAGAACAGGAATGACAATTATCACCATCGAAAGCCATTAGAAAGGCATCCACTTATTATGGCATTAACCAAAACTCCAAAAGAAATCTTGTTCACCGAGCCAATTAAGGAATCATTTCACCCTCCACCACCGATGGAAGAGCGTCAGCGACTACAGAGTGACAAGTGGTGTGACTTCCATGAGGCATATGGACATGAAACAGATAATTGCAAGTCATTAATGAGAGAGATCATTGTAAAGACCCATCCTAATCCATCCGGACGAAGTCCGTATCGATTATAAACGATTCACAATAGTTGATTACATCGCGAGGTACTTAACCTCTATATGATACATTTTATAAACATTACATTCGTATTTGAAAAGACAATATTTCATTTCATCGAAAGTTGACGGCATGCATACCATTTCATAATATATCTAACTATAATTGACTTAATATTAATTTTGATGAACTCAACGACTCGAATGCAACGTCTTTTGAAATATGTCATAAAATACTCCAAGTAATATCCCTAAAATGAGCAAATGCACAGCGGAAGATTTCTTTCGTACCTGAGAATAAACATGCTTTAAAATGTCAACCAAAAGATTGGTGAGTTCATTAGTTTAACATAAATAATCATTTCCATCATTTTAATAGACCACAAGATTTTCATTTCTCATAAATATATGTCCCATGCATAGAGACAAAAATAATCATTCATATGGATTGAACACCTGGTAACTGACATTAACAAGATGCATATAAGAATATCCCCTATCATTCCGGGATCCTCCTTCGGACATGATATAAATTTCGAAGTACTAAAGCATCTGGTACTTTGGATGGGGTTCATCGGGCCCATAGATCTATCTTTAGGATTCGCGTCAATTAGGGTGTCTGTTCCCTAATTCTTAGATTACCAGACTTAATAAAAAGGGGCCTATTCGATTTCGATAATTCAACCATAGAATGTAGTTTCACGTACTTGTGTCTATTTTGTAAATCATTTATAAAAATTGTGCATGTATTCTCAGCCCAAAAATATAAAGGGTAAAACGGCAAATGAAACTCACCTAATGTATTTTGTAGTAAAAATACATATGACAATATTGAACAATGCAGGGTTGGCCTCGGATTCACGAACCCATATTAAGTGTATATATATCAATACACGTACTCGTAATCGAATAAGTTTAATGATGTTATTTTTTTTTTTATAAACAAAACATTTTGTTATGTTATATGTGTTGAATATATATATTTATGTATTTCATTCGTTTACCCAAACAGTAGTTCTAATTATACTAAGTTAATATTAGTAATGATGAAAATACTGATAATAACCTTATTAACATACTTATGTTAATACTAATAGTTATACTATTTTTAAAATGATAATAATACTAATTTTTATGAAAGTAATAATAAATTGTATCATTTTTATAATAATATTAATAATACTAATAATATTTGTAATATCGATAATAATATTAAAATGGTAAGATTAATAATATTAGTATTTACTTTTAGTAATGCTATTGATAATATTAATACTAATATGATATCACTAGTAATGATAATGATAATAATAATAGTAGTCATATTTGTAATTTTTACTTGTTAGTAATAATAAATGGTAACTTTCATTAGTAAAAATAATAATAATAATCATAATCTTAATAATAATACTTATAATTTCATTTATAATTATGATAATAATAAAAGGTAACTAATACTTATTAGTAACAATAATGATAATAATAACTATAATTCTTAGCAATAATACTAATAATTATTAATAATAATAATAATAATAATAATAATAATAATAATAATAATAATAATAATAATAATAATAATAATAATAATAATAATAATAATAATAATAATAATAATAAAAATAATAATAAAAATGGTAACCATAATGATAAAAGTAATAAAGAATTTAGTTAACTACCTCAAAGAAGCATTTAAAAAAAATTGTTGCAAACCGGACTCGAACCCTCGACCTCCCGCTCACCCAAACATTACTCAACCATCTGAGCCATTTCACGTTTCTGATTTAATACCCAACAGAAATATATTTAACCCGTATCTATTGTGTTCATCTTCTTCTTCCTCCTCTCTTAATTCAATCCATTCAAAATCATCTTCTAATCTTACTAATTATTATAGAATCGAGTTTAGGGCTTAACATCCAACCTAAAGATACATATTTGTGATTGATTGGGTTTAAAAAAAAAGAATGAAGCAGCATAGCTGCTGTTCTGCTCGTCGACATGTTAAAAAAAATATGATTTCGTGATTTATAAGGTTTTAACTAATGGTTATAACATGAAACAAATTTCAAATGAGTCATAAAAGCTTTTCCAATCCTTAATTTCGACATAAACGATTTCTAAAACATCAATTTGATTGAAGAACACATATTTGACTTTTTTTACAAAAATACTTTGACTTCGAAATTCTTGTTTGTTTCTTCAAATTAGCTTTTGTAACTTTGAAGAAAGTTTCAAGAAATTAATTAGAACGTTTCTGTATTTTTAGATTTTGCTAAACGGTTCGAATTCGAAGTATGAAGAAAATTAATAGGATCAGAGGTTTTTCGCTGATAAACAGAAAGAAAGAAAAAAAATAAAAAAAAATGCATCTGTTTTCTCTAGATTAATACGCAAGAGTGGTTGATATGTTGCTGTTCAAAATTGATAAAAGTCTTATGGTAGGGTTGATGTAAATCGACAGTTTGATAAGGCTAAAAAGGAACATATATTTCATAACATTATCCCCCAAGAAAGACAAGATTTTAGTTGCAATTGTTCCATATTCAAGTAATATTCGTTTATATTAAATAAGTGCGAAGACAAAAGGCGAAAATGAAGATTTGAAGACGGAAAGGTCCAAAATGCTCAAATGTACAAGATACAATTAAAATGGTTCAAATTATTGATGAGGAACGTCTAAAAATAACAAGAGTACAAGTTACGAAACGCAAAGTACACGATATAAAATAGTACGCAAGGACGTCCGAAAATCCGGAACCGGGACCCGAGCCAAGAAGAAACGCCCGACGCAATGGACCAAAAATATCTAGTCTACTATGCACATAAATATAATATAATATATAAATAATTATTAAAATTATTTATATTTTATATATATTTAATAAATATGTCGACGAACAAGAAGACAAAAGATATGTGAGCTGTCCAGCGTGGCCATGCGAGTCGCATGGCAAATAGGCATAAACCCATGCGAGTCGCATGAGGATCAGAATCAGGCCTGGTCTATAAATTTGCCAGTTTTCGTTCGTTTTTAACACACACCACACCAACATAATAATAATAATACTCCCTAGTATAATATAAATAAATATATATATGTATATATAGTATAGATTAGTGTTATATTAGATTAGTTTGGGTTATGTAAAAGTTATTTTTACGGGTTTTAAAGTCAGAGCTCTGTCCGTGTAACACTACGCGATAAATAATCAATGTAAGCTATGTTCTCCTTTTTAAATTAATGTCTCGTACTTAAGTTATTATTATGCTTATTTAAAACGAAGTAATCATGATGTTGGGCTAATTACTAAAATTGGGTAATTGGGCTTTGTACCATAATTGGGGTTTGGACAAAAGAACGACACTTGTGGAAATTAGACTATGGGCTATTAATGGGCTTTATATTTGTTTAACTAAATGAAAGTTTGTTAATGTTAATATAAAGATTTACAATTGGGCGTCCCTATAAATTACCATATACACTCGATCGGACACGATGGGCGGGGTATTTATATGTACGAATAATCGTTCATTTAACCGGACACGGGAATGGATTAATAGCCACTAGAATAATTAAAACAGGGGTGAAATTACATTCAAGGGTAATTGGTGTAATTGTTAACAAAGTAGTAAAACCTTGGTTTACACGCAGTCGATAACCTGGTGTATTCATTAAACAAAGTATTAAAACCTTGTTACAATTCGAATCCCCAATTAGTTGGAATATTTAACTTCGGGTATAAGAATAATTTGATGAGGACACTCGCATTTTATATTTATGACTGATGGACTGTTATGGACAAAAAAAAAACCAGACGGACATATTAAATAATCCAGGACAAAGGACAATTAACCCATGGGCATAAAACTAAAATCAACACGTCAAACATCATGATTACGGAAGTTTAAATAAGCATAATTCTTTTATTTCATATTTAATTTCTTTTATTTCATATTTAATTGCACTTTTAATTTTCGCACTTTAATTTCTGTCATTTTAATTATCGTCATTTACTTTACTCTTTAAATTAAGTTTTTAGTTATTTTTAATATTTTGCATTAGCTTTTAATTGTGACTTTAAAATATAAAATCGACAAACCGGTCATTAAACGGTAAAACCCCCCTTTTTATATTTATATTTATATATTGTTATATAAAAATAAAATGTTTCATAAGCCCGTCTCCCTGTGGAACGAACCGGACTTACTAAAAACTATACTACTTTGCGACTAGGTACACTGCCTATTGTGTTGTAGCAAGGTTTTGGTATATCCCACTCGATAAATAAATAATTAAAACTTGTCATAATTTGTAGCATTCCGCATTAAAAATATATAACTATTTCGTACACCATGCTACACACATCAAGTTTTTGGCGCCGCTGCCGGGGAGTCGGCGAAATTTTTATATTTTGTTTTTAGAAAAACAATATAAAATCTTAAAAAAAAAAAAAAAAAAAAAAAAAAAAATTTAAAACCGAAAAAAAAAAATATACTTATATATATTTTTAAGATTTTTATTTACAAAATTATCAAATATTTCTATTTTTAGTTTTATAAAAATATAAGTTTTTATTTAAACTATATAAATATTTTATATTAATTTTTAAAACAGAAAAATTAAAAAATAGAAAAACAGAAAAGAAAAAAAAAATAATAAGTAATCGGGCCAAGGTACTGTAGCAGCCCAACTTTTGGCCTGGATCCGAACACCATGCGAGTCGCATGATATTTCAACTGAACCCCATGCGAGTCGCATGAGGTCTTCTGACAGGCCACCATTCTACCCTAATTTCGCATTTATTACGGATTTTATTATTATTATTATTATAAACCCTAATCTATTTATTATTATTATATTTCAGTTTTTAATTAGTTATTATTACTTATAATTAGTTTTATTTTAAATTAATACTTTTATAATATAAATATAAAAATAATATTTTTATAAAAATATTTAATTTTATCAACTTTTTATTTTCCTTTATATTTTGTATCTTTTATTTATTTTTAGCGTAATTTTTGTATTTTTATCATTCGTGCTTAGTTTTAAGTTTAGTTTTTACCGTAGTTTCATTTTTATTTCTAGAATTTTTTAGGCATTGCCGTAAAATCCCTTAAGTGCTTATTCCTTAGACTAAGATTTAGGTGCTTTAGAATTTTGCGACGCCGTTTTTTGTGCTACTTTCTTATTTTTATTTTTCGACGCCTATTTTTCTACCTTTTTATTTTTCGCGTTTTTCGACATGCAATCTATTTCTTTCTTATTTTCTCGACACTCTAGTTTTTAGGACCTAGAATTTTCTCTATTTCTTATCTAATATCTCAAACAGAAAGAAAAATTATTTAAGTGGTTAAATTAATGGACGTTGACAATTTTCTGCTTCGTAGTAATAGTTGGATTTGTTAGTGGCTGAGTTGTGAGCTTCCGATTTAAAGGGTTCTGGCTTCCTGCTGCATCTTTTGGCTATTCGAAACGTGTGCAAAAGCAGAAAAGTCTATTAATTGGACAACTTATATAAGTTTTTCTATTTTTATAACTAATAGGATAATTAGTAAATGCACCACATTGTAGCTAAAATTTGGCCATCGCAATAAAATGGAAAATTTTGAAAACAAGGCTATGGAAACCCTTTTTGATATCCAAAATCAATTAAATCAATACTCTCAAATGAGTGTTGATGACAATTCGTTCGGTCAATCTTGGATCACGAATGATGAAACAATAACTGGTTGTGAAATCTGTGGAGATTATCACTCAACATGGGAATGTTACTATTACGTTCCTATGGAAAATTACGCACCCACAGAACCTGCATGGAACGATTATGAAGAACGCAATTCAAACTGGGATTATTCCCAAGAATATATCCAAACTCAACAACCAGAAGACGAGGAAAATTACGTGTCCGAAAATTCTTTAGATCATATGAAAATCAAACTCGAAGAACTCGATGCTCAAAATGAACAAATGAGCGAGTTTGTAAACCGGCAAGCTGAAACTCTATCAGACTACACACCTGTTGATCTGAGGAGTATTGTTCAAGAAAATCTCAAATCATCGAATTTTGATGAATTCGAGAGCTCCGAAATCACCAACTATCCCGATGATACTTTTTATTCAGCTTTACCAATTTCACAACATATTGACACATTAGCCTCTACCGACGAAATCATCGATCCATCAATGGATAAAGAAGAAGTAAGGGTGACAAATTGGTACTCTTGGGAATACGATAACGTTGAAAATTTTACCCCCGAGGCCAAACCTAACTTCACCATTCCACAACCTCCTAACCCAATATTCTCAATAGACGAGTCATCTACTGAAGATGAACCACGAGCTGTAATAGATAATGACACCTCGGATTTCACCCAATTGGGTAATAGAGGTGAAAACTTTGATCCCGAGAATGAACGGAAGGAAATGTTAGGAATTGACCACCCTATAGGAATATGTATGTCAGTGTATAACGATCCATTTGACCAAGAACCAGAAAAGAGACATATCCATTTACTAAAAGCTACACTTAAAAAAGAATTAAGTAGTGACGATCAACGGGTGAGTCTAAACTTTAAACCCATTGATATATTATACACCACCCGAGATGCAAATAACTGGCTCACTATTTTAATTCGTGGAACTTATTCCACCGATTTCACATGTCGTCAGCTAAGTGTGGGGAAGTCTAACCCCACTTAACGTTAAATTAGGGGTTCGGGTTAGTGCATAACTCGTTAATAAACATGCATGATAACTTAGGGTAAAATACGCATTTTCAAAGATTAGCAAATAGTTCAGAAAAGTAACCATTTTTGAAGAAAAACATGTGTGATAAAACAAGAAGGAATGAACGGTGAGGCGCGCCATCTATCATTCGACGAGCTTTGTAAGTACAAACTAGGTATTCTTAATCACTTTTCTACACTAATCACCCTCATGAATTTATAATTATAGTCTGATTTCATGCAAATGAGGGCATTGCATGATCTCAAGTGTGGGGAAGGGTTATAAATTCTCTTGGGTTTATACTTGGTTTATTTGCCGAAATTTTGTGAAAATTTGAAAAAAATTTCAATTAAATGAATTTAAAATCATGTTTATACATATTTATGAACGGTGAAAACTAGGTGTTAATACCGAAATTATCGTTACCTCGAAAAGGACATAAATTGAGAAACAACCCAAAACGCTTGAATTCATTTAAAATGAAATAAAGGAGAATAAAAAAGCAAAGAAAGAAACTAAGTGTGGGGAGAATGTACCAAGTTATTCAAAAATATCTATCACATGTTTCTGTAAAGTTATTACAGGTGTTTTTGTTTTGGACTAAATTAACTGTTTTACCCGATTTACTGTAATGAAAGATGGATCTACACGATGAATCAATTCCATCATTAAAAGGAAATAAAGTCTTCCGAAAAAGACACGCGCTTCTTGATTTAGGTCATGAAGTTGTAGTCCAGACCAGCTGTAGGTTGACGAAAAATCTAGAAAAGTCATCACTAAAATCGGCTGGAAATCCACGGACCTCAGCATCAAACAGGGTCGCCAAGTGGTCAGATTTATCCTAACCATGAGAAGGATTTATCTCGTACAATGGGGGGGCACCGTGCAAATTAGCTTGATAAGACTAATGAATCAGATCCCCAGAAAGGATAATCTCCTTTAAAGATTAAAAATCAGCTTTTAAGCCTGATATTACTCAATCCTAGAGATTGACCCTAAAGATTGAGAATTACAAACTCATGGAATTCAATGATATCTAGACTCGAGCTTGAACGAGAAAATATTTTGATCAAAAATACAAACCGATTTGTTTTCTGAAAATCCATTTTCAATGCGTTCATTACCATTGAACGTTAAATCCTAGGAATTCACCTGGAATTCATTAGGTCACCTGAACCAAATCGGGTGTCAACCGTAAGAACGGTGGTTGCATAGCATGGTCGGAGACAGGACCTTGTGCCAGACCGAAAAATCATAGGATGATCTTTACTATTGCTCCTACCAAGGATAGTACTAGCATCCGACACGTAATTAGACCATGAACAAATGCATGTCATTAGACATTGCCTTAACAGTTTCTTGTTCATCACTTTCCTTTACAACCGGACGGTAGTTTATCGAAAGGTAATATACGGAACAAGTAAACTGGATGTGTGCTTTCCGATACTGGGATAGCAGTGGATTACACGAGCCTAAATGTTTTTAGCCAAAATATTGATCCACAAATATATTTTGCAACACCAATGGTGGGTTAAATCAGAAAACTTGTCTAGGGTAAAATCTAGCTTGAATTTTCAAAAGATCAAATGTTTTCATAAAGATCCAATTTCCTTAAGGATCTACATTTTTATAGTCATGTGGGACTGTAAACCGCCTTTCAAATGTGCACTTTGCTTTGGAAACCGAAAGTAAATCGGCTATTTGATTGCAAGTGTCGTTGACCTAAACCCGAGGCAACTGTGGATGACACACCCACCTTTAAACCACATCGTTACTATCATTGTTTATACCGCCATATCAAAATCACTAATGTATAAAGTGTGAAGAATAAAGAAGTGATTTGTGTGATGTATTATATTATTTCAAGACTGTATTGCTTGAGGACAAGCAACGCTCAAGTGTGGGGATATTGACAAGGCTAAAAAGGAACATATATTTCATAACATTATCCCCCAAGAAAGACAAGATTTTAGTTGCAATTGTTCCATATTCAAGTAATATTCGTTTATATTAAATAAGTGCGAAGACAAAAGGCAAAAATGAAGATTTGAAGACGGAAAGGTCCAAAATGCTCAAATGTACAAGATACAATTAAAATGGTTCAAATTATTGATGAGGAACGTCTAAAAATAACAAGAGTACAAGTTACGAAACGCAAAGTACACGATATAAAATAGTACGCAAGGACGTCCGAAAATCCGGAACCGGGACCCGAGCCAAGAAGAAACGCCCGACGCAATGGACCAAAAATATCTAGTCTACTATGCACATAAATATAATATAATATATAAATAATTATTAAAATTATTTATATTTTATATATATTTAATAAATATGTCGACGAACAAGAAGACAAAAGATATGTGAGCTGTCCAGCGTGGCCATGCGAGTCGCATGGCAAATAGGCATAAACCCATGCGAGTCGCATGAGGATCAGAATCAGGCCTGGTCTATAAATTTGCCAGTTTTCGTTCTTTTTTAACACACACCACACCAACATAATAATAATAATACTCCCTAGTATAATATAAATAAATATATATATGTATATATAGTATAGATTAGTGTTATATTAGATTAGTTTGGGTTATGTAAAAGTTATTTTTACGGGTTTTTAAAGTCGGAGCTCTGTCCGTGTAACACTACGCGATAAATAATCAATGTAAGCTATGTTCTCCTTTTTAAATTAATGTCTCGTACTTAAGTTATTATTATGCTTATTTAAAACGAAGTAATCATGATGTTGGGCTAATTACTAAAATTGGGTAATTGGGCTTTGTACCATAATTGGGGTTTGGACAAAAGAACGACACTTGTGGAAATTAGACTATGGGCTATTAATGGGCTTTATATTTGTTTAACTAAATGAAAGTTTGTTAATGTTAATATAAAGATTTACAATTGGGCGTCCCTATAAATTACCATATACACTCGATCGGACACGATGGGCGGGGTATTTATATGTACGAATAATCGTTCATTTAACCGGACACGGGAATGGATTAATAGCCACTAGAATAATTAAAACAGGGGTGAAATTACATTCAAGGGTAATTGGTGTAATTGTTAACAAAGTAGTAAAACCTTGGTTTACACGCAGTCGATAACCTGGTGTATTCATTAAACAAAGTATTAAAACCTTGTTACAATTCGAATCCCCAATTAGTTGGAATATTTAACTTCGGGTATAAGAATAATTTGATGAGGACACTCGCATTTTATATTTATGACTGATGGACTGTTATGGACAAAAAAAAACCAGACGGACATATTAAATAATCCAGGACAAAGGACAATTAACCCATGGGCATAAAACTAAAATCAACACGTCAAACATCATGATTACGGAAGTTTAAATAAGCATAATTCTTTTATTTCATATTTAATTTCTTTTATTTCATATTTAATTGCACTTTTAATTTTCGCACTTTAATTTCTGTCATTTTAATTATCGTCATTTACTTTACTCTTTAAATTAAGTTTTTAGTTATTTTTAATATTTTGCATTAGCTTTTAATTGTGACTTTAAAATATAAAATCGACAAACCGGTCATTAAACGGTAAAACCCCCCTTTTTATATTTATATTTATATATTGTTATATAAAAATAAAATGTTTCATAAGCCCGTCTCCCTGTGGAACGAACCGGACTTACTAAAAACTATACTACTTTGCGACTAGGTACACTGCCTATTGTGTTGTAGCAAGGTTTTGGTATATCCCACTCGATAAATAAATAATTAAAACTTGTCATAATTTGTAGCATTCCGCATTAAAAATATATAACTATTTCGTACACCACGCTACACACATCACAGTTTCACAGGTTTAACAGTAAAATGCAAATAAGAAAGAAAAAGAAAAGAAACAGAATCAGATGTTAATAAAATAAAAAAAATTACGCGTACAAGTACCTGGTATCATATATGTATACTTATATCTATCTGCATATTGATCCATGTAACTGAATTTATATCTTTATTTCTATTTCTCTTGTGATTATATAGTTATATTTATAGTTTATGATTAATCTTTTAATAATTATAATAATGTTAAATAAAAATGGTTATGAAACATATAACTATAATAATAGTAATAATAATAGAAATAATAATAATAATATCAATAATCAAAACGATACTAATAACAAAAATGATATTAATATTAGTGATATAAAAATAAAATGATAATTTCGAAAGCTATAATAATAATACTAATAAGGCATTGAAATCATAGCTTTAGTAAAGTTATTAAAATTTTAATTTTTATGATATTAGTATTACACAATAGTTTTATATTAATAATGATAATGATAAATAATATTTTAGTAACAATATAATATTAATCAAAATAGTCATAATTTTACTATTACAATAATAATGATAATAATAATAATAACATTAGTAATAATACCATGACAAATTACATGTGATAAAGTTCGTGTACCATATATTGAAATAAAATAACTATTCTGATCTTAATATTAGTATTATTATTAATCATAATAATGAAGGTAATAATAATATTAATGTAACAACTTATTTTGTATAATATTTTACATTTTTAATTTTAATGAGTTAATAATATTTTATAATTTCTAATACGTACCTTTATAATTATATACATATTTATATCTATATAATTAATTGTTTACAAACAATTGTTCGTGAATCGTCGGAGACGGTCAAAGTCAAATGCATTCATGGAAATAGTTCAAACATTATGAGACTCAGTTTAATAGACTTTGCTTATCGTGTCGAAATCATATAGGATTAAGTTTAAATTTGGTCGGAAATTCCCGGGTCATCACAATCATTGCAAAGATCAAGGCTGGCGAGCTAAATCATCTTTTGCCAGGAAAAAAGTATCGACGAAATGATCCAAACAAACATTTTGCTTGGCAAGGAAAAGTGCGTCACGGTGGATGACGTAACTAGAACAGAAGAGAAGAATGGAATGATGAAAGGGATCCAACTCCAGAAATGCACATCAAGGTCATATGGAATGCAGAGCAGGAAAATGAAGTAGACGGAGAACGCAGAACGGAGAGCTGGATGTATGCTCCAATCATATTTCATACTATTCCAAATTGGCGCCTGTCAGAAGAGCCTGTGGTCATTTCAGCTGTAATAGAAAACAGAAACATCACTCGCATTTATACTGACACAGGTAGTGAAGCAGATATTTTGTATTTGCATTGTTTTAAGGAATATCCGTTCAGCATGAAGGATCGGCTACGCTACACGAACTTAAAGATTGCTGGTATCACGGGTGAATCAATAAGAGCAGTTGGTAAAGTGAAACTAGATGTTACAATGGGAATACACCCTATGGTCCGTACAGAAATTGTGGACTTTACAGTTATTGATGGAAAATCACGGTTCAGTGCGTTATTCGGTAGGCGGACCCTTCGCAAATTCGGAGCAATTACCTCTACACCGCATGCAGAATTGCGGTTCCCAACACCAAACGGTGTAACAGTAATACACTCTGAATATGTTGGACCACCAAGGGAGAGATCAGTTGTTCATGAAGCTCCAGGGAATTTTGTCAGGAGGGAATCATCAAGGCAGTTGTTCAGTAGAAATGATGTGAACGGGTACTTCAAACCACCTAAAATATGGCAGCATTGAAAGCAGGACGCAACACGGTACACGAAAGACAGTATAACAGCATGAATCTCACATAACAGTTTTTATCACATTTTTAATTTTCATCAGTTCAGGTAACAACACAATACACTTTTTGTAATTTTCTAATTGGGACTTGATCACCCCATGAGAAGATATTACACAAAAACGTTGTATGTATGACAGTATTATCAATAAAATTTTAAATTTTTTCTTACGCACAGCATTACGTGTTCGAATGTAAAGCATGGCATTCATTCCTACCCAGATAAGGCAAGGCATTTTTATGCCCCCGATGGTAGAAGCTCTTGTGTCAACATTATAGACATAAGGGATCGGCTAGCGTAAAGTATTTACTTCGCTAGAGGGCACCGAGGCAAAACTAAAGATCTCATAATGTCATGACATACAGAATGGTTTATCACAACGGTATAAATCCATTTATAACTTGTAAACAGAAAACATTAAATACAAGTGTATTTTGTAAGCCGCTGATGTTATGCGAGGTTTATATAAAATAGCTTATATTTTTACAGGAAAAAAGTATTAAATACGATACAATTTTACACAAGATATTTATTTATTTATAGAATGGATATACTTAAACCTTGCTACAACACTTATAGGCAGTGTACCTAATCGTACAGTAGTGTAGTTTTTAGTAAGTCCGGTTCGTTCCACAGGGAAAATCTTTAAACAAAGCTTAACGCTATATTAGTTTAAATTTATAAAAATACAAATATATATATAAGTAATATTATTATTATAAAGGGGGGTTTTTACCGTTTAATGACCGGTTTGTCGATTTTAAAACTTTAGTCGCAGTTAAAACCAAAATTAAAAATAAATACAAGACTTAATGTAAAGTAAATAACGATAATGAAATTGCGATAAATAAAAGTGCGATAAAATAAACTTGCGATAATTAAAAAGTACGATAATTAAAAGTGCAATTAAATACAATAACAATAAATAAAAGTGCAATAATTAGAAGTGCAATTAAATATAAAATAAAGGAAATTAAATATGAAATAAAAGAATTATGCTTATTTAAACTTCCGTAATCATGATGTTTGACGTGTTGATTTTAGTTTTATGCCCATGGGTTAATTGTCCTTTGTCCTGGATTATTTAATATATCCGTCTGGTTTTTGTCCATAACAGTCCATCAGTCATAAATATAAAGTGCGAGTGTCCTCGTCAAATTATCCTTATACCCGAAGTTAAATATTCCAACTAATTGGGGACTTAAACTGTAACAAGGGGTATTTATATGTACGAATAATCGTTCAATTAACCGGATACGGGAATGGATTAATAACCACTAGAATTATTAAAACAGGGGTGAAATTATGTACAAGGACACTTGGCATAATTGATAACAAAGTATTAAAACCTTGGGTTACACGCAGTCGACATCCTGGTGTAATTATTAAACAAAGTATTAAAGTTCCAGCCCACATGCCTATAAAAATCGAGCTTTGGTGCACCACAAAAACACATCTTTTTCTATCTCAATATATCTATACGTAATATTTATATTTATATTTTAATTTTAATTTTAATTTTAATTTTAAATCCTAATAATAAGGGTATGTTAGCAAATGTTGTAAGGGTGTAAGTCGCAATTCTGTCCGTGTAACGCTACGCTATTTTTAATCATTGTAAGTTACGTTCAACCTTTTTAATTTAATGTCTCGTAGCTAAGTTATTATTATGCTTATTTAAAACGAAGTAATCATGATGTTGGACTAATTACTAAAATTGGGTAATTGGGCTTTGTACCATAATTGAGGTTTGGACAAAAGAACGACACTTGTGGAAATTAGACTATGGGCTATTAATGGGCTTTATATTTGTTTAACTAAATGATAATTTTTTAATGTTAATATAAAGATTTATAATTGGACGTCCCTATAAATAATCATATACACTCGATCGGAGAGTCACATTTGGTTGTTTTCTTCTGCCGACGTTTATTTAAATATAATATAATATATATATTAATTTTAAGAATTAATTATATATTATATTATATTCATATGCATAGTTGACTTGTAATTTTTAGTCCGTTGCATCGAGCGTTGAGAGTTGACTCTGGTCCCGGTTCCGGATTTTCGAACGTCCTTGCGAATAATTTAATATCTTATACTTTGCGTTTTGAATCTTGTACTCTTGTAATTTTGAGACGTTTCTTATCAATAATTGGAACCTTATTGATTGTATTTTGTACTTTTGAGCTTTTTGGTCGTTTGCATCTTCAATTCGTCGAATCTGTCTTTTGTCTTCACCTTTTATTATTTAAACGAATATCACTTGTAAATAGAACAATTGCAACTAAAAGCTTGTCTTTCTTGAGGAATAATGCTATGAAATATATGTTCGTTTTTAGCATTATCAAATATTCCCACACTTGAGCGTTGCTTGTCCTCAAGCAATATAGTCTTGAAATACTAGAATCACTTCTTTATTCTTCACACTTTGTACATCAGTGATTTCTTTACGGCGGTATAAACAATGGTAGTAATGATGTGGTTTACAGTCCCACATGACTATAAAATTTAGATCCATTAAGGAAATTGGATCTTTATGAAAACATTTGATCTTTTTGAAAATTCAATCTAGTTTTTACCCTAGATAAGTTTTCCGGAATAACCCTTCACCGGTGTTTGCAAATTCTTTTTTTGTGGGTTTGGTGGGTTTTAGATTTAAAAATTTTGGCTCAAAACTTATGGTTTTGTGTCACCCACTTGCTAACCTTGTATTAGGAAAGCAACACGTCCAGTATACTTACTCCGTATATTACCTTTCGGTATACTACCGTCCGGTTGTAAAGGAAAGCGTTGAATAAGCAACTGTTAAGGCAATGTCCCCTGACATGCTTTTGATTATAGTCTATAACGTGTCAGACGCAATTACTATCCTTTGTAGGAGCAATAGTAAAGCTCACCCTTATAATTTTTCGGTCTGGCACAAGGTCCTGTCTTTGACCATGCTATGCAACCACCGTTCTTACGGTTGACACCCGATTTGGTTCAGGTGACATAATGAATTCCAGGAGAATTCCTAGGATTTTACGTTCAATGGTAATGAACGCATTGAAAAATGGGTTTTCAGAAAACAAATCGGTTTGTAATTTTGATCAAAATATTTTCTCGTTCAAGCTCAAGTTTAGATATCATTGAATTCCATGAGTTTGTAATTCTCAATCTTTAAGGTCAATCTCTAGGATTGAGTAATATCAGGCTTAAAAGCTGATTTTTTGATCTTTTAAGGAGATTATCCTTTCTGGGGGTCTGATTCATTAGTCTTATCAAGCTAATTTGCACGGTGCCCCCCCCCCCCATTGTATGAGATAAATCCTTCTCATGGTTAGGATAAATCTGACCACTTGGCGACCCTGTTTTATGCTGAGGTCCGTGGATTTCCTGCTGATTTTAGAGATGACTTTTCTAGATTTTTTATCAACCTACAGCTGGTCTGGACGACAACTTTATGACCTAAATCAAGAAGCGCGTTTCTTTTTCGAAAGACTTTACTTCCTTTTAATGATGGAATTGTTCATCGTGTAGATCCATCTCTTCTTTTCTTTCATCGGGTAAAACAGTTTAGTTTAGTCCAAAGCAAAAGTATCTTCAATTATTTGTTACAGAAATATGTGACATATGTTTAAGATAACTTGGTAATTTTTCCCACACTTGGCTTTTATTTTCCTTTTTATTGTCCTCTATTCCATTTTAAATGAATTTTAACATTTTGGTTTGTTTCTCAATTTATGTCCTTTCCGAGGTAACAATAATTTCGATGTTAATACCTAGTTTTATCGTTCATAAATATGTATAAACATGATTTTGAGTTCATTTAATTGAAAATTTTGAAAATTTTTACTAGAATTGGGTAGTCAATATATAAGACTAGGGTTGTTCTTTATTATCAGAGAGCACTAGATTCTAATACAACTACTACTTTACTAGTATTTCTAATGGTAACCAAGTGTATAAAGTAAAAATTTTAAAATCCGAAAGAATTTAACCCCTTCCCACACTTAAGGTCTTGCAATGCCCTCATTTGCAAGAAATTAGTAACAATTTAAATTATTGAGGGTGATTAGCGTAAAAATGATTAAATTTTACCAAAGTTTCCAAAAATATTGGCGTTTGTTTGCTGAATGATAAATGGTGCATATCATTTGTTCATTCCTTCTTGTTGTTACATCACATTTGTTTTTCGTTTTGTCGTCAAAACTAGCTTTTGCTGAACTTAATACCAGTCTTTGAAAATGTGTTGTTTTACCCTGTTTTGTACAATCGACAATATACATACATACAAATATAAACATGCATGGCAATTTGAAATGGGACTTAATATCCCGCTTTCAAATCCTAAATGTGAAATATTAGTACACAATAATAATAAAAATGATAAAGATTACATAAGTATATTTAATAACATAAGTTTAAACATGAATAAGTAAAAAGATAAAAACATAAAAATCATATAAATAACCAAATGGAACTAAATCAGTCTGGATATGGGTTCCAGTTCATCTTGTCAGGTGGGTTCCATTGTTGGTTATAGGTGTTCTGATAGGCTTGGTTATAGTCATACCGGTTAAAGGGTGGTCGGATATCGGGGCTGTGTGGCAGAAAATGAGCAGGTCGAGTAGGTACATAGTTATTTGGTACCTGATATGATAGCTGGCTCATGATTTGGTGCTGATGAACTAACCAGCTATCGTGTTGGCGTCGCCTATAATCCTCGTATACTCGCTCGGAGTTTCACTGCTCATACATACTATGTCTGGCCGCCTTCGTCATTGCTTCCTCATCTATACGAACATGGACGTCAAGAATATCATCTCGAAAAACATCCCTAATGTCTTCCGCCTCCTCCATTTCCTCGTCTGAGCCTCTCTCTACCTGAGGATGGGATCCCTTATAGGGTACTGCCTAGTTACATCTACTTTTCAATACCTTAGCACCCACATAAACTTTCAATCCTAAGGGCTCAACCTGTTCTCTACAAAGCTGTAATGGACCCCCTTGGTTCCTATCAACACCTAAATACTCTCCAATGAGAGTAACAAAAATACCTCCTCCTATTATACTCCCGTCCTGCATTCCCTCTACCATTTTAGATAAATAAAAAGCAACACAGTAAGGGATATTGACAAAGCTTCTAGGATCCCGAATACACTTTAGGTAGAATAAATCATGTAAGGTAATTTTTTCTTTATTATGACCTCTCTGTGTAATCGAGTTAGCCAAAAATCTATGAATAATACGAAGCTCGGCTCTGTCAATATGTGTATAGGAGTGTCCTCCTGCTCGTGTAAAAACATCAAAATGTGACATACGCCTCCAAATGGCGTCAGCGTCAAAGTTGCTATCTACCCTTTCACCATAATGAATCAAGTTTGTACAATCGGGTAGTAGCAACTCACCAGGAGTATATATCTGTAAAGCCCTGGCCATGTCCAGCATGGATATTCTATACATCCTACCGCCGAGGATAAACCTAAGAAATCTTCTATCATCTATTCTAACTATATTTGTATCAAGTGATACAGTACTCATCAACTCAACACACCATTCCTTATATACAGGTCTACGAATGGTGAAAAGACGTTCTCAATCTGTAAAAGAAGAACTTCCATACCTTTGAACTAAAAGCTGTCTAACACGGTCAGCTAGATGGACCGTTTCCAAAGGAACCCAATCGATTACCCTTGGCACCTCTACATTTTTTGTTACCAATTTGAATTTGTTCCTTTGATATGTCTCGTAATCTCTCCATCTCCTATCAAATCTCAGATTAGGATGCAGAGTGTGCTCAGGAATCGTTGGGAATTCTACTGGCGGCCTCATTGGGAATACTATGAATTCATCAACAAACTGTACCGGATCATAATAAGGTATGTACTGATCAGGCTGTTGTTATGGTTCTTGTTCGTGTTGCATTTCTGGTTCTGGTTCTGGTGCTGGTGCTGGTCGTCTAGATGATGATGCTCCTGAACCTCCCGTATTGGCTTTCTGCAAAACACATTAAACACAAAATTTGTGCATCTAAATATGCATTAGTGTTAGCAAAATAACAACTTAAAACAATCACTATAACATGTTAAATCAAAATTAAACTTATACACATTTTCACAATTTTTCACAATTCTACACTTTTCAAATAAGCACATATGAAAATGTATACAAAGTTCATAAGCATTTAACTCAAATAACATGTCAAAATAGTCATTACTAATAATTAAACAAGTCTCAAATGGCAAATATATCAAATTAATCAAGTTCATAAATTTTGGACTTTAAAAGTCCACTTTAATCTCCAAAAATCATGTTTAGGATCGATGTTTGGATCATTTATCTATCTAAACATGTTACACTACTCAATTTAGCAATAATTCATGAAAAAAATTGGCCATAACCTGTTTATATCAAAAAGCCCCAAATTGCTCAAGAACACAAACCCTAGATTCCTAAAAATTTTGAAGTTTTTGGCTTCAAATCATGTTAAATAGCATCAATCTAGGTTATACATGCATAAAATACTAACAATTTAACACTAATTACACTAGAAATTAACAAAATTGCATTAGGAAAAAAATTGGTAATTATCACAAAAACTAGGAATTTATAGAGTTTAGGGGTGTAATTTTTACCATTTTGCTAAAGAATGGGAATCTAGGCATGATTAGAGCAAGAAAAATGACGAATTACGGTGAAAAATGGTGAATTTTAGAGAGGATTTTGAGGTTGGTTCGTGTTTTTGTGTGTTTTGTGTGAAGAACAGCTCTCTGGCTCGTTTGTATCTGGCCTGGATTTTCTCCCCATGCGATCGTATGGCACCAAAGGCCAAACTCTATGCGATCGCATGGAGTCCCGGGTACAGTGTTTTCACCTTTTTTTTTAAATAAAACCTTATACTTAATAAAACATAAAATTAATAAAATTTTAAAGATTTGTTTCTTTTTAGGATGAGGGCGTTTCGGATCGATGTCCTAATCCGTCCCTCGACAAAATTTTAAAATTTGTCAAATCAAAGCGTGGTTTTTAAAAGTAAAGATTTTTGGGTTTTTAATGTTTTTGGCATACTTTAATTCAATAAGATTAAAAATAATGATAATAAAAGTTCTCGTCCCTCCCTTGGGTAAAGCAATTTCGGTTCAATGACCTAGTCTTCAACTTACGACGAATTTTAAAAATCATATTTTTAACTTAGCAAAATAAAGTAAATTTTTGTTTTTAAATTCACACCAAACTTATATTTAAAATGCATAAAATTAAAAATTCACACCAAACTTAATTAAAAATTCATATTATAAATTCACACCAAACTTATATCATATTTTTGTTTTTATACATACAAACTTATATTAAAAAGATTAATTTTTTCAAATATTTACAATTTTAAATAAGTTTATAATATTAAATTAATAATTATAATTATATATTAATTGTAAAAACATGGTAAAAATAAAATTAAAAATCTTTTTGGCTTTTATCCCACTTTAATCAATCAAATATTATCAAAAATATGCGCCCCTCTTTTCGGTAAAGTAATTTCGGTTCCATGACCTAATTTAACTCATGACGAATTTTTGAAATATTTTGGGTTGATTGATTAAAGATATTTATACCTTAAGAATAAACGTTAAATTTCGCAGTGATGTAATACATTTTTGAATGATATCAATAATTTCGGTCGCCAAACCTAATTTTATCGAATACCAATTTAATACTTTATAGCGAACAAATTAGCGTTTATTATCAAAAGGTTAAAAATAAAAATAAAAAAATAAAAACTGTACAGACTTACCTGTGAGATAGTATTCTTAGTGATACGATCTATCTCACTCATAAGATAGTCGGTTTAATTGGTTTTCCATAGCTACATAGGCGTAACCTCGAGCATTCAGTGTTTTTTCTTCTAAACATATGAACGGTCCGTTTCTGCATAAAGTAACAAATTCGGTGTTTGAATAGGTTTGATTATTTGAACATTTACCTCCATGTGACCATTTTCCGCATTTGTGACATCTTTCTAGGTGTCGTGCTCTTCTTTTCGCTGCGGATTTTGATTTTCCTTTACCAAATTGTAACTTATTATCTTCGCATCTGGTTTCTTTTCTTACTCCGTCCAATCTTTCTCTGATTACTGATACTAGTTCACTCGGAAGTGTGTGATTATTACGTTTAGTGATCAAAGCGTGTAACATTAGACCATGGTTTAGTTCACAAGAAGTCTTCATTTTGTAAAAACCTAAACAAAAATAAAAATTCAGAATGGGGGGAGATGACTAGTTCTTTAGGGTCTGCTAGGGAAAGACCATTCGGGTTCCATTTTCGAGAACTACACAAAAACAGAAAATCTAACTCTAACAAAAATACATATTATCCTTTAAAGACTTGATTCTCCCCACACTTAGTTAGCTGTGGTATCGAAATTGTGATTAACTTCGTTGTCGATTTCCATTGGACTATCTATGTATTGTTTAACTCTGTGACCATTAACTTTATATTCAATCCCATTTGAATTTATTAATTCTACTGTTCCGTATGGGAAAACTCTTTTGACTATGAATGGTCCAGACCATCTTGATTTCAATTTTCCAGGAAATAGCTTGAATCGTGAATTGAAAAGAAGAACTCTGTCTCCTTCTTTGAATTCTTTTGAACTTCTGATTCTTTTATCATGCCATTTCTTCGTTCTTTCTTTATAGATTAACGAATTTTCGTATGCTTCATGTCTTAATTCTTCTAATTCGTTTAGTTGACTTAATCGTAGATGTCCGGCTTCATGTAAATCAAGATTACATGTCTTCAAAGCCCAAAATGCTTTGTGTTCAATTTCTACTGGAAGATGACATGCTTTTCCATAAACGAGTCTAAAAGGTGTGGTTCCAATTGGAGTTTTGTAGGCTGTTCTAAAAGCCCAGAGTGCATCCTCCAATTTAATGGACCATTCCTTCAGATTTGATCCTACGGTTTTCTCTATAATACGTTTTAAAGCTCGGTTGGTATTTTCAACTTGTCCACTTGTTTGTGGATGATATGCGGTGGAGATTTTATGAGTTACTCCATATCTTTTAAGAACTTTCTCAAGTTGATTATTACAGAAATGAGTTCCCCGATCACTTATTAAAGCTTTCGGTGTTCCAAACCTTGCAAAAAGACGTTTTAAAAAGTTGACTACAACTCGTGCATCGTTAGTTGGGAGAGCTTGTGCTTCCGCCCATTTAGATACATAATCAATGGCTACGAGAATATATAGATTATTATGAGATTTTGGAAATGGACCCATAAAGTCAATACCCCAAATGTCAAATACTTCACATACTTGAATGACATTTTGTGGCATTTCATCACGTTGACTTATTTTTTCGGCCCTTTGACAAGCATCACAGGATTTGCAAAGAAGGTGTGCGTCTTTGTAAATTGTAGGCCAATAGAATCCAGCTTCATAAACTTTTCTTGCTGTTAGTTGAGGCCCATAGTGCCCTCCTGTTGGTCCTGTGTGACAATGGTTTAAAATTTTACTAGCTTCATCTCCGAATACACATCGGCGTATTATTCCATCGGGATAACTTTTAAACAGATGTGGATCTTCCCAAAAATAGTGTTTTATATCACTGAAGAATTTCTTTCGTTTTTGGTACGACAATCCTTTTTCAAGGAATCCACATACTAAGTAGTTTGCATAGTCTGCAAACCATGAAATTTCATTATAATCTATCTTCAATAGATATTCATCAGGAAAGTTGTCTTGTATGGCCGATTCATTTAGAACTTCTAATTTGGGATTTTCAAGACGAGAAAGATGATCAGCGGCGAGATTTTCTGCTCCTCTTTTATCTCGGATTTCAATATCGAACTCTTGTAAGAGTAAGATCCAACAGATTCATCTTGGTTTGGCATCTTGTTTCGAAAATAGGTATCTGAGAGCAGAATGGTCGGTATAGACCACCGTTTTTGCTAGAACGAGATATGATCAAAATTTGTCAAAAGCAAAGACAATAGCAAGGAGTTCTTTTTCAGTAGTTGTGTAATTCGTTTGTGCTCCTTGTAACGTCTTACTAGCATAATATATAGGTTGAAATTGTTTTTCAATCATTTGTCCTAAAACGGCTCCCATTACAAAATCACTTGCATCGCACATTAATTCAAACGGTAGATTCCAATTTGGTGTTATCATGATCGGCGCATTAGTGAGTTTCTCTTTAAGAATATTAAGAGATTTGATGCATTCATCTGAAAAGATGAATGGAGCATCCTTTTCTAGGAGTTTATTCATAGGAGTGGCAATTTTAGAAAAATCTTTTATGAAACGTCGATAAAAACCGGCATGCCCTAGAAAACTCCTAACTCCTCTAACATTGGTGGCATGTGGAAGTTTAGCAATTACATCTACTTTAGCTCTATCCACTTCAATTCCTTCTTTTGAAATTTTATGTCCAAGAACGATGCCTTCTTTAACCATGAAATGGCATTTCTCCCAATTAAGTACTAGAATTGATTGTTCGCATCTAATAAGCATTCGTTCAAGATTAGCTAGACATGTTTCAAATGTATCACCGAAGACTTAAAAGTCATCCATGAAAACTTCCATGCATTCTTCTATCATGTCGTGAAAAATCGCCATCATGCACCTTTGAAAGGTTGCAGGGGCGTTGCAAAGTCCAAATGGCATGCGTTTGTAAGCAAAAGTACCATAAAGTACGTGAACGTGGTTTTCTCTTGATCTTCGGGTGCTATTGGAATTTGAAAATATCCGGAAAACCCATCTAGAAAACAATAGTAACTGTTTTCGGCTAATCTTTCCAACATTTGATCAATAAAAGGTAAGGGAAAGTGATCTTTTCTGGTGGCGTCATTTAATTTTCTATAATCAATACATACACGCCATCCTGTTATAGTCCTAGTAGGAATAAGCTCATTTTTCTCATTTGTGATGACAGTCATGCCACCCTTCTTAGGCACGCATTGAACTGGGCTTACCCATAGACTATCAGAAATTGGATAAATTAAACCTGCATCAAGCAGTTTAATAATTTCTTTTTTAACACATATTGCATATTAGGATTTAGTCTTCGTTGGTGTTGCACATACGTTTTATGACCTTCTTCCATAAGGATTTTATGTGTGCAATACGAAGGACTTATTCCTTTAATATCATGAATCTTCCATGCAATGGCTGGTTTATGATCTTTCAACACAGAAATGAGTTGAGATTTTTCATTTTCAGTAAGAGAAGACGATATTATTACAGGTAATTTAGATTCACCATGTAAATAATCGTATTCCAAATGGTTTGGAAGTGGCTTTAACTCTAATTTCGGAGGTTCTTCTATCGATGATTTGTATCGATATCTGTCTTCTTCTTTTAGCATTTGAATTCTTCTGTTGTTGGTTCATATCCATTAGCCATTAGTGTAGCTAACATTTCAGCTTCATCAATTGGTTCAGTTCCTTCTCCTAAAGAACATTCTCCTGTTCCTTGTAATTCTGGAAATTCTTCTAACAATTCTGCATGCGAATCTATAGTTTGAATATAATAGCATGTATCATCTGCAGATTGCGGTTGTTGCATTGCTCTATCAACTGAAAAGGTAACACTCTCGTCCTCTATACTTAGGGTCAGTTTCTTACCAAACACGTCTATCATTGCTTTAGCCGTGTTTAAGAATGGTCTTCCTAATATGAGAGGAACTTGAGAATCTTCTTCCATGTCCAGAACAACAAAATCTACTGGAAATACTAAAGTACCAACTTTAACTAGCATGTTCTCCATTATCCCTCTAGAATATTTTATTGATCGATCGGCTAGTTGTATACTTATTCTTGTTGGTTTCAATTCTCCAAGGTCTAGTTTAGCGTATAGTGAATACGGCATTAAATTTATACTAGCACCTAAGTCTGCCAATGGTTCTATTGAACTAAGACTACCCAGAAAATATGGAATTGTGAAACTTCCTGGATCAGATAATTTTTTTGGTATCTTATTCAACAGCACTGCTGAACAATTAGCATTCATAGTAACGGCCGAGAGTTCTTCCATTTTCTTTCTATTCGTGATTAGATCTTTCAGAAATTTAGCATATCTAGGCATTCCTGAAATTACATCAATGAAGGGAAGATTTACATTTATTTGTTTAAACATATCCAAGAATTTGGATTGCTCGGCTTCAAGTTTCTCTTTTTTCATTTTACTCAGGTAAGGAAGTGGTGGTTGGTATGGTTTAACATAAGGTTTAGCCTTAACTGTGTTATCTTCATTAACCTTTTCAACTACCGGTTCTTTTTCCTTATCTTGTTCAGGTTGTGGTTCTTTTGTAGTAGGAATAGCTTCATCAGAAGTTACAGGTATTTCAGGTGGTTTAAGTGTTGTACCACTTCTTGTGGTAATAGCTTTAGCTGTATCATTCCGGGGGTTAGCATTTGTATCACTAGGTAAACTTCCCGGTTTTCTTTCACCTATTAACCTTGCTAGGTTACTTACTTCTTGTTCCAAGTTTTGAATAGAAGCTTGTTGATTTCTAAATGCTTGAGCATTTTGTTCATTCGTTTGTTTCTGAGATGTGAAAAACTGCGTTTGAGTTTCAACTAGCTTTTTCATCATATCTTCTAAATTCGGCTTTTTATCATCGGTTTGTGGTGGTTTGTTTTGAAAATTAGGTCTTTGCTGGTTGTAAGTATTGTTGGATACTTGTTGATTGCTAGGACCTTGTTGGTTGTTGTATGGAACATTTCGGTTATAATTCTGGTTTTGATTGTAAATTGGTCTTGGCGGTTGATAATTATTCTGATAATTATTTCCAGGCCTTTGGTTTAGATATGAAACATTCTCTCTTTGTTCCATTGTTAGTTCAATACTGAGACAATCTTTTGTCAAATGTGGTCCTCCACACTGCTCACAACTAATTCGTATTGAGTGAATATCCTTAGTCATCTTTTCTATTCGTCTCTCGACAGCATCTATCTTTGAGGAAATGGAATCTAAGTCATGGCTAGAATCGGCTCTAGCTGCTTTAGATGATCTAACGATATCTTTTTCTTGGTACCACTCATGTGAGTGGGAAGCAGTGTTATCAATAATTTTGTAAGCATCAGTTTCGGTTTTCGTCATAATAGAACCACCAGCTGCTATATCGATGTCTTTCCTTGTAGTGATGTCGCATCCTTGGTAGAATATTTGTACTATTTGACAGGTGTCTAAACCATGTTGCGGACATCCTCTTAATTATTTTTCAAATCTAGTCCATGCCTCATATAGAGTTTCATTTGGTTTCTGTGTGAACGTAACAATTTCTCCTTGAAGTCTTACGGCTTTAGATGCCGGAAAGAATTGTCTAAGAAATTTTTCAACTAAAACGTCCCAGGTATCAATCGCCCCTTCAGGTAACGATTCCAACCAATCTTTGGCTTCTCCCTTTAAAGTCCAGGGAAATAACATGAGATATATCTGTTCATCTTCCACTTCTCGGATTTTAAATAGTGTGCAGATCCTATTAAAGGTACGAAGATGTTCATTTGGATCTTCCTTCGGCGCACCACTAAATTGGCATTGATTAGTCACCATGTGTAGAATTTGTCCTTTGATTTCATAATCTGGCGCATTAATGTCTGGATGAGTAATTACGTGACCTTGGCCAGTGCGTTTAGCTCTCATTCGGTCTTCCATACTTAAAGGTTCTGTTACTTCCATAATTGAATTTGTTGAATCTGAATCACTCGAGGATTCTGATTTAATGGTTCGTTCCTCAACAATCTCTGTTTGAATGATTGGTGGTTCTGGAGGAAAAATTAATGGTTCAGGATCTACGAATTGTCCCTGAATATTCTCCGGATTCTCAATTGTGAGGTCGGTTTCAAAAAATGGATTATCGGAAATTTGAATTGGAGTACTTGGTCGACTGGATGATGATTCTAAAGAAAAATCAACGGCGGTAATATTTGCTAGATGTCTTGATCTAGTTACAGGTGGTGAACGTACAAAAGGTGGTGAACGTCTTGCTCGGTGCATTCACTGAATATCCTATTAGTTTTTAAAAGGAAAGAAAAATTATATAAGTTATCCAATCAATAGACTTTTCTGATTTTGCCCACGTTTCGAATAGCCAAAAGATGCAGCAGAGGGGCAGGATTTGTTTGGTCTCAATATAATTGAGGACTGTTTGGCTCCAATAACACGGTCCACGTACAAATCCAACTATTACTACGAACCAGAAAATTTTGATGTCTATCAATTTAACCACTTAAAATAAATTTTCGTAATTTTAAGAAATTTAGATAAGAAGTAGAATAAAAATCTACGTCCTAAAACTAGAATGGCGAGAAATAAGAAAGAAAAAGAGCGCGTCGAGAAATAAGGAAGAAAAATAAAAGAGTTGAAAAATAAAAGGCGTCGAAAAATAAGAAAGAAAAAGAGTGACTTATAAAACTTTAAAACACTAGACTAACCCAACCTTATTACTACCACTAACTTAAAATTATAATTGCAAATTTAGATTATTAATTGGAATGATAATTGATACATAGGTAAAAGGTGTCTAAAAATATTAAAGCTTACAAGTAAAACTATATCCCAAATGGAAATGACTTAAAAAGGTACTAAAACTTAAAAAGACGTCGCAAAATTCTAAAGCACTTTAATCTTAGTCTAAAGAAAAAGCACTTAAGGAATTTTACGGCAAAGTCTAAAAATCTAAATAAATAAAAAATAACTATGGCAAAAACTATGAATTAATAACTAAATACGAGCGAAAAATACAAATATTACTCTAAAACAATTAAAAAGGAACAAAATATAAAAATATACTAAAAGTTGTAAAAATTACAATTTTCATAAAAATATTATTTTTATATTATTTATTTAATAAAACTATTAATTTTACAATTTAAATAAACTAATTAAACTAAAAATACAAATTAAATAAATAACACTAAATTAAATTATATAATATATAACCCTAATTAGGGTTAAAATATAATAATAATAATTATAATCCGTAATTAATGCAGGCTGCAGTCAACTGTGGCGTGTCAGACTGGATCATGCGATCGCATGAGTCCTAAGCTACCCGGCTATGCGACCGCATGGGCTAGGGTTTCGGGCCACAGAGTGGGCTACTACAGTACCGGACTCGAGTTTTAATATATTTTTTTTTTCTGTTTTTGCTGTAAAATATATTTATAAAATATATTTATAAATTAAATAAAACTTATATTTTTACAAACTAAAAAATAGAAATAAAGAAACTTTATAAAACTTAAATATTTACCAAACTCTTAAAAATATTTATATTTTTGTTTTTCTTTTTATATTTTTGAATAATTAAAACGTATTTTTACAAAAGCGTTTTTTTATAAAAGTAAACTAAAAAGAAAAATCTTTTTTTTATATATATTAGCGTTGCGCTTCCGGCTTTTATGCTAGACTGTCCCCGGCAGCGGCGCCAAAAATACTTGATGTTTTTGCGAGGTGTATATAAAATAGCTTATATTTTTACAGGAAAAAACTATTAAATACGATACAATTTTACACAAGATATTTATTTATTTATAGAATGGATATACTTAAACCTTGCTACAACATTTATAGGCAGTGTACCTAATCGTACAGTAGTGTAGTTTTTAGTAAGTCCGGTTCGTTCCACAGGGAAAATCTTTAAACAAAGCTTAACGCTATATTAGTTTAAATTTATAAAAATACAAATATATATATAAGTAATATTATTATTATAAAGGGGGGTTTTTACCGTTTAATGACCGGTTTGTCGATTTTAAAACTTTAGTCGCAGTTAAAACCAAAATTAAAAATAAATACAAGACTTAATGCAAAGTAAATAACGATAATGAAATTGCGATAAATAAAAGTGCGATAAAATAAATTTGCGATAATTAAAAAGTACGATAATTAAAAGTGCAATTAAATACAATAACAATAAATAAAAGTGCGATAATTAGAAGTGCAATTAAATATAAAATAAAGGAAATTAAATATGAAATAAAAAAATTATGCTTATTTAAACTTCCGTAATCATGATGTTTGACGTGTTGATTTTAGTTTTATGCCCATGGGTTAATTGTCCTTTGTCCTGGATTATTTAATATGTCCGTCTGGTTTTTGTCCATAACAGTCCATCAGTCATAAATATAAAGTGCGAGTGTCCTCGTCAAATTATCCTTATACCCGAAGTTAAATATTCCAACTAATTGGGGACTTAAACTGTAACAAGGTTTTAATACTTTGTTTAATAATTACACCAGGATGTCAACTGCGTGTAACCCAAGGTTTTAATACTTTGTTATCAATTATGCCAAGTGTCCTTGTACATAATTTCACCCCTGTTTTAATAATTATAGTGGTTATTAATCCATTCCCGTGTCCGGTTAAATGAACGATTATTCGTACATATAAATACCCTGTCCATCGTATCCGATCGAGTGTATATATGGTTATTTATAGGGACGTCTAATTGTAAATCTTTATATTAACATTAAAAAATTATCATTTAGTTAAACAAATATAAAGCCCATTAATAGCCCATAGTCTAATTTCCACAAGTGTCGTTCTTTTGTCCAAACCCCAATTATGGTACAAAGCCCAATTACCCAATTTTAGTAATTAGTCCAACATCATGATTACTTCGTTTTAAATAAGCATAATAATAACTTAGCTACGAGAAGTTAAATTAAAAAGGTTGAATATAACTTACAATGATTAAAAATAGCGTAGCGTTACACGGACAGAATTGCGACTTACACCCTTACAACATTTGCTAACATACCCTTATTATTAGGATTTAAAATTAAAATTAAAATTAAAATTAAAATATAAATATAAATATTACGTATAGATATATTGAGATAGAAAAAGATGTGTTTTTGTGGTGCACCAAAGCTCGATTTTTATAGGCATGTGGGCTGGAACTGTGCACCATGCGATCGCATGGATTTATGCCTTCCAGGCCATGCGATCGCATGGCCAGCTGGGGAGAGCCACATTTGGTTGTTTTCTTCTGCCGACCTTTATTTAAATATAATATAATATATATATATATATTAATTTTAAGAATTAATTATATATTATATTATATTCATATGCATAGTTGACTTGTAATTTTTAGTCCGTTGCGTCGAGCGTTGAGAGTTGACTCTGGTCCCGGTTCCGGATTTTCGAACGTCCTTGCGAATAATTTAATATCTTGTACTTTGTGTTTTGAATCTTGTACTCTTGTAATTTTGAGACGTTTCTTATCAATAATTGGAACCTTATTGATTGTATTTTGTACTTTTGAGCTTTTTGGTTGTTTGTGTCTTCAATTCGTCGAATCTGTCTTTTGTCTTCACCTTTTATTATTTAAACGAATATCACTTGTAAATAGAACAATTGCAACTAAAAGCTTGTCTTTCTTGAGGAATAATGTTATGAAATATATGTTCGTTTTTAGCATTATCATCCGCACAAAACCTAAGCGCAACACGCTAGACGGAACATCGCTAGTTCCATAAACAGAATTTTCTCCAACACATCTACCAAATATTACAACATATAGACAGAATACCAACATTATGATTCATTCATATCCTATTTCAGAAGTTATTGAAAGACTTCTCGATATTTCTTCATAAAATAATTCAGCTAAAGCAGAACGGAGAACGGATACATTGTTTACGCAGCAATCATAGAATTATACATGATTTACTCAATACAAACCAGATATACACTTTTTATCCTGAATATACAATGACATTTAGGAAGCAGTATACTTTAGATCCATAAAGGGGAATTCTATGATGGTGCATTACGGACAACGAACGACGGAAAACAGTTCAATACATAATCAAAAATCAGTTTAAGACAAACATCATTTCATATGACATGATATATGAAATTCACATACGTATAGCAGCAATATAATAAAAGCAACAGAGCATGCTAACATTAAGCATAACAACAGTATATACAAACGAATTATCAACATCAAGTTGTTACATATTAACATTACAGAGAAAATATGTTCTTAAATAGGCACATCTAAAATGTCCTTAACTGACACATCTTCCCTAGCACACACCTCCTCCACAGAGTTAATCTTCAAAGACGTTACTTCATCCATGGCCACTTTCAGTTTGGCATCAGCATCTGGTTTGATAAACTTTGCAATAGCAGCTGGTAGGGGGTCCGGTTTCGCAGGAAGGGCATCCAAAATTTCCAAAGTGGCATCTGAAAGATCACTTTCTGTCGATGCCTCCATATATTTATGAAAAGTTTGGCCAACAAGGGGAGAACTCAATACCCTCTGCACTAGCGCAGGAATCCCATTCTTCAAATCCACAAATTTTTTCTCTGAAACAGCAGCAGTGATGGTTTTTTCATCAACATGACATTTTTCTCGTTCAACCATCCTTTTCAACTCTTCCATTTCTTTCAACAGTTTTTCTTTCTCTTCTATAACCTTCTCTTTCTCAGTCCTCTTAGCAACACATTTTTTCTCAACTAGCTGCAGTGCCTCCTCCTTCTTTTGCACTAAGTCCACTGCTGTTTTTCACTTCAGATTAACATCTTTTAGCTCAACTTCCATCCTTTTCAATTTGCTGGCATTCTGAAGAGCATTATCAACAAGACTTGATTGAGCCTCTTGCATTTTCAGGCTATGAAGAACATGCTGATTCAGAAGCACCAGTGATGTAGCAGTTGATTGGCAACTTTGTTTAAGGGTCATTGCAGATAAGGATGTCGAATGATCAGCAATCATATTTCCCTACAAAAATAAACTACATATTCAGAAATCACAAACAAAATAGTCAATGCAAATGGATTTTCATGAGTCAACTGGCGAAATGTACCTTCAGAAAATTAACAAAGCTATCTGATTTGTTAACAGGATTTTCCACAAAGCTTCTTAAGCCGGCTAGAGGGACAACGGAAGGCGGTTGAGAAGATGATGAAGACTGTGTTGTGCCTATTTTTGTGGAAGTTATTGGATTGGTGAAGGGAGGAGTTTTGACAATGTTATCCTCATCGGTTCCTTCATCCTCTCCTTCTTCATCATTATCATCTTCAGCATTAACAGATTTACCACTCTTATCACTACTAGCAGAGGTTTCATCAACATCTGTTGACAAAGTTGGTTCTGCATTCAAGATAACCAACTTTCCAGAATAAGCATTAACACATATTATACATATTATGTCAAGGCAGAAAACAATATTGAAAACATACTTCTTTTCTTTGCTTGTTGAGAAGCATTGCCAGTTGCACGCTTCCATAGACGCTTTGTGCGTTTCCCAGTTTTCTTGGCGGTAGGCAGTTTTGGATTAGTCTCAGTAATTTCCACATCAAATGAAGAGGGTTGTGCGGTATCATCATTACCACCTTCCGTAGGCCATTCAGGGCTATTCAGTTGCTCTTCAAAAATAGTGTCTTTCACCTTATCGGCCTCAAGTTCAGCAGCAGTCTTTGGCCGTTCAGTAACAGTAAGAGAATCTAGATTGGCCTTCTTAAATACTTTAAAGACCTGCATTTCTTCTTCTGCAAAAAACCAGACACATTAAATGCATAGTAATAAAAATGCATTCTACAATGACATAGTGAAAATAAGGCATATTTATAAATTGCCTACCACAGCCTTTCCAGTGCAGCACTGGTACAAATCCAGCACGCCAATTATCACTCATCCCACAACGTGCTAAAATGGCTTAGTTATCAGCATATGGACGTTGTGGTAGTTCCAACGATTTCCACTCTTCAACAGTTGTTCTCTTATCATCAGACACAATAATTGATTTACTTATTCCTATTTTAGTTTTCCTCCACTTTTGAATGTTTGCCCAATTGTCCTGTATAACTCTTTCGTTCACAAAAAAGAATGGTTCTTTCCATTTTTTCAAGGAGGTTTCTTTCGTTCCGGTAAAGGCCTTATTAGCTTTACAATCAAAAGTGTACCAGCATTTACTCACCAATCGGGTTCTAAACAACTCGTGAAAAACGTTTATACTTGGAATTTTCCCAAAAGCATTACAGTACAATTCAAAAAGCACAATTTTTTGCAAACCAAATGGGTGGGAGGAATACGAAGGTTACCTATTGTAAGTTGAAGCTTGTACAGTGTAATCATCTTTTTTAGAGGTTTGTGTGCCCTATCATCAGGAGAAGGAACTATGGGGTTTAACAAACTAAGGTTCCTATGATCTATACACAGTCTATCTATTTCGGCTTCAGTGATACTCGACAGAATAGTGCTCACATCTCAGTTATCTTTTTGAGATGAGGTGCTGCTGGATTCGGTCATGGTAGCGAAAAAATAAAAAGGAGAAGAATACGAGTAATGAATAATTGCACTAACCTTGTACTTAAAAGCTTTGCTAAAACGATTAATTGCAGTTGTTTTCAAAGCATACGAACGGTTTTCGAAAGCAGAAATAGAAAAGAGGAACGGCTTATTTATAATTCAACTGATGGATGACAAAAGGATGAGATTAAGACACGTGTATGGGACAGATCAATAGAACAACCAATTTAATTAAACTTTGAAAATAAATTAAAAAGATTTTGGGGGCAAATTCATGATTGATAAAATGACGTCAGAGCAGAAAATCAGACGGCTACAGCGGTTTTGTGTCTTCGAGGAAAAAGGCATCTTTTATTTTAGTTTAATGACTTTATTTTTTACAAAAATAAAGACATTAAACTGGGGGGACTTAATGGTGTATCCTAGGAGATACACGCATAAAAACATCAGTTTTATACAGAAAACTCGATCAAAGAACATAAGAGATAGCTAAATTTGTTGATCTTCAGAGTTTACCGCCCAGCATTCATCAGGCCGCTCAGCGTCAAGCGTAAGCCCTGCAGGCAGCTTCTATGCATAAGCCCTTTAACTCAGCGCGTGAACAGCACGCAGCCACGTCAGTACACGCCACCGACATTCCGGATACTTCACGTAACAAAACCATTCAGTGATTGACACATGTATCCCGTGAATTTCGGACATTCTACACCTATAAATAGACCCCCTGGGTCACCACATTTCACATCATTCTGATCTAAACTTCAGTCAAAGAGAAGTACACTTTCTCTCTCACACAGTTCTTTCTCACTCTAAAATAACATTAGCCGCTTAGCAGCAGTGCGCTAAACGGATCATTACAGATTGATCCACAGATTGATTGAGGCCACCATACAGATCTTATATATGTGTTTCGGGTCTGCAGAGATTATTTCTCGAGGGCAAACAACAATCAACAGTATACGCCACACGCTGAGCAGCTAATTTTCTGTACTAGTACCTTACAGCCGCTATACGGAAAATCGTACTAACACGTACACATATCTTGTGCACAAAAATAACATACACATAACCTGTGTATAAAATCATTCTCTTGATACATAACATTCACTTTTCATTGCTTTCATAGCTTGGCTTGGTAACCGATCTTAACATATAATGCGCATAATAATATCCCTAAAACAGAACATCTCATCTGTATAATAATCTTATAAACTTCGAAGTACTAAACACCACGCCCACTAGCCCTTCCGTCTAGTGAACATTCTGGGTGGGGGTGTTAAACCCGGTAGCTACCTTTAGGATTCGCGTCAATTAGGCGTGCACTAATTCTCAAAATTAGTGATGTTCCCTAATTCTTAGGTTACCAAGCAATAATAATCAGGGGAAAAATATTCATATCAATGGTGGCAATTATCACGTCCACATAATTCAATGGTGGCAATTATCACGTCCACATAATTCATTCGAGGAATGTTTTGCTTGTGTCTATCTCGTCAAACATTTATAAAAGCATTTCATGTATTCGCAGTTCAAAATGTATTTCAAAAGCATTTAATAAAGCAGTTGTAAAAGTAGCGCATGTATTCTCAGACCCAAAAATGTAAAGAGTAAAAGGGAGCAAATGAATTCACAATATTGTATTTTGAAGTAAAAATACATATGATGACTGAACAAGGCAGGGTTGGCCTCAGATTCACGAACCTATATCATTTGTATATATATTAACTTATATACTCGTAATCGAACAAATTTATATATTATATCTTAAATTATATATCTTATTTATTTAATTTGTATATATATATATATATATATATATATATATATATATATATATATATATATATATATATATATGATTAGTATTATATTGAAAATAAATAATTTGTTATATGCAAATATTTGTATAATAATAATGATGCTAGTACTTATAAAGATAATAATAATAATAATGTTAAAAAAATAATAATTTTAATGTTAAAAATAATAATAATGTCAATAAAAATGAAAATACTTATAATATTAATAATAATGATAATACTAGTAAAAATAAATAAAAATGTTATAAGTTAATAATCATAATGAAAACATTTATATTAATTCTTAACGATAATAATTATAATTATGAATATAATAATATTAACAATAATAATAATACTTATAAAGTTTTTAATAATAATACTAATAGTATAACATTAGTAATAATAATGATACTGATAATATTCATTATATTAATGATAATAATCCTAATATTAATGTTATAATTAATTAACATAACAATAACAAAAATAATTAATAATAAAAATAAAAATAATAATAATAATAATAATAATAGTAATAATAATAATAAAATAGGAATGCTACCTCAAAAGAATAAGCCTAAAAATATAACGCCACTGCCCGGGCTCGAACCCGCGATCTTTCGTTCCCCTAACACACTCCCAACCATTCCTCTGCCCCTTTTATTTCTGTTTTAAATTCTCAGATTGAATTTATTTAACTAAACTATTCGTCTGTCTACTTCTTTTTCTAAAAACAAATCGACATCATCATCAATGCTTAACATCATAACATCATACATCATCTTAATCATCCTCATCACATGTCACAAAAAATTTATGATCATATCATGATCACTGTACCATCACCGTTTCATCATCATTCTTATTTCATTAACATCACTTCTTAATCATGTAGTATCTATTATCATCCTTTTCTAATCCTAATCTGTAACACCCCAGCTTAACATGACCACAATATTGTCCGCTTTGCCCACAGGCGCACGGCTTTTTCTTGGCGACCACACACGAGAAGCACTTTCCCAGAAGGTCACCCATCCTGGTAGTGCTCTTGCCCGAGCACGCTTAACTGCAGCGTACTCACACATCTGCTCTGCCTGTGATCCCAAAACGCGTTGTGTCATTTAAGCGTGAGTATTACCTTATAATCCCATGATCACTCATGTTCGTGGGCGATGTGGGATTTGCCTAGGGTGTTACATAATCATCATTCACGGCATCATCATGTATCATCATCTAACATGTATCTCACTATCTATATCCAAACATTCTTAAAATATACAGTGGACCAAGAGTTAGACATATTGGATCCATTTTATATAAATCAACCCACTAAACAAAAGCCCAAAAAAAAATATCCAACCCGTTAAGAGAATGGAGGAGAGCTGTCGGTGCATAAAGTTTTGGTACAGGAACGTGATCAACAAGTTGCAGCAGCCATCATACGCTCTCTTTATTATTATTATTATTATTATATATATATATATATATATATATATATATATATATATATATATATATATATATATATATATATATATATTTTATGTGAATAGCAGATGTTATCAAACATAACCGCATAAGCAAGTGTACATCGTATATACGTTGTTCAATGGTATCTTATTGATGGAAAATAGTTTATAGAAACAGTTATAGTAATCGAATGAATTTGTTGATGATGGTGGTTGTTCTTGTTCAAACAGTAACAGGAAAAGGATAGTCCTCATATGTTGGTGTTTGATGGTATAGTGATAAAACTCAATTGATTTAATGGCGGTTGTGGTGGTGATTGAATCCGAACAAGAAGAGAAGCAAGAGGCAAGCAAACCAGTGGTGTTTGGTTTAGGTTTATTCAAAACAGAAAGTAAACATCAACAAAAGCAGGAATTATAAGGTGTCAGTTTAAGGCTTTAAAAAAAATAAGGTGGTGGTTTAAGTGCTTAACCAGGAACAAGAACCCAGTTGTAACAGCGAGCTTGGTAGGTTGTTGTGGTTGTGTTGTGGACTTCAAAAACAGAAAAAAATTAGCGGTAGGATAGAAAGGAGTAATCGAAATGGGTTTGATCGATGGTCCTTGATGGAGAGGGTGGCGGATCTCAGCTCGAAGTATGAAAAAAGAACATGGAAAACAAGTATCTCTCTTATGTGCGTTGTGAGGACTGACCAGAAACATACTGCAGTACTAAATAAATGAGGTTGTAGGTTGGATGTGGTTTTGGGGTGGGGTTTTCATCGAGCAGAAGTTGTAGTATAAAACTAGCAGCAACAAGTATGTGGTCTTCGCATGGTATGTGTTTGAGCAGTGGGCCGAAAAGGGGTTGGTTTGGGTTGTGTCTTGAATTGATCAGAACAGAAGAACCACAATAATTTGATCGGGTTTTAGGAGTATCAATTAATAAAGGAGTCAAAGGTGTTTGTTTGTGTAGTGCTGTGAAAGAGTCAAAGTATCTACCGAGGAAGGAGTGGAGCCATATATATAATTGTGTGCAGGTGAAAGATGGAAAAATGATGGAAAAAGATGTATGTACATGTATGTAAATCCAATTAAGAAGACAAAAGCCATTTGTATCATAAAGATAATGGCTATCTCGATCAAGACTAGTAGCACAATGAAATTCCAAAAACAAAATAATAAAGAAGAGAAGTGATTGAATGTAGGGTATATAGATAAATATAAGAATCATATTTAATAATGACAATATATTAGGAAAGAAATGTGCATGAGTTACTTTTATGAATTCGAATCCAACAGTTTTATACACGGGTGTAGTGGCGAAGCTAGAATTTCGGATGAATGGTGTCATACTATAATATCAAAATATATCAAGTCTCATAGATTTAATTACCAATATATGATTCAATAACATTTTATTATTTCCAATACTTACATTTATATATATATATATATATATATATATATATATATATATATATATATATATATTTACAAACAATTGTTCGTGAATCGTCGGGAGTAGTTAAACGTTAATTGAATCAATGTAAACAGTTCAAAAATTTTGAGACTCGGTTTAACAGACTTTGCTTATCGTGTCGAAATCACATAAAGATTAAGTTTAAATTTGGTCAAAAATTTCCTGGTCGTCACAGTACCTACCCGTTAAAGAAAATCCGTACCGAAATTTGAGTGAGGTCGTCATGGCTAACCATAAAAATGTTTTCATGACGAATATGAATTGACAAATAGAGTTTTATCATTATTAATTAATATAGATAAAACAATTCGATTATGCGAAGCGTACGAGTGAAGCTGTCACAAAAGATTGAAATGAAGAAATAGAGGTTTGTCATAACTTTTGACGTAGTCACGATTGAATTTTGAAAATAAGGTGTGTCTTAACTTTTGACGTTGTATTGGTTGGATTCCGGAATTCAAGGGATTTAAAGAAAATCTTTGAAATCTAAAAGATTTGATTCATCGGCGAGTAAGGAAATTAAGATCTCTATAATTAAATACGGTGATCTGCCTCGATTACTCTATTTGATATTTCCATTATAAATTAAGCTCTTCCGTTCCATTATTCTCACCATTCCAATACTTTCTTTCTTAGTTCATACATCCAAAAGATTGTGAAAATGCTTAATCCAGTTCTGATTCTTGTCCTTATCCTTACTATCGCAACAATTATTCTCCTTTTCCAACTACTACCGGAGGAATCAGTTTTCTTCTACTTTGCAACTGAGGTTATAGTGTTTTTAATTCTCCCGTGTCTTTATGTTGCGATAAACATTGATATACACGGTTTGTAATTTATGTGTTGTTATCGGGCTTTATATTTTCTCTTATATTTTGGAGCTCTTTGCCTTTTTTATTATTTTTCGATCTCTAGTAAAGCGAGTAACGGTCCAGAATTCGTAAGTGTGGAACTTCGAATGAACATGGATAATGTTCTAAGAGAGAGATGGTAATAGCACGATCTTGATTGGTTAAGTTACCCGAATTCAAAGGGAAAAGATAGGACTATCAAGAAAATATGCTCTTGATATGTTCATGGATTAGATAGAATGTAAGAGTCGTGTAACATGGCACATGATGACGTTATGGTCTATGAATCATCACGTTTCATTAGAAACTCAGCATGACTTACTGTAATATAATCACATTGATCAAGTGTCATTATATTATACTAACTCATGCATCAATTTCCAACACTACTTCAAAAGCATTCTTATTTTAAACTCGAAGGTTTACAGAATATAGAAACTAAGACAGTTTCCTTTTATGATATATCACAGATAGCGCGGAGAGATAATTTATATCGAACGAGAATATTTATGAAGATATCTTCAGAAATATTGAGGATATTAATTATGAAAGATACGATAATATCTTAGAATTTTTGAATCAAATTGTGATGAAGAAATTCATTCACGATGATTTAGAGTGATTAAGGAGCAAGGTATTCGTTAAAGATTTCATCAGAAACAGAATTATCAGGATTCTTTTATGTACAAGTTTAGTCCTTGTTCAGAGTCTCTTTCATGATTTGCTCAATTCATTTTTCAGTATCAAAATCTTTGAGCTTTTCCAACACTCCATTCTTTATCATCAAACTTTTGACTGTTAAGGCAGTCTTCAGTTTTCACTGTTTCATCAGCTTTTTCAAAACTCAGGAAACTGATTCCTAACCTAAAGCGCTTTTCAGAAATTCAGAATTGAAATTCGTAAATCTAGGAGATAGAAGTTATATATATATATATATATATATATATATATATATATATATATATATATATATATATATATATATATATATATATATATATATAAATTGTTGCCGTAGAATCGCTGAGTATTTTGAGATTATCGATTGATGCCTTTCGGTACTTGGTATGGTAATTATCGTTACGAGATATCGATGAGTTCATGATAGGACTTCAATAGATAAATATATTGATTTGTCGTAGAGATTTAAGCCAAGGAGCAACGAGGTTGCTGGTACGTCTGCTAGTAATTTAGTGGAATATAAAAGATTTCCCGTAACAATAAAAGAGCACGCATATATATCAAAGTTATAATAAGGTTGTTTCGAACGAAAGTCGATGTTGACTTGCTGGAGCTGTGACAAAACTGGCTATCTCGATCAGGAGTTGCAAAGTTATTTTCGGTAATAATAACACTAAAGGAATTAGCACAGCTATGTGTTAAACATTTACTCAGGTTTCGAGTAGTTTCAGGTGCATAACTATATGCATCAATCTTTTCTTCTCGTAGATGAAGTGCGGTTGGTTCATCCTCTCGATTGAGGTGTTTTCAAGAATCATGAAAGGTTTGAACGCAGATTGTAATCGTCAAGATACAAATGAGAGTTAAGATGAAATCAAGTGGTAAACTTGAAGAAATGTTTAGTTTCATATGTTATAATCAATATTTTAATTCATTTTAATTATCCAATGTTATTAGTCCATAGTCGATAGTCCACAGTTAATAGTCCAATAATTCATATATAGTTTAATATATAATATTCGAATTAATTAATACGTATCGTGACCCGTGTACATGTCTCAGACTCGATCACAACTCAAAGTATATATATTATTATAGAATCAACCTCAACCCTGTATAGCTAACTCTCGCATTACTGTATATAGAGTGTCTATGGTTATTCCAAATAATATATATAGATGCGTCGATATGATATGTCAAAACCTTGTATACATGTCCCGATATTTAAAGTGCGTAAAATAAATAATAGAAATTAAATGACGATAAATAAAATTGCGAGAATAAAAATTGCGAAAATAAATTGCGATAAATAAATTGCGATAATTAAATTGCGATAATGTAATAGGGAATTAACAGTTAGCTAGGAACAGTTAGCAAGGATTTTGTTAGCGTGGATTCTTAACAAAATTTCTCATAGTTAATTTGTTTGTTTCTAACAATTTTTATTTTTGTTCAATGTTTTCTTCATTATGCCACTTGTCGGATTCTGATAGGTCAAAATCCAAATATGAAATTGAATGAAACTGATTATTCTGCGGTGAACGGATACGTATATCGGTGGTTGTAAGTAGGATAGTAAATGACTGTTGAATCAGATTCGAAGAATGTACAATGTAACTTATTAATGTGAAATCTAAATATTCCTCGGGTATTACCTACCCGTTAAAATATTTTCACCATTAACAGTTTGTACGAAAGAATTTTTAATTACAATCTTTATGAAAATATATATACATATATATTTTCTTCAGATATAATCATGGATTTAATGAGTTAATGTGATACTAATCTCATTTGATTTACCATTAGAACTAGAATATATAATCTCTAAGACATTGAAGATTACATAATCATCATGTCGATGGAAGATAAATGATGTAGAACGATGATTATGCTCGAGGTACATAATGAGATGTTGAGGCGTGTTTTGTTGAAACTTGAGTTGTTGGTGGTACTGGTATTGATGTTGGTGGTACTGTTGGTGCCGGTGATGTTGCTGAAGCTGGTACATTTTGTACCATATTTTCCAAGGCTACAACTCGGGCGCGAAGCTCGTTGACTTCTTCCATTACTCCAGGATGTTTGTCGGTCGGAACGAGCGGATGAATAAGGTTTAGAATTTGATGTAGTATATATTCATGACGAGATACTCTGGAAATGAGAGAGAAAATGGTGTTTCAGACAGGTTCACCGATAAGTGCTTCGGGTTCTTTGTCAAGAGGGAAATTTGGTTGGTGGAAAGGATGCGTTCTTCCTGTCTCCATCGGTTAAGTCGACTACGAACCCATCAGATGAATTGGGGATGGCTGATTGGTTGATTCATCCATATCGAAATAGTTGTCGGAATAACTATCGGAATAGCTATCGAAATCTAAGGGACTTGAACTGGTTAAGGGATTCATCTCGTACGATCAGATGAAGGATTTTCAATAAGAAATAGATTATAGGATGTAGATTATTATCCTACAATACATAATTTACATATGCATATATAATACTAAAATCCCATAAGTTACGGATTAATCTACAGAAGCTGTCGGGCAAAGGTAACAATAATAGATACACTAAGATATGAATTTATCTATACACTGTCTATGCAATAGAGGCAGTAATGAAATGTCCCGTTCATATTGATTATAAATGTTCCATATTAATTGATTTCGTTGCGAGGTTTTGACATCTATATGAGACGTTTTTTAAAGACTGCATTCATTTTTAAAACAAACATAACCTTTATTTTATCGATAAAGGTTTAAAAAGCATTACGTAGATTATCAAATAATGATAATCTAAAATATACTATTTACACACGACCATTACATAATGGTTTACAATAAGAATATATTACATCAAAAATAAGTTTCTTGAATGCAGATTTTACACAATATCATACAAGCATGGACTCCAAATCTTGTCCTTATTTTAGTATGCAACAGCGGAAGCTCTTAATAATCACCTGAGAATAAACATGCTTAAAACGTCAACAAAAATGTTGGTGAGTTATAAGTTTAACCTATATATTATCAAATCATAATAATAGACCACAAGATTTCATATTTCAATACATCCTATACATAGAGATAAAAATCATTCATATAGTGAACACCTGGGAACCGACATTAACAAGATGCATATAGAATATCTCCATCATTCCGGGATACCCATCAGACATGATAATTTTGAAGTACTAAAGCATTCCAAATTCCAGAATGGGGCTTGTTGGGCCCAATAGATCTATCTTTAGGATTCGCGTCAATTTCGGGGTCTGTTCCCAAATTCTTAGGATACCAAGCTAAAAAGGGGCATATTCGGCTTCGATCATTCACCCATATAATGTAGTTTCATTTACTTGTGTCTATTTCGTAAAACATTTATAAATTTGCATGTATTCTCATCCCAAAATATTAGATTTTAAAAGTGGGACTATAACTCACTTTCACATATTTTTACTTCGTCGGGAAGTAAGACTTGGCCACTGATCGATTCACGAACCTATACAAATATGTACATATATATCAAAGTATGATCAAAATATATTTACAACATTTTTTATTACGTTTTCATGATTTGAGTTTGTTAAGTCAGCAGTCCTCGTTAGTAACCTACAGCTAGTTGTCCACAATTAGATGTACAGAAATAAATAAATATAAATTATCTTGGATCAATCCACGACCCAGTGTATACAAGCCTCAGGCTAGATCACAACTCAAACTATATATATTATTTTGGAATCAACCTCAACCCTGTATAGCTAACTCCAACATTACTGCATATAGAGTGTCTATGGTTGTTCCAAAATATATTATATAGATGGGTCGATATGATATGTCAAAATATTGTATACGTGTCTATGGTATCCCAAGATTACATAATATATATTAGAATACATGAATAATACAATATAAGTTCGTTAAGTTATGATTTGTATAGAATTGTTACAATATTTCCGGTAGCTACAACAATAAAAAAAAATCCAATCTTGTTTTACCCATAACTTCTTCGTTTTAAATCCGTTTTGAGTGAATAAAATTGCTATGGTTTCATATTGAACTCTATTTTATGAATCTAAACAGAAAAAGTATAGGTTTATAGTCGGAAACATAAGTTACAAGCTGTTTTTGTAAAGGTAGTCATTTCAGTCAAAAAAAACGACGTATAGATGACCATTTTGGAAAACATACTTCCACTTTGAGTTTAACCATGATTTTTGGATATAGTTTCATGTTCATAAGAAAAATCATTTTCCCAGAAGAACAACTTTTAAATCAAAGTTTATCATAGTTTTTAATTAACTAACCCAAAACAGCCCGCGGTGTTACTACGACGGCGTATATCCGGTTTTACGGTGTTTTTTGTGTTTTCCGGTTTCAAATCATTAAGTTAGCATATCATATAGATATATAACATGTGTTTAGTTGATTTTAAAAGTCAAGTTAGAAGGATTAACTTTTGTTTGCGAACAAGTTTAGAATTAACTAAACTATGTTCTAGTGATTACGAGTTTAAACCTTCGAATAAGATAGTTTTATATATATGAATCGAATGATGTTATGAACATCATTACTACCTCAAGTTTAGTAGGTAAACCTACTGGAAGTGACAAGAAATGATCTAGCTTCAAAGGATCCTGGATGGCTTGAAAGTTCTAGAAGTAGGATCATGACACAAAAACAAGTTCAAGTAAGATTTTTACTTGAATTAATATAGTTTATAGTTATAGAAATTGAATCAAAGTTTGAATATGAATATTACCTTGAATAAGAAAGATAACCTACTGTAAATAACAAAGGTTTCTTGATCTTAGATGATTACTTGGAATGGACTAGAAAGCTTGGATGTAAACTAGTTAACTTGAAAGGATTTTCGAAGTGTTCTTGAAGTGTTCTTCCTAAGATGATTATAGCTTGATTATTGAAGTAATTTTTTAATGAAGATGATTATTAGCTACTGGCAAAATTCGTTTATAAGTGTGCGTGTGTGTTGAGAGAGAATTAGAAAGAGAATTGGAAGTGAAATGGAGTGAATGATGAGTGGTAAGTGGTGAGTGGTGAGTGGGGTTAAAAGGAGTTCTAGTTAGTTGACTAGTTCATGGTAGAAGTTAAAATTGATTAGTCATGTATGACATAATCAAGAGTGGAATCCCAAGCTAGTTCCTATTGGTATATACCCATAGTAAGTACGTCTTGAAGCTGTCTATAATACGGGTATGAATACGACTAGAATTCTTGATGAAAAAAGAATGGGAATGTAACTGTAACCATTTTTGTTAAGTATGAGTGTTTTGATATATGTCTTGAAGTCTTCCAAAAGTATATTAATACATCTAAATACACTACATGTATATACATTTTAACTGAGTCGTTAAGTCATCGTTAGTCATTACATGTAAGTGTTGTTTTGAAACCTTTAAGTTAACGATCTCATTTAATATTGTTAACCCATTGTTTATTATATTTAATGAGATTATAAATTATTATATTATCATGATATTATGATATATTAATATATCTTAATATGATATATATACATTTAAATGTCGTTACAACGATTATCGTTACATATATGTCTCGTTTCGAAATCCTTAAGTTAGTAGTCTTGTTTTTATGTATATAACTCATTATTAATATACTTATGGAGATACTTACTTATCATAATCTCATGTTAACAATATGTATATCCATATATATATCGTCATGTCGTTTTTACGAGTTTTAACGTTCGTGAATCGCCGGTCAACTTGGGTGGTCAATTGTCTATATGAAACCTATTTCAGTTAATCAAGTCTTAACAAGTTTGATTGCTTAACATGTTGGAAACACTTAATCATGTAAATATCAATTTCATCTAATATATATAAACATGGAAAAGTTCGAGTCACTACTGTACCTATCCGTTAAATAAATTTCGTCCCGAAATTTTAAGCAGTTGGAGGTGTTGACGTATCTTCTGGAAATAAGTGCGGGTATTTCTTCTTCATCTGATCTTCTCATTCCCAGGTGTTCTCAGATCCTCTACGAGCATTCCATCGAACCTTAACAATTGGTATCTTGTTTTGCTTAAGTCTTTTAACCTCACGATCCATTATTTCGACGGGTTCTTCGATGAATTGAAGTTTTTCGTTGATTTGAATTTCGTCTAACGGAATAGTGAGATCTTCTTTAGCAAAACATTTCTTCAAATTCGAGACGTGGAAAGTGTTATGTACAGCCGCGAGTTGTTGAGGTAACTCAAGTCGGTAAGCTACTGGTCTGACACGATCAATAATCTTGAATGGTCAAATATACCTTGGATTTAATTTCCCTCGTTTACCAAATCGAACAACGCCTTTCCAAGGTGCAACTTTAAGCATGACCATCTCTCCAATTTCAAATTCTATATCTTTTCTTTTAATGTCAGCGTAACTCTTTTGTTGACTTTGGGCAGTTTTCAACCGTTGTTGAATTTGGATGATCTTCTCAGTAGTTTCTTGTATTATCTCCGGACCCGTAATTTGTCTATCCCCCACTTTACTCTAACAAATCGGAGACCTGTACTTTCTACCATAAAGTGCTTCAAACGGCACCATCTCAATCCTTGAATGGTAGCTGTTGTTGTAGGAAAATTCTGCTAACGGAAGGTGTCAATCCCAACTGTTTCCGAAATCAATAACACAGGCTCGTAGCATGTCTTCAAGCGTGTGTATCGTCCTTTCGCTCTGCCCATCAGTTTGTATATGATAGGCAGTACTCATGTCTAGACGAGTTCCTAATGCTTGCTGTAATGTCTGCCAGAATCTTGAAATAAATCTGCCATCCCTATCAGAGATAATAGAGATTGGTATTCCATGTCTGGAGATGACTTCCTTCAAATACAGTCGTGCTAACTTCTCCATCTTGTCATCTTCTCTTATTGGCAGGAAGTGTGCTGATTTGGTGAGACGATCAACTATTACTCAAATAGTATCAAAACCACTTGCAGTCCTTGGCAATTTAGTGATGAAATCCATGGTAATGTTTTCCCATTTCCATTCCGGGATTTCGGGTTATTGAAGTAGACCTGATGGTTTCTGATGCTCCGCTTTGACCTTATAACACGTCAAACATTCTCCTACGTATTTAGCAACATCGGCTTTCATACCCGGCCACCAAAAATGTTTCTTGAGATCCTTGTACATCTTCCCCATTCCAGGATGTATTGAGTATCTGGTTTTATGAGCTTCTCTAAGTACCATTTCTCTCATATCTCCAAATTTTGGTACCCAAATTCTTTCAGCCCTATACCGGGTTCTGTCTTCCCGAATATTAAGATGCTTCTCCGATCCTTTGGGTATTTCATCCCTTAAGTTTCCCTCTTTTAAAACTCCTTGTTGCACCTCCTTTATTAGAGTAGTAAGGTTAGTGTAAATCATTATATTCATAGATTTTACTCGAATAGGTTCTCTGTCCTTTCTGCTCAAGGCGTCGGCTACCACATTTGCCTTTCCCGGGTGATAACGAATCTCAAAGTCGTAATCATTCAACAATTCAATCCACCTACGATGCCTTATATTCAGTTGTTTCTGATTAAATATGTGTTGAAGACTTTTGTGGTCAGTATATATAATACTTTTGACCCCATATAAGTAGTGCCTCCAAGTCTTTAATGCAAAAACAACCGCGCCTAATTCCAAATCATGCGTCGTATAATTCTGCTCGTGAATCTTCAATTGTCTAGACGCATAAGCAATTACCTTCGTTCGTTGCATTAATACACAACCGAGACCTTGCTTTGAGGCGTCACAATATATCACAAAATCAACATTCCCTTCAGGTAATGACAATATAGGTGTCGTAGTTAACTTTTTCTTCAACAATTGAAACGTTTTCTCTTGTGTATCCTTCCATTTAAATTTCTTTCCTTTATGAGTTAATACAGTCAAGGGTTTTGCTATTTTGGAAAAATCTTGGATGAATCTCCTGTAATAACCAGCCAGCCCTAAAAATTGGCGTATGTGCTTCAGAGTTTTCGGGGTTTCCCACTTTTCAACGGTTTCAATCTGTGCTGGATCTAACTGAATACCTTCTTTGTTCACTATGTGACTGAGGAATTGAACTTCTTCCAACCAAAATGCACACTTTGAAAACTTAGCGTACAGTTTTTCCTTTCTTAACAACTCTAGCACTTTTCTCAAATGTTCTTCATGCTCTTGGTCATTCTTTGAGTAAATAAGTATGTCATCGATGAAAACATTGACAAACTTGTCAAGGTATGGTCCACACACTCGGTTCATGAGGTCCATGAACACAGCTGGTGCGTTTGTCAACCCAAACGGCATAACCATAAACTCGTAATGACCGTAACGCGTCCTAAAAGCAGTCTTTGGAATATCATCCTCCTTCACCTGCATTTGATGATACCCAGAACGTAAATCAATCTCCGAATAAACCAACGAGCCTTGTAGTTGATCAAATAAGTCATCGATTCTCGGTAGTGGGTAGCGGTTCTTGATGGTAAGTTTGTTCAACTCTCGGTAGTCGATACATAACCTAAATGTACCATCCTTCTTCTTGACAAACAAAACAGGAGCTCCCCATGGTGATGTGCTTGTTCGAATGAAACCACGCTCTAAAAGTTCCTGTAACTGACTTTGTAATTCTTTCATTTCACTGGGTGCGAGTCTGTATGGAGCACGAGCTATTGGTGTAGCTCCTGGTACAAGGTCTATTTGAAATTCAACGAATCGATGTGGGGGTAATCCCGGTAATTCTTTCGAAAATACATCGGGAAATTCTTTTGCGATGGGAACATCACTGATGTTCTTTTCTTCAGGTTTCACTTCCTTGATGTGTGCTAGAATGACGTAACAACCTTTTCTTATTAGTTTTTGCGCCTTCAAACTACTAATAAGATTTAATTTCGCATTGTTCTTTTCTCCGTACACCATTAAAGGTTTTCCCTTTTCACACATAATGCGAATCGTATTTTTGTAACAAACGACCTCTGCTCTTACCTTCTTCAACCAGTTCATGCCAATTATTACATCAAAACTCCCTAAATCGACTGGTATTAAATCAATCCTAAACGTTTCATCACCCAGTTTAATTTCTCTATCCCGACATATATTATCTGCTGAAATTAATTTACCGTTTTCTTATTCGAGTAAAAATTTACTATCCAAAGGCGTCAATGGGCAATTTAACTTAGTACAAAAATCTCTACTCATATAGCTTCTATCCGCACCCGAATCAAATAAAACATAAGCAGATTTATTATCAATAAGAAACGTACCCGTAACAAGCTCCGGGTCTTCCTGCGCTTCTGCCGTATTAATATTGAAAACTCTTCCGCGGCCCTGCCCATTAGTATTCCCCTGATTCGGGCAATTACTTCTAATGTGGCCCAGTTTTCCACATCCATAACAAACAAAGGTGTCATTTCTTGTTTCGCCACTATTTGTTCCTTTAGTTCTGTTAAACTTTGGTCCGTAGACCTCACACTTTTTCGCACCATGGCCAGTTCTTTTACACTTGGTGCAAAATGTCGTGTAGAACCCATTCTGGTGGTACTCTTCACACCTTTGGTATTTTTGGTTTTTGTTGCTGTTGTTGTTATTGAGGTTGTTGTTGGGATTGTAATTGTTGTTGGAACAGTTGTTGTAGTTGTTTGTTGTTGGGACGTTTGTTGTAGTTATTGTTAGGATTGCGGTTATTGTTGCGATTATTGTTGCGGTTGTGGTTGTAATTGTTGTTATTGTTGTATTGGTGACCCTTATCACTGGTTTCTTCTCACTTTCTCTTGAGTTGTTTCGTGTTGGTTTCTTCAGCTGCCTGCTCTTTAATTCTTTCCTCAATCTGATTTATGAGTTTATGAGCCATTCGACTTGCCTTTTGTATGGAAGCGGGCTTGTGTGAACTCACATCTTCTTGAATCCTTACTGGTAACCCTTTTATAAATGCGTCGATCTTCTCTTCTTCATCTTCGAACGTTCCTGGACATAATAGGCACAACTCTGTGAATCGTCGTTCATATGTGGTAATGTCGAACCCTTGTGTTCGTAACTCTCTAAGCTCTACCTTGAGCTTATTGGCTTCGTTTCTAGGACGGTACTGCTCGTTCATCAATTGCTTGAATGCCGACCACGGTAGTGCGTAAGCAGCATTTTGTCCTACCTGTTCAAGATAGGTGTTCCACCACGTTAACGCAGTACCTGTGAAGGTATGCGTAGCGTACTTCACTTTGTCCTCTTTAGTACACTTACTTATGGCAAACACCGATTCGACTTTCTCGGTCCACCGTTTCAATCCAATTGGTCCTTCGGTTCCATCAAATTCTTAAGGTTTGCAGGCAGTGAATTCTTTGTAGGTGCATCCTACACGATTTCTTGTGGAATTAGATCCACTGCTAGATCCAGAGTTATTGTTATTTTGCATCGCAGCCTGTACTGCGGCTATGTTTGCAGCAAGGAAAACACGGAAGTCTTCCTCGCTCATGTTCAAATTCTGACGAGTCGCCGGTGCCATTTCCTTCAAAAAATAGCCAAAAGAATTGAGTTAATCATATAGAATTTAAGAGTAGTCAATAATATCTCGTAGCATTATATGAACTTATTTATAAAAGCTTTTTCTTCATATTAGCGTTTTATAAGTTTAAATTCGGGTACTACCTACCCGTTAAGTTCATACTTAGTAGCTAGTATATAATTCAACTACTATAATTCCATATGAAAAACTGATTTTAATAATATATCACATACAATTATTCTTCAAACTTACAACTTCGCTATATTACATATAACATGAAATATAGTACACTTTGATACAGAACAGTTTTGAAGATAAAACTAGTTAATACGCAAGTTGTTCAGCAAAGAAAATAAAGATACGTAATTCATAAGTCCAGAAACAAGTCATGCATTCAGGTTTTACTAAGACGACTTCCCATCCTTGGTCTTGTGGAAAGTAACCGTTATGACCATTGACTAGGCAGCATGTTGTAATGTCGTCAAAAGGACGAGGGTTTCGTAATGCCCAATAGCCTCGTAGCAATCTAGAAACCTTGTTTCTTACCCCAACTACTGAGTCCGTCACTTGTGGAATGTTTTATTTAAAAGTTGTAACCCGATATTCTTTTTCTCACTATGATAAGAAGCGAACATCACTAACCCATAAGTATAACATGCTTCTTTATGTTACATGTTAGAAGCTCTTTCTAACTCACGAAATCCTATATTGGGATATGTTGAGTCAAAATAGGTTCGTAACCCGTAGCGTAAATTTGCATTTGGGTTCCCCGCATTTAACGCTTTAAAGAAAACACGGCGTAGCTTACGGTCTTCCCAATGTGATATACCCCACCTATCAAAGGAAAGCCTTTTATAAACTAAGGCATTTCCGGAAAGTCTTTCAAATGTTTGACAAGTTAATTTCGCCATAACTAAATGTGTTGATGAACTCTGACCAACTCTATACAAGATTTTCTCAATCATATCCTCTGGTAGGTCTTCTAAAATATTCGGTTGTCTACCCTTAAAGTCCATTTTATTTTTATACTGTAAAATAGACAAGGATTAGATTCGTAAAAGATAATTAACAAACAATACAAGCAATTTTTACATAGAACATAAAAGTACAAGCACACTACAATACATACACAACATGATTACAACCCTCTAATCTGAATCACTGGTTTCTACTTCTTCGAACTTGGTTCGTTTTCCTAATTTTCTAGGAATATATGGTGTTCCTCTAATATGAACCGTCGTTTTCCACAATGGTTTAGAAAAACCTGGTGATTTAGAGGTTCCCGGGTCATTGTTACATTTTAGGAAATACAGATGTTGCCAATACATATAAAGTTCATCGGGGTTGGAATCGGGTTTCTCTATTTTTATACCTTTTCCCTTATTATTTTCTTTCGCTTTATTAAATTGGGTCGAGGTAATTTCTATAACAACATCGGAATCCTCATCGGGATCCGATTCATCGAAAAATTGGTAATCTTCCCAATATTTTGCTTCCTCGGCGAAAACACCATTGACCATTATTAACTTTGGTCCGTTGGCTGAGAATTTTCTTTTATTTAATCGAATTACTGTAGGTATCGATATTTCTTCCTCCGGAACCTCTTCTTCTTCTGGTTCCTCCTCTTCCGGTTCCTCCTCTTCTGGTTCTTCTTCTTCCGGTTCCTCCTCTTCCGATTCCTCCTCTTCCAGTTCTTCTTCGGGAATTTGTGAATCTTCCCAAAATATATTCGACTCTTCATTATTATTAGGTGAATCGATGGGATTTGTACTAGTGGTAGACATCTATCACACAATATCAAACACATCAAGAGGTTAATATATCACATAATATTTACATGTTAATAATATATAGTTTCCAACAAAAGTGTTAAGTAATCGTTTTTAAAGAAAACACGGTCGAAGTCCAGACTCACTAATGTATCCTAACAAACTCGATAAGAAACACTAATGCAAATTTCTGGTTCTCTAAGACCAACACTCTGATACCAACTGAAATGTCCCGTTCATATTGATTATAAACGTTCCATATTAATTGATTTCGTTGCGAGGTTTTGACCTCTATATGAGACGTTTTTCAAAGACTGCATTCATTTTTAAAACAAACATAACCTTTATTTTATCGATAAAGGTTTAAAAAGCATTACGTAGATTATCAAATAATGATAATCTAAAATATACTGTTTACACACGACCATTACATAATGGTTTACAATAAGAATATATTACATCAAAAATAAGTTTCTTGAATGCAGTTTTTACACAATATCATACAAGCATGGACTCCAAATCTTGTCCTTATTTTAGTATGCAACAGCGGAAGCTCTTAATAATCACCTGAGAATAAACATGCTTAAAACGTCAACAAAAATATTGGTGATTTATAGGTTTAACCTATATATTATCAAATCATAATAATAGACCACAAGATTTCATATTTCAATACATCCCATACATAGAGATAAAAATCATTCATATAGTGAACACCTGGTAACCGACATTAACAAGATGCATATAGAATATCCCCATCATTCCGGGACACCCATCGGACATGATAATTTCGAAGTACTAAAGCATTCCAAATTCCAGAATGGGGCTTGTTGGGCCCGATAGATCTATCTTTAGGATTCACGTCAATTTGGGGGTCTGTTCCCAAATTCTTAGGCTACCAAGCTAAAAAGGGGCATATTCGGCTTCGATCATTCACCCATATAATGTAGTTTCATTTACTTGTGTCTATTTCGTAAAACATTTATAAAGTTGCATGTATTCTCATCCCAAAAAATTAGATTATAAAAGTGGGACTATAACTCACTTTCACAGATTTTTACTTCGTTGGGAAGTAAGACTTGGCCACTGATCGATTCACGAACCTATACAAATATGTACATATATATCAAAGTATGATCAAAATATATTTACAACATTTTTTATTACGTTTTAATGATTTGAGTTTGTTAAGTCAGCAGTCCTCGTTAGTAACCTACAGCTAGTTGTCCACAGTTAGATGTACAGAAATAAATAAATATAAATTATCTTGGATCAATCCACGACCCAGTGTATACAAGCCTCAGGCTAGATCACAACTCAAACTATATATATTATTTTAGAATCAACCTCAACCCTGTATAGCTAACTCCAACATTACTGCATATAGAGTGTCTATGGTTGTTCCAAAATATATTATATAGATGGGTCGATATGATATGTCAAAACATTGTATACGTGTCTATGGTATCCCAAGATTACATAATATATATTAGAATACATGAATAATACAATATAAGTTTGTTAAGTTATGATTTGTATAGAATTGTTACAATATTTCCCGTAGCTACAACAATCAAAAAATCCAATCTTGTTTTATCCATAACTTCTTCGTTTTAAATCCGTTTTGAGTGAATCAAATTGCTATGGTTTAATATTGAACTCTATTTTATGAATCTAAATAGAAAAAGTATAGGTTTATAGTCGGAAACATAAGTTATAAGCCGTTTTTGTAAAGGTAGTCATTTCAGTCGAAAAAACGACGTCTAGATGACCATTTTGGAAAACATACTTCCACTTTGAGTTTAACCATGATTTTTGGATATAGTTTCATGTTCATAAGAAAAATAATTTTTCCAGAAGAACAACTTTTAAATCAAAGTTTATCATAGTTTTTAATTAACTAACCCAAAACAGCCCGCGGTGTTACTACGACGGCGTATATCCGATTTTACGGTGTTTTTCGTATTTTCCGATTTCAAATCATTAAGTTAGCATATCATATAGATATATAACATGTGTTTAGTTGATTTTAAAAGTCAAGTTAGAAGGATTAACTTTTGTTTGCGAACAAGTTTAGAATTAACTAAACTACGTTCTAGTGATTACGAGTTTAAACCTTCGAATAAGATAGTTTTATATATATGAATTGAATCATGTTATGAACATCATTACTACCTCAAGTTTAGTAGGTAAACCTACTGGAAGTGACAAGAAATGATCTAGCTTCAAAGGATCTTGGATGGCTTGAAAGTTCTTGAAGTAGGATCATGACACAAAAACAAGTTCAAGTAAGATTTTTACTTGAATTAAGATAGTTTATAGTTATAGAAATTCAATCAAAGTTTGAATATGAATATTACCTTGAATAAGAAAGATAGCCTACTGTAAATAACAAATGTTTCTTGATCTTAGATGATTACTTGGAATGGATTAGAAAGCTTGGATGTAAACTAGTAAACTTGAAAGGATTTTCGAAGTGTTCTTGAAGTGTTCTTCCTAAGATGATTATAGCTTGATTCTTGAAGTAATTTTTTGATGAAGATGATGATTAGCTACTGACAAAATTCGTTCATAAGTGTGTGTGTGTGTGTGTGTGTGTGTGTTGAGAGAGAATTAGAAAGAGAATTGGAAGTGAAATGGAGTGAATGATGAGTGGTAAGTGGTGAGTGGTGAGTGGGGTTAAAAGGAGTTCTAGTTAGTTGACGAGTTCATGGTAGAAGTTAAAATTGATTAGTCATGTATGACATAATCAAGAGTAGAATCCCATGCTAGTTCCTATTGGTATATACCCATAGTAAGTACATCTTGAAGCTGTGTATAATACGGGTATGAATACGACTAGAATTCTTGATGAAAAAAGAATGGGAATGTAACTGTATCCATTTTCGTTAAGTATGAGTGTTTTGATATATGTATTGAAGTCTTCCAAAAGTATATTAATACATCTAAATACACTACATGTATATACATTTTAACTGAGTCGTTAAGTCATCGTTAGTCGTTACATGTAAGTGTTGTTTTGAAACCTTTATGTTAACGATCTCATTTAATATTGTTAACCCATTGTTTATTATATCTAATGAGATGTTGTATTATTATATTATCATGATATTATGATATATTAATATATCTTAATATGATATATATACATTTAAATGTCGTTACAACGATAATCGTTACATATATGTCTCGTTTCGAAATCCTTAAGTTAGTAATCTTGTTTTTATGTATATAACTCATTGTTAATATACTTATGGAGATACTTACTTATCATAATCTCATGTTAACAATATGTATATCCATATATATATTGTCATGTCATTTTTACGAGTTTTAACGTTCGTGAATCGCCGGTCAACTTGGGTGGTCAATTGTCTATATGAAACCTATTTCAGTTAATCAAGTCTTAACATGTTTGATTGCTTAACTTGTTGGAAACACTTAATCATGTAAATATCAATTTCATCTAATATATATAAACATGGAAAAGTTCGGGTCACTACAAGTAAGACGTGTCTAGACCTTAAGGATGATAAGCAAATATTTTTGACACTAAATGATAAGTAAAACTTTTGACATGCAGACACGGTCGAAGTCCAGACTCACTAATGCATCTAAACAACTATCAGTTAGACACACTAATGCAAGACCTGGTTCGCTAAGACCACCGCTCTGATACCAACTTTCATGACCCGTCCTAATCTATCTGAACGAAGTCCATATTGATTACAAATGATTCACAATAGTTGATTACATCGCGAGGTACTTGACCTCTATATGACAAATTTTACAAACATTGCATTCGTTTTTAAAAGACAAACTTTCATTACATCGAAAGTTGATGGTATGCATACCATTTCATACTATACCCAACTATAATTGACTTAATAATAATCTTGATTAACTCAATGACTCGAATGCAACGTATTTTGAAATATGTCATGAATGACTCCAAGTAATATCTCTAATATGAGCAAATGCACAGCGGAAGATTTCTTTCATACCTGAGAATAAACATGCTTTAAAGTGTCAACCAAAAGGTTGGTGAGTTCATAAGTTTATCATAAACAATAAAAATTCATCATTTTGATAGACCACAAGATTTAAATCCTGCATGGTACAAATGGGCCCGAATCCTATACCCACCTGTAATGTACATGCGATATCTTTTAAATGCAGTACACCTTTCTCGTGTACGAAATCATCTTTCATAAATCTTAGTAACCGTACACATATCTTGTGCACAAAAATAATATACACATAACCTGTGTATAAAATCATTCTCTCGATACATAACATTCACTTTTCATTGCTTTCATAGCTTGGCTTGGTAACCGACCTTAACATATAATGTCATAATAATATTCCCAAAATAGAACATCTCGTCTGTATAATAATCTTACAAACTTCGAAGTACTAAACACCACGCACACTAGCCCTTCCGTCTAGTGAACATTCTGGGTGGGAGTGTTAAATCCGGTAGCTACCTTTAGGATTCGCGTCAATTAGGCGTGCACTAATTCTCAAAATTAGTGATGTTCCCTAATTCTTAGGTTACCAAGCAATAATAATCAGGGAAAAAATATTCATATCAATTGTGACAATTATCACATCCACATAATTCAATGGTGGCAATTATCACGTCCACATATTTCATTCCAGGAATGTTTTACTTGTGTCTATCTCGTCAAACATTTATAAAAGCATTTCATGTATTCGCAGTTTAAAATGTATTTCAAAAGCATTTAATAAAGCAATTGTAAAAGTAGCGCATGTATGTCAGTCCCAAAAATGTAAAGAGTAAAAGGGAGCAAATGAACTCACAATATTTTATTTTGTAGTAAAAATACATATGACGACTGAACAATGCAGGATTGGCCTAGGATTCACTAACCTATATCATTTATATATATATTAACTTATATACTCGTAATCGAACAAATTTATATATTATATCTTAAATAATATATCTTATTTATTTAATTTGTATGTATATATATATATATATATATATATATATTAATATTTATATAGTTTTATATATATATGTGATTAGTATTATATTGAAAATTAATAATTTGTTATATGTAAATATTTTTATAATAATAATGATGCTAGTATTTATAAAGATGATAATAATAATAATGTTAAAAAAATAATAATAATTTTAATGTTAAAAATAATAATAATGTCAATAAAAATGAAAATACTTATAATATTAATAATAATAATAATACTAGTAAAAATAAATAAAAATGTTATAAGTTAATAATCATAATGAAAACATTTATATTAATTCTTAACGATAACACTAATAATAATAATAATTATAATTATGAATATGATAATATTAACAATAATAATAATACTTATAAAGTTTTTAATAATAATACTAATAGTATAACATTAGTAATAATAATAATGATAATGATAATATTCATTATATTAATGATAATAATCCTAATATTAATGTTATAATTAATTAACATAACAATAACAACAATAATTAATAATAATAATAAAAATAATAATAATAATAATAATAATAATAATAATAATAATAATAATGATAATAATAATAATAATAATAATAATAATAATAATAGTAATAATAATAATAAAATAGGAATGCTACCTCAAAAGAATAAGCCTAAAAATATAACGCCACTGCCCGGGCTCGAACTCGCGATCTTTCGTTCCCCTAACACACTCCCAACCATTCCTCTGCCCCTTTCATTTCTGTTTCAAATTCTCAGATTGAATTTATTTAACCAAACTATTCGTCTGTCTACTTCTTTTTCTAAAAACAAATCAACATCATCATCAATGCTTAACATCATAGCATCATACATCATCTTAATCATCATCATCATGTGTCACAAAAAATTTATGATCATATCATGATCACTGTACCATCACCATTTCATCATCATTCTTATTTCATTAACATCACTTATTAATCATGTAGTATCTATTATCATCCTTTTCTAATCCTAATCATCATTCACGGCATCATGTATCATCATCTAACATGTTTCTCACTATCTATATCCAAACATTCTTAAAATATACAGTGGACCAAGAGTTAGACATATTGGATCCATTTTATATAAATCAACCCACTAAACAAAAGCCCAAAAAAAAATATCCAACCCGTTAAGAGAATGGAGGAGAGCTGTCGGTGCATAAAGTTTTGGTACAGGAACGAGATCAACAAGTTGCAGCAGCCATCATACGCTCTCTTTAATATATATATATATATATATATATATATATATATATATATATATATATATATATATATATATATATATATATATATATATATATATATATATATATATATATACATATATATATATATATATATATATATATATTATACGAATAGCAGATGTTATCAAACGTAACCGCATAAGCAAGTGTACAGCGTATATATGTTGTTCAATGGTATTCTTATTGATGGAAAATAGTTTATAGAAACAGTTAGAGTAATCGAATGAATTTGTTGATGATGGTGGTTGTTATTGTTCAAACAGTAACAGGAAAAGGATAGTCCTCATATGGTGGTGTTTGATGGTATAGTGATAAAACTCAATCGATTTAATGGCGGTTGTGGTGGTGATTGAATCCGAGCAAGAAGAGAAACAAGAGGCAAGCAAACCAGTGGTGTTTGGTTTAGGTTTGTTCAAAATAGAAAGTAGACATCAACAATAGCAGGAATTATAAGGTGTCGGTTTAAGGCTTTAAAAAAAATAAGGTGGTGGTTTAAGTGGTTAACCAGGAACAAGAACATTACAGTAACAGCGAGCTTGGTAGGTTGTTGTGGTTGTGTTGTGGACTTCAAAACAGAAAAAAAAAAATCAGCGGTAGGATAGAAAGGAGTAATCGAAATGGGTTTCATCGATGGTCCTTGATGGAGAGGGTGGCGGATCTCAGCTCGAAGTATGAAACGAGAACATGGAAAACAAGTATCTCTCTTATGTGCGTTGTGAGGACTGAACCAGAAACATACTGCAGTACTAAACAAACGAGGTTGTAGGTTGGATGTGGTTTTGGGGTGGGGTTTTCATCGAGCAGAAGTTGTAGTATAAAACTAGCAACAACAAGTATGTGGTCTTCGCGTGGTGTGTGTTTGAGCAGTGGGCCGAAAAGGGGTTGGTTTGGGTTGTGTCCTGAATTGATCGGCACAGAAGAACAACAATAATTTGATCGGGTTTGAGGAGTATCAATTAATAAAGGAGTCAAAGGAGTTTGTTTGTGTAGTGCTGTGAAAGAGTCAAAGTATCTACCGAGGAAGGAGTAGAGCCATATATATAATTGTGTGCAGGTGAAAGATGGAAAAATGATGGAAAAAGATGTATGTACATGTATGTAAATCCAATTAAGAAGACAAAAGCCATTTGTATCATAAAGATAATGGCTATCTCGATCAAGACTAGTAGCACAATGATATTCCAAAAACAAAATAATAAAGAAGAGAAGTGATTGAATGTAGGGTATATAGATAAATATAATAATCATATTTAATAATGACAATATATTAGGAAAGAAATGTGCATGAGTTACTTTTATGAATTCGAATCCGACAGTTTTATACACGGGTGTAGTGGCGAAGCTAGAATTTCGCATGAATGGTGTCATACTATAATATCAAAATATATCAAGTTTCATAGATTTAATTACCAATATATGATTCAATAACATTTTATTATTTCCAATACTTACATTTATCTTTATATATATATATATATATATACAAACAATTGTTCGTGAATCGTCGGGAGTAGACAAATGTTAATTGAATCCATGTAAACTGTTCAAAAATTTTGAGACTCGATTTAACAGACTTTGCTTATCGTGTCGAAATTACATAAAGATTAAGTTTAAATTTGGTCAAAAATTTTCGGGTCGTCACAGTTAGTGCCCGTAGATCTACCTTTAGGATTCGCGTCAATTAGGGTGAATGTTCCCTAATTCTTAGGTTACCAAGCTAAAAGGGTGATATTCGATTTGATAATTCAACCATAGAATGTAGTTTTGATTACTTGTGTCTATTCCGTAAAACATTTATAAAACAGCGCATGTATTCTCAGTCTCAAAAATATATATTGCAAAAGCATTTAAAAAGGGAGTAATGAAACTCGACATACTGTATTTTGTAGTAAAAATACATATGACGACATTAAACAAGTGTAGAGTTGGCCTCGGATTCACGAACCTATATCATTTGGATATTTATTAATATACATAATCGTAATCGAATAAATTTATATATATTTACTTTATTAATTGTATCATTTTTATCTTAATAATATATGTATATTTCGTATATTCATTTTGTATATAAAAATATTATTTTTGTTATGTTATATGTATTAAATATATATAGTTTGTTTGCTAAAATATAGTAATTGTAATAACACTAATATAATATTAATAATGGTAAAAATGATAATAATTATAATACTAAATATTACTAATAAAGGTAATAATGTTAATAATTCTATTAATGATAATAATAATGATATAGTAAAAATATTAATTTTACTGTTAATGATAGTTATGTTAGTGATTTTATTAATTAAATAATAATAATACTCGTGATGATATTATTACTTATGTCAATATTAACACTTCTATTATTTATAAAATCATATTATTACTAATATTTACGAAAATAAAAATAATTTTTAATAATACGAATAATGATAATCATATTAATAACACATTTGTTAATGATAATCATAGTGCTAAAAATGACCCCAGTGCTAATATTTATGAAAATTATAATAAGTTGTATTATTTTGATAATAATCATGATAATAATAATCAATATCGTAGGAATGGTAATAATACTAAAATGATAAAATTAATAATAATAATAATAATAATAATAATAATAATAATAATAATAATAATAATAATAATAATAATACTTAAAATAATACAAATGATAATATTAATATTAATACTACTTAACAATAATATTAGTAACGATAATAATATTAGTAATATTTACAATAATAATAATAATGGGTACAATACTTATAACTATGACAATAATAATAATGATAAGTAATTTATTACTAATAATAACAATATAGATAATAGTAATAATAACAAGAAATACTAGTAATAAAAGTTGTTATACCTTCAAAAGAATAGGTTTAAAAAAAATGACACTGCTGTGGATCGAACCCAGGACCACTTGCTTCCCCGTCACCTCCCTTAACCATTCAGCCAGCGACACTTTTCTGATTCATATCCGTTTTATTTGTTTATAACTCGAAATAATTACGTTTCTATTTTCCTTCTTCTTCTTCATTGAATGTTCAATCAAACGAAATCAATCCCGTAATATGTAACCCGTAATAATCGACACAGGACTTGATATCATTTACAAAAATCATTAGTGTGTGATTAAATTAGTTAAAAACAAAAATAAAATGAATAAAAAAACGATCCTCTACAGCTCGTTCATAACTATTTTGAACTCGATCATCAATCTCGATTTCTAAAGCGTTTTAGTTCACGATTTCAAAATGAAAAAGGTTTTAAATCAATATTAGAAACTTTCTGAGTAAACAATTTAACTTGAAACACGAAATTGAATTCAAATTTTAATGAAGAACGACGGTTGACTTTTAGAACCCAAAACTTTGACTCGATAATTTGGATTCAATCCAACGAATTGAATTCTGAAACCTTGCAGTTAGATTGACTAAAAGATTTCTAACACTTTTGCATTAATAGATTTTTAAAAATGAAACGAATTCGAGCCCTTGCAAAATCAATACGCGTACAGAGTAGTTTTATTGTTTCCCTCTTTTTCAATTATCAGATATAAAGAGTGTTGCATAAATAATTGATCAATGTTATTATTTAGTAAAAAAAAATGAAGTCGACTAGTAACTAATCTCGACAGAAACAAAATTTTACAACAGTTGAATGATACATGAACTGGATGTATCTCCTTTTTCTGATTTTTAAATAATTAAGGACGATTGTGATGATTTAATAGAATCCAAATATATTTGTTATTATATATTTTATAATTAATAATAAGTACATGTAATTATTAATAATTCTGTTAATAAATATAATTATAATAAGTTATGTCTTAAAACCTTACCTTTATTAATTTTTTTATACATATGTATATATATTTTATATTAATTTTAATAATACCAACATTGATATTTAATATTATTTAATATTAATAATAATAATGAAAATAATAATAATAATAATATAAATAATAATATAAATATCTTAATAATACTAATAAGAATAATGATAATAATAACTTTAAATAAAATGATAATTTTAGTAATCAAGTTAATGATAATACTTTTTAACAATCATAATAATTATAATTATAATTTTACTAATAACAATGGTACTAATAATGATAACAAAAAAAATTAAATGCATCAACTTTATATCTATATGTTATATAGTAATATTAATAATACTGATATTAATATTAATATTAATACTTATTTTTACTCACAATGAAAGTAATAATCATAATGTTGAATACTAACTTGTAATTTATTTTAATATATTACTGTTACAATTTATTGTTTACGTAATGTTTACCAATTATTAATTGGATATTTATACACTATATAATATATATAATAATTATACATAGATATCATATCTATTTTTATATAGATTCATTTTAAATTACAACCTAATTATTTTGTATTTTATTTCATATTTTCAATTCAGATGATTTAACTGTGTTTGATAATTGCAAATTATTATATATACTTATATTTGTATTTATACATACATATATATACATGTTTATTTACAAACAATTGTTCGTGAATCGTCGGGATTAGTCAAAGGTCAAATGGTTTCATGTAAAACAGTTCACAAATTTTGAGATTCAACAATACAGACTTTGCTTATCGTGTCGAAATCATTTAAAGATTAAATTTAAATTTGGTCGGAAATCTCCGGGTCATCACAGTACCTACCAGTTAAAGAAATTTCGTCCCGAAATTTGATTCGGATGGTCATGGTTGACCGTAAGTATGTTTTCATGACAAATATGAGTTGATAAATAAAGTTTTATCATCTCTAAGTATTTGAATAGAATAATTAAATTACTCGGAGCGTATGAGAGAAGCTATCGTAAAAGATTTGAATAGAGATTCACCTTAGCTTTTGACGTAGTCAGGGTTGAATTCCGAAATGCAAGAGATTTAAAAAAAAAATCTTCAAAATCTAAAAGATTTGATTCTTCGGCGAATAAGGAAATTAAAATCTCTATAATTAAATACGGTGATCTGCCTCGATTACTCTGTCTGATATTCCCATTATAAATTAAGCTCTTCCGTTCCATTAGTTTTCACCATTTCTATACTCAATTTCCAAATTCAAAAGATTTGTGAAAATGCTTAACCCAATTCTGATCCTTGTTCTTATTCTAACTATTGCAATGATCGTTCTTCTTTTCCAACTCCCACCTGGAGAATCTGTTTATTTCTATTATGCTCTAGGGATTATTGTATTTATAATTCTCTCGTGTCTTTATATTGCTATACGCACTGATATCCACGGTTTGTAATTTCTGTGTTTTGTGATTGGCTTTATATTTCTTGTTATGTTTCGGAGCTCCATGCTCTTGTTTTTCTCTTCCCGACTTCAAGTCAAGCGAATAATGGTCCAGAACTCGTAGGTATAGGGTTTCGAATGATTATAACGTTCTAAGCATGAAGGAACGTATTTTCACGATTTGATTGGTTAAATTACCAGAATCACTAAGAATGGAACTATCAAGAATATAACTTCTTGTTACGTTCTGAGATTAAGCAGAATGAAAAAGTTATGTAACATGGCTCATGATGATGGTAGGGTCTGTGAATCATCATGTTCCATTAGAAACTCAGCATGACTTACTGTAATATAATCACGTTGATCAAGTGTCATTATATTATAATAACTCATGCTTCAGTTCCCAACACTACTTCAGAATTCATTCATAGTTTATATTTAGATTTTACAGAAGTTTCCAATGTAATGTATTACAGATACCACGAAGAGGTATATAATTTCGGACGAGGATATTTATGAAAATATCTTCAGAAATGTCGGAGATATTTATGATGATATTTTGGAATTTCTAAGTTTGCAAGTTGATAGGGAAAAATTTTCCGCAAAATTTTAACATGACTTCGGAGCAAGATATTCTCTAAAAATTTCAACGGATCCAGACACTACAACAAAATTGTACATATAGGACACCCAAATTGGTCCTATAATGTCACTTTATAGGACCTTTTGGCCTGATAGGACCAACAGGAGATGTGTACCAACTAAGGCGGTGGTATAAATTATAGATGCAAAAAAGTGTCCTAAAAGGTAATAAGATTATGAAACCAATTATCAGGTCCTATAATATAATTAACGACCACATAGAAAAGTCCTTACAAGTACATATCGAGTGACTTCTAGTTAGATTGAGACATATAAAAGGGTCCCAAAAGTAAAAAAATATTCACATTAGTACCAACAAAGAGGTCCTATTTAAGTTTTATATTTCTTAAGGACTAACAAAAATGGTCTCATTATTATGTTAGTACCCAAATAAGAGTCCTATTATAAAAACAATACTACATTAGTGCCAATAAAGAGGGTCCTAATGTATCGATATTCTTGTTTAGTACCAAGAAAAAAGGTTATAATATGCACAAATGTTACTTTAGTATCAAATAAAAGGTTCCTAATATAATGATTTTTAATGTTAGTACCACTAAAAAAGTCCTAATATAAATACTGTAAAGCGTCCTAACAAGTCATAATAGTTCCGGATCAGTTTTGAATCGATATTTGGATCCGGTTAGGATATTTGGTTCCAGTTCGGATTCTGGTATTCGGATCCGGTCCGTATATTCAAGCCCGACTGGATAATCAGATCCAGATCAGATATTCGGGTCCGGTTCGAATTTCCGAATCAAATTTGGTTTTCAGATTTTGGGCGGTTTTATCGATTTCATTTTTTTATTTAATATGATTATAGACACCCAAATAATAATTTGTACTAAAAATCAAATATGAAAAAAAAATATAATTATATTTCAATAAATTATTCTCATAAACACTACACATAAAAAATTCATAAATAATCCAACTTATAAAAACATCGAATACAATTTGACAACTGATTATTATTCTGCCATATTTTCTGGCGGTTCGGTAGCAGCTGTAGGTGGTGATAGTGTTCGCGTTGAGGCTGCTTCTAGTAGGGTGTCGGCAATTAAGTGAGAACAGGCTTTTGTGAGTCTGCGCTACATTGCATACGTATACCTGCCAAACTGAATAAAAGAACCCGCATTAGCCTGGTGTGAATCATATCAATCAAATATAGTGATATTGTCAATATCAACTGAGAAAACACAAAGAAAAAGCTTATATTGAGAGAAATTGTGATAGATATTGGAACTTGTACTCGTCTGAAAGTAATGTCAAGAAGTCAGAAGCTTTAAGAGGAAAAAAAACTAATTACCTGGCATGTGTTATGGCCATGAGTCACAATTAGGCAAGTCATGAGCAACTTTCAACTTTTAAAGTATCTGCAAACCAGCAACACAACTTAAATACGTTTAAAGAAGATACTCCTTAGTATCTTATCTTATACATTAGTAAATTGCCTATACATTTGAAGAAAATAAATATCATGTTCTAAATCACAAGATATTAAGTAGTGAAGTATATAGACGACATTCAACAATAATACAAATCTAGAATATCATTGTGCTCCTTCAAAGCTTCAGTTGGGACTGAACGTACAAGCTTTCTTTTCCAAATACAATCACCATAAAGTTATAAATATTTATTAACACCAATCTGATGACATTTACGGATTTACCAATTGTTAAATGCCCGTGAAAAGCAAAATAGGTCTAGCATATAAATAGGCAAAAAGGATCCTTGTCAAATAAATAAAGAGTCGCCCAAAATGTGTAAAATGAGACCTCCTAAACCATTCTTTTTTCTAAATTAGTTACTTACCCTTGAGTATGCTTGAATTTTCAAGCATACTCAAGAACATCCTTGTCACTACTCCGGGTTACACATTGCACATAAACATAAACAATCACTACATCATTTAAAGAAGTTACTCATGGTGAACATGCATGATCTTTATCCCATTCTATAAACCCACTCAATTATAAGCAACTCTTCATACAAGTTAGATATTCTTATGATTCTACAAGCTATATACACCATAAGCATACATTAGTCACCTAATAACATTATAATTACAAACCCAGTCAATTGAAAGGCAACTCTTCATGCAATATATCAAAGCATTTATTAAGACATTAAGATTGCTTTATTGCTTGCAAACACTTATAAGAGTTCAAAAATCATGTGAATTATAATCGTCTAAGTGCTGATCCAAGTAACACATAACTCAAACATCATATATGCATGCTTAGTATCAAAAACAGAGTAGTTTTTATCAATAGAGACATAATAAGTTCGTGTTAAAGCTCTTAAATACAATTCATATCAAACCTGTAACTAATAACTTATAACACAAATTTCGATTCATTTCAACAATAGTCTACAAATTTGTACATACAAGCATCTAGGAGCCGATTACAATGTGGATTAACTTAACCAAATCATAGTTATATGACACTAACAATAAATTACAAATTGACACATATGAATACTAGAACATTTGAATAGCTTCAAACACCATTAAAATTTCAGAATTTGGTTTAATTAAACACTCTATATTCATAAACACATATTCCAGATACTAGCAAAAAATTTGCAGAAATAAAAATCAACCTAAATTATAAAAAGATGCAATATACCCTAAAAATAAAATAAATATAACTGCAAATCACAGCAAACTATATAAATTTTACTAACTAAAACATGTTTTCATTCAACTAAACAAACTTAAATAACATTTGAAAGTACCTACAGAGCTAATACTTCAGGTCTAATGGTTCCCCTACTAACCATAGTACCAAACATCAACATGTTATGCACCATGCAATCAACAAACTTAATCTTAGTAATCAGTTAAATCGTAAGCCAAGGGGCCATTGCTAGTAAGCTATACACAAAAACTGAGTTAACTGCATAAACAAATAAAAAAACTCCTAAAAGCTAGCGGCATATGAAACAACATTAGATAAAGATCAGATCAAGCAACATAAATCGCATACAAATACTCAAATACTTGATGCAGTAAGTTTTTGTTCATACAATACCGCAATAGATAGACAAGAAAGATTAATAGCATAACGTGAGCAACAATTGGTTCAAGAGATTTTCATTACCTCGATACACATGCGGCTCGATTTTGGCAAAGATGCATCAGATGCAGACGTGCCAACGGAAAAGGATGAATGATGAGCAGGGGTGCTGGCCGAACGATTTCTTCATTTTAACATGTTTCTAAATGTCATTTGCCTCTAAGATACCAGTAATGTGTTGACAACAACATCGTTTCGAATTACATCGTGGCGATGTCATTACTTTGAGACAAACTCTTTCGAAGTTTTCTAATTGCCATTAGGCTAGTCTAGACTAATATGATGTGCTAGTATAGATTTAACTCAAAGAGTAACAACATTATGGTATACAGTAAAAAAATAAAGAGGTAACAACATTAGCTAGTTGCAGATTATAGCAAACTTCTAATTTGACTTTTAACACTAAAACAAAACCCATTAGTAAAAGTAATAGAACCTAGTGTCTGTTACACCACTATGAATCCATTTACATTCCCTAAAACAAAATAAGTTGTACACTTATATGCACTTGAAATGTGCACCACCAAATACATCTAAAATACATTTTGACATCAAGATACCAGCACCAAAGGAAAAAAAAAAAATCAACTCACTCAAGCATTTCATCAAACAAAAGATATGCAATAAACAGAAACTCATTGGTCATAACTGTTAATTAAAAAAATCAATGGTTGTACATACCTACTAGGCTACTGGCCGTTCATGATAGCACGGAATACGCATCCCTGATGTCTTGATAACGCATCCGAAATGCCACACACTAAATAATTAGTAGTTGCAAATAACAACATAACGAACATTAGATAGTAGAACAATCGCATACTATGAGCACCAAAGGTAACGTCATTCATCCAATCGGAACAATTACGGACTGCGATTTTTCTGTTTTATCGATTGAACATGTAGATCTCTAATCACATGAGACCGAATTAGTCGATTGTAATGGTTTCCATTAAGTGGACGACTGTATTCTTTGACTGATTTCTTAGTTTCTTAGGGTTTTTGGAATCAAAAATGGGAGATGAATCGGCATCGTGAGTTCGATTTTTGGGAGGATTTTCTTGCGGAGCGGTGGTGTTTTATTTTTTAAGGAACCCTAACAAACTGAAATAAGTCAAATGGAGGGTGAGATGATTAGGGTAGTATTTGTAATTATTAAGATGATCGGTTTTTATCAATTTGATCTTTTACTTTTATGGATATCTTAATCTTAATCTTAATCTTAATAGTGGTTTTAAGAAATTGATAGTTAAAATAATTTGAAAAAGTAGGTGTGGCGGGGAAAAAAAATTCACCTTCAAAATTTTTAACTAAACAAAAATAAAAGGTTGAAATTTTTTTGATAAGCTTATCAATAAGCACATGACATATCCCACAATTAAAGGAATTACTCCGTAATTTCTATTTGGTTAATAATAATAACCATAATTATTAGTGAATTTAACTTGTTTCCTTTTTAGGCAAGTATTCGGCATCAATGGTATTAACCACATTTGCGATCATTTATCACGCGCACACTTTCTAGAAAAAACTTGAATCACATTGGAGGGACCTGATCCTTAAATTATTTCGAGAGGTAGATGGAAACTTGAAACGCCCAATGTGTTGGTGGTTTGGATAAGAATGGTGCATCAACATCATCTTGCATGAATTGAATTTTAGGCTTAATGGTTGAGGGTTTTAAGGTTGAGGGTATCAGGTATATAGATTATGGTTTAGTGTTAAAATTTATGGTTTCGGGTCTAGTGTTTAGGGTTCCGGAGAAATTCGTAAATTTTATGAATGGTTCTGGTGTCGGTGATGATACTTCGTGTAAATTTGTGGTTTGGTGGCAGGGGCTGAAATGTCCCGTTCTTATTGATTAAAAACGTTCCATATTAATTGATTTCGTTGCGAGGTTTTGACTGTAGTGACCCGAACTTTTCCATGTTTATATATATATTAAACGAAATTGTTATTTTACATGATTAAGTGTTTCCAACATGTTAAGCAATCAAACTTGTTAAGACTTGATTAATTGAAATAGGTTTCATATAGACAATTGACCACCCAAGTTGACCGGTGATTCACGAACGTTAAAACTTGTAAAAACTATATGATGACATATATATGGATATATATATATAGTTAACATGATATTATGATAAGTAAACATATCATTAAGTATATCAACAATGAACTACATATGTAAAAACAAGACTACTAACTTAATGATTTTGAAACGAGACATATATGTAACGATTATCGTTGTAACGACATTTAATGTATATATATCATATTAAGAGATATTTATACATCATAATATCATGATAATATAATAATTTAAAATCTCATTTGATATTATAAATATTGGGTTAACAACACTTAACAAGATCGTTAACCTAAAGGTTTCAAAACAACACTTACATGTAACGACTAACGATGACTTAACGACTCAGTTAAAATGTATATACATGTAGTATTTTAATATGTATTCATACACTTTTGAAAGACTTCAAGACACTTATCAAAATACTTGTACTTAACAAAAATGCTTACAATTACATCCTCGTTCAGTTTCATCAACAATTCTACTCGTATGCACCCGTATTCGTACTCGTACAATACACAGCTTTTAGATGTATGTACTATTGGTATATACACTCCAATGATCAGCTCTTAGCAGCCCATGTGAGTCACCTAACACATGTGGGAACTATCATTTGGCAACTAGCATGAAATATCTCATAAAATTACAAAAATATGAGTAATCATTCATGACTTATTTACATGAAAACAAAATTACATATCTTTTATATCTAATCCATACACCAATGACCAAAAACACCTACAAACACTTTCATTCTTCAATTTTCTTCATCTAATTGATCTCTCTCAAGTTCTATCTTCAAGTTCTAAGTGTTCTTTATAAATTCCAAAAGTTCTAGTTTCATAAAATCAAGAATACTTTCAAGTTTGCTAGCTCACTTCCAATCTTGTAAGGTGATCATCCAACCTCAAGAAATCTTTGTTTCTTACAGTAGGTTATCATTCTAATACAAGGTAATAATCATATTCAAACTTTGGTTCAATTTCTATAACTATAACAATCTTATTTCAAGTGATGATCTTACTTGAACTTGTTTTCGTGTCATGATTCTGCTTCAAGAACTTCGAGCCATCCAAGGATCCGTTAAAGCTAGATCCATTTTTATCTTTTCCAGTAGGTTTATCCAAGGAACTTAAGGTAGTAATGATGTTCACAACATCATTCGATTCATACATATAAAGCTATCTTATTCGAAGGTTTAAACTTGTAATCACTAGAACATAGTTTAGTTAATTCTAAACTTGTTCGCAAACAAAAGTTAATCCTTCTAACTTGACTTTTAAAATCAACTAAACACATGTTCTATATCTATATGATATGCTAACTTAATGATTTAAAACCTGGAAACACGGAAAACACCGTAAAACCGGATTTACGCCGTCGTACTAACACCGCGGCCTGTTTTGGGTTAGTTAATTAAAAACTATGATAAAATTTGATTTAAAAGTTGTTCTTCTGGGAAAATGATTTTTCTTATGAACATGAAACTATATCCAAAAATCATGGTTAAACTCAAAGTGGAAGTATGTTTTCTAAAATGGTCATCTAGACGTCGTTCTTTCGACTGAAATGACTACCTTTACAAAAACGACTTGTAACTTATATTTCCGACTATAAACCTATACTTTTTCTGTTTAGATTCATAAAATAGAGTTCAATATGAAACCATATCAATTTTATTCACTCAAAACGGATTTAAAATGAAGAAGTTATGGGTAAAACAAAATTGGATAATTTTTCTTGTTGTAGCAACGTGAAAATTGGTAACAAATCTATTCCAACCATAACTTAATAAACTTGTATTGTATATTATGTAATCTTGAGATACCATAGACACGTATACAATGTTTCGACCTATCATGTCGACACATCTATATATATTTCGGAACAACCATAGACACTCTATATGTGAATGTTTGAGTTAGCTATACAGGGTTGAGGTTGATTCCAAAATATATATAGTTTGAGTTGTAATCAATACTGAGATACGTATACACTGGGTCGTGGATTGATTCAAGATAATATTTATCAATTTTTTTCTGTACATCTAACATTGAACAACTAGTTGTAGGTTACTAACGAGGACAGCTGACTTAATAAACTTAAAACATCAAAATATATTAAAAGTATTGTAAATATATTTTGAACATACTTTGATATATATGTATATATTGTTATAGGTTCGTGAATTAACCAGTGGCCAAGTCTTATTTCCCGGCGAAGTAAAAATCTGTGAAAGTGAGTTATAGTCCCACTTTTAAAATCTAATATTTTTGGGATGAGAATACATGCAGGTTTTATAAATGATTTACAAAATAGACACAAGTACGTGAAACTACATTCTATGGTTAAATTATCGAAATCGAATATGCCCCTTTTTATTAAGTCTGGTAATCTAAGAATTAGGAAACAGACACCCTTATTGACGCGAATCCTAAAGATAGATCTATTGGGCCTAACAAACCCCATCCAAAGTACCGGATGCTTTACTTCAAAATTTATATCATATCCGAAGGGTGTCCCGGAATAATGGGGATATTCTTATATATGCATCTTGTTAATGTCGGTTACCAGGTGTTCACGTTATGAATGATTTTTATCTCTATGTATGGGATGTGTATTGAAATATGAAATCTTGTGGTCTATTGTTACGATTTGATATATATAGGTTAAACCTATAACTCACCAACATTTTTGTTGACGTTTAAAGCATGTTTATTCTCAGGTGAATACTAAGAGCTTCCGCTGTTGCATACTAAAATAATGACAAGATTTGGAGTCCGTGTTTGTATGATATTGTGTAAAAACTGCATTCAAGAAACTGATTTCGATGTAATATATTTGTATTGTAAACCATTATGTAATGGTCGTGTGTAAACAGGATATTTTAGATTATCATTATTTGATAATCTACGTAAAGCTTTTTAAACCTTTATTTATGAAATAAAGGTTATGGTTTGTTTTAAAAATGAATGCAGTCTTTGAAAAAAACGTCTCATATAGAGGTCAAAACCTCGCAACGAAATCAATTAATATGGAACGTTTTTAATCAATAAGAACGGGACATTTCATTGACCTCTATATGAGACGTTTTTTCAAAGACTGCATTCATTTTTAAAACAAACCATAACCTTTATTTCATAAATAAAGGTTTAAAAAGCTTTACGTAGATTATCAAATAATGATAATCTAAAATATCCTGTTTACACACGACCATTACATAATGGTTTATAATACAAATATGTTACATCGAAATCAGTTTCTTGAATGCAGTTTTTACACAATATCATACAAACATGGACTCCAAATCTTGTCCTTATTTTAGTATGCAACAGCGAAAGCTCTTAGTATTCACCTGAGAATAAACATGCTTTAAACGTCAACAAAAATGTTGGTGAGTTATAGGTTTAACCTATATATATCAAATCGTAACAATAGACCACAAGATTTCATATTTCAATACACATCCCATACATAGAGATAAAAATCATTCATATGGTGAACACCTGGTAACCGACATTAACAAGATGCATATAAGAATATCCCCATCATTCCGGGACCCCCTTCGGATATGATATAAATTTTGAAGTACTAAAGCATCCGGTACTTTGGATGGGGTTTGTTAGGCCCAATAGATCTATCTTTAGGATTCGCGTCAATTAGGGTGTCTGTTCCCTAATTCTTAGATTACCAGACTTAATAAAAAGGGGCATATTCGATTTCGATAATTCAACCATAGAATGTAGTTTCACGTACTTGTGTCTATTTTGTAAATCATTTATAAAACCTGCATGTATTCTGATCCCAAAAATATTAGATTTTAAAAGTGGGACTATAACTCACTTTCACAGATTTTTACTTCGTCGGAAAGTAAGACTTGGCCCTGGTTGATTCACGAACCTATAACAATATATACATATATATCAAAGTATGTTCAAAATATATTTACAATACTTTTAATACATTTTGATGTTTTAAGTTTATTAAGTCAGCTGTCCTCGTTAGTAACCTACAACTAGTTGTCCACAATTAGATGTACAGAAATAAATCGATAAATATTATCTTGAATCAATCCACGACCCAGTGTATACGTATCTCAGTATTGATCACAACTCAAACTATATATATATTTTGGAATCAACCTCAACCCTGTATAGCTAACTCCAACATTCACATATAGAGTGTCTATGGTTGTTCCGCAATATATATATAGATGGGTCGACAAGATAGGTCGAAACATTGTATATGTGTCTATGGTATCTCAAGATTACATAATATACAATATAAGTTGATTCGGTTATGGTTGGAATAGATTTATTACTAACTTTCACGTAGGTAAAATGAGTAGTTTTTATCAATCTTGTTTTACTCGTCATTTCTTCGTTTCTAATCCGTTTTGAGTGATTCCAGTGGTCACGGTTTCATATTGAACTTAACTTTATGAATCTAAATAGAAAAAGTATAAGTTTATAGTCAGAAATACAAGTTACAAGTCGTTTTTGAAAGAGGTAGTCATTTCCGTCGAAAGAACGACATCTTGATGACCATTTTGAAAAACATACTTTCACTTTGAGTTTAACCATGATTTTTGGATATAGTTTCATGTTCATAAGAAAAATAATTTTTCCAGAATTATAGATTTTAAATCAAAGTTCTTCTTAGCTTTTAATTATCCCAACCAAAACAGCCCCCGGTTTTACTACGACGGCGTATATCCAATTTTATGGTGTTTATCGTGTTTCCAGGTTTTAAATCATTAAGTTAGCATATCATATAGATATAGAACATGTGTTTAGTTGATTTTAAAAGTCTAGTTAGAAGGATTAACTTTATTTGCGAACAAGTTTAGAATTAACTAAACTATGTTCTAGTGATTACATGTTTATAACGTTGAATAAGACAGCTTTTTATGTATGAATCGAATGATGTTATGAACATCATTAATACCTCAAGTTCCTTAGATAAACCTACTAGAAATGAGAAAAATGGATCTAGCTTCAAAGGATCCTTGGATGGCTTGAAAGTTCTTGAAGCAGAATCATGACACGAAAACAATTTCAAGTAAGATTTCCACTCGAAATAAGATTGTTATAGTTATAGAAATTGAATTAAAGTTTGAATATGATTATTACCTTGTATTAGAAAGATAACCTACTGTAAATAACAAAAGTTTCTTGATCTTGGATGATTACTTGGAATGGATTTAGAAAACTTGGAAGTAAACTTGCAATCTTGGAAGTATTCTTGATTTTATGAAACTAGAACTTTTGAAATTTATGAAGAACACTTAGAACTTGAAGATAGAACTTGAGAGAGATCAATTAGATGAATAAAATTTAAGAATGAAAGTGTTTGTAGGTGTTTTTGGTCGTTGGTGTATGAATTAGATATAAAGGATATGTAATTTTGTTTTCATGTAAATAAGTCATGAATGATTACTCATATTTTTGTAATTTTATGAGATATTTCATCCTAGTTTCCAAATGATGGTTCCCACATATGTTAGGTGACTCACATGGGCTGCTAAGAGCTGATCATTGGAGTGTATATACCAATAGTACATACATCTATAAGCAGTGTATTGTACGAGTACGAATACGGGTGCATACGAGTAGATTTGTTGATGAAACTGAACGAGGATGTAATTGCAAGAATTTTTGTTAAGTAGAAGTATTTTGATAAGTGTCTTGAAGTCTTTCAAAAGTGTATGAATACGTATTAAAACACTACATGTATATACATTTTAACTGAGTCGTTAAGTCATCGTTAGTCGTTACATGTAAATGTTGTTTTGAAACCTTTAGGTTAATGATCTTGTTAAATGTTGTTAACCCAATGTTTATAATATCAAATGAGATTTTAAATTATTATATTATCATGATATTATGATGTACGAATATCTCTTAATATGATCTATATACATTAAATGTCGTTACAACGATAATCGTTACATATATGTCTCGTTTCAAAATCATTAAGTTAGTAGTCTTATTTTTACATATGTAGTTCATTGTTAATACACTTAATGATATATTTACTTATCATTTAACATAATTAACCAAGTGTATCAATATCTTAATATGATTCATATGTACCTAGTAAGACGTTATAACGATAATCGTTATATATATCGTTTTCGAGTTTCTTAATTTAATAGTCTCATTTTTATGTATATAACTCATTGTTAAAATACCTAATGAGATACATACTTATAATAAAATCATGTTAACTATATATATAACCATATATATGTCATCGTATAGTTTTTACAAGTTTTAACGTTCGTGAATCACCGGTCAACTTGGGTGGTCATTTGTCTATATGAAACCTATTCCAATTAATCAAGTCTTAATAAGTTTGATTGCTTAAAATGTTGGAAACACTTAATCATGTAAATATCAATTTCATTTAATATATATAAACATGGAAAAGTTCGGGTCACTACAGTACCTACCCGTTAAATAAATTTCGTCCCGAAATTTTAAGCTGTTGAAAGTGTTGACGAATCTTCTAGAAATAGATGCGGGTATTTCTTCTTCATCTGATCTTCATGCTCCCAGGTGAACTCGGGTCCTCTACAAGCATTCCATTGAACCTTAACAATCGGTATCTTATTTTGTTTAGGTCTCTTAACCTCACGATTCATTATTTCGACGGGTTCTTCAATGAATTGAAGTTTTTCATTGATTTGGATTTCGTCCAACGGAATAGTGAGATCTTCTTTAGCAAAACATTTCTTCAAATTTGAGACGTGGAAAGTGCTATGTACAGCCGCGAGTTGTTGAGGTAGCTCCAGTTGGTAAGCTACTGGTTCGACACGATCTATAATCTTGAATGGTCCAATGTACCTTGGATTTAGTTTCCCCTGTTTACCAAATCAAACAACGCCTTTTCAAGGTGAAACCTTAAGCATGACCATTTCTCCAATTTCAAACTCTATATCTTTTCTTTTACTGTCCGCGTAGCTCTTTTGTCGACTCTGGGCGGTTTTCAATCTTTGTTGAATTTGGATGATTTTCTCGGTAGTTTCTTGTATTATCTCCGGACCCGTAATCTGTCTATCCCCCACTTCATTCCAACAAATCGGAGACCTGCACTTTCTACCATAAAGTGCCTCAAATGGCACCATCTCAATACTAGAATGATAACTGTTGTTGTAGGAAAATTCTGCTAACGGTAGGTGTCGATCCCAACTGTTTCCGAAATCAATAACACATGCTCGTAGCATGTGTTCAAGCGTTTGTATCGTCCTTTCGCTCTGCCCATCAGTTTGTGGATGATAGGTAGTACTCATGTCTAGACGAGTTTCTAATGCATGCTGTAATGTCTGCCAGAATCTTGAAATAAATCTGCCATCCCTATCAAAGATAATAGAGATTGGTATTCCATGTCTGGAGACGACTTCTTTCAAATACAGTCGTGCTAACTTATCCATCTTGTCATCTTCTCTTATTGGCAGGAAGTGTGCTGATTTGGTGAGACGATCAACTATTACCCAAATAGTATCAAAACCACTTGCAGTCCTTGGCAATTTAGTGATGAAATCCATGGTAATGTTTTCCCATTTCCATTCCGGGATTTCGGGTTGTTGAAGTAGACCTGATGGTTTCTGATGCTCAGCTTTGACCTTAGAACACGTAAAACATTCTCTTACGTATTTAGCAACATCTGCTTTCATACCCGGCCACCAAAAATGTTTCTTGAGATCCTTGTACATCTTCCCCGTTCCAGGATGTATTGAGTATCTGGTTTTATGAGCTTCTCTAAGTACCATTTCTCTCATATCTTCAAATTTTGGTACCCAAATCCTTTCAGCCCTATACCGGGTTCCGTCTTCCCGAATATTAAGATGCTTCTCCGATCCTTTGGGTATTTCATCCTTTAAATTTACCTCTTTTAAAACTCCTTGTTGCGCCTCCTTTATTTGAGTGGTAAGGTTATTGTGAATCATTATATTCATAGATTTTACTCGAATGGGTTCTCTGTCCTTCCTGCTCAAGGCGTCGGCTACCACATTTGCCTTCCACCGGGTGGTAACGAATCTCAAATCGTAATCATTCAACAATTCAATCCACCTACGCTGCCTCATATTCAGTTGTTTCTGATTAAATATGTGTTGAAGACTTTTGTGGTCGGTATATATAATACTTTTGACCCCATATAAGTAGTGCCTCCAAGTCTTTAATGCAAAAACAACCGCGCCTAATTCCAAATCATGCGTCGTATAATTTTGTTCGTGAATCTTCAATTGTCTAGACGCATAAGCAATCACCTTCGTTCGTTGCATTAATACACAACCGAGACCTTGCTTTGATGCATCACAATAAATCACAAAATCATTATTCCCTTTAGGCAATGACAATATAGGTGCCGTAGTTAGCTTTTATTCAATAACTGAAACGCTTTCTCTTGTTCATCCTTCCATTCAAATTTCTTCCCTTTATGCGTTAATGCAGTCAAGGGTTTTGCTATTCTGTAAAAGTCTTGGATGAATCTTCTGTAGTAACCAGCTAGTCCTAAAAACTGGCATATGTGTTTCGGAGTTTTCGGGGTTTCCCACTTTTCAACAGTTTCTATCTTTGCCGGATCTACCTTAATACCTTCTTTGTTCACTATGTGACCGAGGAATTGAACTTCTTCCAACCAAAATGAACACTTTGAAAATTTAGCGTACAATTCTTCCTTCCTCAATACTTCTAACACCTTTCTCAAATGTTCACCGTGTTCTTAGTCATTCTTTGAGTAAATAAGTATGTCATCAATGAATACAATGACAAAATTGTCAAGGTATTGTCCACACACTCGGTTCATAAGGTCCATGAACACAGCTGGTGCATTAGTTAAACCAAACGGCATGACCATAAACTCGTAACGACCGTAACGTGTTCTGAAAGCAGTCTTTGGAATATCATCTTCTTTCACCCGCATTTGATGATACCCGGAATGTAAGTCAATCTTTGAATAAACAGACGAGCCTTGTAGTTGATCAAATAAGTCGTCGATTCTCGGTAGTGGGTAGCGGTTCTTGATGGTAAGTTTGTTCAACTCTCGGTAGTCGATACACAACCTGAATGTACCATCTTTCTTCTTGACAAACAAAATAGGAGCTCCCCACGGTGATGTGCTTGGACGAATGAAATCACGCTCTAAAAGTTCTTGTAATTGGCTTTGCAGTTCTTTCATCTCGCTGGGTGCGAGTCTGTAAGGAGCACGAGCTATTGTGCAGCTCCTGGTACAAGATCTATTTGAAATTCAACGGATCGATGTGGGGGTAATCCCGGTAATTCTTTCAGAAATACATCGGGAAATTCTTTTGCGACGGGAACATCATTGATGCTCTTTTCTTCAGTTTGTACTTTCTCGACGTGTGCTAGAACAGCATAGCAACCTTTTCTTATTAGTTTTTGTGCCTTCAAATTACTAATAAGATGTAGCTTCGTGTTGCCCTTTTCTCCGTACACCATTAAGGGTTTTCCTTTTTCTCGTATAATGCGAATTGCATTTTTGTAACAAACGATCTCTGCTTTCACTTCTTTCAACCAGTCCATATCGATTATCACATCAAAACTCCCTAACTCTACTGGTATCAAGTCAATCTTAAATGTTTCGCTAACCAGTTTAATTTCTCGATTCTGACATATATTATCTGCTGAAATTAATTTACCATTTGCTAATTCGAGTAAAAATTTACTATCCAAAGGCGTCAATGGATAACTTAATTTAGCACAAAAATCTCTACTCGTATAGCTTCTATCCGCACCCGAATAAAATAAAACGTAAGCAGATTTATTGTCAATAAGAAACGTACCCGTAACAAGCTCCGGGTCTTCCTGTGCCTCTGCCGCATTAATATTGAAAACTCTTCCGCGGCCTTGTCCATTCGTGTTCTCCTGGTTCGGGCAATTTCTAATAATGTGGCCCGGTTTTCCACATTTATAACAAACTACATTGGCATAACTTGCTCCGACACTACTTGCTCCGCCATTACTCGTTCCGACACTATTTATTCCTTTCGTTCTGTTAACCCCTGGTCCGTAGACCTCACACTTTGCAGCTCTATGACCATTTTATTTTTACACTTGTTGCAAAATTTGGTGCAGAACCCCGAGTGATACTTTTCACACCTTTGGCATAGCTGCTTCTGATTGTTGTTGTTGTTGTTGCGGTTATTATTGTTGTTAAGATGATTGTTGTAGTTGCTGTTGTTGTTGTTGTTGTTGTTTGTAACATCTCGCATTTTTCCGTTAAATTTATTTTTAACACCGTCTTTTTTTAGATAATATCTTTCGTTATCTAAATTTGTATCTTTCGTTAACTAACGTTCTTAATATTCCCGTTATTTAATTATAACATCGTTCGTTAATTTGCGTTTTTAAAATATTCGTTCGGTAAAATCCCGCACCCGTTTTTAAACTCGAGGGACCGGAGTTGCCAAGTGGGTAAACTAGTTGACTAGGTCAGCTAGTCAACCCACTTTCTACCATTCATTCATTTTCATTATCTCCCTCATCTCTTTTTCTCTCCATCTCAAGAACACACAAACACCCAATTCAATCATTCATCATCTAAATTCGATCTAGGAGGCTTACAACAAAACAAATTACATATTTGGAATCCTCTCTTCATCCCCTACAATTTGATACCAACTTCATCTCGTTTGGGTAACGTTCCTAAAACATTATATTTCTCTAAATTCATTTTATATACTTGAAATGGTGTTAATTAGTGTCTATGGCTCGTGTCTAGCATGAATATACGTTTTGTTTGCTCGATTTGTTATTTTGAGTAACTAGTTTGAACATTTGAAATGGGTGTGCTTAATCTTGAGTTTTGGGTGATTAAATATTGTTAAAATGTTAAAGTTCATGTATTAAATGTGTTACTAGCATCATTAGCTTCATTTTGATGTGTAGGTTGATTTAGAAAAGCTTCATTTACAAAATGGTTGAATTCATGATTTTGATTAGGGTTTGATGAACTCTAAAATGAACTTTTGATGCTTTGAATGCCATGAAATGTTATTAGTTAGTGATTAGTTGTAATTTATGTTTCAATACCTTCAAAATGGCATATCATATATGTGAATTGGATTCCCGAGTCAAGAAATGCTTTTTATGAACTTGAAACGTTGATTTTGAACATTTAACGATCATTAATTGAGGTTTTCATTGTTGTTAATGATGGAATTGATTCATGAAATGTGTTTAGTTGTATTCCTCTTTAAATTACCTTTCCAACGATATAAGATACGTGTTTTGAATGTTAACGAGTCAAAAGTTATGATCGTTTGAAGTTGAAATCGTATAAGTGAAAACTGCCCCAGAATTTGCTGATACAGCTGCAGATGCGGCGCATCTGCCTCAGATGCGGCACATCTGAGGCAGACTGCCCAAAAACGTCAATTTTCGCTCAATTCTATGTATGCTACGCACCCCCGATCAACATGAAACTTGGACAACATGCTCATATATGATTTCTAAGCTTAGGAAAATAGTCCGAGACCCGACCCTACCCCGTTGACTTTGACCAAGTCTGACTTTTAGTTAAACTTAACAAAACACTTATGCAAACGTTCTAACATGCGTTCATACTTGATTCTTGCATGAAACTTGACAACGTGATTCACTTGCTATACTATTCGAGTCTTAACGAGCCATAGGACTAATTGAACACATTTCACCCGAGCTTGTGTCGTAACCGGTTAATTGATACAACTTACTTGTTTAGGTCAAGGCTAAGCAACTTTCATGCACACGTTTACTTTGTGAAGTACTTTTATACTCGTGCACTCGAGGTGAGATCATAGTCCCACTTTTTCAACAACTTTTATATTTTTAAATCGTGGGCTGAGAAACATATACGTTACATACTTATATACATTTCATATGTATATATACCTTTCATACTTTTATACATCGAACACGAATACGAATACAAAGATATGGATGAGTTTGAACGAAAACCCTCAATTCAATTATCATTAATTACATCAGATGGTGTAAGCGAGACTATGTTGTGTGGATCCATACGAGTTTGACTAACCCTCATTCGGACGGTTCGCTACCATTAAGCGAATGAAATATATTCTGGTACGGTGTATGTTCTAACACTTTTATGCTGAGGTAAATGTTACGGTTAAGCTTTGATAATTGGGTGCTCGGTAAACAACAATACTTATGGATTTCAAACGATTCGGAAAATCGACTTATACTATAACTTGTGGTTCAACTTATTTTACTTACATACTCATTTACTAAACCTATGATTTCACCAACGTTTTTCGTTGACAGTTTTCTATATGTTTCTCAGGTTCATACATGGCTATTTGATACATGCTTTCGCGTACTTTCATACTTGCTTGGGGTCGAGCATACATGCATACACTCTGATTTCTTGCTTGGAGTCAAGCATATATACATACTTACGCTATTTATAGCAACTGTGATTTTCAACTAATTATGTCGCAAGTTATTTCATTTATACATTACTACTTTTGTAAACTTAAACTTGTTGTCGATCCGTTTGGTAAACTAAACTTTGCAAGTCTTGTACTTTTCAAATGAATGCGACATAGTTTTGGTCAAACGAGTCTCATATAGGGACTACGACCACGTAACGGGACCTAAGTTAGCGGCGCCGTCAATGACGATTTTGTCGGGTCGCTACAGATGGTATCAGAGCGTTGGTTGTAGGGAACTAGGATGTGTATTAGTGTGTCTGACAAAGTCGTTAGGACGCATTAGTGAATCTATACTACAACCGGATAGTAAATCATTGCATTCTGACATACATTTGCTATAGATAGCACTTACTTGACTACTTGTGCATTATACTTGAATCATTCTTAGGCAAACTTCTTAATGGTACCAAGTTTTCATCATACGAACTCGTATTCTGCAACTTTCTGGTAACACGCGTAAATTCAAGATTCATACGCGTAAGGATGACGACGACTTCATTAGTCACACTAGTTCGGGAACTCTGTCTCCCACGTTGTTATTCGCCAATCGTCTCAACTTACTATCGGTGTCACACCGGTGTTCCTTACTATCTACCATTTTGTGTTACTACCACCACTACTCTAGGTGAGTCTCGTCATCACTATTTATCACTACGGTTGCGTACTATTCGTTATCATGATTCGTTACACTTCTCGTACCGGAATACATTATTGTTTGACTTGAACCGCATTGACGTGACAATCATTTATACATTTCCCTCGAGGAACGCTTCTTTAGGGTTGCACTAATTCTTTCGATTCAATACGAGTCACGTTAGAGACGTCGTTACAATTTATTCATTTTAAATTTTCACGATTACACGAACTTGAATCTATGGAGTGATGTGGGAATGGAGGTATGAGATAGCGTAATATAACGACACTCGATCAACGTGGTTATATTACGGTAATTCATACCAAAGTTCTAATGACACGTGATGGTGATTGGACTCGATCAACCTAATCACCACCATGTGCCATGTACATGATTTCATTTTTCTTGTTTGGACATCCGACAATTCCGAGAATACTGATAACAACCATACCTGGGACACATCGTCGATTATTATTGAACCATACTTATGCTTCCGAACGGATGACAAATTCTTTCAACTTCAAATATATGTTACACTTGTATACTATCTCGTTTTCTTACGATTTTATCGACGAACTACAATATGCTTGTTATGCTCACATCGAGGCGGAAACTTCTCTCGCCTTACACTCGTATTTCCGTTTAAGGAAATCTTTATTCTAAATTCTCAATGGAGAGAGAGACTCTTCACATTATACTAGTATTCACCACGAGGGTGAATAGTCCTAACGAACATTTTCGGAAACCGATAAATCTTTCGCGGCGCGAAATTCTTGAAAAAAAAAAAAACTTGTTCAAATATATCTTGAGGAAATGTACCTCGTCTAGGATCGAGATTCTCGTTTCACTTCTAAATTTCAGTGTACCTTACAAAAAGCCTCGGGACCACGTTTAAACATGGGTACCGCGTATCATCCACGCACCGACGAATAAAGCAAATGTACGATTTGAACCTGGGGAACCATAATACGAATTTGTGTTATCAACTTCAAAATTTCTTGAGAAAAGTCTTTGCCTTTAACCAAATTCTCTTACAACGATGGTTATCGTTCAAGTCTTAACGTCACACCTTTTGAAATCTTATATGACCGGAAACGTCATTCTCCTTTTGTAGAACCAAGTAAATGATAATCAAGTCACCGAACCTGGACTCATTCATGGTGTAACCGTTAAAATCCTTCCAATCCGAGAAAGGCTCGAGACGGCCCGTAGTCGCCAAAGGAGCTATGCCAATGTTAGATGTATACCTTTCGAATTCCATGTGAGAAACCACGTAACGTTAAAAGTCGCACCTTGAAAAGGTGTAGTTCGTTTCGGAAATGTAGAAAGCTAAATCCGCGATATTTTTAATCCTTTTGAAATCTTGGGGCGTGTTGTGCCCATTGCTTACTGTTTCGAACTTCCGACTCAAATAAATTCCGTTCATCCTACATTCTGTGTATCAAACTTAAATGTGTGTCTTGCGAAACAAGAACTTGTTATCCTCTTCGATGAACTTACTATCAACGATAAACTTCACTTCCTAGGAGAACCGGTTGAAATTTTGAATCATGAAACCAAACTTTGAAACAACATAAAATCTCGACCGTCAAGGTTCGTTGGAATGTCCAAGGAAGTACCTTCACTTATTCGTGGAATTGGCAACGCAAGATCTCGAGGGATAAACAACGACTACTACTTCTAACTAAATTTCGGGACGAAATTTCTTTTAAGGTGTAGGTAATGTAACATCCCGCATTTTTTCTTTAAATTTATTTTTAACACCGTCTTTTTTTTTAGATAATATCTTTCGTTATCTAAATTTGTATCTTTCGTTAACTAACGTTCTTAATATTCCCGTTATTTAATTATAACATCGCTCGTTAATTTGCGTTTTTAAAATATTCGTTCGGTAAAATCCCGCACCCGCTTTTAAACTCGAGGGACCGGAGTTGCCAAGTGGGCAAACTAGTTGACTAGGTCAACTAGTCAACCCACTTTCTACCATTCATTCATTTTCATCATCTCCCTCATCTCTTTTTCTCTCCATCTCAAGAACACACAAACACCCAATTCAATCATTCATCATCTAAATTCGATCTAGGAGGCTTACAACAAAACAAATTACATATTTGGAATCCTCTCTTCATCCCCTATAATTTGATACCAACTTCATCTCGTTTGGGTAACGTTCCTAAAACATTATATTTCTCTAAATTCGTTTTATATACTTGAAATGGTGTTAGTTAGTGTCTATGGCTCGTGTCTAGCATGAATATACGTTTTGTTTGCTCGATTTGTTGTTTTGAGTAACTAGTTTGAACATTTGAAATGAGTGTGCTTAATCTTGAGTTTTGGGTGATTAAATGTTGTTAAAATGTTAAAGTTCATGTATTAAATGTGTTACTAGCATCATTAGCTTCATTTTGATGTGTAGGTTGATTTAGAAAAGCTTCATTTACAAAATGGTTGAATTCATGATTTTGATTAGGGTTTGATGAACTCTAAAATGAACTTTTGATGCTTTGAATGCCATGAAATGTTATTAGTTAGTGATTAGTTGTAATTTATGTTTCAATACCTTCAAAACGGCATATCATATGTGTGAATTGGATTCCCGAGTCAAGAAATGCTTTTTATGAACTTGAAACGTTGATTTTGAACATTTAACGATCATTTATTGAGGTTTTCATTGTTTTTAATGATGGAATTGATTCATGAAATGTGTTTAGTTGTATTCCTCTTTAAATTACCTTTCCAATGATATAAGATACGTGTTTTGAATGTTAACGAGTCAAAAGTTATGATCGTTTGAAGTTGAAATTGTATAAGTGAAAACTGTCCCAGAATTTGCTGATACAGCTGCAGATGCGGCGCATCTGCCTCAGATGCGGCGCATCTGAGGCAGACTGCCCAAAAACGTCAATTTTCGCTCAATTCTATGTATGCTACGCACCCCCGATCAACATGAAACTTGGACAACATGCTCATATATGATTTCTAAGCTTAGGAAAATAGTCCGGGACCTGACCCTACCCCGTTGACTTTTTTATTGACTTTGACCAAGTTTGACTTTTAGTAAAACTTAACAAAACACTTATGCAAACGTTCTAACATGCGTTCATACTTGATTCTTGCATGAAACTTGACAACGTGATTCACTTGCTATATTATTCGAGTCTTAACGAGCCATAGGACTAATTGAACACATTTCACCCGACCTTGTGTCGTAACCGGTTAATTGATACAACTTACTTGTTTAGGTCAAGGCTAAGCAACTTTCATGCACACGTTTACTTTGTGAAATACTTTTATACTCGTGCACTCGAGGTGAGATCATAGTCCCACTTTTTCAACAACTTTTATATTTTTAAATCGTGGGCTGAGAAACATATACGTTACATACTTATATACATTTCATATGTATATATACCTTTCATACTTTTATACATCAAACACGAATACGAATACAAAGATACGGACGAGTTTGAACGAAAACCCTCAATTCAATTATCATTAATTACATCAGATGGTGTAAGCGAGACTATGTTGTGTGGATCCATACGGGTTTGACTAACCCTCATTCGGACGGTTCGCTACCGTTAAGCGAATGAAATATATTCTGGTACGGTGTATGTTCTAACACTTTTATGCTGAGGTAAATGATACGGTTAAGCTTTGATAATTGGGTGCTCGGTAAACAACAATACTTATGGAATTCAAACGATTCGGAAAATCGACTTATACTATAACTTGTGGTTCAACTTATTTTACTTACATACTCATTTACTAAACCTATGATTTCACCAACGTTTTTCGTTGACAGTTTTCTATATGTTTCTCAGGTTCATACATGGCTATTTGATACATGCTTCCGCGTACTTTCATACTTGCTTGGGGTCGAGCATACATGCATACACTCTGATTTCTTGCTTGGAGTCAAGCATACATACATACTTACGCTATTTATAGCAACTGTGATTTTCAACTAATTATGTCGCAAGTTATTTCATTTATACATTACTACTTTTGTAAACTTAAACTTGTTGTCGATCCGTTTGGTAAACTAAACTTTGCAAGTCTTGTACTTTTCAAATGAATGCGACATAGTTTTGGTCAAACGAGTCTCATATAGGGACTACGACCACGTAACGGGACCTAAGTTAGCGGCGCCGTCAATGACAATTTTGTCGGGTCGCTACATTGTTGTTGTTGTTGTTGGGCCGTTTGTTGTAGTTGCGATTGATGTTGCGATTGTTAGGATAGTTGTTGCGATTATTGTTGTAATTGTTGTTGTTGTTGTATTGGTGATTTTTATCACCGTTTTCCTCCCACTTTCTTTTGACTTGCTTCACATTGGTCTCTTCAGTAGTCTGTTCTTTAATTCTTTCTTCAATCTGGTTCACTAGTTTGTGAGCCATTCTACATGCCTGTTGTATGGAGGCGGGCTCGTGTGAACTTATATCTTCTTGGATTCTTTCCGATAATCCGTTCACAAACGCGTCGATCTTTTCTTCCTCATCTTCGAACGCTCCCGGACACAATAGGCATAATTCTGTGAATCGTCTTTCGTACGTGGTAATATCAAATCCTTGGGTTCGTAACCCTCTAAGTTCTGTCTTGAGCTTATTGACCTCGGTTCTGGGACGGTACTTCTCGTTCATCAAGTGCTTGAATGCTGACCACGGTAGTGCGTAAGCATCATCTTGTCCCACTTGCTCTAGATAGGTATTCCACCATGTTAACGCGGAACCTGTGAAGGTATGCGTAGCATACTTCACTTTGTCCTCTTCAGTACACTTACTTATGGCAAACACCGATTCGACCTTCTCGGTCCACCGTTTCAATCCGATCGGTCCTTCGGTTCCATCAAATTCCAAAGGTTTGCAAGCAGTGAATTCTTTGTAGGTGCATCCTACACGATTTTCTGTACTGCTAGATCCAAGGTTATTGTTGGTATGTAGCGCGACCTGTACTGCGGCTATGTTTGAAGCAAGAAAGGCACGAAATTCCTCTTCACTCATATTCAAGGTGTGTCGAGTAGTCGGTGCCAATTCCTTCAAAATAGTCAAATGAAACGAGTTAATCATATAGAATATCAAAAGTAGTCAAAAGTATTTCGTAGCGTAATATGAACTTATTTATAAAAGCTTTTTCTTCATATTAGCGTTTTATACTCTTTAATTCGGGTAGTACCTACCCGTTAAGTTCATACTTAGTAGCTAACATACCATTTCAACTACTACAATTCTATATGAAAAACTAATCACAAAAAAATATATATCATATTCAAACCTTTATACAATAACTTGCAAACTTACAATACCGCTATTTTACATATAGCATGAAATATAGCACATAAAACTTTGATACAAAGTAGTTGCGAAGATAATTCTAGTTAATAAATAAGGCGTTCAGTAAAGGCAACAAAGATACGTAATTCATACATCCAGAAACAAGTCATGCATTCTGGTTTTACTAATACCACTTCCCATCCTTGGTCTTGTGGAACGTAACCGTTGTGACCGATAGTATGACAACGTGTTGTAACGTCATCAAAAGGACGAAGGTTACGTAATGACCAACAGTCTCGTAATAATCTAAAAACCTCATTTCTTACCCCAATTACCGACTCCGTCACTTGTGGGAACGTTTTGTTTAATAGTTGTAGCCCGATGTTCTTTTTCTCACTTTGGTGAGAAGCGAACATTACTAACCCGTAAGCATAACATGCTTCTTTATGTTGCATGTTAGTCGCTTTTTCTAAATCATGAAGTCCTATAATCGGATACATTGAGTCAAAATAATTTCTTAACCCGTTGCGTAAAATAGCATTTGGGTTCCCCGCAATATATGCATCAAAGTAAACACATCGTAACTTATGGGTTTCTCAATGTGATATCCCCCATCTTTCAAACGAAAGCCTTTTATAAACCAAGGCATTCTTGGAACGTTCTTCGAATTTCTTACAAACTGATTTTGCCATAAATAGTTGTGCCGAGGAATTCTGACCGACTCTAGACAAGATTTCATCAATCATGTCTCCGGGTAAGTCTTCTAAAATATTGGGTTGTCTATCCATTTTGTGTTTTTATACTGTAAAATAGACAAGAGTTAGATTCATAAAAGATACTTATTAATACAAGAAATTTTTATATATATCGTAAAGCTTAAGCACACTATATTACATATATTACACCGCACAAATACAACTATCTTATTCTGACTCACTCGTTTCTTCTTTTTCAAACTTGGTTCTTTTTGCTAAGTTTTTAGGGATATATGATGTTCCCCTAATACGAGCCGTCGTTTTCCACATTGGTCTAGAAAAACCTGGTGGTTTAGAGGTTCTCGGGTTATTGTTACAACTTAAGAAATACGGGTGTTGACGATACATATAAAGTTCATCGGGGTTGGAATTAGATTTCTCTATTTTTATGCCCTTTCCCTTATTATTCTCTTTTGCCTTTTTAAATTCAGTTGGGGTAATTTCTATAACATCATCGGAATCCTCGTCGGGATCCGATTCATCGGAGAATTAGTAATCCTCCTAATATTTTGCTTCCTTGGCGGAAACACCGTTGACCATAATTAACCTTGGTCGGTTGGTTGAGGATTTTCTTTTACTTAACCGTTTTATTATTTCCCCTGCCGGTTCTATTTCTTCTTTCGGTTCCTCCTCCGGTTCCGATTCTTCTTCCGGTGCCGATTCTTCTTCCGGTTCCTCTTCGGGAACTTGTGAATCAGTCCACGAATCATTCCAAATTACATTTGACTCTTCATTATTATTAGGTGAGTCAATGGGACTTGTATTAGAGGTAGACATCTATCACATAATATCAAACACGTCAAGAGATTAATATATCACATAATATTCACATGTTAAAAATATATAGTTTCCAACAAAATTTGTTAAGCAATCATTTTTCAAATAAACACGGTCGAAGTCCAGACTCACTAATGCATCCTAACAAACTCGATAAGACACATTAATGCAAAATTCTGGTTCTCTAAGACCAACGCTCTGATACCAACTGAAATGTCCCGTTCTTATTGATTAAAAATATTTCATATTAATTGATTTCGTTGCGAGGTTTTGACCTCTATATGAGACGTTTTTTCAAAGAATGCATTCATTTTTAAAACAAACCATAACCTTTATTTCATAAATAAAGGTTTAAAAAGCTTTACGTAGATTATCAAATAATGATAATCTAAAATATCATGTTTACACACGACCATTACATAATGGTTTACAATACAAATATGTTACATCGAAATCAGTTTCTTGAATGCAGTTTTTACACAATATCATACAAACATGGACTCCAAATCTTGTCCTTATTTTAGTATGCAACAGCGGAAACTCTTAGTATTCACCTGAGAATAAACATGCTTTAAACGTCAACAAAAATGTTGGTGAGTTATAGGTTTAACCTATATATATCAAATCGTAACAATAGACCACAAGATTTCATATTTCAATACACATCCCATACATAGAGATAAAAATCATTCATATGGTGAACACCTGGTAACCGACATTAACAAGATGCATATATAAGATTATCCCCATCATTCCGGGACACCCTTCGGATATGATATAAATTCCGAAGTACTAAAGCATCCGGTACTTTGGATAGGGTTTGTTAGGCCCAATAGATCTATCTTTAGGATTTGTGTCAATTAGGGTGTCTGTTCCCTAATTCTTAGATTACCAGACTTAATAAAAAGGGGCATATTCGATTTCGATAATTCAACCATAGAATGTAGTTTCACGTACTTGTGTCTATTTTGTAAATCATTTATAAAACCTGCATGTATTCTCATCCCAAAAATATTAGATTTTAAAAGTGGGACTATAACTCAGTTTCACAGATTTTTACTTCATCGGAAAGTAAGACTTGGCCACTGGTTGATTCACGAACCTATAACAATATATACATATATATCAAAGTATGTTCAAAATATATTTACAATACTTTTAATACATTTTGATGTTTTAAGTTTATTAAGTCAGCTGTCCTCGTTAGTAACCTACAACTAGTTGTCCACAGTTAGATGTACAGAAATAAATCGATAAATATTATCTTGAATCAATCCACGACCCAGTGTATACATATCTCAGTATTGATCACAACTCAAACTATATATATATTTTGGAATCAACCTCAACCCTGTATAGCTAACTCCAACATTCACATATAGAGTGTCTATGGTTGTTCCGCAATATACATATAGATGGGTCGACATGATAGGTCGAAACATTGTATACGTGTCTATGGTATCTCAAGATTACATAATATACAATATAAATTGATTAGGTTATGGTTGGAATAGATTTATTACTAACTTTCACTTAGGTAAAATGAGTAGTTTTTATCAATCTTGTTTTACTCGCCATTTCTTCGTTTCTAATCCGTTTTGAGTGATTCCAGTGGCCACGGTTTCGTATTGAACTTAACTTTATGAATCTAAATAGAAAAGTATAAGTTTATAGTCGGAAATACAAGTTACAAGTCATTTTTGAAAGAGGTAGTCATTTCCGTCGAAAGAACGACATCTTGATGACCATTTTGAAAAACATACTTTCACTTTGAGTTTAACCATGATTTTTGGATATAGTTTCATGTTCATAAGAAAAATCATTTTTCCAGAATTATAGCTTTTAAATCAAAGTTCTTCTTAGCTTTTATTTATCCCAACCAAAACAGCCCCCGATTTTATTACGACGGCGTATATCCAGTTTTATGGTGTTTATCGTGTTTTCAGATTTTAAATCATTAAGTTAGCATATCATATAAATATAGAACATGTGTTTAGTTGATTTTAAAAGTCTAGTTAGAAGGATTAACTTTATTTGCAAACAAGTTTAGAATTAACTAAACTATGTTCTAGTGATTACAAGTTTATAACGTTGAATAAGACAGCTTTTTATGTATGAATCGAATGATGTTATGAACATCATTACTACCTCAAGTTCCTTGGATAAACCTACTGGAAATGAGAAAAATGGATCTAGCTTCAAAGGATCCTTGGATGGATTGAAAGTTCTTGAAGCAGAATCATGACACGAAAACAATTTCAAGTAAGATTTTCACTCGAAATAAGATTGTTATAGTTATAGAAATTGAATTAAAGTTTGAATATGATTATTACCTTGTATTATAAAGATAACCTACTGTAAGTAACAAAGGTTTCTTGATCTTGGATGATTACTTGGAATGGATTTAGAAAACTTGGAAGTAAACTTGCAATCTTGAAAGTATTCTTGATTTTATGAAACTAGAACTTTTGGAATTTATGAAGAACACTTAGAACTTGAAGATAGAACTTGAGAGAGATCAATTAGATGAAGAAAATTTAAGAATGAAAGTGTTTGTAGGTGTTTTTGGTCATTGGTGTATGGATTAGATATAAAGGATATGTAATTTTGTTTTCATGTAAATAAGTCATGAATGATTACTCATATTTTTGTAATTTTATGAGATACTTTATGCTAGTTATCAAATGATGGTTCCCACATGTGTTAGGTGACTCACATGGGCTACTAAGAGCTGATCATTGTAGTGTATATACCAATAGTACGTACATCTAAAAGCTGTGTATTGTACGAGTACGAATACGGGTGCATACGAGTAGATTTGTTGATGAAACTGAACGAGGATGTAATTGTAAGCATTTTTGTTAAGTAGAAGTATTTTGATAAGTGTATTGAAGTCTTTCAAAAGTGTATGAATACATATTAAAACACTACATGTATATACATTTTAACTGAGTCGTTAAGTCATCGTTAGTCGTTACATGTAAATGTTGTTTTGAAACCTTTAGGTTAACGATCTTGTTAAATGTTGTTAACCCAATGTTTATAATATCAAATGAGATTTTAAATTATTATATTATCATGATATTATAATGTACGAATATCTCTTAATATGATCTATATACATTAAATGTCGTTACAACGATAATCGTTACATATATGTCTCGTTTCAAAATCATTAAGTTAGTAGTCTTATTTTTACATATGTAGTTCATTGTTAATACACTTAATGATATATTTACTTATCATTTAACATAATTAACCAAGTGTATCAATATCTTAATATGATTCATATGTACCTAGTAAGACGTTATAACGATAATCGTTATATATATCGTTTTCGAGTTTCTTAATTTAATAGTCTCATTTTTATGTATATAACTCATTGTTAAAATACCTAATGAGATACATACTTATAATAAAATCATGTTAACTATATATATAACCATATATATGTCATCGTATAGTTTTTACAAGTTTTAACGTTCGTGAATCACCGGTCAACTTGGGTGGTCATTTGTCTATATGAAACCTATTCCAATTAATCAAGTCTTAATAAGTTTGATTGCTTAACATGTTGGAAACACTTAATCATGTAAATATCAATTTCATTTAATATATATAAACATGGAAAAGTTCGGGTCACTACAGGGGCGGAGCCAGTATTTTAAATCGGGGTCACAAAATTACGTCAATATATCGAGTATACAAATTAAATTGACAAACTATGATTGACTAAACATAAAAAACTCAAACTAATGTCTATCACAAATGTTTTCGTTGAAAATGACCCATAATTGCTCCATCTAAACTATTAGCAAGTGTATCTTTTCTGTGGCACCAAGAAGGCAACTTTTCAAAAAATCATCACTCATTCGGATATCGATAGAAACATTCAATAAAAAAAATAAACAACACATTATAAACTAGAAAGTTGGATATCGATATACGAAGTGATACCTTTTAATAATTCAAAATATGGTCAAGATCCTTCAAAGAATGCAAATTTATTTTTTCTTACATAATTATATTAATTTTTTTAAATAGACACATTCACAAAAAATCAAATCTTAAGATTAAATACTTTACTCGTTGTACACCTAACGAATATGCTAAAATTAGTGGCGTAGCCACATACAAATGAATGCGATCATTTGACCCCAACAAAAATTTAATTTGCATGTATATAAATGGAGTCATGGGTCCCATATCAAAACTGAATATCTACATAGCGTAGTTTTGCTTCAAAACATTGGTTAATATAGCATATTCACATGTATACTTATGCATTGTGTTTTACAATTATTAAAAGTATTAACAATTTCTTAAAAGCGATTTATTTAGAGAAACTGTTAAATGTTTTGCTAAAAAAATTTCAAATTTATTTAGCTTGTTAGTCGACGAGTCTAGTGATGAGTCTAAATTTAGAGAAAAATAAAAGGTTGTGGTTTTAATATGTGTTGTTAGATATGTGGTGGTTAAAGAATTATTTATTAGTGACACCAACCCTCAAAAATCCTGGCTTTGCCACTGTGCTAAATGGCCTCGATATCTTCTCTCAAAGACTACACGTATGGTAATTGGTGTTTCAATATTTCTTAAATCTAAAGTTATAAAAAAGACACCAAGTTTTGATGTTAAACCCAAAAAAATTAAACCTAAAGTTGTTGGGCTGATGTAAACGGTTGGGCCCTGGGGTCCTATGTATAATTGGGTTGGGGTCCTTGTGTGAAGTTCAAAAATTTTACAATAAATCTGCTTGTTGGGCTCATAGGGTGAGTGGTGGCACGTGCCACCACAAGTAGCCATGTACCTCCGCCCCCGTTTGGTGGTGTTTTGATGCGTATATGATGGCTGGCGTTCTTTTGTCTTGTTGCTTATTTGATTTTTTTAGGGTGTAAATGAGTCGATGATGGTGGTGGGTGGTGGTAGGTGGTGGGTGGCGGTAGTGGTAATGAGCACCATCGGACTAACAAACCATGACCACGCCAACAAACCATGAACAGACCATTAAACTATCACCGGACCACTAAATTACCATCGGAGCACCAGACCACAACTGGATCATTGGTGGACCACCAAACCAACGAACCATGATCGGACTATCGGACTACCCCATACCACCACCAAGTAGACCCTAACCAAATTAACTATTGATAGGAGTAATTATTAGTTAGTTATTAATTAATATTAATATTAGTAATAAATATAAATAAATATAATTCTACGAATTCGAGGGATGTATGTTTAGTACACACATCAATTGATATTTATAACTCATATACATGTTAGTTTTAACTAGCTTAGATAACTATCATTAAATTATAAAATTTAAAAAATATTACTTACACAAATTTAATTCATCGTATGATGAATGTTTCATCTTTTAACAAAGTTTGATTTTTCGAAAGAGAAATAATAGCATGATACATTATCTATATATCTAATAGACAAAATCATGTAGCACTATTCACCAATAGTAATCAGGGGTATTTCATCATTTCACCCTTTTTTTTTGGTTTTTTGCCTTCAACGATAAAAGAAGCAACTCTCATAAAAGAACCAACCCTTCAATGTTACCAAAAGATGTCGGAAAAAATTTTTTTTTACCAAAAAATCAACTAACTTTTTTTTTTTTTCATTTTCTTCCTCAACGATAAATGAGGTAACTTTCATAAAAGGAGCAACCCTTCAATGCTACCAAAAGATGTCGAAAAACATTATTTTTTTACAAAATAGAACTAACTTAAAAAAAAAACCAACGCTAAAAGAAGCAACTTTCACAAAAGAAACAACCCTTCAATGTTAGATGTCGAAAAAAATTCTTTTTTACAAAATAGATGAAGACTTTTTTTAACTCGCATTCAAAACAGAGCCCACGGCGCGAAGCGGGTTCCACAACTAGTTAAAATTATTTGCCACTAATTTTTTTATTAATTAAAGAAGAATTTATTGATTAATAATGTTTTAATGGTTGATACATTAATTAAAAGTTTTCAATTTGGCGGCTAATTCCCCCTCATCTCGCGCAAAATGTTTTAATTTCTCTCAAGGTGTCACAATTGTTCCCACTCATGCATCATCACTCGGTTTTCCCATCTGAATCACCCCGTTCTCCAATATCGAGTACTTTTCGATTCTCAAATCTCAGGTATGTTTTCGATTCTCCTTCAATCTTAAAAGTTAATAAATGCTGTATGATTCTTGTAGTTGATTTATGGTTTTAGTAAAGTATGAAATTTTAAAAGTTAGGGTTTATTAGTTCTTGAAATCTTCTGAAAGTAGTTAACTGTTCTCATTAAATTTTTCATGTGTATTTATAGATTGTTATTTTGCTACTTTATCATTTCACATGGTATATACGAAATATTGTCTCCCTATATGTGATCATTGTATGATACTAATGCCGGATTTACTTGGTACGTTTTGGCAGTAACAAGAGGTCTACAAGGTGTTTGCATTATAGGAATAGAGGCTTCTGCTTTACACACCTCTTTGGTAATTTAATATTGCTCTCAGCCATTATATTTACTCAATTGAGTATTGAATTTGTTGGTTTGATAGTTGCAAGTACATCGGTAATCTTATGATCTGCAGATAGTTTCAATTGTCTGACTTTCTTTTATTTTTACATGAAAATGAAATGAGAGGGTTGGAAATTTTTACTTTGTGGGTTAGTGATTCATGATTAGTTAACCTACGTTATATATCTTTTGTACATGTGTGTTTGATAAAAAAATTTTTGGGTACTATGCGCACACACCGGTATGACAAAACAATTGCTTGTTGTAAAGGAGCACGGTAACGGGCTTGTTTTGATTTGCACGAAGGATATGTAAATTTAGTTTTTAAAATGAATAAATAATAATTCTAATTCCAATTCATGTATAAAACCTAGACTTTTGAAACTTATCCACCACCTTGAATCTTGACGCTAGTATTGTTTATGTTTTTATTAGTTTTATATTTCTTTGTTAACCACACATAATAGTGATACAGATCAACCCAAAGGCCTGTTGAAATCAAAGATTTTTCTGCTCCTTGTCATCCTTATGACTTCTATCCAATAATATTATTCTCATAATCTTATGGAGATTATGGTTAACACTTATCATCATCAAGGAGTTGAGTAGCTCGCACACGTTATATTTAGGTGGGTTGGTATCAAAATGGTTTCAAGATGGGTTGAAAATTTAGGTGCCTCAGGTGGGTTGGTATCAAAATGGATTTGGGTTGATCAGGTCTTTTTATGCTCATAGAGTTATATTTAATCAGTATTTACAGTGTTAATTGTAAATTAACTTTCTAAAAGAGTATTGATTTCCATTTGAGATTACTAAATGCAAGTGTCAAGTAACATGTCAAAGTGGGTTTCGGGTCAACTCTTTTGGACCCACCAAACTCTTTTGGACCCACTGAATCTTTAATGTTGGTTCTTATAAAAATGGCTTCAAGGCAACGTAAGCATTTATAGTTCAGATGATTTGACATTCTTACGAGTTTGACCCGCTCAAATTTAGCTATTTCTTTTTGATCACTTTTTATACCATTTCCCTTATAAACTATTACCCGCCCCAACTTCAATCTTCTCCTTTACCAAAAAACCCAAAACGACATCTCCTCTATTTTCTACCGTCTTTTTACCTCTTACTCTGCCTCTTTTCCATCTTCACAAAAATCAAACGCAGGATTAGGGCTTCTGCAGATTCCCTCCTCAAATTCAGCCTATTAAGGTATTGTTATTTTTTTAATAAAAGTGATCTTCTTCACATTTCCGTTAGACGATTGCTATTTTCTACATCTTTTTCATTTAGGCCTCTTTTCCCGATACTGACAACGAAATACGTATTTCTCCCACCGATAGACGATCAAAAAGGTCTTTTCCCGACAGGACTCATTTATCCATCGTCGATTGCTGTAACTCAGGTGGAGATGCAACTCCATCAGCTGGAGCCTCGCACCTAAAGTGAAAATTAGGTTTATGATATTATTATGTTATTTTTTGTTGTTGTTGTTGTTATTGTTGTTGTGTTTGAACAATGATAAATCATCCATCAGGTTTATTTCTTACTCTTTTTGTTTTCGACTTGGTTTTTGGCATTTGTTTATTGATTTCCATTAGGTTATTATTATTTATGTATCTATGAATATGAGGTATTTTTATCAGAATATGCAAACAATTTTTTCCTGATGTTAGGTCTTTTCTTAAGAACTGATTCGATAGATTGAACCCTATGAATATGAGATATTTTTATTTCTTTAATTACTTTAGTATTTTTTTGTAGATGATTTTTCAGATTGATGAGCTTTTGTCAAAGGGTGTAAATGTGAATGTATGAAACTACTTGGTAAGAATCTTTTCCTAACTAGTTACAATTTAGAATAACCTTAATATGCATTTAAAGGTTTCTTATTGTGTTTGAAGGCGTTTGATCAACAACGAAGTATTTGGATACGACATCAGATTTGGCGGAAAAGATTAAGGACATGAAGTTTGAAGCAACAAGTTAAAGTCGAGATACGATGAACAAACAACTGCAGGGTAATATTCACATATGATTTTCTCGATTTATTATTTGAGGTAACAAGTAATTTTCTATTAACGGTTTAATTGATGGATATGATGCCTAGCTAACATAATACTCCCTATGTCCCATAATACTATGTGTCCTGTTTGACTTTTCAAGGTCTTATTTTCAAAATTTTCACTTCAAATATTTTTATTTGTGTTATGTAGTATTTGATGAAGACACTTGTTATGGGACGGAGAGAGTAATTCACAGACTCGATTCAGGTAAAAAAAAACTTTGATGCTGCAGTTGACCAACCTTTAGCTTTGGCTAAAAAATTTAGAAAATCAGACAATTGAAGAACCTACAATTAAAATAGTTGCTCTTGTATGTGAGAAACACAAATATCAAACACCAGTCTAATACGATGTGACAACCCGGAAATTTCCAATCAAATTTAAACTTTAATCTTTATATGTTTCCGACACGATAAGCAATATTTGTTAAGTTAAATTTCAAGAATTTTAAACTATGTTCATACATCCATTCAACCTCGACCAAGTTCCAACGATTCACGAACCATTAAACGAATATGATTATATATGTATATGTGTATATATATTATAACTTGAAACGTAAACAAAATATTAGATTAAATACTTTATATAATTGTATCTGTTTTAAAATGTTTATCAATGGAATTAGAAGATAAGATCAAATGATTGAATTATCAGATATATTGAATTATGATTACAAGTCTCTGTTGAAAGGCCCACGTTGATTTGAGAAATCTTTCCATTTTAACAATATTCGAAAAATGGTAAAGTGATTTATAAATAAGAACAAATTGTCAATCATTGAGAACTAAACAAAGGATAGTGGAAGATTGAATCTCATAAAGACTCGATTGATCTATTTAGTTTCAAACGTACAAAAACGTTTTCAGTTTAAAAAGAACTTTATTATTAAAACGTATATAACTTTTATAAATATCTAGAACCACTTTTGACAACTCATTACTTAACTAGTATGATAAAGATAACGATATTTATATTTTATTTTATTAAATATATATAACGATTTAAATTAATATTATATATATTTATACGCGTATTATACGTACATAGTTTTATACTTTTACTATACTTAAACTTTACCTTTACTTTATTTTTACTTTACTTTAACTTTAATAATTCACTTTAATAATTCATACTTTAATAATTCACTTTAATAATTCATACTTTAATAATTCACTTTAATAATTCATACTTTAATAATTCACTTTAATAATTCAAAAATCTATTATAAATAGAATTCAATAGGTTTCATTATTTCATAGAAACTTGAAAATATTTTTCTCTAAACTCTCTCAATCGATTTACATATATATATTTACTCCGTATTATTTCAAGATATTATTAGTATACATAAAATATTACGACGGAGTGCTGTCCGAGTGGTTTCGAAATTGTTTTTCGAGTAGGATAGGATTAAGGAAATTATGGGTTATAGCTATGGAGGTGATTGAGTATGGTTCATGGGTATGTTCGTGAGGTCAATATAGTGTTTATCATTTCCGTTGCGTCTACGTACCTTTCCTGCAATATTGAATCTCAATATTGATACGTGAGTACTCATAATTTAACTTTTACATACTAATAGTGTATCCCTGACTAGTGCTCGAGTATTTAAGATTATGCATGCTTGTACTTTTGATATTGCCCTTAGACAGATTAGGTTGAATCTTGAATTAGTTACACTTGAGATTGAGATAAGGTATAAGATATGCATGTCCTTGGAAAGCTAGCGAAAAATTAAGAACTTTTCCTTTAGATATCGAATGGTTTCGATGAACGGATTAGAAGTTATAATCAATTGAATTTTCGATTTTTTTATTAAAAATGATTATTATTATCGTCGTTTTTATCGTCGTTCTAGTTTTATCTTATTATTATGATCTTTATCAATAAAAGGGATATATCATTAAAAATTGTTATTTTTTTTTATTATTACTATCGTTATTATCGTTAAAGTTATAATTAGTATTATTATTATCCAATTATTATTATTATTATTATTATTATTATTATTATTATTATTATTATTATTATTATTATTATTATTATTAGTATTATTATTATTATTATCATTATTAATATATATATATATATATATATATATATATATATATATATATATATATATATATATATATATATATATATATATATATATATATATATATCATTATTTAAAAATGGTTATTGTTATTGTTATTATTATTATTACTATATTATCATTAAGATAATTATTAGTATTATCGTTAATAATGTTATAGTAACTATCATTATTAATATTAGTGTAATTAAAACAAATATTTGTAACACCTAATTATTTTGATTACTATTATTATCATTATTATGAACACGATATAAAAGACGATTAAAAGCTATTAAACGAAATGATTAGGAAATAATGAGTAAGAGTATCATGATGAAATTAAAATATTATAAGATATCGATTTAGATAAAATTATCGTTCTTATTATTTTTATCATTACTATTATTATTATTAAAAGTATCGTTAGTATTAAAATTATCATTTTAATAAAAATTATCATTTTAATAGAAATGTCATTGTTACTATAAAATATTATTATTATTATTATTATTTTAAATAGAATTATTATTTTAAAGATAATATTAAAAATTATCGTAAATATTAAAGTTATCATAATTAGAATTATCGTTTTATCATAATGTCATCTTAGTAATTATAAATATTAATATTTTTATAATAATAATTATTATTACAAAATAATACAACTTTTACTTACTATCATTATAGATATTATTTTATTAAATAAATATGTGATACAAACATATTTTACTACGTGTAATAACTTACTTTAATAATACCTATCATATTATCTTTATGATATTAAATGAACACTATAAATTTTATTACTTAATATATATAAAAGTATATTTTATTATATAAATTTAATATAAAATTTTATTTATTAATAAATAAAAATATAATTTACTCTAATAAATCTTTTAAAAATATTTAAAAATATAAAATGACGATATTTAAACTATATATTAATCATGTATAGATTTTTGGAAATTATTTTGAGTCAAATTTACTTTTGTTGACTTTTGCATATTAGTCTCGAGCATTAGGATTGTGGTACACTATGACTTGACCTAATTTGTTAGACAAATATTGACCAACACATAAATATATATAATTAATTTAGGTTCGTGAATCCGAGGCCAACTTTGCACTTGTTCAATGACGTTATATGTATTTTTACTACGAAATACAGTATGGTGAGTTTCATTTGCCTTTTTACCCTTTATATTTTTGGGACTGAGAATACATGCGCTTTTATAAATGTTTGACGAAATAGACACAAGTAATTGAAACTACATTCTATGGTTGAATTATCGAAATCGAATATGCCCCTTTTTATTAAAGTCTGGTAATCTAAGAATTAGGGAACAGACACCCTAATTGACGCGAATCCTAAAGATAGATCTATTGGGCCTAACAAACCCCATCCAAAGTACCGGATGCTTTAGTACTTCGAAATTTATATCATGTCCGAAGGAGGATCCCGGAATGATAGGGGATATTCTTATATGTATCTAGTTAATGTCGGTTACCAGGTGTTCACCATATGAATGATTATTTTTGTCTCTATGCATGGGACGTATATTTATGAGAACTGAAAATGAAATTCTTGTGGTCTATTAAAATGATGGAAATAAATGATTATGATAAACTAATGAACTCACCAACCTTTTGGTTGACACTTTAAAGCATGTTTATTCTCAGGTGTTAAAGAAATCTTCCGCTGTGCATTTGCTCATTTTAAAGATATTACTTGGAGTCTTTCATAGCATATTTCGAAGAACGTTGCATTTGAGTCATTGAGTTCATCAAAGATTATTATTAAATCAATTTATAGTTGGATAGTGGATATTATGAAATGGTATGCATGCCTGTCAATTTTCGATGTAAAGAAAGTTTGTCTTTTAAAAACGAATGCAATGTTTGTAAAATGTATCATATAGAGGTCAAATACCTCGCAATGTAATCAACTATTGTGAATCATTTATAATGTATATGAACGGGTCCTTTCAGTTGGTATCAGAGCGGTGGTCTTAGCGAACCAGGTCTGCATTAGTGTGTCTAACTGATAAGTCGATAGGATGCATTAGTGAGTCTGGACTTCGACCGTGTCTGCATGTCAAATGTTTTGCTTATCATTTTGTGTCGAAAATTAACTACTTATCATCCTCAGGAAATTACCTGCTTATCATTTTTAGTCTAAGACACGTCTTGCTGCATTGATTGCATGAATAGTGTATAGACAAAAATTCATATCTTAGCATATCTGCTAAATCATATCTTATCGTATCTGTTAATTTAAACTTTGCCTGACATATCCCGCAAAGTCCTCCGTAATCTACGAAATCTTTTGATATATATATATATATATTCTATGTAATTAGAATACCATCCGTTAGCCAAAATCATTTCATATCGAAAAAAAAAATCCTTTATCCAATCGTACGAAATGGAATTCGTCATCAGTTCAAGTCACTCAGATTCCGAAATGGAATCCCATTCAAGCTCTAAAAGCAGTGTGATCGGAATAGATCAACCAATCAGTCATCACCTATTCTGGATGAATTGGGGATGGGTTCGTAGCCTCCTCAATCATTGGAGACAAGAAGAAGGTGATCCCTTCCATCCACCACATTGCCCTCTTGACGAAGAACCTGAAGCACTTACCGGCGAACCTGTCCGAAACACCATTTTCTCGCTCATTTCCATAGTATCTCGTCACGATTATATATTACATCAAATTTTAGATTTTATTTATCCACTCGTCCGAACCGACAATCACCCCGGTGTAATAGAAGAAGTCAACGAGCTTCGCGCTCGGGTAGTGGCTTTGGAGAATATGGTGCAGAGATTACAAATACCAGCAGCAGCATCAGCAGCATAACCAGTACCACCATCATCAACGCCAACAGTACCATTACCACCTCCAACCATAACCGCGTCGTAAACCTCAACTTCACAATCTGTCCCACGAGCATCAACGTCATACGCACCATAGATACCAAGGAGTACCAACAACAATAACTGACGAAGTATTAATTCATAACTTCATTGGAGAAACATTCCGCGGCGATTATGTAATCTCTAAAGTCTTAGAGATTATCTAATCTAGCCCTAACCATAAATCAGTTAAGCGAACCAAAATTATAGAAGGAAGAGTAGAAACCCTGATAAAAATGGTGTGTGATTAACAAGCTAAACTTGCTTTACCAACAGCATCAACAGTACCGTCAGCGTTACCAGCATCGTCAGTACAGTCAACATCCGAATCAACAACACGGATAACATCACAAACTCCATCAGTTCAAGAATCACTGTGGACATCATTACGAATCAATAACGTGTATATTGTATCAATGAGTTATGAAGAATTAACTCATTCCCTCTGAAGAAATTATATGTATATTATATATATATATTTTTTGAAATAAATCTTTCCGTGCTAAGCTATTGTGTGTGAATCTTAACTACTCGGTTAATTCATATAACAAATATGCAATAATGTACGTCCTTCGGCCGCAACTTAACCAGCGTTAACTACAATCTCTGTCGCAATTCAACAAATTCCAATTCATAATAAATCAAGTATATATTTGATTTTACACTTTCATCATCGATGTACCAGAAACTTTTCAGATAACATCATTCGTACTTTGCGAAATTCACAAGAATTCCACGAACCGAACATCATACATCAACAAATAACGAAGTATTGATTCATAATTTCAATGTTATTAAAGAAATACTGCGTAAAAGTTATGTACTTTTTAAAGCCTTTAGGGATTATTCAATTCTAGTTTCAACCGTAAATCAAATGAGTTTAATTTAACATTAACTCATTAAATCTATGTTACATCTAAAGAAAATATACATATATATATTTTCATAAAGACTGTAATAAAATTCTTTTGTACAAAATATTAATTGTGAAATTTTTTTAACGGGTAGGTAATACCCGAGAGATATATAAATTCACAATTAATATGTTACATTCTTCGAATCTGATTCAGCAAATCATCCATTATACTCCCTACTTTCACAACAATATACATTCTTTTATAGAAATCAAAACAACCATACTCATTCAAAATTTAATTACATATTCTGATTTTGAAATCTCAAAATTCAACATGAGATATGACCAAAATCATCACTCTTAGATCCTTACATCTTTCACAAGCTATATTTTGACTTCAAAACTGTGTTAGAACATCAAATGTATGTTAACGATTACAATCTGTGTTCAAACCCTTCGAAAATTTCTGAAGACACTTCGAATGATGAGCAATCGAGATGATGATCCAACCACATGTTACCCACAGTTATGTACCCGAAAAACTCTTGAAACCAAAGTAAAAGTTTAAACAACGTATCCGCGTCAGATTCTTTGGTATTTATTAGCAAAAATAACTTTGCGACTCCTATTCAAATTAGCCAGTTTTGTCACAGCTCCAGCAAGTCAACTTCGACTTTTCAGTCAGACTAACCTTATTATAACCTTGAGATATACACCATCGTTACCAGGGAACTTTTTACATTTCACCACATTATTAGCAGATGTACCAACAACTTCATTGCCCTTTGACTTTAGCCTCTCCAAAAAGTCATTATAATTATTCATTGAAACCCCATCATTTACTCATTCGCATCTTGTAATGAGATTTGCCATACGAATCATTGGGAATTAGCAATCAGTATTTTGAAATCTCACAGCATGTCTACGCCAACAGTTATATGTGTATATATAACGTCTATCTTCTGGACTTAATTTGAATGTGAAGTTTCTGAAAAACACTCCGAACTACGAATTGGTTCTCCGAAAAAAAAAAAATGCTGATGAAGCAGCAAAAACTATAAACGACTTTAAACGGCAAAAGCTGGATGATAATGATGAAGTGTGCTGGCAAAGCGCAGAAAAAGAGAAGTTTTGGAACTGGAAAACGGATTGAGCAAAGTAGGAAGGAGGCTGTGGACAAATTACAAAGACTGAACCTGACTTCAAAGGATCCAAATGATTCAGTACCTGCTAAAGTCATTAACGAATACCTTGCTCCTGACTCTAAACCCCTGCGGACAATATTCTTCATCATCCTCTGATATTAGAAATTCTAAAATATCATCATATCTTTCATTATAAATATCCTCCATATTTCTGAAGATATTTTCTTAATTTTTCTTATTTGAAATCATTTACCTCTTCGCGCTATCTGTATTACATCATAAAAGAAACTATTTTAGTTTCTAAATTCTGAAACATTCAAGTTTAAAATAGGAATATTATGAAGTAGTGTTGGGAACTGAAGCATGAATTAGTATAATATAATGACACTTGATCAATGTGATTATATTACAGTAAGTCATGCTGAGTTTCTAAATGGAACGTGATGATTCACAGATCATAACATCATCATGTGCCATGTTATACGACTCTTGTATTCTATTTAACCTCTAAAATATCAAGAAAATATTTCCTTATGATTCGGCCTTTTCCAAGGTATTCTAGTAATTTAACAAGTCAAGATCGTGCCATCACAATTTCCTTCCTAGAACATTAATAATGTTCATTCTGAAATTCATATCTGTGAATTCTGGACCATTACAAGCGGTGCTTAATCGCAAGAAGAAGAAACAAAAGGACAAAACTCCGAAATAGAAATTGGGGTATAAATTGCAGCAAATAAAAGAGAGCATTAACTGTGAATGATAATGATTATAAAAGACAGAAGCAGAGACTTTGAAATATAAGGGAACATATAAAGTCCAACGACAAACCAGAAATTATAAACCATATATATCGATGCATATAGCAATATAAAGACACGGGAGAACTAGAAACACTATAAATCCAAGAGTACAGTAGAAGTAAATAGATTCTTCCGGCGGTAGATGAAAAAGAAGAATGACCGATATGAAAGTTAGAAGTATATCAAGAATCAGAACTGGATGGAGCATGTTGATGAATACTTTAAAATATGAGTTGAGGGGGAAAGAATAGAAGGTGATGAAACATGACTAGGAACTTAGAAATAAACAGATTTAACTCACACAATGGCGGAATAAGTGAATCAAACCCTCTAGTGAATAGGTTAAGTTTTTTTTTTTTTTTAATTAATTTAGTCAAACCACAACTAAATCAAGTGTGATTAGATCAACACCTAGAGCTATTATTCACCACCTGGGTGATTTGGACTGAGAGAGAATCGGAGGAGCTCACTAGATCTGAGTGTGTGTAACAAATGAGAGGCTTAACCTAAAAAGAAGAACATAAGACTTTATATACCCCTGCTGTTGACTCACCCATGCGATTCATTCATCACACGTACGAGTTGGCTTCATCAGCCGTACGGGTGATCACTCACTCGTGTCTTCTCATTTAGGTTGTAATTGTGACTTAGCTCAGCATCAACCGTGCGTATGAGCCTGTCAGCCGTACTAGTGAGGCTTCACTCATACGTCTGACTAAGTCTAACATAGTCAAACATCTAAATCTCGTTCCTGCAGTTCCTGTAACCACATACAAACACGGATAAGATAATAACGAGCAATCATGGTGGCCTGTAAATTGTTGTACCTGCAATGGACGTGGGTAGATGTCTAGGGACTTGCATAAAATACATCAACAGAAGGTGTAAGTTGTAAGGAAACGAAGGAGGTGAATTTATAAGAAAATCTCCGACAGAACAATTAAAATGGACGATCGCATTTAAAGCGGATCCTAATTCCCTTGATTACCGGAGAGTCAAATCTTATTAAGAAGATTTTCTTCAAATCCCTTGAAATCTGGGAATCAATCATATCTACGTCAAATGATAAGATGAATCTACACTTACTCATTTCACTCTTCTATGTTAGCTTCATTCGTACTCTTCATATAAATGGATTGTTTATCCAAATTATTCGCTGATGATAAAACTCTAATTTTCAGCCCGTATGCATCATGAAAACATACTTATTATCATTCACGACCTTTCCACTCAAATTTCGGGACGAAATTTCTTTAACGGGTAGGTACTGTGACAACCCGGAAATTTCCAATCAAATTTAAACTTTAATCTTTATATGTTTCCGACACGATAAGCAATATTTGTTAAGTTAAATTTCAAGAATTTTAAACTATGTTCATACATCCATTCAACCTCGACCAAGTTCCAACGATTCACGGACCATTAAACGAATATGATTATATATGTATATGTGTATATATATTATAACTTGAAACGTAAACAAAATATTAGATTAAATACTTTATATAATTGTATCTGTTTTAAAATGTTTATCAATGGAATTAGAAGATAAGATCAAATGATTGAATTATCAGATATATTGAATTATGATTACAAGTCTCTGTTGAAAGGCCCACGTTGATTTGAGAAATCTTTCCATTTTAACAATATTCGAAAAATGGTAAAGTGATTTATAAATAAGAACAAATTGTCAATCATTGAGAACTAAACAAAGGATAGTGGAAGATTGAATCTCATAAAGACTCGATTGATCTATTTAGTTTCAAACGTACAAAAACGTTTTCAGTTTAAAAAGAACTTTATTATTAAAACGTATATAACTTTTATAAATATCTAGAACCACTTTTGACAACTCATTACTTAACTAGTATGATAAAGATAACGATATTTATATTTTATTTTATTAAATATATATAACGATTTAAATTAATATTATATATATTTATACGCGTATTATACGTACATAGTTTTATACTTTTACTATACTTAAACTTTACCTTTACTTTATTTTTACTTTACTTTAACTTTAATAATTCACTTTAATAATTCATACTTTAATAATTCACTTTAATAATTCATACTTTAATAATTCACTTTAATAATTCATACTTTAATAATTCACTTTAATAATTCAAAAATCTATTATAAATAGAATTCAATAGGTTTCATTATTTCATAGAAACTTGAAAATATTTTTCTCTAAACTCTCTCAATCGATTTACATATATATATTTACTCCGTATTATTTCAAGATATTATTAGTATACATAAAATATTACGACGGAGTGCTGTCCGAGTGGTTTCGAAATTGTTTTTCGAGTAGGATAGGATTAAGGAAATTATGGGTTATAGCTATGGAGGTGATTGAGTATGGTTCATGGGTATGTTCGTGAGGTCAATATAGTGTTTATCATTTCCGTTGCGTCTACGTACCTTTCCTGCAATATTGAATCTCAATATTGATACGTGAGTACTCATAATTTAACTTTTACATACTAATAGTGTATCCCTGACTAGTGCTCGAGTATTTAAGATTATGCATGCTTGTACTTTTGATATTGCCCTTAGACAGATTAGGTTGAATCTTGAATTAGTTACACTTGAGATTGAGATAAGGTATAAGATATGCATGTCCTTGGAAAGCTAGCGAAAAATTAAGAACTTTTCCTTTAGATATCGAATGGTTTCGATGAACGGATTAGAAGTTATAATCAATTGAATTTTCGATTTTTTTTATTAAAAATGATTATTATTATCGTCGTTTTTATCGTCGTTCTAGTTTTATCTTATTATTATGATCTTTATCAATAAAAGGGATATATCATTAAAAATTGTTATTTTTTTTTATTATTACTATCGTTATTATCGTTAAAGTTATAATTAGTATTATTATTATCCAATTATTATTATTATTATTATTATTATTATTATTATTATTAGTATTATTATTATTATTATCATTATTAATATATATATATATATATATATATATATATATATATATATATATATATATATATATATATATATATATATATATATATATATATATATATATATATATATATATATATATCATTATTTAAAAATGGTTATTGTTATTGTTATTATTATTATTACTATATTATCATTAAGATAATTATTAGTATTATCGTTAATAATGTTATAGTAACTATCATTATTAATATTAGTGTAATTAAAACAAATATTTGTAACACCTAATTATTTTGATTACTATTATTATCATTATTATGAACACGATATAAAAGACGATTAAAAGCTATTAAACGAAATGATTAGGAAATAATGAGTAAGAGTATCATGATGAAATTAAAATATTATAAGATATCGATTTAGATAAAATTATCGTTCTTATTATTTTTATCATTACTATTATTATTATTAAAAGTATCGTTAGTATTAAAATTATCATTTTAATAAAAATTATCATTTTAATAGAAATGTCATTGTTACTATAAAATATTATTATTATTATTATTATTTTAAATAGAATTATTATTTTAAAGATAATATTAAAAATTATCGTAAATATTAAAGTTATCATAATTAGAATTATCGTTTTATCATAATGTCATCTTAGTAATTATAAATATTAATATTTTTATAATAATAATTATTATTACAAAATAATACAACTTTTACTTACTATCATTATAGATATTATTTTATTAAATAAATATGTGATACAAACATATTTTACTACGTGTAATAACTTACTTTAATAATACCTATCATATTATCTTTATGATATTAAATGAACACTATAAATTTTATTACTTAATATATATAAAAGTATATTTTATTATATAAATTTAATATAAAATTTTATTTATTAATAAATAAAAATATAATTTACTCTAATAAATCTTTTAAAAATATTTAAAAATATAAAATGACGATATTTAAACTATATATTAATCATGTATAGATTTTTGGAAATTATTTTGAGTCAAATTTACTTTTGTTGACTTTTGCATATTAGTCTCGAGCATTAGGATTGTGGTACACTATGACTTGACCTAATTTGTTAGACAAATATTGACCAACACATAAATATATATAATTAATTTAGGTTCGTGAATCCGAGGCCAACCTTGCACTTGTTCAATGACGTTATATGTATTTTTACTACGAAATACAGTATGGTGAGTTTCATTTGCCTTTTTACCCTTTATATTTTTGGGACTGAGAATACATGCGCTTTTATAAATGTTTGACGAAATAGACACAAGTAATTGAAACTACATTCTATGGTTGAATTATCGAAATCGAATATGCCCCTTTTTATTAAAGTCTGGTAATCTAAGAATTAGGGAACAGACACCCTAATTGACGCGAATCCTAAAGATAGATCTATTGGGCCTAACAAACCCCATCCAAAGTACCGGATGCTTTAGTACTTCGAAATTTATATCATGTCCGAAGGAGGATCCCGGAATGATAGGGGATATTCTTATATGTATCTAGTTAATGTCGGTTACCAGGTGTTCACCATATGAATGATTATTTTTGTCTCTATGCATGGGACGTATATTTATGAGAACTGAAAATGAAATTCTTGTGGTCTATTAAAATGATGGAAATAAATGATTATGATAAACTAATGAACTCACCAACCTTTTGGTTGACACTTTAAAGCATGTTTATTCTCAGGTGTTAAAGAAATCTTCCGCTGTGCATTTGCTCATTTTAAAGATATTACTTGGAGTCTTTCATAGCATATTTCGAAGAACGTTGCATTTGAGTCATTGAGTTCATCAAAGATTATTATTAAATCAATTTATAGTTGGATAGTGGATATTATGAAATGGTATGCATGCCTGTCAATTTTCGATGTAAAGAAAGTTTGTCTTTTAAAAACGAATGCAATGTTTGTAAAATGTATCATATAGAGGTCAAATACCTCGCAATGTAATCAACTATTGTGAATCGTTTATAATGTATATGAACGGGTCCTTTCATACGACAACAACAACAAAACTCAATACCACATAAGTGGTGTATGGGGGAGGTGAGATGTAGACAATCCTTCCCCTATCCGAGAATAAAGACAAGTCATTTCACCATCTAGAGTGAAACACTCTCAAAAGTAGAGAAAGTCATCCCTCTCTCTATTCGATGGATAGGGAGATTGCTTCCGAGTGGACCTCCGGCCAATAAGTAAGAAAAAGTATTTAAAAAAATAAAATAAAATTGAGACGCCATGAAAATGGTAAAATCAAATTTCCATGGATTTTAAATAATGTCTGAAATTTACTTTAGGTTCTAAGAGTCAGTCAAGTCGCCAATAAATCGACGCTTGCTGTCGACTCAATAACTAGAGACGTATGGATAGTTATTAGTTAGTTTTTTCCAAAATTTACTTACAAACTTGGCTGAATTTTTTATTTATATAAAATAGTTATTGTTTGATACTTTGATTGTGACACTTAGATTGTAATACGACACCTAATATGTTACTTTAATTCAGGAAAATTGGGGGAATCGAGAAATTTCGTTAGTGCTTCGGTAACTACAAATATAGATGAAGAACATCGGGCCCTTTTAAAAAGTATACAATGATATCCTATTGTTTGATAGTGTTTGTAAATTGTAATGATCCGATCCGATCCAATCCGACCCGACACATTCAATTTTTTGTTTAAGTAAGTTATCGAAAAAAAAATAAACACCAGTCTAATGTACAAACTAAACTTCAGTCTAAAATCAAAATTCAACTTTGAGGTGCGTCATTACAATTTTGTAGAGTATGGCTTTTAAAAAAGTAGCGTCAGATGATTTTGTACATATGAATTATGAAAATTAGGAAGGGCATAAGCATGTGGTTGAAATTGTGAAAGAAACTCCTTTGCATGATTGTTCAAGGATTCGTTAGAAGATGATATGGAGATTATGGTTAGCACTTATCATCATCAAGGAGTTAAGTCTCTCGCACATGTTTTAAGCTCCTGGTGTTTGCACCTGATGGTTGGTTGAAGGATTTTTTTTATCCTGATGCTTATAATCATGAAGAGGGTAAGTTTATCATGGGGTTGCAGTTTCATCCTGAATGAATGAGGAAACCGAATTCTGCTGAATTTTATTATCCTAGCTAGATGCCCTGCTACTTATAAGGCAAATGAGTAAATCGATTTATCATTTTTCCATTATTCTTTTAAAAATTTATTGTTATGCCAACATATAATATTATATGGGTAATGGTGTTAGGAATTTGTGAAAGTTGTGGTGGCATTCCAAACAAAGGTTAATTGTTGGTTTCGTGTACGCTATATTTATCACTTGGTATGCTTTCTGCTCGCTTTGCTGTTCCCGTTTGATTATTCTATCTTAAATTTTATACGGCAGTGTTCTGATGAAGTTTAGTTTTCTTATTGGTTTTTCGAGACAATGGCACCCAAAAAATGGCCAAAGAACATTGGGGTGAATAGATGAAGGTGGATGTTTGTTTGGTTTCTCCAATGTTGTTACTTCTAATGTGGTAGCTATATTTGTGAATAAGGAGGTGAGATGCTATGATTCTTCATAATCCATTTTCAGCCTCTTATTCACCGTTGGTTTTTAATTGCTTTAATGTACCTTATATTTGCTCTCTGATTCCGTCTATGCTATTTTCGTAGTTAGCCATGCTTCATCATCTGAGTTAACTCATGTTTCTACAAGCATTACATATTATTGGAGTTTGTCATTAACTGCTCTGACTATTCCATCCATAGTTGAAGGTATATATCAATATATTAACCAATCTATTGATTTATTAGGTTTTCAATTTTATGTGTTTTATTCGTAACTATTTGTGTATTTCAGTAGCTGTGTTGTAGTTGTCTATCATTGTTGTTTTATTTGGTTGTCATCTTATTTGAATGTCACATTAGCATGATGATCGTGTTTCTGCATTTGCATGTATAACTTAGAGAGTGCATAACTATAATAGCATTAGTAATCGCACTAGTAATCATACAATCCTAAACCTCTTAAATTTGTGGAGGCTCACCACATCTGGTATGAAATTACCTTTACAACTCTTTGTTAGTGCTAAAAGTTAAGATTATGCTTAAATTCGATATCATGTTAGGCATACATTTGGCATCGAAAGCGAGTATTAGCTTAAGCATATATAAGAAACTTACTGTTTTTCTTTGCTATGTGAATCATTAAGTCATCAACATATCTTATTATGATGTCTTCATCTTAGATTTGTATACTGCCTATATATAACACATATCACCATTACCACTACCAATTGCCCAATATATTTGTGTTCTTATTCAATTTGCTTTAGTAAGTTATTAAAGATTAAAGATACTAACAGTTGTACATGTTCCATGTTTCTTTTCCACACTCCGAACAGATTAAACAACAAATGACATCAATCCCAAATCTCTGTCGCGCATCATCTAAAAGGATATTAATCCACACTCAAGTAAACAATACAAATAATGAATGCTAGCACCCGCATATTAACTTACGATACATTAACGTTTAGTCAGCATCAACCAGATGACAAAGACACTCACGCCAAAAAGAAAAAGAAATACGGAGTACCATAATTCACCAAGGTTAGATACCCATATACTTTTCCTTACTCTTACGCTCCAACTAATCAATGATCTTTTAATAATTTTGAGGGTAAGCTTTGGTCCATATAGACAGGTCGCACTCAGCCCACTGCCACAAATATCTGCAACATGGCACACTAGTTAGCAGCACTTATAATTTTGTTTCAGTCATAATTTTCATTCTGTCAAAACCTTTCATTTTGTAATAGAATTATATGCGACATAATAGGACCCTAGATATTTTCTGGTCATATCTTGGTAGCTTTCAGTACTCTATTTTACTAGGTTTCAGGAAAAAAATGTCCTATATACTCACTTTTGTTGTGGTGCAACCAAATGTCCTATGATAGTATATTTAATATGACTTTTATATAAGGTGTTCTATTAAAATAACACATAATGCGACATTACACTGTTAAATGTCTTATAAAGTACCATTTTATGATTCACAATTAAAGTTGTCCTATGAAATCATATGATAATTATGACCCAAAAAACTAAAAGTGTCCTAAAAATTGACAATGATACGACATAAGTATTACATGTCATATTAGCTAAATATATAATATTACTATGACAAATAAATGTCCTATTATAGTTTATTTAATATGACTTTAATATAAAGTGTGCTATTAAATTAACACATAATACGACACTAAACCGTTAAATGTCTTAAAGTACCATTTTATGATTCACAATTAAAGTGTCCTATGAAATCATATAATAATTATGACATTAAAAACTAAAAGTGTCCTAAAAATTGATAATGATACGACATAAGTATTACATGTCCTATTAGCGAAATATATAATACGACTAGGATAAATACATGTCCTATGATAGTTTATTTCATATGACTTTTATATAAAGTGTCTTATTGAATTAACACATAATGCGACACTAAACTGTTAAATGTCTTAAAACGAAACATTTGATGATTCACAATTTAAGTGTCCTATGAAATCATATGATAATTATGACCTCAAAAACTAAAAATGTCCTATTAAAGAATTTAAGTGTCCTATTATATCTACTATAATACGACTCACACAAATAAATGTCTAATAAAGAGTATCTTTCATATGAACGCCATATCACGTGTCCTATTACTCTACCAAATAATAAGACACACACATTTAAATGTCTTATAAAGCTCCTTTATATGGTACACAATAAAAAAGTCCTATTATATCATATTAACTATTATGATAATTAGGACCCCCATAACTAATTCGTCCTAATACCATACATTTATAGGACATATGTACAAAATGTCCTATTATGGTATAATATACTAAGACTCTCGGAAATAAATGGCCTCTAAATGTATATTTGATATGACGTTCATAACAAGTGTCCTATTACATAAACACATAATGAGACACTAACGAATAAAGGCCTTATAAGCTCCTCTATTAGGATCCACTTTCTAAGTGTCCTATGAAAATATTTGATAATAGGACATAAAAAATTAATGTGTCCTAGAAAAGAGCTCTTTAGGACCCCACTCTAAAAGAGTATATCATAATGGGACCCTAAATATCATCTGGTCCTATCTAAGTAGCTTTTACGACCTTATTTTACTAGGTCCCAGAAAAAAAGGTCCTATATTCCCACTTTTGTTGTAGTGAGAATTACCTGGATTCTTTGAATATAGGATATGGTCCTTGTATTTTTCCTTGGTCTCCTTCGTGGTTAGCTCAATCCGTTTTCCAGTTCCAACTTTTCTGACCTTTTCCAACATACTATCCTTTATCATCAAACTTCCGATGATTAAGGTCGTTTACGGTTGTCTACGGTTTCTGCTGCTTCATTCAGCTTTTTCAACATTCAAAGTATTGATTTGTAGACTGAGTGCTTTTCATAATTTTAGAATGAAAGATCATAATTCTAAGAGATAAATGTTATATATATAACTATTGATGTAGATATGCTGTGAGTTTTCAAAGTACTTATTGCTGATTCCCGGTAATTGGTATGGTAGTTCTCGTTACAAGATGCGGATGAGTATATGATAGGGTTTCAATGAATGAATATAATGATTTATCAGAGAGATTTAAGCCAAGATGCAACGAGGTTGCTGGTACGTCTGCTGGTAATATGGTGGAATATAAAAGGTTCCCTGGTAACGATGATGAAAGGCAACTTATATAATCAAGATTATAATAAGGCTAATCCGAATGAAAAATTGAAATTGATTTGCTGAAGCTGTGACAAAATTGCCTAATTTGAAAAAGAATTGCAATGCTATTTTCGGTAATAACAATGCCAAAGGAGTTAGTACATATACGTGTTAAACGTTTACTCAGGTTCCGAGTGTTTTCAGGTGCATGACTATATGCATAAATCTTTTCTTCCGTAGATGAGGTGCGGTTGGTTCATCCTCTCGATTGAGGTGTTTTCAAGAATCATGAAGGATTTAAACGCATATTGTAATCGTCAAGATACAAATGAGGTTTAAGATGAAATCAAGTGGTAACTTGAAGAATTGTTTAGTTTCATATGTTATAATCAATATTTTAATTCATTTTAATTGTCCAATGTTGGTAGTCCACAGTTGATAGTCCACAGTTAGCAGTTCAATAATTTAATATATAATATTCAAATTAATTAATATGTATCGTGACCCGTGTACATGTCTCAGACTCGATCACAACTCAAAGTATATATATTATTATAGAATCAACCTCAACCCTGTATAGAGAACTCGATCATTACTGCATATAGAGTGTCTATGGTTATTCCAAATAATATATATAGATGCGTCGATATGATATGTCAAAACCTTGTATACGTGTCCCGATATTTAAAGTGCGTAAAATAAATAACAGAAATTAAATGACGATAAATAAAATTGTGAGAATATAAATTGCGATAATTAAATTGCGATAAATAAAATGTAATCAGTTAGCTATGAACAGTTAGCTAGGAACAGTTAGCGTGGATTCTTAACAAAATTTCTCATAGTTAATTTGTTTGTTTCTAACAAATTTTATTTTGTCCAATGTTTTCTTCATTATGCCACTTGTTGGATTTTGATATATCAAAATCCAAATATGAAATTGAATGAAAATGGTTATTCTGCGGTGAACGGATACGTATATCTGTGGGTGTAAGTAGGATAGTAAATGACTGTTGAATCAGATTCGAAGAATGTACAGTGTAACTTATTAATGTGAAATCTAAATATTTCTAGGGTATTACCTACCCGTTAAAATATTTTCACCATTAACAGTTTGTACAAAAGAATTTGTAATTACAATCTTTATGAAAATATACTTACATATATATATTTTCTTCAGATGTAATATAGATTTAATGAGTTAATATGATATTAAACTCATTTGATTTACCGTTAGAACATGAATATATAATCTCTAAAACATTAGAGATTACATAATCGTTATGTCTAACGAAGGTAATTGATGTAGAACGATACGTAGAACGATGATTATACTTGAGGTACAGAATGAGATTTTGAGGCATGGATTGTTGATGGTACTGATGCTGTTACTGATGGTACTGTTGGTGTCAGTGATGTTGCTGAACCTGGTAAGTTTTGCACCACGTTTTCCAAATTGATAACTCGAGCGCGGAGCTTGTTGACTTCATCCATTATTCCGGGATGATTGTCGGTCGGAACGAGTGGATGAATAAGGTTTTGAATCTGAGATAGTATATAATCGTGACGAGATACCCTAGAAATGAGACTGGAAATGGTGTTTCGGATATGTTCGCTGGTAAGTGCTTCAGGTTGTTGGCCAAAAGGGGAAAGTTTGATTGGTGGAAATGATCGCCTTCTTCTCGTCTTCATTGGTTAATGATGAAACATGACTAGGAACTTCGAGATCAACAGGTTTAATTCACACAAAGGCGGAATTAGTGAATCAAACTAATCAAAGTGAATATGGGTAGCTTTTTGGGATTAAATTAGTCAAACCACAACAAGGATTGTGATTAGATTAATGCCTAGAGCTATTATTCACTACCAGGAGTGATTTGGGTTGAGAGAGAATCGGATCAGGTGAACCAGATCTGAGTGATTGTGTGTGAGAGAGGCTTAACTAAAATGAACATAAGACTTTATATACCCCTGCTGTTGACTCACTCGTACGAGTCATCCATCACACGTACGAGTTGGCTTCATCAGCCGTACGGGTGATCACTCACTCGTGTCTTCTCATTCAGGTTATAATTATGACTTAGCTGAGCATCAACCGTGCGTATGAGCCTGTCATCCGTACGAGTGATGCTTCACTCGTACGTCTGACTAAGTCTAACATAGTTAAACATCCGTATCGCATTCCTGCAGTACCTGTAACCACATACAAACACAGATAGGATAATAACGAGCGATCATGGTATCCCATAAACTGAAGTACTAATCACAAACGTAGGCAAGATGTCTAGGGACTTACAGAACATGCATCAACAACTCCCCCTAGGACCTAGAACATCGATTACAATAAAGTAAACGTTCGTGAAATACACATAAGTCCAAAAGTAGCATCAGTCTAATATCAATTACATATCCAGATTCTCTCTCTTTCTCTCCAAAATACATCATCATCAAAAACAAAAACAAACAAAAATTACTAACTAGCATCACAGTACTCGACACACATCAGCTGGCTTGAACTTGGTTTGAGCTTTAAGCATCACTTTCTCTGTTGAGGTATGCATAGAGGACATCTATTACACATTGATATCACATAGCTTCCTCCTTTCAATCGTCTCTGAATGTAATGTGATTGCGGTGAAGAGTCTCCACATCAAATCTCGACAAGTTCCTCAGCCACATAGGATCTAGAATCCTCACATTGTCGAACTGTATGCTTCCATCATCCTTCTCAATTGCAGTCAAGATCACTGCTTCTTTCGACAACTCATCATAGAACCACCATCTGAAGTTCTTACAGATATCCTTGGGTAATGGCATCAAGGGAGATTGTTTTATATACTTAGTTGGACGAAACTTAACAACACGGATAGGTCCTCCCTTAGAATTTTTCTTTGTCGAGTGTATGGAAAACCTAGCGGCCATTGACTTAAAGATGTCCCATTTCCCTGTCTTATACTCATATCTGAGTTTTCTTTGAAACAACCTGGAAAGGTCACAATCTTCAGCGTTCAACATCTTCAGCTTAGCAAGTTGCATGATCTAGAAGTACGGTAGAGTTTTGAAGTGATTTGGATGTGCCATATAATCTACTCCTCGTTCCCTCTTGATCGCAAAACAATTGATCTCCTTGAAATAGCCCCAACTCAAAATTTTACCCTTGGAGTACTTCTTGGTTCTTTTACCTTTCTCATAGAAACTAACAAACTTCGGCTCGAGTTCTGGCTTATCTACTTGATCAGGGTTAACAACGTTCTGTCTCCACCAACTTTGATGATCTTCGTCTTCCTTAACGTTTCTATTCACTTTATCCCTATCACTTTTGAACCATTCATTAATCTCATTCCATGTCTCGGCTTTAGCTTGTTCGGCTCGGAGTTTCTTATCTTTCAATTCAGTTTCTTTTCTTTCTTTCTCAACGAGCAGTTTCTCATGTCAGATCTTCTTGTTCCTTTCTAACATAACATCCACTTCTTTAACATGTTTTTTGTATACCTTCCTCGCCTTTACTAACTCAATTAAGTTCTTTCTTTTCTCCTCACAGCTCAGATTGAAGAAATTACTTAAGGTGTTGAGTGACGGATGCGAGTATGGCTCAAGCGAAGGCATAACAATTTCAACTTCTTCTTCTTCTTCTTCTTCAGCATCAGATTCTGTCAAAAATTCATCCTCGAACTCGATAATCACATCCTCTTTCAAACTATCTTTACCAACAGAATCTTCACTCTTCTCATCATCAAACAAATTATCAAAATCACTTAAGTTGATATTTTGGATTGATTCGGGAGGGATAATTGACAATGACTCTTCTTGTGGAGCCTTGTTTTCAGCTTCAACTGACTCTGCATTCTCCGTATCGTTTTTGCTGTCATATGCCAGAGCAGCAAGCTGTTCCAAAGGAAACTCACTTGGTGGAGTGTCCCCCTTTTCTGCATCATTAAAAACATTTGAATAATTCATATAATATTCAGCAGTAAAGACCTCACCATATTCATTAAAACTTCGAATAGGTATCACTAACGGTATATCAAAAGAGGGTCCTCCAGGTCCAGCATCTTCTTCATCATCTTTTTCATCACCTTCTCCCAAATCAGAAGAATACTTTTCTTCTCTCTCCTTAATCAACTTTTTTTTACCAGAGGTAAGCCGTTCAATCTTTTCATTCAACTTCTTCATCTTCTCCCTGTTCGCACTCTTAATCGCCAAAAACTTCTTCTTCAACTTATCTGTCCTTTCCTTCTGACGGTCCAGTCTATCAAATAACCTCTTGTTCTCTTCCAGTAATGATTCAATCTTAGCATTACTGATCTTCTCCTCCTCACTAGCTTGATTTTCCAGATTGGTTATTTTCGTGACCAAAGACATCAACAGATTTTGCTGAGTCTTATATTCATCTGACGTGACCTGAGGTGTTGTTGTGGTAGGTTTCGGTGAGGTAACAGCAGCCCTTGCATCCTTCATGAAACCGGATGGCTTTCTCTGCGCTTGTTGCCTTGAACCTCCCTGTGATGATTTCTGAGGTGACTCATAAGAATACTTCGTTCTTTTCTCCTTCTTCTTGAGTTGTTATGCGGTCATAGGATCCTTTCCTTTCCTTTTTATCTGAATTAAGCTGGCATCCTCCTCTGTCGCTTCATCATCACCCTCGATAATCTCATCATCAACATTACCTCCTCCTTGAGCTTCACCAGTAGCTCGTTGATTATCACCCTCACCTTCTTTATCAGAAACTTCATAATCAGAGTCTGAATCCTCATTTCTCCACTCATTACCAGCTGGGCATCGATAGTTCTCCTTGATAAGATGACAAATGAGCTTTCTATTAAAGTCAGGCTTTAAATCAGCAATCCTTGTCTCTTCCATTCTGCAGAAAGTAATCGGATTCATCGGCTTCAGGTGTATAATATCCTCCTTAAGCTTAGGTAGATCAGGTGTAGCGTCATTAATGATTAATTGAAGAAAACAGGCATAGATCAGGTATCTCTGGGAAGAACTGAAGTGGTTTGCCTTGAAATAGTAGAAAACAAAACCCGAAAAATCATATGGAGCCTTGAGAACCAGTGCCACAAACATACTCTGCACTTTCTCGTTCAACTTATCAAAGCCAGATTTGCGTCCACTCAAACAATGCATGATTACATGAGCAAGATATCTAAACTGTGGTGGCAGACATGTCTTCACCAGTAGCTCGGATTTGCCAATAAGGTAACCAGAATAAGCACATATTCTGAAACAACCATAGATTCGTTCTCTACTGATAGTCATATGGGAGCAGTTCTCGTCATTGAAACCTAAAATCCTTCTAATCACATCCTTTGAAATAGTAATATCATGACCTTGAATCTTACTAACAAGCTTATCTTCATCAACATCCAACACAACATTTCTCCAGAACTCTCTCTGATGACTGTAGTATGCAGTGCATTCAGTAGAAATAGCAGTGTGTATCCTTGATCTCTTAAGAAACTCGATAATCTACTTAAAGTGAGAACCTCTTTCAAGAGTAGTATCATAAAGAGCGACTTGATTATTCAGTTTGCCCATTTCTAACGGAATCTCTTGTTGAGCAGGTGGATTGATATGATTAGCTTGAGGATTAGCTTGTGGATTAACTTGTTGCTCCCCCTGTCCTTCAATGTTAAGAACCGGAACGTTTACTTGTTGTTCTGCCATTTGATGATATCTAAACAGAAACTGAAACGTTAACAGAGATGTTAGATATATAAATCAATCAACATAAAGCATTAAAGCATTTGAATCAATGTGTCATAAATATGTTAAACAGGATGAAACGTGCGAGTGACAGTGTCACACGTGCGGCTGAGAGATCAACCGTGCGAGTGATATAGTCACTCGTGTCACTGTTGACACGTTTGAGCAGTAATATGGTTTTAGACAATGTACATGGTTGAGGCAAAAATTCTAAGCGAGTGATTCAACCGTGTGGTGACTCGTGCGGTTAATCACACGTGTCAGCTCTTGCAGACAAGTGATCAATAAAATCAAGACAAACGAGTGAGCTCAAAGGTCCACACGGTTGATCATCAACCGTGCACTGACTCGTGCGAGTCATGTCTCACGCGTGCGAGTGACGTCACTCGTGCATGTCTGATGAAACCGAATATTAAATGCCTTCTTCAAATTAACAAAATCAATCACGATAGCATTATAAGGTTCCATAAAACACAAAAAAATTACAGATACACATCAAAACAACCTTCAATTTCATGAAATTCGAGTTGTACACACCTAGGGTTTTGACTCATTAAAACAACAAATTAAGGTACTAAAACTTGATGAAATCATACCTAATAGGTGGCGCTGGATTCGTCTAAATTTGCTTAACGTTCGATGCAAAGGAATGCTTGATTGGTGATGATCGAATTTAGAGAGAGAAAAAGTGTTGGGTGCACAAGTGTGAGCTGTTGAGCTCATCACCCCTATTTATACTCTCGTGATCAACCGTTCAGTTGATCACACGATCCACCATTAAACGCGCGTCTCACCTAAATCACACGTGCGTGTGACCCAATTGTCTTACGACAAGATTGATCAGGGTCATCCGTACGGTTAACCTCAAACGTGTGGTCAATCGTACGGTTCACACATCAAGCGTGCGTTTGAGTACTTTAGGAAATTTCAAAACTTCAAAATTTTTACAATCTTAGGATTTCGACTCGTTCGGCAATCTTAGATCTAACAAGCACTTTCATCTTGAGTCAAAAATCACTAAACCTTCAAGAAATGACCATTAACACTTAGGCAGATAAAAAAACCTAACTTAATCAAGGTTATTACTCTAATCATTCTGTGTTCCAAGAGTAAATCCTACAGTGCAATGTCAACTTAAGTTCATTAGAAATCTAAATCATCAATGTCCTTCAAACAGTCACAAGCTCTACGAACTTCTATCTCATAGATTTGGTGGCCCAATATCTTGATCTCAACAAAGTTCTTTCAGATGTCGTTATGCACTCAGAGGATAATCAGAAAAAAAGAAATGATAAAATCTTTATGAATTTTCTGATGTAAGAAGTCATGCAACTAAAATTATGCAAATGAAAGACAATCTATCATGAAATGCAATAACATGCAAATCAAAATCTTTTTGTTGTTTTATAGATTACAATGCAAACAAATTAACAGTACAAATCCACATTCTTTTTGTGAGCAAAATGGTTAACTATTTAAAAATGGATCAGAACTGACATATTGAATCAATTTCTGATGTTCATTCCTAATTATCCAGTCTATGTCTATTATCATGTAATTAGTGATATCAATCCTCATTAAACATGAACATATTCATTCCAGACATGTCGACAATCATGTTGGCATTAATTACTTAAACACTATAAAGCAATGATTTTTGAGATCATGCTAAGTTCATTAATCCTTGATTCTTCCATCACTTATGATTGTGCGTTTTTATTAGGTTGTCAATTCATTACAAGTAACTTTCCGTTATCTCTTTCCATGTACTTCATTCAAATTGAACAGGATGGTTCTCACGGCATTTTGAATAACCCTGTCAGCCTTTGGCTTCTACCAATGTGTTGACAATATTCAATCTAGTTGGCTCGGCTGATCTCAGAGTATATTGGATTATCCGAATAGGCGCACTATTTACCGCGGGGATTGGTCTACAGTTAAAGCAGACTTGCCTGATGACCAGTCGTCACACGAAATAAATCTCGAGGCCCTTAACTTCTTTATGTTCAAGTTGTCATGGAAAACAGAATCGAAAGTTAAACTTTCATAAATATATATTTAATTAGAGTATATCTAGGTAAGTATCTTTTCAACTTACAGTCTTAATGGATATAACTCTATATTGCAGACGACAAGAATCTTGATAGTTCAGTGTGAACATCGTGATTAAACAATTCAAGCTGCGCGGGGGCGTCACACTAAGAATGATCTGAGTTCTTTATGAGCACATCATGAATCAGCATTCTTCATACTTTCAAGACTTTGCCATCTTGATACGCCAATTTTATTGACATTGATTTTCTTATTATATTTTATTTTTCAGCATATCACTGTCTTTTGATATATTGATTTTGAACGCCATCATGAATGGATTTTCTATTTTTATGCATGAACTCATGTTTCTTTGTTGTGTGCTCAGATCACTCGAAGGTGTTCTCCTTTAAATGCTTGAACGGTCCCCAATAAGGAATTATACTTTTCGACCTTAAGCGAGAAGGGACACTTACTTTCGACATAAACTAATTTTCTCTGTATTTTCAGGGTTTGGTTTCAATTATTAAGTCTCAGGCCCGTGACAATGTGGTATGCACCTGCCAAACAGATAATTCTCAACCCCTTAAATGATCTATTGAATGTCCCATTCATAGCTGTGAAGCTGAATTGGTAGAGAAACGTTGAATATTACTTGGGGACATCCAACACCAACTTTCTCTAACGATTATCAATTATGATAGGGGATACCCTCAACCGACTATTGAGTTCCTCAATAATTATCATTAGATACAGTTTCGGAGATAATTAGGTGATTACCTTCAAACGCTACAGATCGTCCATGACTTCTGAATCTTAGATGATCGTTATTCTTATTATGATTGTCTAATGCCAAGAATTCATAAGTCACATCTATCAGTACATCACACAACAGATAGACTTAAACGTTCAAATCTGTAAGACCCGAATAATTGTAGTGTACATGTGTGTATATAAGTTACTCAAGTTTTGGGGTTTTGGTTGCACATAATTAAAAAGAGAAAAGATGCTGAACTGGGAGGTCGCGCGCCGCGCGGCTAGGTGTGGCGGCGCGCCATCTGTCTGCGACAGATTCTCCTCTTCTTTTAAAATAGATATTTTGAGGGCATTTTGGTCAAAACACATTGGAGCCCGAATTTAATACCTTGGATTAGTTTTGGAGCTTCATTCACTCCATTCCCAACAACCTTATCTTCTCCAATTAAACTCTAGAGAGAGAGTGCAATCCTTGAGAGAGAAAGCTCAATTAAAGGGTGAAAGAGGTTGAATCGGGTCTTGGTGCAAGTTATAAAGTCGTTCATCTAGTCGATAGCTATGTGGTGATTGTGATGGTAAGTTATAAAACCCGATTTCTTACTTTAATTGCTTTAAGGGTTAGGGTTTGGGCTAGTGATGAACCAAAGACCCATTTTGTTAGTATTTTAGGGATTTTGGGTGAATATGGGTTATGAAGGCTCATTGATGACTAACCTAGGGTTTGAATGTGTTAATTGGACTTTTGAGTCTTAAATTTGGTTAGTTAGTTGCTAGAACACTTTAGTAATATGTAAATGGGTGTTATTGGGTATGGATGACCCAAATGGGTGTGTTGACCTTGAAATGGGTCAAATGAGTCTTTAATGACCTAAGTGGCCTAGCAAGTATGAAAACGAGTTAGCCTTGCGACCTAAATGTGTTTTAAACCCATCTTGACGAATGATTAGGGTTTTGGTGTGTGTTGACCCAATTTAGGGTTAAGGGTGCAAATGGGTTGAAATTGCACCTTGGGTCAAAATGGCTTAGAATGGTGAAAGGGTTTGGTTGACCGACTTGAGTTTGCGTTTGATGATGTGTATTATATGATAGGTACATTACTTTGAGGTCTTGCAAGCTCGGGTATCTTTTCACAAGACTTTGAGGTGAGTGGAATAATTATATGCGTAGGTATATAATGTATCTATTTGTTGTAGCATGAAATGTGTAGTGTCGAGGTGTTAAGACACCACGTTTCACGTGAAGAGTGTAGCATCGAGGTGTTAAGATGCCACTCGGGTGTAGCATCGAGGTGTTAAGATGCCACCTAGGAGTGTAGTGTCTAGGTGTTAAGACACCACTCCGTAAAATGATGAGTGAAGCATCGAGGTGTTAAGATGCCACTCGGGGTGAAGTGCTGAGGTGTTAAGGTGCCACCCTAGGGGTTAGTGTTGCGAGGTGTTAAGTGCCCTAACGGATGTTGTGAACACCGATGGCGTTTTCGCGAGCGCCGTTCCCTTGTACTATTGGTTAACCATGGTTATTTGTATGGTAAGCATATTATATTATTCGAGTTATATTCATATGCGGTTGTTATGCTAGCTTGTGGTATTGGAGATTTATAGCTTGTTATCGTGACGATAATCTAAATGTGTATGCTAGCGTGTTTGCGGGTTGGTGTGTAAGTGTATGCAAGTAGGTATAATTATATATGTATTCGTATAATTATTGCATTCACTAAGCTTTGCTTACCCTCTCGTTGTTTACCATTTTATAGGTTCAGTTTTGGACAAGGGTAAGGGCATCGTTTTGGACTAGAGATCCCGCTTGATGCTAGGGGATGCTTTTGACTTTAGTAGCTCTTGGAGTTTGACCGATAGTTGGGTAGTTTAATCCCAAACACCATGCTCATTGCGTAGTTTGGAACTTAAACTTTTTGGTGGTCGAAACTCTTAACTTGTACTAAACTTGTAATTTGGGTCGTGTGGGCCCCGCTTGTAAAATATTGATTTTATGTTTGAAACAGGTTAGTTTTACATATTTGGATGTATGGTAAAAAGCGTTTCGTCTAAAAGTGTCGGGAACTAGTCAATCTTTTTCGCATTTAAAAACTTTCCGGACAGTCCACTTTGGCGCGCCGCGCCGCGCGGGTATGCTGCACAGAATTTTTTTTTATTTTGTATTTTTGCGTGGTTTGGTCGAGGGTTGGTTTGGGTTGTTACAAGTGGTATCAGAGCCTGGTCTAAGGGATTTAGGTGACTTGAGATAGGCGCCTAGACTTAGACTTTTTGTGTGTGCGCTATGCGGGACTTGTAGGACTTTGGGTCGGATCGGGATTGGTTTGTGCATAGGTTTATGTAAACTAATCATGCGCTATTTGTTATGTATGTTTAGCGAGCATCAAGCGAGATGGACGTTGTACTAGCAAGTTAATGCGACGTGCTCGCGTAACAATGATTAGCTACCATTGTTACGGGCGCCAATCGTGTCAAACAAGTAATGTACGACGATTGTTGAGTGAGATGGAGTAGTGTGGCGTATGGGTATGTATATATATAATTTGTCCTTCCGTTTGGTGGTTTAACCTAATTCGTTTTATAGAATGAAGACGAGAAACGGTCCCGAACATGATAACGGAAGTACAAGCGGGGACGCCGAGTTCTCAACCAAGGTCGAGGCCGTCTTTAAGAAGTTAAAAGAGGATTTTCTTGCGGACGTTCGAAAGGTCTTTCAAGATTCGGTTGATGAGCAAATAACCGATCTAATTAATGAACGAATGAAGGCCACTATCGAAGAGGCCCTTGACGCTAGGAATATCTATCTTCGCGGTGAAGGAGGTGAAGGAAGGCGGGACTTCCACTACAAGAACTTCAAGGATGCTCAACCCCCGATGTTTAATGGGGTACGGGATCCTTTAAAAGTACATGTTGGATCTCCGATATTGAGGGAGCTTTCCGTACCGCGGAATGTCCTCCCGAAAAGAAGACAAGGTATGGTTCTAGCATGTTACGCGAAGAAGCTAAATTGTAGTGGGACGATAAAATCAACTTGTATGGTGAAGAACAATGTATGGGCTTGACATGGGAGGAGTTCAAGAAAGAATTTTTCAGAGAATACCGAACTTCATTCGATCTCTATAGAATCCGGGACGAGTTGCACCATTTGCAACAAGGGTCAATGGACTTGGTTACACTCAAGTCTACATTCTTGGCAAAGACTCGTTTTTGCCCGGAATATGTGGGTGATGATCATAAGCTCATGAAGTATTTCTACCGTACTTTGAATGATGAGTACAAGGGGAAGATTAGTCGCGGTATGGCTAAGTCTTTTGATGAATTGTTCGAGTTAGCTCGGGGTTTTGAGCCGGAGGTTCCAAGAAAGAGTGATTTCATGTTTTCTAAAAGAAAATTTGAAGGTTTTAGTTACTCTAACGCCTCAAGCAAGAAGAGCAAGAGCAAGAGGGGGGCCGAAAGTGTCAATAGTGCAAAGAAGGGCACTACCGGTGGGTTTTCTTATACGTGCTACAATTGTGGGCAACCGGGTCATATGGCTCGTGAGTGTCCGAAACCATCTTCCAGAAACAAAGTCACTTGTTTTAATTGCGGCAAAGAGGGGCATAAGAAGCCAGAGTGTCCCGATTTGCGAAATGATAATGTGAAGCGGTTAGAGAAGGCGGCGGGTACGGCTAGGGGTCGCAACTACTTGATGACTAATGATGAAGCCAAACAATCGAACGAAGTTGTTTCAGGTACTTTCATGGTTAATTCTAATCCGGCGAGGATTCATTTTGATAGCGGTGCAAATTTGTCGTTTGTGTCTCCTAGATTTGTGCCTAAACTTGATAGGCCGTTAGCTAAGTTAAGTCGTCCGGTAGAAGTCGAAATAGCGATCGGTAAGACGGTGCTAGTGGTCGATGTGTGTGAAAATTGTGATGTTGTTTTTGGTGCCGAAACCTTTAAAATTGATCTTATTCCAATGACCTTGGGCGACTTTGATATTGTCGTTGGTATGGATTGGCTCGATTGTTATAGAGCCGATATTGCATGCCATGATAAGTTTATTCGTGTGAAGACCCCAAGTGGGGGAGAGTTGATTATTCATGGTAATAGGCGGAGGAGACCGGTGCCGATATGCACTTTTGCACGGGCACGTCGTCATGTTGTTACCGGTGGCATGACTTTCCTTGCTCATGTTGTTGATACTCGTAATGAGCCACCACCTATTCGTGAAATTCCGGTGGTTAATGAGTTTGAAGATGTTTTTCCGGATGAGTTACCGGGTGTTCCGGCGGAAAGACAAGTTGAATTTCGCATCGAGTTGGTTCCGGGGGCTACCCCCATTGCTAAAACTCCTTATCATTTAGCGCCAACGGAGATGCAAGAGTTGTTAAATCAAATTCAAGAATTGCTCGAGAAGGGTTTTATTCGACCGAGTGCTTCACCGTGGGGCGCTCCGGTGTTATTTGTGAAGAAGAAAGATGGTAGTATGCGTATGTGCATTGATTACCGTGAGTTGAATAAAGTGACGATCAAGAATCGTTATCCATTACCTAGGATTGACGATTTATTTGATCAACTTCAAGGTGCAACGTATTTCTCTAAGATCGACCTACGGTCCGGCTATCACCAAATGCGGGTCCGTGAGGAAGACATTGAGAAAATGGCTTTTAGAACGCGGTATGGGCATTTTGAGTTCGTGGTGATGCCTTTTGGTCTTACGAATGCACCAGCGGCATTCATGGATCTTATGAACCGAGTGTGCCAACCTATGTTGGACAAGTTGGTAATAGTGTTCATCGACGACATACTAGTCTATTCGAAAAGTATGAACGAACATGAACGTCATTTGGGTGAAGTATTGAAGACCTTACGAAAGGAGAAGTTGTATGCTAAGTTCTCCAAATGTGAATTTTGGCTAAGGGAAGTCCAATTCCTTGGTCATATTGTGAACAAAGATGGCATTCAAGTAGATCCGGGGAAGATAGAGACGGTGAAGAGTTGGGGACGACCGACTACGCCTACGGAAATCCGAAGTTTCCTCGGATTGGCCGGTTATTATCGTCGGTTTATCCAAGACTTTTCTAAGATTGCTTCTCCATTAACGAAGTTGACGAGAAAGAATGCTAAGTTTAATTGGGAGAACGAGCAAGAAATTGCTTATCAATTATTAAAAGAGTAGTTGTGTCAAGCTCCGGTGTTAGTATTACCGGAAGGTGTGGAAGATATGACGGTTTATTGTGATGCTTCGCTAAATGGGCTCGGGTGTGTTCTGATGCAAAGAGGTAAAGTCATCGCTTATGCCTCTCGACAATTAAAGGAACACGAAACGAGATATCCGACTCATGATCTTGAGTTGGCGGCGGTTGTGCATGCGTTGAAAATTTGGCGCCATTACTTGTATGGTGTCAAGTGTACGATTTATTCGGATCATAAGAGTTTGAAACATCTCTTTAATCAACGAGATTTGAATTATCGCCAACGTAAGTGGATGGATGTGGTGAAAGACTACGATTGTGAATTACTTTATCATCCGGGTAAGGTGAATGTTGTCGCGGATGCGTTGAGTCGAAAGAGTCATCATCCGGCGATAAAAGTGGGGTCGTTACGTTTGATTATTTCCAACGATTTTCTTGAGAAGCTTGGCGAGATTCAAATAGAGGCTTACGTTCACAATAAGCATGTGGAACAAATTTTGGGCCAATCGGAGTTCATTACTATAGGCCCGCGTGGTTTGTTGTCTTTTCAAGGAAGGGTGTGGGTGCCTAAGATGCGTGATTACCGACGGGTGCTACTTGATGAAGCACATAAGTCAAAATATTCCATTCATCCGGGCGCGACAAAAATGTATCATGACTTGAAGAAAGATTATTGGTGGCCGGGCATGAAACGTGATGTTGTGAAGTATGTTGAGCAATGTGTCACGTGTTTACACATAAAAGCCAAACACCAAAAGCCGTATGGTAAGTTGCAACCGTTAGAAATCCCGAAGTGGAAATGGGAACACATTACCATGGATTTCATTACAAAGTTACCTAAAACGGCGAGAACCCAATTCGATTCGATTTGGGTTATAGTTGACCGATTGACAAAAAGCGCTTTGTTTCTTCCCATTAAAGAAGCGATATCGTCGGAGGCCTTGGCTAAGTTGTTTATCAAGGAAGTGGTCTCGCGACATGGGGTTCCTATATCTATTATTTCGGATCGAGATACCCGTTTTACATCTCGGTTTTGGGAAAAGTTTCATGAAGATATGGGTACGCAATTGAAGTTGAGTACGGCGTATCATCCTCAAACGGACGGTCAAACCGAATGTACGAATCAAACTTTGGAAGATATGTTACGGGCGTGCATCATTGACTTTGGCGGTAGTTGGGATGAGCATTTGCCTTTGGTGGAATTCTCGTACAATAATAGTTATCATACTAGTATCGGGATGCCACCTTACGAAATGCTTTATGGGCGTAGGTGTCAAACTCCCATTTGTTGGGGAGAAGTGGGTCAAAGAGAGATCGGGAGTACTGATTTGGTTTTAGAGACCAATAGCAAGATCGATTTGATTCGGGAACATTTGAAGAAGGCTCAAGATAGGCAAAAGTCGTATGCCGATAGACGTAGGCGATTGATTGAGTTCCAAGAAGGCGATATGGTGATGCTTAAGGTTTCGCCATGGAAGGGTATTATTCGATTTTGAAAACGGAGAAAGTTAGCTCCTCGGTTTATTGGGCCGTTCAAGGTTTTAGCTCGTGTTGGTGAAGTTGCATATCGATTAGAATTACCCGAAGAGCTTGCGGGGATCCATAATACATTTCCTGTTTCCCACCTCCGTAAGTGTCTTGCGAATGATTCTTCATGGATGCCATTAGACGAAATCGAGCTAAACAACAAGTTAGAGTATGTCGAGGAACCGATTGCTATCCTTGACGAGAAGGTGAAAATGTTGAGGAATAAAGAGGTGAGAACTTTCAAGGTTCAATGGCGGCGAAGTAAAGGTTCCGAGTTCACTTGGGAACCCGAAGAGTTCGTGTTGGTTTATCTTCCCTCGTGTCATGCGGCTTGGATTGCGAGGACGCAATCCGAATAAGTGGGGGAGAGTTGTAAGACCCGAATAATTGTAGTGTACATGTGTGTATATAAGTTACTCAAGTTTTGGGGTTTTGGTTGCACATAATTAAAAAGAGAAAAGATGCTGAACTGGGAGGTCACACGCCGCGCGGCTAGGTGGCGCGCCGCGCCATCTGTCTGCGACAGATTCTCCTCTTCTTTTAAAATAGATATTTTGAGGGCATTTTGGTCAAAACACATTGGAGCCCGAATTTAATACCTTGGATCAGTTTTGGAGCTTCATTCATGTAGTGACCCGAACTTTTCCATGTTTATATATATTAATTGAGATTGATATTTACATGATTAAATGTTTCCAACATGTTAAGCAATCAAACTTGTTAAGACTTGATTAATTGAAATATGTTTCATATAGACAATTGACCACCCAAGTTGATCGGTGATTCACGAACGTTAAAACTTGTAAAAACTATATGATGACATATATATGGATATATATATATAGTTAACATGATACTATGATAATAAAACATATCATAAAGTATATTAACAATGAACTACATATGTAAAAACAAGACTACTAACTTAATGATTTTTAAACGAGACATATATGTAACGATTATCGTTGTAAAGACATTTAATGTATATATATCATATTAAGAGATATTCATACATGATAATATCATGATAATATAATAATTTAAAATCTCATTTGATATTATAAACATTGGGTTAACAACATTTAACAAGATCGTTAACCTAAAGGTTTCAAAACAACACTTACATGTAACGACTAACGATGACTTAACGACTCAGTTAAAATGTATATACATGTAGTGTTTTAATATGTATTTATACACTTTTGAAAGACTTCAATACACTTATCAAAATACTTCTACTTAACAAAAATGCTTACAATTACATCCTCGTTCAGTTTCATCAACAATTCTACTCGTATCCACCCGTATTCGTACTCGTACAATACACAGCTTTTAGATGTATGTACTATTGGTATATACACTCCAATGATCAGCTCTTAGCAGCCCATGTGAGTCACCTAACACATGTGGGAACCATCATTTGGCAACTAGCATGAAATATCTCATAAAATTACAAAAATATGAGTAATCATTCATGACTTATTTACATGAAAACAAAATTACATATCCTTTATATCTAATCCATACACCAACGACCAAAAACACCTACAAACACTTTCATTCTTCAATTTTATTCATCTAATTGATCTCTCTCAAGTTCTATCTTCAAGTTCTAAGTGTTCTTCATAAATTCCAAAAGTTCTAGTTTCATAAAATCAAGAATACTTTCAAGTTTGCTAGCTCACTTCCAATCTTGTAAGGTGATCATCCAACCTCAAGAAATCTTTGTTTCTTACAGTAGGTTATCATTCTAATACAAGGTAATAATCATATTCAAACTTTGGTTCAATTTCTATAACTATAACAATCTTATTTCAAGTGATGATCTTACTTGAACTTGTTTTCGTGTCATGATTCTGCTTCAAGAACTTCGAGCCATCCAAGGATCCATTGAAGCTAGATCCATTTTTCTCTTTTCCAGTAGGTTTATCCAAGGAAATTAAGGTAGTAATGATGTTCATAACATCATTCGATTCATACATATAAAGCTATCTTATTCGAAGGTTTAAACTTGTAATCACTAGAACATAGTTTAGTTAATTCTAAACTTGTTCGCAAACAAAAGTTAATCCTTCTAACTTGACTTTTAAAATCAACTAAACACATGTTCTATATCTATATGATATGCTAACTTAATGATTTAAAACCTGGAAACACGAAAAACACCGTAAAACCGGATTTACGCCGTCGTAGTAACACCGCGGGCTGTTTTGGGTTAGTTAATTAAAAACTATGATAAACTTTGATTTAAAAGTTGTTATTCTGAGAAAATGATTTTTATTATGAACATGAAACTATATCCAAAAATTATGGTTAAACTCAAAGTGGAAGTATGTTTTCTAAAATGGTCATCTAGACGTCGTTCTTTCGACTGAAATGACTACCTTTACAAAAACGACTTGTAACTTATTTTTCCGACTATAAACCTATACTTTTTCTGTTTAGATTCTTAAAATAGAGTTCAATATGAAACCATAGCAATTTGATTCACTCAAAACGGATTTAAAATGAAGAAGTTATGGGTAAAACAAGATTGGATAATTTTTCTCATTTTAGCTACGTGAAAATTGGTAACAAATCTATTCCAACCATAACTTAATCAACTTGTATTGTATATTATGTAATCTTGAGATACCATAGACACGTATACAATGTTTCGACCTATCATGTCGACACATCTATATATATTTCGGAACAACCATAGACACTCTATATGTGAATGTTGGAGTTAGCTATACAGGGTTGAGGTTGATTCCAAAATATATATAGTTTGAGTTGTGATCAATACTGAGATACGTATACACTGGGTCGTGGATTGATTCAAGATAATATTTATTGATTTATTTCTGTACATCTAACTGTGGACAACTAGTTATAGGTTACTAACGAGGACAGCTGACTTAATAAACTTAAAACATCAAAATATATTAAAAGTGTTGTAAATATATTTTGAACATACTTTAATATATATGTATATATTGTTATAGGTTCGTGAATCAACAGTGGCCAAGTCTTACTTCCCGACGAAGTAAAAATCTGTGAAAGTGAGTTATAGTCCCACTTTTAAAATCTAATATTTTTGGGATGAGAATACATGCAGGTTTTATAAATGATTTACAAAATAGACACAAGTACGTGAAACTACATTCTATGGTTGAATTATCGAAATCGAATATGCCCCTTTTTATTAAGTCTGGTAATCTAAGAATTAGGGAACAGACACCCTAATTGACGCGAATCCTAAAGATAGATCTATTGGGCCTAACAAACCCCATCCAAAGTACCGGATGCTTTAGTACTTCGAAATTTATATCATATCCGAAGGGTGTCCCGGAATGATGGGGATATTCTTATATATGCATCTTGTTATTGTCGGTTACCAGGTGTTCACCATATGAATGATTTTTATCTCTATGTATGGGATGTGTATTGAAATATGAAATCTTGTGGTCTATTGTTACGATTTGATATATATAGGTTAAACCTATAACTCACCAACATTTTTGTTGACGTTTAAAGCATGTTTATTCTCAGGTGAATATTAAGAGCTTCCGCTGTTGCATACTAAAATAAGGACAAGATTTGGAGTCTATGTTTGTATGATATTGTGTAAAAACTGCATTCAAGAAACTGATTTCGATGTAACATATTTGTATTGTAAACCATTATGTAATGGTCGTGTGTAAACAGGATATTTTAGATTATCATTATTTGATAATCTACGTAAAGCTTTTTAAACCTTTATTTATGAAATAAAGGTTATGGTTTGTTTTAAAAAGGAATGCAGTCTTTGAAAAACGTCTCATATAGAGGTCAAAACCTCGCAACGAAATCAATTAATATGGAACGTTTTTAATCAATAAGAACGGGACATTTCAGTTGGTATCCGAGCGTTGGTCTTAGAGAACCAGAAAATTTGCATTAGTGTGTCTTATCGAGTTTGTTAGGATGCATTAGTGAGTCTGGACTTCGACCGTGTTTTCTTTAAAAATGATTGCTTAACATTTTTGTTGGAAACTATATATTTTTAACATATGAATATTATGTGATATATTAATCTCTTAACGTGATTGATATTATGTGATAGATGTCTACCTCTAGAACAAGTTCCATTGACTCACCTAATAATAATGAAGAGTCAAATGTAAATTGGAATGATTTGTGGACTGATTCACAAGTTCCCGAAGAAGAACCGGAAGAAGAGTCGGAACCGGAAGAAGAATCGGAACCGGAAGAAGAATCGGAACCGGATGAAGAATCGGAACCGGTGGGGGAAATAATAAAACGGTTAAGTAAAAGAAAATCCTCAACCAACCGACCAAAGTTAATTATGGTCAATGGTGTTTCCGCCAAGGAAGCAAAATATTGGGAGGATTACCAATTCTCCGATGAATCGGATTCCGACGAGAATTCCGATGATGTTATAGAAATTACCCCAACTGAATTTAAAAAGGCAAAAGAAAATAATAAGAGAAAGGGCATAAAAATAGAGAAATCTAATTCCAACCCCGATGAACTTTATATGTATCGTCAACCCCCGAAGTCCTTAAGTTGTAACAATGACCCGGGAACCTCTAAACCACCAGGTTTTTCTAAACCAATGTGGACAACGACGGCTCGTATTAGGGGAACATCATATATCCCTAGAAACTTGGCAAAACGAACCAAAACCGAAGAAGAAGAAACGAGCGAGTCGGAATAAGATAGTTGTATTCGTGTGGTGTAATATATGTAATATAGTGTTCTTATGCTTTATGATATATGTAAAAATTGCTTGTATTAATAAGTATTCTTTTTTATGAATCTAACTCTTGTCTATTTTACAGTTTAAAAACACAAAATGGATAGACAACCCAATATTTTAAGAGACCTACCCGGAGACATGATTGATGAAATCTTGTCTAGAGTCGGCCAGAATTCTTCGGCACAACTATTTAAGGCGAGATCAGTTTGTAAGACATTCGAAGAACGTTCCAAGAATGTCTTGGTTTATAAGAGACTTTCGTTTGAAAGATGGGGGATATCACATTGGGAAACCCATAAGTTACGATGTGTTTACTTTGACGCATATATTGCGGGGAACCCAAATGCTATTTTACGCAACGGGTTAAGAAATTATTTTGACTCAATATATCCGAATATTGGACTTCGTGATTTAGAAAAAGCGGCTAACATGCAACATAAAGAAGCATGTTATGCTTACGGATTAGTAATGTTCGCTTCTCACCAAAGTGAGAACAAGAACATCGGGCTACAACTATTAAACAAAACGTTTCCACAAGTGACGGAGTCGGTAATTGGGGTAAGAAATGAGGTTTTTAGATTGTTACGGGACTGTTGGACATTATGTAACCCTCGTCCCTTTGACGACGTTACAACACGCTGTCTTATCAATGGCCATAACGGTTATGTTCCACAAGACCAAGGATGGGAAGTAGTCCTAGTAAAACCAGAATGCATGACTTGTTTCTGGACGTATGAATTACGTGTCTTTATTGCCTTTGCTGAACGACTTGTGTACTAGCTAGAATTGTCTTCACAACTATCTTGTATCAAAGTTATTGTGTGCTATATTTCATGCTTTATGTAAAATAAGCGGTATTGTAAGTTTGTAAAATATTGTATAAAAGTTTGAACGCGAAATATTATTATAATCAGTTTTTCATATAGAATTGTAGTAGTTGAATTGTATATTAGCTACTAAGTATGAACTTAACGGGTAGGTACTACCCGAATTTAAACTTATAAAACGCTAATATGAAGAAAAAGCTTTTATAAATGAGTTCATATTATGCTACGAAATACTATTAACTACTCTTAATATTCTGTATGATTAACTTGTTCCATTTAACTATTTTGAAGGAAATGGCACCGACTACTCGACACACCGTGAATATGAATGAAGAGGAATTCCGTACTTTTCTAGCTTCAAACATAGCCGCAGTACAGGCTGCGCTACATACCAACAATAACCTTGGATCTACCAGTACAGGAAATCGTGTAGGATGCACCTACAAAGAATTCACTGCCTGCAAACCTTTGGAATTTGATGGAACCGAAGGACCGATCGGATTGAAACGGTGGACCGAGAAGGTTGAATCGGTGTTTGCCATAAGTAAGTGTACTGAAGAGGACAAAGTGAAGTACGCTACGCATACCTTCACAGGTTCTGCGTTAACATGGTGGAATACCTATCTAGAGCAAGTGGGACAAGATGATGCGTACGCACTACCGTGGTCAGCATTCAAGCACTTGATGAACGAGAAGTACCGTCCCAGAACCGAGGTCAATAAGCTCAAGACAGAACTTAGAGGGTTACGAACCCAAGGATTTGATATTACCACGTACGAAAGACGATTCACAGAATTGTGCTTATTGTGTCCGGGAGCATTCGAAGATGAGGAAGAGAAGATCGACGCGTTTGTGAAAGGATTACCGGAAAGAATCCAAGAAGATATAAGTTCACACGAGCCCGCCTCCATACAACAGGCATGTAGAATGGCTCACAAACTAGTGAACCAGATTGAAGAAAGAATTAAAGAACAGACTGCTGAAGAGGCCAATGTGAAGCAAGTCAAAAGAAAGTGGGAGGAAAATGGTGATAAGAATCACCAATACAACAACAACAGCAATTACAACAATAATCGCAACAATTATCCCAACAATCGCAACATCAATCGCAACTACAACAAACGGCCCAACAACAACAACAACAACAGCAACTACAACAATCATCCCAACAACAATAATAACCGCAACAACAACAACAATCAGAAGCAGCTATGCCAAAGGTGTGAAAAGAATCACTCGGGGTTCTGCACCAAATTTTGCAACAAGTGTAAAAGAAATGGTCATAGCGCGGCGAAGTGTGAGGTCTACGGACCAGGGGTTAATAGAACGAAAGGAACAAATGGTGTCGGAACGAGTAATGGCGGAGCAAGTAGTGTCGGAGCAAGTTATGCCAATGTAGTTTGTTATAAATGTGGAAAACCAGGCCACATTATTAGAAATTGCTCGAACCAGGAGAACACGAATGGACAAGGCCGTGGAAGAGTTTTCAATATTAATGCGGTAGAGGCACAGGAAGACCCGGAGCTTGTTACGGGTACGTTTCTTATTGACAATAAATCTGCTTACGTTTTATTTGATTCGGGTGCGGATAGAAGCTATATGAGTAGAGATTTTTGTGCTAAATTAAGTTTTCCATTGACGCCTTTGGATAGTAAATTTTTACTCGAATTAGCAAATGGTAAATTAATTTCAGCAGATAATATATGTCGGAATCGAGAAATTAAACTGGTTAGCGAAACATTTAAGATTGATTTGATACCAGTAGAGTTAGGGAGTTTTGATGTGATAATCGGTATGGACTGGTTGAAAGAAGTGAAAGCGGAGATCGTTTGTTACAAAAATGCAATTCGCATTATACGAGAAAAAGGAAAACCCTTAATGGTGTACGGAGAAAAGGGCAACACGAAGCTACATCTTATTAGTAATTTGAAGGCACAAAAACTAATAAGAAAAGGTTGCTATGCTGTTCTAGCACACGTCGAGAAAGTACAAACTGAAGAAAAGAGCATCAATGATGTTCCCATTGCAAAAGAATTTCCCGATGTATTTCCGAAAGAATTACCGGGATTACCCCCACATCGATCCGTTGAATTTCAAATAGATCTTGTACCAGGAGCTGCACCAATAGCTCGTGCTCCTTACAGACTCGCACCCAGCGAGATGAAAGAACTGCAAAGCCAATTACAAGAACTTTTAGAGCGTGGTTTCATTCGACCAAGCACATCACCGTGGGGAGCTCCTGTTTTGTTTGTCAAGAAGAAAGATGGTACATTCAGGTTGTGTATCGACTACCGAGAGTTGAACAAACTTACCATCAAGAACCGCTACCCACTACCGAGAATCGACGACTTATTTGATCAACTACAAGGCTCGTCTGTTTATTCAAAGATTGACTTACGTTCCGGGTATCATCAAATGCGGGTGAAAGAAGATGATATTCCAAAGACTGCTTTCAGAACACGTTACGGTCATTACGAGTTTATGGTCATGCCGTTTGGTTTAACTAATGCACCAGCTGTGTTCATGGACCTTATGAACCGAGTGTGTGGACCATACCTTGACAAGTTTGTCATTGTTTTCATTGATGACATACTTATTTACTCAAAGAATGACCAAGAACACGGTGAACATTTGAGAAAGGTGTTAGAAGTATTGAGGAAGGAAGAATTGTACGCTAAGTTTTCAAAGTGTGCATTTTGGTTGGAAGAAGTTCAATTCCTCGGTCACATAGTGAACAAAGAAGGTATTAAGGTGGATCCGGCAAAGATAGAAACTGTTGAAAAGTGGGAAACCCCGAAAACTCCGAAACACATACGCCAGTTTTTAGGACTAGCTGGTTACTACAGAAGGTTCATCCAAGACTTTTCCAGAATAGCAAAACCCTTGACTGCATTAACGCATAAAGGGAAGAAATTTGAATGGAATGATGAACAAGAGAAAGCGTTTCAGTTATTGAAGAAAAAGCTAACTACGGCACCTATATTGTCATTGCCTGAAGGGAATGATGATTTTGTGATTTATTGTGATGCATCAAAGCAAGGTCTCGGTTGTGTATTAATGCAACGAACGAAGGTGATTGCTTATGCGTCTAGACAATTGAAGATTCACGAACAAAATTATACGACGCATGATTTGGAATTAGGCGCGGTTGTTTTTGCATTAAAGACTTGGAGGCACTACTTATATGGGGTCAAAAGTATTATATATACCGACCACAAAAGTCTTCAACACATATTTAATCAGAAACAACTGAATATGAGGCAGCGTAGGTGGATTGAATTATTGAATGATTACGACTTTGAGATTCGTTACCACCCGGGGAAGGCAAATGTGGTAGCCGATGCCTTGAGCAGGAAGGACAGAGAACCCATTCGAGTAAAATCTATGAATATAATGATTCATAATAACATTACTACTCAAATAAAGGAGGCGCAACAAGGAGTTTTAAAAGAGGGAAATTTAAAGGATGAAATACCCAAAGGATCGGAGAAGCATCTTAATATTCGGGAAGACGGAACCCGGTATAGGGCTGAAAGGATTTGGGTACCAAAATTTGGAGATATGAGAGAAATGGTACTTAGAGAAGCTCATAAAACCAGATACTCAATACATCCTGGAACGGGGAAGATGTACAAGGATCTCAAGAAACATTTTTGGTGGCCGGGTATGAAAGCCGATGTTGCTAAATACGTAGGAGAATGTTTGACGTGTTCTAAGGTCAAAGCTGAGCATCAGAAACCATCAGGTCTACTTCAACAACCCGAAATCCCGGAATGGAAATGGGAAAACATTACCATGGATTTCATCACTAAATTGCCAAGGACTGCAAGTGGTTTTGATACTATTTGGGTAATAGTTGATCGTCTCACCAAATCAGCACACTTCCTACCAATAAGAGAAGATGACAAGATGGAGAAGTTAGCACGACTGTATTTGAAGGAAGTCGTCTCCAGACATGGAATACCAATCTCTATTATCTCTGATAGGGATGGCAGATTTATTTCAAGATTCTGGCAGACATTACAGCAAGCATTAGGAACTCGTCTAGACATGAGTACTGCCTATCATCCACAAACTGATGGGCAGAGCGAAAGGACGATACAAACGCTTGAAGACATGCTACGAGCATGTGTTATTGATTTCGGAAACAGTTGGGATCGACATCTACCGTTAGCAGAATTTTCCTACAACAACAGCTACCATTCAAGCATTGAGATGGCGCCGTTTGAAGCACTTTATGGTAGAAAGTGCAGGTCTCCGATTTGTTGGAGTGAAGTGGGGGATAGACAGATTACGGGTCCGGAGATTATACAAGAAACTACCGAGAAGATCATCCAAATTCAACAACGGTTGAAAACCGCCCAAAGTCGACAAAAGAGCTACGCTGACATTAAAAGAAAAGATATAGAATTTGAAATTGGAGAGATGGTCATGCTTAAAGTTGCACCTTGGAAAGGCGTTGTTCGATTTGGTAAACGAGGGAAATTAAATCCAAGGTATATTGGACCATTCAAGATTATTGATCGTGTCGGACCAGTAGCTTACCGACTAGAGTTACCTCAACAACTCGCGGCTGTACATAACACTTTCCACGTCTCGAATTTAAAGAAATGTTTTGCTAAAGAAGATCTCACTATTCCGTTAGATGAAATCCAAATCAACGAAAAACTTCAATTCATCGAAGAACCCGTCGAAATAATGGATCGTGAGGTTAAAAGACTTAAGCAAAACAAGATACCAATTGTTAAGGTTCGATGGAATGCTCGTAGAGGACCCGAGTTCACCTGGGAGCGTGAAGATCAGATGAAGAAGAAATACCCGCATCTATTTCCAGAAGATTCGTCAACACCTTCAACAGCTTAAAATTTCGGGACGAAATTTATTTAACGGGTAGGTACTGTAGTGACCCGAACTTTTCCATGTTTATATATATTAATTGAGATTGATATTTACATGATTAAATGTTTCCAACATGTTAAGCAATCAAACTTGTTAAGACTTGATTAATTGAAATATGTTTCATATAGACAATTGACCACCCAAGTTGATCGGTGATTCACGAACGTTAAAACTTGTAAAAACTATATGATGACATATATATGGATATATATATATAGTTAACATGATACTATGATAATAAAACATATCATAAAGTATATTAACAATGAACTACATATGTAAAAACAAGACTACTAACTTAATGATTTTTAAACGAGACATATATGTAACGATTATCGTTGTAAAGACATTTAATGTATATATATCATATTAAGAGATATTCATACATGATAATATCATGATAATATAATAATTTAAAATCTCATTTGATATTATAAACATTGGGTTAACAACATTTAACAAGATCGTTAACCTAAAGGTTTCAAAACAACACTTACATGTAACGACTAACGATGACTTAACGACTCAGTTAAAATGTATATACATGTAGTGTTTTAATATGTATTTATACACTTTTGAAAGACTTCAATACACTTATCAAAATACTTCTACTTAACAAAAATGCTTACAATTACATCCTCGTTCAGTTTCATCAACAATTCTACTCGTATCCACCCGTATTCGTACTCGTACAATACACAGCTTTTAGATGTATGTACTATTGGTATATACACTCCAATGATCAGCTCTTAGCAGCCCATGTGAGTCACCTAACACATGTGGGAACCATCATTTGGCAACTAGCATGAAATATCTCATAAAATTACAAAAATATGAGTAATCATTCATGACTTATTTACATGAAAACAAAATTACATATCCTTTATATCTAATCCATACACCAACGACCAAAAACACCTACAAACACTTTCATTCTTCAATTTTATTCATCTAATTGATCTCTCTCAAGTTCTATCTTCAAGTTCTAAGTGTTCTTCATAAATTCCAAAAGTTCTAGTTTCATAAAATCAAGAATACTTTCAAGTTTGCTAGCTCACTTCCAATCTTGTAAGGTGATCATCCAACCTCAAGAAATCTTTGTTTCTTACAGTAGGTTATCATTCTAATACAAGGTAATAATCATATTCAAACTTTGGTTCAATTTCTATAACTATAACAATCTTATTTCAAGTGATGATCTTACTTGAACTTGTTTTCGTGTCAAGATTCTGCTTCAAGAACTTCGAGCCATCCAAGGATCCATTGAAGCTAGATCCATTTTTCTCTTTTCCAGTAGGTTTATCCAAGGAAATTAAGGTAGTAATGATGTTCATAACATCATTCGATTCATACATATAAAGCTATCTTATTCGAAGGTTTAAACTTGTAATCACTAGAACATAGTTTAGTTAATTCTAAACTTGTTCGCAAACAAAAGTTAATCCTTCTAACTTGACTTTTAAAATCAACTAAACACATGTTCTATATCTATATGATATGCTAACTTAATGATTTAAAACCTGGAAACACGAAAAACACCGTAAAACCGGATTTACGCCGTCGTAGTAACACCGCGGGCTGTTTTGGGTTAGTTAATTAAAAACTATGATAAACTTTGATTTAAAAGTTGTTATTCTGAGAAAATGATTTTTATTATGAACATGAAACTATATCCAAAAATTATGGTTAAACTCAAAGTGGAAGTATGTTTTCTAAAATGGTCATCTAGACGTCGTTCTTTCGACTGAAATGACTACCTTTACAAAAACGACTTGTAACTTATTTTTCCGACTATAAACCTATACTTTTTCTATTTAGATTCATAAAATAGAGTTCAATATGAAACCATAGCAATTTGATTCACTCAAAACGGATTTAAAATGAAGAAGTTATGGGTAAAACAAGATTGGATAATTTTTCTCATTTTAGCTACGTGAAAATTGGTAACAAATCTATTCCAACCATAACTTAATCAACTTGTATTGTATATTATGTAATCTTGAGATACCATAGACACGTATACAATGTTTCGACCTATCATGTCGACACATCTATATATATTTCGGAACAACCATAGACACTCTATATGTGAATGTTGGAGTTAGCTATACAGGGTTGAGGTTGATTCCAAAATATATATAGTTTGAGTTGTGATCAATACTGAGATACGTATACACTGGGTCGTGGATTGATTCAAGATAATATTTATTGATTTATTTCTGTACATCTAACTGTGGACAACTAGTTATAGGTTACTAACGAGGACAGCTGACTTAATAAACTTAAAACATCAAAATATATTAAAAGTGTTGTAAATATATTTTGAACATACTTTAATATATATGTATATATTGTTATAGGTTCGTGAATCAACAGTGGCCAAGTCTTACTTCCCGACGAAGTAAAAATCTGTGAAAGTGAGTTATAGTCCCACTTTTAAAATCTAATATTTTTGGGATGAGAATACATGCAGGTTTTATAAATGATTTACAAAATAGACACAAGTACGTGAAACTACATTCTATGGTTGAATTATCGAAATCGAATATGCCCCTTTTTATTAAGTCTGGTAATCTAAGAATTAGGGAACAGACACCCTAATTGACGCGAATCCTAAAGATAGATCTATTGGGCCTAACAAACCCCATCCAAAGTACCGGATGCTTTAGTACTTCGAAATTTATATCATATCCGAAGGGTGTCCCGGAATGATGGGGATATTCTTATATATGCATCTTGTTATTGTCGGTTACCAGGTGTTCACCATATGAATGATTTTTATCTCTATGTATGGGATGTGTATTGAAATATGAAATCTTGTGGTCTATTGTTACGATTTGATATATATAGGTTAAACCTATAACTCACCAACATTTTTGTTGATGTTTAAAGCATGTTTATTCTCAGGTGAATATTAAGAGCTTCCGCTGTTGCATACTAAAATAAGGACAAGATTTGGAGTCCATGTTTGTATGATATTGTGTAAAAACTGCATTCAAAAAACTGATTTCGATGTAACATATTTGTATTGTAAACCATTATGTAATGGTCGTGTGTAAACAGGATATTTTAGATTATCATTATTTGATAATCTACGTAAAGCTTTTTAAACCTTTATTTATGAAATAAAGGTTATGGTTTGTTTTAAAAAGGAATGCAGTCTTTGAAAAACGTCTCATATAGAGGTCAAAACCTCGCAACGAAATCAATTAATATGGAACGTTTTTAATCAATAAGAACGGGACATTTCAATTCACTCCATTCCCAACAACCTTATCTTCTCCAATTAAACTCTAGAGAGAGAGTGCAATCCTTGAGAGAGAAAGCTCCATTAAAGGGTGAAAGAGGTTGAATCGGGTCTTGGTGCAAGTTATAAAGTCGTTCGTCTAGTCGATAGCTATGTGGTGATTGTGTTGGTAAGTTATAAAACCCGATTTCTTACTTTAATTGCTTTAAGGGTTAGGGTTTGGGCTAGTGATGAACCAAAGACCCATTTTGTTAGTATTTTGGGGATTTTGGGTGAATATGGGTTATGAAGGCTCATTGATGACTAACCTAGGGTTTGAATGTGTTAATTGGACTTTTGAGTCTTAAATTTGGTTAGTTAGTTGCTAGAACACTTTAGTAATATGTAAATGGGTGTTATTGGGTATGGATGACCCAAATGGGTGTGTTGACCTTGAAATGGGTCAAATGAGTCTTTAATGACCTAAGTGGCCTAGCAAGTATGAAAACGAGTTAGCCTTGCGACCTAAATGTGTTTTAAACCCATCTTGACGAATGATTAGGGTTTTGGTGTGTGTTGACCCAATTTAGGGTTAAGGGTGCAAATGAGTTGAAATTGCACCTTGGGTCAAAATGGCTTAGAATGGTGAAAGGGTTTGGTTGACCGACTTGAGTTTGCGTTTGATGATGTGTATTATATGATAGGTACATTACTTTAAGGTCTTGCAAGCTCGGGTATCTTTTCACAAGACTTTGAGGTGAGTGGAATAATTATAAGCGTAGGTATATAATGTATCTATTTGTTGTAGCATGAAATGTGTAGTGTCGAGGTGTTAAGACACCACGTTTCACGTGAAGAGTGTAGCATCGAGGTGTTAAGATGCCACTCGGGTGTAGCATCGAGGTGTTAAGATGCCACCTAGGAGTGTAGTGTCGAGGTGTTAAGACACCACTCCGTAAAATGATGAGTGAAGCATCGAGGTGTTAAGATGTTACTCGGGGTGAAGTGCCGAGGTGTTAAGGTGCCACCCTAGGGGTTAGTGGTGCGAGGTGTTAAGTACCCTAACGGATGTTGTTAACACCGATGGCGTTTTCGCGAGCACCGTTCCCTTGTACTATTGGTTAACCATGGTTATTTGTGTGGTAAGCATATTATATTATTCGAGTTATATTCATATGCAGTTGTTATGCTAGCTTGTGGTATTGGAGATTTATAGCTTGTTATCGTGACGATAAGCTAAATGTGTATGCTAGCGTATTTGCGGGTTGGTGTGTAAGTGTATGCAAGTAGGTATAATTATATATGTATTCGTATAATTATTGCATTCACTAAGCTTTGCTTACCCTCTCGTTGTTTACCATTTTATAGGTTCGGTTTTGGACAAGGGTAAGGGAATCGTTTTGGACTAGAGATCCCGCTTGATGCTAGGGGACGCTTTTGGCTTTAGTAGCTCTTGGAGTTTGACCGATAGTTGGGTAGTTTAATCCCAAACACCATGCTCATTGCGTAGTTTGGAACTTAAACTTTTTGGTGGTCGAAACTCTTAACTTGTACTAAACTTGTAATTTGGGTCGTGTGGGCCCTGCTTGTAAAATATTGATTTTATGTTTGAAACAGGTTAGTTTTACATATTTGGATGTATGGTAAAAAGCGTTTCATCTAAAAGTGTCGGGAACTAGTCAATCTTTTTCGCATTTAAAAACTTTCCGGACAGTCCACTTTGGCGCGCCGCGCGCCTACCTGGCGCGCCGCGCGGGTATGCTGCACAGATTTTTTTTTTATTTTGTATTTCGCGTGGTTTGGTCGAGGGTTGGTTTGGGTTGTTACAAAATCAGTCCTTACTAATCAAATATATCAATTCTCAGTACAGTAATTTCTTCATGTCCAACATATTAATCAAAACACGCTCATTTTCGGATTTTTCAACTTTTTAAGATTTTCTGGTGAGGCATTTTTCACTTTTTAGGTATTTTCTGCTGTTAACATATTCTCCCCCTAAAATGCTGAAATATAAAATCTTTTTGTGTTTTAGCATTTTAATCAAACAGAAAATAACTACAGGCTAGCATGCAAACATAAAATAAATCATGCAAAGGAATGCAGACAGAAAGCAAAAATATGCAATACAGATAGTTAACAACCAAAAATCTACATGTCATGCATCCTACATGCAAAGTCTAAAAGCTTGACTAACCCTCACACACAACATCCGTAATTACTTTGTCTCGATCAATAATGCCATTCATCTCTAGTAGGAGTAAGAACCTAGGTTTATCAAAAGCCTTAGTGAATAAGTCAGCCCTTTGGTCCTTAGTACCTATTCTCTTAACCTCAATAATCTTTTTCTCATGACAATCCCTAAGAAAATGATATTTAACACCTATGTGTTTAGTCTTAGAATGTTGCACAGGATTCTTAGTAATTGCTATAGCAGCAGTATTATCAATATAAAGAGGAGAGAAAGAGATTCTTAGCCCGTAATCGCGAAGTTGTTGTTGGATCCAAACAACTTGCGAACAACAACTAGCAGCAGCTATATATTCAGCTTCACATGTGGAAAGAGCAACTGCAGTTTGTTTCTTGCATTGCCAGGTCACCAGCCTTTCACCTAGAAATTGACATCCTCTTGATGTAGACTTGTTGTTGATTTTGCAACCAGCATAATCTGAATCGCTATAAGCTACAAGATCAAACTTCTCATCGTTCGAATACCAGAAGCCGAGATTTGGCGAATGCAATAGATAACGTAGAATTCTTTTGGCAGCTGTAAGATGAACTGTATTCGAATTAACTTGATAACGAGCACACAGATATGTTGCGAACATAATATCTGGCCTGGACGCAGTGAGTTACATGAGCGATCCGATGATTGCTCGATAATACATAGGATCAACAGGTTCTCCTTCGCACTCTAGCAAAATACCATGATTTACAGCTAACGGAGTTGAGATGGGATGTTCTTGAGTCATACCGAATCGTTCGAGTATATCATTTACATACTTTGCATGATGAAGAAAAATACCATTACTAGTCTGTTCGACTTGTAAACCAAGAAAGTAATGTAAGTGACCCAATTTACTCATTTCGAACTCGTCCTTCATCACCTGTTCGAACTCATCAACGAGTTCCTGCTTAGTAGCACCGAAGATAATATAGTCAACATAAATCTGGACTAAAATAATGTCGTCATCTTGAACTTTTGTGAACAGAGTACAGTCTACCGTGCCCATTTGATATCATTTTTCAATCAGATAACTCGATAACTTTCCGTACCAAGCTCTAGGAGCTTGATGTAAACCATAAAGGGCTCGACGTAATCGGTAAACTTTGTCAGGATGAAGATGATCTTCAAAACCCGGAGGTTGACTGACATATAATCTTTCATTTAGCTTGCCATAAAGAAATGCACTCTTAACATCCATTTGATAAACTTTAAACTTCATAAAAGACGCGAAAGTCAAGAAAATACGAATCGCTTCCAATCTGGCAACAGGAGCGAAAACTTCATCGTAATCAAATTCAGGATCTTGCTGATAACCTTTAGCAACTAATCTTGCTTTGTTATGGGTAACATTGCCATCTTCATCGAATTTGCACTTCCAAACCCATTTGAGGTCGATTACTTTCGCACCATGCGGCTTAGTAACTAACTTCCAAATATCTAGACGATGGAATTGCTGAATATCTTCTTGCATAGCCATTACCCAATCAACATGCTTCAAAGCTTCTTTTATTGTCTTTGGCTCTATTCTAGAAATATGACATGAGTACTCGTAATATGCAGCATCGGCTGTCATATGAGAATCAACTTGACCATCAAACTAAATTTGTCTTCTTGTCCTAACGCATGCATTCGGATCTCCAATTATATTTTCTCTAAGATGAGCAGTTGTAGTTCTGGGAACTGGGTGTGCGGCAACAGGTATTTCTCGATGTAGATTTGTGGTATCACCATCTTCAGGATTATCAGAATTGTCACTCGAAATATCAGATCCGCAGGTATCGTACACTGGATCAACATCTTGATCTGAATCTTGTGCTGGTTCAACGACAGTAGGTAATGGAGTTGGAGTAGGTGCAGACACTTCTAGCTCGTTCTGTAAATCGAACAGCATTTGTAACTCTACTTCATTCTCCGTCTGATCTGGAGCAAGATTAAATGAATCAATCAGCTCATCATAATTGTAGATCCAAGGATGACTTTTGGTAGCAGTCTTAGTGTAATTCCGTTGGACATCAACTTCAGACCATTCTTCAACACATCTCATCTCATTGTTGAAAACTCGCTTGTTAGGAGAACTATAACCGAGAAATACTCCAGTAACCACTTTTGAATCAAACTTACTTCCTGGTTTTCTCTTCAAAATGGTACACGGGGCACCAAATGGTTCTAGATGCTTCAACGAAGGTTTTCTCCCATGCAATAACTCATAGCATGTTTTACCTAGTCGTTTAACAGTTAATACCCGATTCATAGTGTAACAAGCATTTGCAACAGCTTCACCCCAAAAATGAACAGGTAAAGATGAATCAGCTAGCATAGTTCTAGCAGTCTCAATCAGAACCCTATTCTTTTTTTTAGCAACACCATTCATCTGTGGAGCGTATGCAGAACTGAACTGCATATTGATACCTTTTTCAATACAGAAACCTGCAAGAAACTGATTCTTGAATTCGGTACCGTTGTCGCAATGAATCTTTCTAACTTTCAAATTAAAACCTGTCTCTAATCGATTGATTAGCACTTTCAAGTTCTCAAACGTATCAGACTTCTCTTTCAAAAACATTACCCAAGAGAATCTTGAATAATCATCAGTTACCACCAGACAATACTTACTTCCATCAATGCTTTCAAAATGGATTGGACCAAAAAGATCCATATGTAACAATTCAAGTGGAGCAGAGATAGGATTGTACTTCACCAACTTATGAGCTTTCTTGCTCTGCTTACCCTTCTTACACGGAACACATGTTCCTGGAATCTGAAAATATCGAAGATCAACACCTTCTACAAGATTGTTGTGAACTAGATGGTTCATCTTCCGAAAACTTAAATGACCCATGCGTTTGTGCCATGTAATAGAATCTTGTTCAGTCACTTTAGAAACAAAAGCTTGATGATGTTCAGCAGTTGAAGTAGCAACATTCATATCTAGCATGTATAAATCAGCTTGTCTAGGAGCCTTCATCAAAATCATTTCTGGAGGAATCACAAACTCTGGTTTCAAAATGTAGCTGAAATTGTCATCAAATGCTACGTTGAAGGATTTTTCACAGATTTGTGAAACTGACAACAAATTGTTTGCAAGCTCTTGACAGTAGTTTACTTTGTCAAAACTAACTTTATCATTCTTCAACAAACCTTGAGCTGAAATGTGACCTCTTTTATCTCCAGCAAATGCAACATAACCTCCCTTAATAGGGTGTACATCCAAGAGAAGAGATAGCTATCCAGTCATATGTCTCGAAGCGCCGCTATCCACTATCCAGGTGTTGTTTGCAGATAGCCTGGTTCCCTGCATATCACATTCAAAGAATTAATAGATAATGGGAACCCACGCCCGGACGGCAGTAGGTTGTCCATTAACACCCATAGCTTGAACTTCCATCCATTTCCCATTTGAGTCAGGTGGAACCTCATCGTCTGAATCCATAAACTTAGACAGTTTAGAAGAAGCAACATTGCTCTTCTGGTTTTTCACATTTTGCTCATCTTCAGAGCGATTCACTCGTGGTCTGGTACGGGAAAAATATTTCCTACGACTGGCTTTTTGCGAAGGTGATCGTGCCTTAAATTCATAGGCTTTACCTCAATCACTTGATTCAGCAACTCTTGCCTCGGTATCCTTCTTCGGAACCTTAATCTTCACAGGGGAAATTGACCTATTGAAGTTCTTTCTCTTATAGTCTCCATAGACAACATTTGTCGTATGTATTCTAGTACGAACTTCATCACGAACAGGTGAACCTGTTCTGTGAACATGAGGTGATCGATGATCATCATATGTGAGGTCAATCTTACGTCTTGGTGTTCTATACCTTGTAGGACAGTTAGCAGCAATGTGTCCAAACACACCACAACTAAAACATTGTCGAAATTCTCTATGTCCTCTAGATTGATATTGATTATTAGAGTTAGAGGAAGAGGGATCTTGTGTTTTTGTAAACACAGGAGAATCGTTTGAACTCTTTCTAGGAACAGGTTTAGATACAGGTTTAGGTGTAACCGGTGGAACCACTCTATTAGCAAACTTTGGATTTTTCATAATTCGAATTGGCTCATCAGGTGTTATCACCTTCCTTTTCTCCAACTTATCTCCTAGACCAGTTTTCTTATCTTCCTCATGATCTAAAGATCCTTCAGTGGTATCATCAGAAGGTGCATTCTCAGTTGAGCCACACTTTTTGTTCTTCTCAACATAGTCCTCATAACTAGGTGGAATACAGCCTTCTGGTTGTCCATCAACAACATTTGCATTAACAAATTTGTTCTGAAATGGTGGAGCTGTGGCCTTTAAACCAATACCCTTTCCCTTGGTGCCATTTAATTCCACCATTAATGCATTCCATTGTGACGCACTTGCCCAATATTTCATCTTAATTGACATAGCTTCTAAATCAGCTTTAACACATTCATTTTCTTTCTTCAATTCGTTTATTGTTTCATCGCGTTTAACTAAAGCTTGATTTATATCAAAGTTATAACATTTCAGATCGTGAAGTTGTTTTTTATAAACTTTGATTTACTCTTTCAACTCATTTTCAACCTTAGTGGTCACATGGTCAGCATGCCATTTTTCTTTCATTTCCGCATATGTCTTAGTTAAATTATCTATTGTTACCTTAGATTCAGTACATTTAACACATTCAATAATAGTAGATGGATCAGAAGATACCTGTTGAGCATTATTTGACGAGGAAGTCTCAGCCATAAATGCAAAGAAATCTGTCTTCTTCCCATCATGGAGCTCATCTTCTGATTCTGACGAGTCTGTAAGAAACTATGAAGTATCAGCATCTTTACCCAAATGAATCTGCTCAAGTCTATCCCATATATCCTTAGCTTTTGTCAAACCGGAAACCTTTTCAAGATCACTAGCTGATAAGCACATCTTCAATAAGTCTACTGCTTGCTTGTTCAATGCTTCAAAATTAGTTTGATCTACCCCAGTATAATCAGCTTTATCTTCAACCTCTGATTCTGACGTCTTGTCCGAATCATCAATTTCTAAATTTACACTCTCGAGATCTGAACCTTCACCCAAAAGAACTAACATCTCCAATTCAACAACAATCATTCTACCCCATTCGGCTAATTCCTTATCAGCATCAACCAATGTTTCTTCACTATGATCTGCTTTTAGACTGTCTTCAAACACTGAGGTATCACCATACTTATCCTTCCAACTGTTGAAGTAGTAGTCCTCTGATGATGTCGGTGAAACACTTCCAGATTCAGGTGTACGAGGGACTGAATCACGTGCCTTTTTGAATTTGCTCACCACTTGCTTCTGAACCTTCTCTCTTCGAATGGTTCTTGACAATTCTTCAGCTCTTTCAGCACGAGCAGTCAGCTTTTCAATTATGTTTTGACTACTGACACAGTCTTCTTCTACTTCGGTGATCTTTGCCATGTTGGCTTTAGGTTGCTGGTCAGCCACATTTAACTTCATAGACCAATCATCATTGTCTCCATGAATAACAACCAAAGCTTTGTTCAGACTTTCAGGTGCATCAGCATCATTTACTTTATCAGTAATGTAGATCTCACCTTTAGTTGAATGACTTTGAGAAATGTAGTTCTGATTCTTGAACGGATTACGATTACCCTGCTTCTTCTGTTTTGTGCATTGTCTGGAAAAATGACCTAATTCTCCACAGTTGTAACAAGTAACAGAATTCATATCAAAACCCAGTTTTGTATCCTTGGTCAGACTGATCGGTTTCCTAGTTCGCTCTTCATAATCTCTAGCACGTCTCACAAGATTTGTCATACCCCACATAATATCCATCTTCTCGGCTTCGTTCTTATCAAGTTGATGATAATCTTCAGTTGTTAGATGAATATTACCTACGCGACCATCAAGATAAGTATCATAAGAATTAAGAAGGCTTGACAGCAAAGCTATATCTTCACTAATCGTTTCTTTCCTAGCTTTCCTCATGTTTTCGATCTTAAGTGCAGAAAGAACATCTGATGCAGTCGGCGTAGATGACTCAGTAGTATTCGAAGTAGGCTGTGATTGATTGTAGAGTGAACATGGTGAAACTTGTGGTGGATACGAAGTTTGTTGAATAGGTACACTGCTAACATTCAAACCATACATATTCTGATTGTTAGTAGCAAAAGCTGTTTGAAATGGTGCATGAGCCGACTTAGGCGGTGTGTAACCATATGGACAGTACATTTTGGTGTCTTTAACTTGTTTAGACCTCTTGACTTTGTTTAACAACTCTAGTTCTTCTTCTTGAAGTCTTGCAATAAACGAGTTCACTGTAGCAGTAGCTAATTCTCCACTAGTTTTCATAGTTAATACAAAACCATTCCATTCTAATGGTAATGCTCTAGCTAGACATGTCACTTTGTCTTTCTCTTCAATAGTTACATCATGCTTATGTATTTCAGCTAGCAAATGACGATATCTTTCAACCAATTCTGTAATAGACTCTCCAACTTGCTAGTGAAAACGATCAAACTCAGCTTTCAGCTCTAAACCTTTTCTAGTTCTGTAAGATGAATTCCCTCATTAAAAGTACGAAGTGCTTCCCATATCTTGAATGAATTATCATGACACAGAAATTGATGGAAAATCGGACCATCAAGAGCACTTGTCAAATTACAATACATCTTTTTCTCCAAGTTATACTCCTCACGTTCTTTAGAAGGAATGTTATGTAATGTATACAACTCATTCGTAACTGGTGAATGTGGCCATTGAAATTCGGTTTCAATGTACTTCCAAAGCTTCGTGTCCTGACCATCAGACCAAATCTTAAACCTTGACTTCCAAGTAGAATAATTATCCATATTCAGTAACATCGGACATTTCGTACCACTTCCTGATTCACTCTCAGCAAGGAGTAATCGTTGAGTCATATTCGTAATGCTCTGAACTAACGGTGCGGCCAACGCGTAATCATTTGAATTAAACATCTTGAAAACTTTACCAAAGGGTAAACCGTGCGGTTCAGGTAATCAATCGTACGTGTAATAGTATCAATCATACGTGTGAAAGTATCAACCGTACATGTCATAGACTCAAGTGTACGTGTTACTACGTAACCAACAAAGCCGAACACAAGTAACAACCGTGCGAGTGACAATCACCCGTGTGATTACTCGTACGTGTTACAATCAACCGTTTGATCACTCGTGTGATCAGACTGTAGTCACTTAACCTCAAAAGGTTATGCTAATCCGTGCGTGTGAGTTCACGAGTGATGATCAACCGTGTGGTCAACCGTGCGTGTGATCAAAAAGTTTGACCCACTCGTGTGAACTTCTGTTCAGCTCAATTCACCCAAAAACCCTAAAAATTGATGTTAAACCTCAATTTCTTCGTCCAAAAGCTGGATTAGCACTAAACAAATATAAACACACTCTCTAATTACAATTACACACGTAAAAATGAATCCTTTTTTTAATTAAAATCACTTTTATCTCAAAAACCCAAATAATAAACCCTATTAATCACCAAAAATCACTTGATGATGTTGAAATCACAACCAATGTTCTGATACCAATGATGAAACATGACTAGGAACTTTGAGATCAACAGGTTTAATTCACACAAAGGCGGAATTAGTGAATCAAACCAATCAAAGTGAATATGGGTAGCTTTTTGGGATTAAATTAGTCAAACTACAACAAGGATTGTGATTAGATTAATGCCTAGAGCTATTATTCACTACCATGAGTGATTTGGGTTGAGAGAGAATCGGATCAGGTGAACCAGATCTGAGTGATTGTGTGTGTGAGAGGCTTAACCTAAAATGAAGAACATAAGACTTTATATACCCCTGCTGTTGACTCACTCGTATGAGTCATCCATCACACGTATGAGTTGGATTCATCAGCCGTACGGGTGATCACTCACTCGTGTCTTCTCATTCAGGTTATAATTATGACTTAGCTCAGCATCAACCGTGCGTATGAGCCTGTCATCCGTACGAGTGATGCTTCACTTGTACGTCTGACTAAGTCTAACATAGTCAAACATCCGTATCGTGTTCCTGCAGTACCTGTAACCACATATAAACACATATAGGATAATAACGAGCGATCATGGTATCCCATAAACTGAAGTACTAATCACAAACGTAGGCAAGATGTCTAGGGACTTACAGAACATGCATCAACAGTTAAGTCGACTACGAACCCATCAGATGAATTGGGGATGGCTAATTGGTTGATTCATTCTGGTGATGCTGCTTCCAGAGCTTAGGTGAACATCCATGTCAGAATAGCTATCGGAATCTGAGGGATTTGAACTAGTTGCGAGTTCCATCTCGTACGATAGAGTAAAGGATTTTTCGATATGAAATGATTTTCGAATATTGGATGATATTCTAACTACATAGAATATCTATATATATAGTACTAACGATTTCGTAGACTACGGAGGAATTTACGGCATATGTCAGGCAAGTCTACAGTAACAGATGCGCTAAGATATGAATTATCAGATACGCTAAGATATGAATTTTGTCTATACACTATTCATGCAGTCAATGCAGTAAAACGTGTCTAGACTAAGAATGATAAGCAGGTAATTTCCTAAAGATGATAAGCAGGTAATTTTTGACACGAAATGATAAGCAAAACTTTTGACATGCAGACATGATCGAAGTCCAGACCCACTAATACATCTAAACAACTATCAGTTAGACACACTAATGCAAGACCTGCTTCGCTAAGACCACCGCTCTGATACCACATGTAAATACAGTGGGGACAACCACCGTCCCACTCAGTGCCTTAACTATCCAGAGACCACTGAGTGTACCTCAGATACTGATTTTAGGGCCTGCCTCTCGGCAACTGCCAACACTCGTAAGGGATCGCAAGGAGTAAGAGCCAATGCTTCGCCACAGGTCACACTGTGAGAACCTCCTTTACGACTAACCTGCCACACATGGATGCGGTTATACCAGCTCTGATACCACATGAGACGACCCGTCCTAATCCATAAGGACGAATACAATAACATATGATTACATCGCGAGGTATTTGACCTCTATATGATACATTTTACAAACATTGCATTCGTTTCTAAAAGACAAACTTTCTTTTCATCGAAAGTTGATGACATGCATACCATTTTATAATACATTCAACTATAATTGACTTAATAATAATCTTAATGAACTCAACGACTCGAATGCAACGTCTTTTGAAATATGCCATGAATGACTCCAAGTAATATCTTTAAAATGAGCAAATGCACAGGGGAAGATTTCTTTAATACCTGAGAATAAACATGCTTTCAAGTGTCAACCAAAAGGTTGGTGAGTTCATTAGTTTATCATAAATAATCATTTCATAATTTTAATAGACCACAAGATTTTATATTTCCATTTCTCATAAACATACGTCCCATGCATAGAGACAAAAATCATTCATATGGATTGAACACCTGGTAACTGACATTAACATCATGCATATAGAATATCCCCAAAACAGAAATCCATCTGTATAATATAAACTCGAAGTACTAAAGCATACCATTTTCCAGTATGGGTGAGTTAGTGCCCGTAGATCTACCTTTGGGATTCGCGTCAATTAGGGTGTCTGTTCCTTAATTCTTAGGTTACCAAGCTAAAAGGGTGATATTCGATTTGATAATCCAACCATAGAATGTAGTTTTGATTACTTGTGTCTATTCCGTAAAACATTTATAAAACAGCGCATGTATTCTCAGTCCCAAAAATATATATTGCAAAAGCATTTAAAAAGGGAGTAATGAAACTCGACATACTGTATTTTGTAGTAAAAATACATATGACGACATTAAACAAGTGTAGGGTTGGCCTCAGATTCACGAACCTATATCATTTGGATATTTATTAATATACATAATCGTAATCGAATAAATTTATATATATTTACTTTATTAATTATATCATTTTTATCTTAATAATATATGTATGTTTCGTATATTCATTTTGTATATAAAAATATTATTTTTGTTATGTTATATGTGAAATGTCCCGTTCTTATTGATTAAAAACGTTCCATATTAATTGATTTCGTTGCGAGGTTTTGACCTCTATATGAGACGTTTTTCAAAGACTGCATTCATTTTAAAACAAACCATAACCTTTATTTAATCAATAAAGGTTTAAAAAGCTTTACGTAGATTATCAAATAATGATAATCTAAAATATCCTGTTTACACACGACCATTACATAATGGTTTACAATACAAATATGTTACAACAAAATAAGTTTCTTGAATGCAGTTTTTACACAATATCATACAAACATGGACTCCAAATCTCGTCCTTATTTAAGTATGCGACAGCGGAAGCTCTTAATAATCACCTGAGAATAAACATGCTTAAAACGTCAACAAAAATGTTGGTGAGTTATAGGTTTAACCTATATATATCAAATCATAATAATAGACCACAAGATTTCATATTTCAATACACATCCCATACATAGAGATAAAAGTCATTCATATGGTGAACACCTGGTAACCGACATTAACAAGATGCATATATAAGAATATCCCCATCATTCCGGGACACTCTTCGGATATGATATAAATTTCGAAGTACTAAAGCATCCGGTACTTTGGATGGGGCTTGTTGGGCCCGATAGATCTATCTTTAGGATTCACGTCAATTAGGGTGTCTGTTCCCTAATTCTTAGATTACCAGACTTAATAAAAAGGGGCATATTCGATTTCGATAATTCAACCATAGAATGTAGTTTCACGTACTTGTGTCTATTTTGTAAATCATTTATAAAACCTGCATGTATTCTCATCCCAAAAATATTAGATTTTAAAAGTGGGACTATAACTCACTTTTACAGATTTTTTTACTTCGTCGGAAAGTAAGACTTGGCCACTGGTTGATTCACGAACCTATAACAATATATACATATATATCAAAGTATGTTCAAAATATATTTATAACACTTTTAATATATTTTGATGTTTTAAGTTTATTAAGTCAGCTGTCCTCGTTAGTAACCTACAACTAGTTGTTCACAATTAGATGTACAGAAATAAATCGATAAATATTATCTTGAATCAATCCACGACCCAGTGTATACGTATCTCAGTATTGATCACAACTCAAACTATATATATTTTGGAATCAACCTCAACCCTGTATAGCTAACTCCAACATTCACATATAGAGTGTCTATGGTTGTTCCGAAATATATATAGATGTGTCGACATGATAGGTCGAAACATTGTATACGTGTCTATGGTATCTCAAGATTACATAATATACAATACAAGTTGATTAAGTTATGGTTGGAATAGATTTGTTACCAATTTTCACGTAGCTAAAATGAGAAAAATTATCCAATCTTGTTTTACCCATAACTTCTTCATTTTAAATCCGTTTTGAGTGAATCAAATTGCTATGGTTTCATATTGAACTCTATTTTATGAATCTAAATAGAAAAAGTATAAGTTTATAGTCGGAAAAATAAGTTACAAGTCGTTTTTGTAAAGGTAGTCATTTCAGTCGAAAAACGACGTCTATATGACCATTTTAGAAAACATACTTCCACTTTGAGTTTAACCATAATTTTTGGATATAGTTTCATGTTCATAATAAAAATCATCTTCTCAGAATAACAACTTTTAAATCAAAGTTTATCATAGTTTTTAATTAACTAACCCAAAACAGCCCGCGGTGTTACTACGACGGCGTAAATCCGGTTTTACGGTGTTTTTCGTGTTTCCGGGTTTTAAATCATTAAGTTAGCATATCATATAGATATAGAACATGTGTTTAGTTGATTTTAAAAGTCAATTTAGAAGGATTAACTTTTGTTTGCGAACAAGTTTAGAATTAACTAAACTATGTTCTAGTGATTACAAGTTTAAACCTTCGAAAAAGATAGCTTTATATGTATGAATCGATTGATGTTATGAACATCATTACTACCTTAAGTTCCTTGGATAAACCTACTGGAAAAGAGAAAAATGGATCTAGCTTCAACGGATCCTTGGATGGCTCGAAGTTCTTGAAGCAGAATCATGACACGAAAACAAGTTCAAGTAAGATCATCACTTGAAATAAGATTGTTATAGTTATAGAAATTGAACCAAAGTTTGAATATGATTATTACCTTGTATTAGAATGATAACCTACTGTAAGAAACAAAGATTTCTTGAGGTTGGATGATCACCTTACAAGATTGGAAGTGAGCTAGCAAACTTGAAAGTATTCTTGATTTTATGTAACTAGAACTTGTAAAATATATGAAGAACACTTAGAACTTGAAGATAGAACTTGAGAGAGATCAATTAGATGAAGAAAATTGAAGAATGAAAGTGTTTGTAGGTGTTTTTGGTCGTTGGTGTATGGATTAGATATAAAGGATATGTAATTTTGTTTTCATGTAAATAAGTCATGAATGATTACTCATATTTTTGTAATTTTATGAGATATTTCATGCTAGTTGCCAAATGATGGTTCCCACATGTGTTAGGTGACTCACATGGGCTGCTAAGAGCTGATCTTTGGAGTGTATATACCAATAGTACATACATCTAAAAGCTGTGTATTGTACGAGTACGAATATGGTTGCATACGAGTAGAATTGTTGATGAAACTGAACGAGGATGTAATTGTAAGCATTTTTGTTAAGTAGAAGTATTTTGATAAGTGTCTTGAAGTCTTTCAAAAGTGTATGAATACATATTAAAACACTACATGTATATACATTTTAACTGAGTCGTTAAGTCATCGTTAGTCGTTACATGTAAATGTTGTTTTGAAACCTTTAGGTTAACGATCTTGTTGAATGTTGTTAACCCATTGTTTATTATAACAAATGAGATGTTAAATTATTATATTATCATGATATTATGATATATAATATATCTTAGTATGATGTATATACAGTTAAATGTCGTTACAACGATAATCGTTACATATATGTCTCGTTTCGAAATCATTAAGTTAGTAGTCTTATTTTTACATATGTATTTCATTGTTAATACACTTAATAATATATTTACTTATCATTTAACATAATTAACCAAGTGTATCAATATCTTAATATGATTCATATGTACCTAGTAAGACGTTGTTATAACGATAATCATTATATATATCGTTTTCGAGTTTCTTAAATTAATAGTCTCATTTTTATGTATATAACTCATTGTTAAAATACCTAATGAGATACATACTTATAATAAAAACATGTTAACTATATATATAACCATATATATGTCATTGTATAGTTTTTACAAGTTTTAACATTCGTGAATCACCGGTCAACTTGGGTGGTCAATTGTCTATATGAAACATATTTCAATTAATCAAGTCTTAACAAGTTTGATTGCTTAACATGTTGGAAACATTTAATCATGTAAATATCAATCTCAATTAATATATATAAACATGGAAAAGTTCGGGTCACTACAGTACCTACCCGTTAAATAAATTTCGTCCCGAAATTTTAAGCTGTTGAAGGTGTTGACGAATCTTCTGGAAATAGATGCGGGTATTTCTTCTTCATCTGATCTTCATGCTCCCAGGTGAACTCGGGTCCTCTACGAGCATTCCATCGAACCTTAACAATTGGTATCTTGTTTTGCTTAAGTCTTTTAACCTCACGATCCATTATTTCGACGGGTTCTTCGATGAATTGAAGTTTTTCGTTGATTTGGATTTCATCTAGCGGAATAGTGAGATCTTCTTTAGCAAAACATTTCTTTAAATTCGAGACGTGGAAAGTGTTATGTACAGCCGCGAGTTGTTGAGGTAACTCAAGTCGGTAAGCTACTGGTCCGACACGATCAATAATCTTGAATGGTCCAATATACCTTGGATTTAATTTCCCTCGTTTACCAAATCGAACAACGCCTTTCCAAGGTGCAACTTTAAGCATGACCATCTCTCCAATTTCAAATTCTATATCTTTTCTTTTAATGTCAGCGTAGCTCTTTTGTCGACTTTGGGCGGTTTTCAACCGTTATTGAATTTGGATGATCTTCTCGGTAGTTTCTTGTATAATCTCCGGACCCGTAATCTGTCTATCCCCCACTTCACTCCAACAAATCAGAGACCTGCACTTTCTACCATAAAGTGCTTCAAACGGCGTCATCTCAATGCTTGAATGGTAGCTGTTGTTGTAGGAAAATTCTGCTAACGGTAGACGTCAATCCCAACTTTTTCCGAAATATGCTCGTAGCATGTCTTCAAGCATTTGTATCGTCCTTTCGCTCTGCCCATCAGTTTGTGGATGATAGGCAGTACTCATGTCTAGACGAGTTCCTAATGCTTGCTGTAATGTCTGCCAGAATCTTGAAATAAATCTGCCATCCCTATCAGAGATAATAGAGATTGGTATTCCATGTCTGGAGACGACTTCCTTCAAATACAGTCGTGCTAACTTCTCCATCTTGTCACCTTCTCTTATTGGCAGGAAGTGTGCTGATTTGGTGAGACGATCAACTATTACCCAAATAGTATCAAAACCACTTGCAGTCCTTGGCAATTTAGTGATGAAATCCATGGTAATGTTTTCCCATTTCCATTCCGGGATTTCGGGTTGTTGAAGTAGACCTGATGGTTTCTGATGCTCAGCTTTGACCTTAGAACACGTCAAACATTCTCCTACGTATTTAGCAACATCGGCTTTCATACCCGGCCACCAAAAATGTTTCTTGAGATCCTTGTACATCTTCCCCGTTCCAGGATGTATTGAGTATCTGGTTTTATGAGCTTCTTTAAGTACCATTTCTCTCATATCTCCAAATTTTGGTACCCAAATCCTTTCAGCCCTATACCGGGTTCCGTCTTCCTGAATATTAAGATGTTTCTCCGATCCTTTGGGTATTTCATCCTTTAAATTTCCCTCTTTTAAAACTCCTTGTTGTGCCTCCTTTATTTGAGTAGTAAGGTTATTATGAATCATTATATTCATAGATTTTACTCGAATGGGTTCTCTGTCCTTCCTGCTCAAGGCATCGGCTACCACATTTGCCTTCCCCGGGTGGTAACGAATCTCAAAGTCGTAATCATTCAACAATTCAATCCACCTACGCTGCCTCATATTCAGTTGTTTCTGATTAAATATGTGTTGAAGACTTTTGTGGTCGGTATATATAATACTTTTGACCCCATATAAGTAGTGCCTCCAAGTCTTTAATGCAAAAACAACCGCTCCTAATTCCAAATCATGCGTCGTATAATTTTGTTCGTGAATCTTCAATTGTCTAGACGCATAAGCAATCACCTTCGTTCGTTGCATTAATACACAACCGAGACCTTGCTTTGATGCGTCACAATAAATCACAAAATCATCATTCCCTTCAGGCAATGACAATATAGGTGCCGTAGTTAGCTTTTTCTTCAATAACTGAAACGCTTTCTCTTGTTCATCATTCCATTCAAATTTCTTCCCTTTATGCGTTAATGCAGTCAAGGGTTTTGCTATTCTGGAAAAATCTTGGATGAACCTTCTGTAGTAACCAGCTAGTCCTAAAAACTGGCGTATGTGTTTCGGAGTTTTCGGGGTTTCCCACTTTTCAACAGTTTCTATCTTTGCCGGATCCACCTTAATACCTTCTTTGTTCACTATGTGACCGAGGAATTGAACTTCTTCCAACCAAAATGCACACTTTGAAAACTTAGCGTACAATTCTTCCTTCCTCAATACTTCTAACACCTTTCTCAAATGTTCACCGTGTTCTTGGTCATTCTTTGAGTAAATAAGTATGTCATCAATGAAAACAATGACAAACTTGTCAAGGTATGGTCCACACACTTGGTTCATAAGGTCCATGAACACAGCTGGTGCATTAGTTAAACCAAATGGCATGACCATAAACTCGTAATGACCGTAACGTGTTCTGAAAGCAGTCTTTGGAATATCATCTTCTTTCACCCGCATTTGATGATACCCGGAACGTAAGTCAATCTTTGAATAAACAGACGAGCCTTGTAGTTGATCAAATAAGTCGTCGATTCTCGGTAGTGGTTAGCGGTTCTTGATGGTAAGTTTGTTCAACTCTCGGTAGTTGATACACAACCTGAATGTACCATCTTTCTTCTTGACAAACAAAAACAGGAGCTCCCCACGGTGATGTGCTTGGTCGAATGAAACCACGCTCTAAAAGTTCTTGTAATTGGCTTTGCAGTTCTTTCATCTCGCTGGGTGCGAGTTTGTAAGGAGCACGAGCTATTGGTGCAGCTCCTGGTACAAGATCTATTTGAAATTCAACAGATCAATGTGGGGGTAATCCCGGTAATTCTTTCGAAAATACATTGGGAAATTCTTTTGCAATGGGAACATCATTGATGCTCTTTTCTTCAGTTTGTACTTTCTCGACGTGTGCTAGAACAGCATAACAACCTTTTCTTATTAGTTTTTGTGCCTTCAAATTACTAATAAGATGTAGCTTCGTGTTGCCCTTTTCTCCGTACACCATTAAGGGTTTTCCTTTTTCTCGTATAATGCGAATTGCATTTTTGTAACAGACGATCTCTGCTTTCACTTCTTTCAACCAGTCCATACCGATTATCACATCAAAACTCCCTAACTCTACTGGTATCAAATCAATCTTAAATGTTTCGCTAACCAGTTTAATTTCTCGATTTCGACATATATTATCTGCTGAAATTAATTTACCATTTGCTAATTCGAGTAAAAATTTACTATCCAAAGGCGTCAATGGACAACTTAATTTAGCACAAAAATCTCTACTCATATAGCTTCTATCCGCACCCGAATCAAATAAAACGTAAGCAGATTTATTGTCAATAAGAAACGTACCCGTAACAAGCTCCGGGTCTTCCTGTGCCTCTGCCGCATTAATATTGAAAACTCTTCCGTGGCCTTGTCCATTCGTGTTCTCCTGGTTCGGGCAATTTCTAATAATGTGGCCCGGTTTTCCACATTTATAACAAACTACATTGGCATAACTTGCTCCGACACTACTTGCTCCGCCATTACTCGTTCCGACACCATTTGTTCCTTTCATTCTATTAACCCCTGGTCCGTAGACCTCACACTTCGCCGCGCTATGACCATTTCTTTTACACTTGTTGCAAAATTTGGTGCAGAACCCCGAGTGATACTTTTCACACCTTTGGCATAGCTGCTTCTGATTGTTGTTGTTATTGCGGTTATTATTGTTGTTGGGATGATTGTTGTAGTTGCTGTTATTGTTGTTGTTGTTGTTGTTGTTGGGCCGTTTGTTGTAGTTGCGATTGATGTTGCGATTGTTGGGATAATTGTTGCGATTATTGTTGTAATTGCTGTTGTTGTTGTATTGGTGATTCTTATCACCGTTTTCCTCCCACTTTCTTTTGACTTGCTTCACATTGGCCTCTTCAGCAGTCTGTTCTTTAATTCTTTCTTCAATCTGGTTCACTAGTTTGTGAGCCATTCTACATGCCTGTTGTATAGAGGCGGGCTCGTGTGAACTTATATCTTCTTGGATTCTTTCCGGTAATCCTTTCACAAACGCATCGATCTTCTCTTCCTCATCTTCGAATGCTCCCGGACACAATAGGCACAATTCTGTGAATCGTCTTTCGTACATGGTAATATCAAATCCTTGGGTTCGTAACCCTCTAAGTTCTGTCTTGAGCTTATTGACCTCGGTTCTGGGACGGTACTTCTCGTTCATCAAGTGCTTGAATGCTGACCACGGTAGTGCGTACGCATCGTCTTGTCCCACTTGCTCTAGATAGGTATTCCACCATGTTAACGTAGAACCTGTGAAGGTATGTGTAGCGTACTTCACTTTGTCCTCTTCAGTACACTTACTTATGGCAAACACCGATTCGACCTTCTCGGTCCACCGTTTCAATCCGATCGGTCCTTCGGTTCCATCAAATTCCAAAGGTTTGCAGGCAGTGAATTCTTTGTAGGTGCATCCTACACGATTTCCTGTACTGCTAGATCCAAGGTTATTGTTGGTATGTAGCGCAGCCTGTACTGCGGCTATGTTTGAAGCTAGAAAAGTACGGAATTCCTCTTCATTCATATTCACGGTGTGTCGAGTAGTCGGTGCCATTTCCTTCAAAATAGTCAAATGGAACAAGTTAATCATACAGAATATTAAGAGTAGTTAATAGTATTTCGTAGCATAATATGAACTCATTTATAAAAGCTTTTTCTTCATATTAGCGTTTTATAAGTTTAAATTCGGGTAGTACCTACCCGTTAAGTTCATACTTAGTAGCTAATATACAATTCAACTACTACAATTCTATATGAAAAACTGATTATAATAATATTTCGCGTTCAAACTTTTTTACAATATTTTACAAACTTACAATACAGCTTATTTTACATAAAGCATGAAATATAGCACACAATAACTTTGATACAAGATAGTTGTGAAGATAATTCTAGCTAGTACACAAGTCGTTCAGCAAAGGTAATAAAGACACGTAATTCATACGTCCAGAAACAAGTCATGCATTCTGGTTTTACTAGGATTACTTCCCATCCTTGGTCTTGTGGAACATAACCGTTATGGCCGTTGATAAGACAACGTGTTGTAACGTCGTCAAAAGGATGAGGGTTACGTAATGTCCAACAGTCCCGTAACAATCTAAAAACCTCATTTCTTACCCCAATTACCGACTCCGTCACTTGTGGAAACGTTTTGTTTAATAGTTGTAGCCCGATGTTCTTGTTCTCACTTTGGTGAGAAGCGAACATTACTAATCCGTAAGCATAACATGCTTCTTTATGTTGCATGTTAGCCGCTTTTTCTAAATCACGAAGTCCAATATTCGGATATATTGAGTCAAAATAATTTCTTAACCCGTTGCGTAAAATAGCATTTGGGTTCCCCGCAATATATGCGTCAAAGTAAACACATCGTAACTTATGGGTTTCCCAATGTGATATCCCCCATCTTTCAAACGAAAGTCTCTTATAAACCAAGACATTCTTGGAACGTTCTTCGAATGTCTTACAAACTGATCTCGCCTTAAATAGTTGTGCCGAGGAATTCTGACCGACTCTAGACAAGATTTCATCAATCATGTCTCCGTGTAGGTCTCTTAAAATATTGGGTTGTCTATCCATTTTGTGTTTTTAAACTGTAAAATAGACAAGAGTTAGATTCATAAAAAATACTTATTAATACAAGCAATTTTTACATATATCATAAAGCATAAGCACACTATATTACATATATTACACCACACGAATACAACTATCTTATTCCGACTCGCTCGTTTCTTCTTCTTCAGTTTTGGTTCGTTTTGCCAAGTTTCTAGGGATATATGATGTTCCCCTAATACTAACTGTCGTTTTCCACAACGGTTTAGAAAAACCTGGTGGTTTAGAGGTTCACGGGTCATTGTTACAACTTAAGGACTTCGGGGGTTGACGATACATATAAAGTTCATCGGGGTTGGAATTAGATTTCTCTATTTTTATGCCCTTTCCCTTATTATTTTATTTTGCCTTTTTAAATTCAGTTGGGGTAATTTCTATAACATCATCGGAATTCACGTCGGAATCCGATTCATCGGAGAATTTGTAATCCTCTCAATATTTTGCTTCCTTGGCGGAAACACCATTGACCATAATTAACCTTGGTCGGTTAGTTGAGGATTTTCTTTTAATTAACCTTTTTATTATTTCCCCCACCGGTTCTACTTCTTCATCCGGTTCCGATTCTTCTTCCGGTTCCGATTCTTCTTCCGGTTCCGACTCTTCTTCCGGTTCCTCTTCGGGAACTTGTGAATCAGTCCACGAATCATTCCAATTTACATTTGACTCTTCATTATTATTAGGTGAGTCAATGGGACTTGTTCTAGAGGTAGACATCTATCACATAATATCAAACGCGTTAAGAGATTAATATATCACATAATATTCACATGTTAAAAATATATAGTTTCCAACAAAATTTGTTAAGCAATCATTTTTCAAGTAAACACGGTCGAAGTCCAGACTCACTAATGCATCCTAACAAACTCGATAAGACACACTAATGCAAAATTCTGGTTCTCTAAGACCAACTCTCGGATACCAACTGAAATGTCCCGTTCTTATTGATTAAAAACGTTCCATATTAATTGATTTCGTTGCGAGGTTTTGACCTCTATATGAGACGTTTTTCAAAGACTGCATTCATTTTAAAACAAACCATAACCTTTATTTCATCAATAAAGGTTTAAAAAGCTTTACGTAGATTATCAAATAATGATAATCTAAAATATCCTGTTTACACACGACCATTACATAATGGTTTACAATACAAATATGTTACAACAAAATAAGTTTCTTGAATGCAGTTTTTACACAATATCATACAAACATGGACTCCAAATCTCATCCTTATTTAAGTATGCGACAGCGGAAGCTCTTAATAATCACCTGAGAATAAACATGCTTAAAACGTCAACAAAAATGTTGGTGAGTTATAGGTTTAACCTATATATATCAAATCATAATAATAGACCACAAGATTTCATATTTCAATACACATCCCATACATAGAGATAAAAGTCATTCATATGGTGAACACCTGGTAACCGACATTAACAAGATGCATATATAAGAATATCCCCATCATTCCGGGACACCCTTCGGATATGAGATAAATTTCGAAGTACTAAAGCATCCGGTACTTTGGATGGGGCTTGTTGGGCCTGATAGATCTATCTTTAGGATTCGCGTCAATTAGGGTGTCTGTTCCCTAATTCTTAGATTACCAGACTTAATAAAAAGGGGCATATTCGATTTCGATAATTCAACCATAGAATGTAGTTTCACGTACTTGTGTCTATTTTGTAAATCATTTATAAAACCTGCATGTATTCTCATCCCAAAAATATTAGATTTTAAAAGTGGGACTATAACTCACTTTCACAGATTTTTTTACTTCGTCGGGAAGTAAGACTTGGCCACTGGTTGATTCTCGAACCTATAACAATATATACATATATATCAAAGTATGTTCAAAATATATTTACAACACTTTTAATATATTTTGATGTTTTAAGTTTATTAAGTCAGCTGTCCTCGTTAGTAACCTACAACTAGTTGTCCACAATTAGATGTACAGAAATAAATCGATAAATATTATCTTGAATCAATCCACGACCCAGTGTATACGTATCTCAGTATTGATCACAACTCAAACTATATATATTTTGGAATCAACCTCAACCCTGTATAGCTAACTCCAACATTCACATATAGAGTGTCTATGGTTGTTCCGAAATATATATAGATGTGTCGACATGATAGGTCGAAACATTGTATACGTGTCTATGGTATCTCAAGATTACATAATATACAATACAAGTTGATTAAGTTATGGTTGGAATAGATTTGTTACCAATTTTCACGTAGCTAAAATGAGAAAAATTATCCAATCTTGTTTTACCCATAACTTCTTCATTTTAAATCCGTTTTGAGTGAATCAAATTGCTATGATTTCATATTGAACTCTATTTTATGAATCTAAACATAAAAAGTATAGGTTTATAGTCGGAAAAATAAGTTACAAGTCATTTTTGTAAAGGTAGTCATTTCAGTCGAAAGAACGACGTCTAGATGACCATTTTAGAAAACATACTTCCACTTTGAGTTTAACCATAATTTTTGGATATAGTTTCATGTTCATAATAAAAATCATCTTCTCAGAATAACAACTTTTAAATCAAAGTTTATCATAGTTTTTAATTAACTAACCCAAAACAGCCCGCGGTGTTACTACGACGGCGTAAATCCGGTTTTACGGTGTTTTTCGTATTTCCGGATTTTAAATCATTAAGTTAGCATATCATATAGATATAGAACATGTGTTTAGTTGATTTTAAAAGTCAAGTTAGAAGGATTAACTTTTGTTTGCGAACAAGTTTAGAATTAACTAAACTATGTTCTAGTGATTACAAGTTTAAACCTTCGAAAAAGATAGCTTTATATGTATGAATCGAATGATGTTATGAACATCATTACTACCTTAAGTTCCTTGGATAAACCTACTGTAAAAGAGAAAAATGGATCTAGCTTCAACGGATCCTTGGATGGCTCGAAGTTCTTGAAGCAGAATCATGACACGAAAACAAGTTCAAGTAAGATCATCACTTGAAATAAGATTGTTATAGTTATAGAAATTGAACCAAAGTTTGAATATAATTATTACCTTGTATTAGAATGATAACCTACTGTAAGAAACAAAGATTTCTTGAGGTTGGATGATCACCTTACAAGATTGGAAGTGAGCTAGCAAACTTGAAAGTATTCTTGATTTTATGTAACTAGAACTTGTAAAATATATGAAGAACACTTAGAACTTGAAGATAGAACTTGAGAGAGATCAATTAGATGAAGAAAATTGAAGAATTAAAGTGTTTGTAGGTGTTTTTGGTCGTTGGTGTATGGATTAGATATAAAGGATATGTAATTTTGTTTTCATGTAAATAAGTCATGAATGATTACTCATATTTTTGTAATTTTATGAGATATTTCATGCTAGTTGCCAAATGATGGTTCCCACATGTGTTAGGTGACTCACATGGGCTGCTAAGAGCTGATCATTGGAGTGTATATACCAATAGTACATACATCTAAAAGCTGTGTATTGTACGAGTACGAATACGGTTGCATACGAGTAGAATTGTTGATGAAACTGAACGAGGATGTAATTGTAAGCATTTTTGTTAAGTAGAAGTATTTTGATAAGTGTCTTGAAGTCTTTAAAAAGTGTATGAATACATATTAAAACACTACATGTATATACATTTTAACTGAGTCGTTAAGTCATCGTTAGTCGTTACATGTAAATGTTGTTTTGAAACCTTTAGGTTAACGATCTTGTTGAATGTTGTTAACCCATTGTTTATTATAACAAATGAGATGTTAAATTATTATATTATCATGATATTATGATATATAATATATCTTAGTATGATGTATATACAGTTAAATGTCGTTACAACGATAATCGTTACATATATGTCTCGTTTCGAAATCATTAAGTTAGTAGTCTTATTTTTACATATGTATTTCATTGTTAATACACTTAATAATATATTTACTTATCATTTAACATAATTAACCAAGTGTATCAATATCTTAATATGATTCATATGTACCTAGTAAGACGTTGTTATAACGATAATCGTTATATATATCGTTTTCGAGTTTCTTAAATTAATAGTCTCATTTTTATGTATATAACTCATTGTTAAAATACCTAATGAGATACATACTTATAATAAAAACATGTTAACTATATATATAACCATATATATGTCATTGTATAGTTTTTAAAAGTTTTAACGTTCGTGAATCACCGGTCAACTTGGGTGGTCAATTGTCTATATGAAACATATTTCAATTAATCAAGTCTTAACAAGTTTGATTGCTTAACATGTTGGAAACATTTAATCATGTAAATATCAATCTCAATTAATATATATAAACATGGAAAAGTTCGGGTCACTACAGTACCTACCCGTTAAATAAATTTCGTCCCGAAATTTTAAGCTGTTGAAGGTGTTGACGAATCTTCTGGAAATAGATGCGGGTATTTCTTCTTCATCTGATCTTCACGCTCCCAGGTGAACTCGGGTCCTCTACGAGCATTCCATCGAACCTTAACAATTGGTATCTTGTTTTGCTTAAGTCTTTTAACCTCAAGATCCATTATTTCGACGGGTTCTTCGATGAATTGAAGTTTTTCGTTGATTTGGATTTCATCTAGCGGAATAGTGAGGTCTTCTTTAGCAAAACATTTCTTCAAATTCGAGACGTGGAAAGTGTTATGTACAGCCGCGAGTTGTTGAGGTAACTCAAGTCGGTAAGCTACTGGTCCGACACGATCAATAATCTTGAATGGTCCAATATACCTTGGATTTAATTTCCCTCGTTTACCAAATCGAACAACGCCTTTCCAAGGTGCAACTTTAAGCATGACCATCTCTCCAATTTCAAATTCTATATCTTTTCTTTTAATGTCAGCGTAGCTCTTTTGTCGACTTTGGGCGGTTTTCAACCGTTATTGAATTTGGATGATCTTCTCGGTAGTTTCTTGTATAATCTCCGGACCCGTAATCTGTCTATCCCCCACTTCACTCCAACAAATCAGAGACCTGCACTTTCTACCATAAAGTGCTTCAAACGGCGTCATCTCAATGCTTGAATGGTAGCTGTTGTTGTAGGAAAATTCTGCTAACGGTAGACGTCGATCCCAACTTTTTCCGAAATCAATAACACATGCTCGTGGCATGTCTTCAAGCGTTTGTATCGTCCTTTCACTCTGCCCATCAGTTTGTGGATGATAGGCAGTACTCATGTCTAGACGAGTTCCTAATGCTTGCTGTAATGTCTGCCAGAATCTTGAAATAAATCTGCCATCCCTATCAGAGATAATAGAGATTGGTATTCCATGTCTGGAGACGACTTCCTTCAAATACAGTCGTGCTAACTTCTCCATCTTGTCACCTTCTCTTATTGGCAGGAAGTGTGCTGATTTGGTACAATAATAATAATGGGTACAATACTTATAACTATGACAATAATAATAATGATAAGTAATTTATTACTAATAATAACAATATAGATAATAGTAATAATAACAAGAAATACTAGTAATAAAAGTTGTTATACCTTCAAAAGAATAGGTTTTAAAAAAATGACACTGCTGTGGATCGAACCCAGGACCACTTGCTTCCCCGTCACCTCCCTTAACCATTCAACCAGTGACACTTTTCTGATTCATATCCGTTTTATTTGTTTATAAATCGAAATAATTACATTTCTATTTTCCTTCTTCTTCTTCATTGAATGTTCAATCGAACGAAATCAATCCCGTAATATGTAACCCGTAATAATCGACACAGGACTTGATATCATTTACAGAAATCATTAGTGTGTGATTAAATTAGTTAAAAACAAAAATAAAATGAATAAAAAAAAACGATCCTCTACAGCTCGTTCATAACTATTTTGAACTCGATCATCAATCTCGATTTCTAAAGTGTTTTAGTTCACGATTTCAAAATGAAAAAGGTTTTAAATCAATATTAGAAACATTCTGAGTAAACAATTTAACTTGAAATACGAAATTGAATTCAAATTTTAATGAAAAACGACGGTTGACTTTTAGAACCCAAAACTTTGACTCGATAATTTGGATTCAATCTAACGAATTGAATTCTGAAACCATGCAGTTAGATTGACTAAAATATTTCTAACACTTTTGCATTAATAGATTTTTAAAAATGAAACGAATTCGAGCCCTTGCAAAATCAATACGCGTACAGAGTAGTTTTATTGTTTCCCTCTTTTTCAATTATCAGATATAATAAGTGTTGCATAAATAATTGATCAATGTTATTATTTAATAAAAACAATGAAGTCGACTGGTAACTAATCTCGACAGAAACAAAATTTTACAACAGTTGAATGATACATGAACTGGATGTATCTCCTTTTTCTGATTTTTAAATAATTAAGGACGATCGTGATGATTTAACATAATCCAAATATATCTGTTATTATATATTTTATAATTAATAATAAGTACATGTAATTATTAATAATTCTGTTAATAAATATAATTATAATAAGTTAGGTCTTAAAACCTTACCTTTATTAATTTTTTTATACATATGTATATATATTTTATATTAATTTTAATAATACCAACATTGATATTTAATATTATTTAATATTAATAATAATAATAATGAAAATAATAATAATAATAATAATAATATAAATAATAATATAAATATCATAATAATACTAATAAGAATAATGATAATAATAACTATAACTAAAATGATAATTTTAGTAATCAAGTTAATGATAATACTTTTTAACAATCATAATAATTAAAATTATAATTTTACTAATAACAATGGTACTAATAATGATAATAAAAAAAATTAAATGCATCAACTTTATATCTATATGTTATATAGTAATATTAATAATACTGATTTTTTACTCACAATGAAAGTAATAATCATAATGTTGAATACTAACTTGTAATTTCTTTTAATATATTACTGTTACAATTTATTGTTTACGTAATTTTTACCAATTATTAATTGGATATTTATACACTATATAATATATATAATAATTATACAAAGATATCATATCTATTTTTATATAGATTCATTTTAAATTACAACCTAATTATTTTGTATTTTATTTCATATTTTCAATTCAGATGATTTAACTGTGTTTGATAATTTCAAATTATTATATATACTTATATTTGTATTTATACATACATATATATACATGTTTATTTACAAACAATTGTTCGTGAATCGTTGGGATTAGTCAAAGGTCAAATGGTTTCATGTAAAATAGTTCACAAATTTTGAGATTCAACAATACAGACTTTGCTTATCGTGTCGAAATCATTTAAAGATTTAATTTATACTTGGTCAGAAATCTCCGGGTCGTCACACATATACTTTATCATACTGATTCGAATTACTGATTTAAACTGCTTGTTGAAGCACTGAAATCTCGTGGTCTACATTACTGATTACAAATAAACTACAGCTCACCAACATTCGTGTTGACTTTTCTAAGCATGTATTTCTCAGGTGCTCAGACGTTGTTGCTTTCGCTGTTAGACTTGCTGTCTTGGTGTTACAGACTTGCTGTTATGGATCTACTGTGTTAGATTTCTGCTGCATTACTTAGAGACGTCTCAATCATGGAACTTTTATCTTGCATTCGTAACTTATGTTATTTTCAAATAATGACTTTTTAACGACCTTTGTGTCACGTTATCTTTTGTAAATGCTATCTTTTTATGAATGCAAAACTGGTTTCAAACAGCATGTAGTATTTGACCGTGTAAAGATCTTGTTGTTGACGAATCATACACGATGGTTTTGTACGGGGCGTCACAGAAACTTTACAGCACTTGTGGATAGTAAACTGGAACGGTGGTGAATAACAACCTGGGAGACAAAGTTCCTGAACTAGTGTAACGAATGAAGTCGTCGTCATCCTTAAGCGTATGAATCTTGAATTTACGTGTGTTATCAGAAAGCGGCAGAGTACGAGTTCGTATGATGAAAATTTGGTACCACTAAGAAGTTCACCTAAGAATGGTTCAAGTATAAATGCACAAGTAGTCAAGTAAGTGCTATCTATAGCAAATGCAAGTCAGAATGCAATGATTATCTATCCGGTTGTAGTCTAGATTCACTAATGCGTCCTAACGACTCTGTCAGACACATGAATGCATATCCTAGTTCCCTACAACCAACGCTCTGATATCATGTGTAACGACCCGACAAAATCGCCATTGACGGCGCCATTAACTCAGGTCCCGTTACGTGGTCATAGTACCTAAATGAGACGCGTTTGACCAAAATTATGTCGCATTCATTTGAAACGTGTAAGACTTGCAAAGTTTTAAGTAAACGAAATGGTTCAACAACAAGTATAAGTTTATAAAAGTTTATAAGTATAAATGAAATAACTTGCGACATAATATAAGTTGAAAATCACGATTACTATAAATAGCGTGTGTATGTATGCTTTAAGTTTGAATCCAAAAGTGCTATCACTAGCGTATGCATGTATGCTTGACTCCAAGCAAATAATCAAAGTGTGCGGAAGCATGTATCAAATAGCCAAGTATGAACCTTAGAAATATATAAAAAACTGTCAACGAAAACGTTGGTGAAATCATAGGTGTATTTGTAAACGTTGTTTTTGAACCACAAGATTTTGTATAGTTTGATTATCCAAATCGTTTGCATTCCAAAGTTGTTGTACGTTTATGGAGCACCCAATTATCAAGACTTAACTGTATATGAACCCCATTATCAGAGTGTTAGAACCTACACTATACCCGAAAATATATTTCATCCGCTAACGGTAGCGAACAATCCGAATGAGGGCTCGTCAAGCCCATGTGATCACATAACATAAGTTCATGTTTACACCTTGCAAGTGTAACTAATGATAATTGAATTGAGGCTTTTTGTTCTAACCCCACGTGAAATGTTTGTTTTCGTACTTGTGTTCAAAGAATAAAAGTATGATACGTATATGTTTCTCATCCAATGATTTAAAGCGTAAAAGTTGTTGAAAAGGTGGGACTATGATCTCACTGTAGTTACATGCCAAAGTACTCGAAATTAAACGTTGTGTAAATGAAAGTTGCTTAGCCTTAATCTAAACAAATAAGTCGTATCAATTACCGGTTACGACACAAGGTCGGTCAAAATGTGTTCAATTAGTCCTATGGCTCGTTACGACTCGATTAATATAGCATGTGAATCACGTTGTCATGTTTCATGCAAGAATCAAGTATAAAAGAAGATTAGAACGATTGTATAAGTATTTGGTTAAGTTTGACTAAAAGTTAAACTTGGTCAAAGTCAAAGTAAAAGTAAAAGTCAAAGTCAATGGGGTCGGGTCGGGTATCCGACAACTTTTCTTCAATTAGTAATCATATATAAACATGTTGGCCAAGTTTCATGTTAATCGGAGGAGCGTAGCATAGTTAGAATTAAACGTGAAAACGCAAACTTGGATAGCCCCTGACAAGCCATCTGGACGACGTCCAACAATGAAGGACTGGACGGCGTCCAAAGGGTGGGACGGCGTCCAAAAACACCTGGGTTGCTGAATGCTGAAATTTCACAAGTCTCGAACCAAAACTCTTTCAATCACAACTAATGAACCGTAAACACTCATAACATGAATCTTATATCGTTGGAAAAGTATTTTGACAAGGAAAACAACTAAGAAAATATCATCAACCAAAACTAGAATTTACAACAATTAAATCTACATTGAATGATCATAGAAAGTTCATCATTCAATGCTTCAAGTTCATAATTTGCATCTAGCAATTTGGACGTTAAACGTACACATATAGTATGCCGTTTTGAAGGTAATCATACATACAAAGCAACTAAACATTTACCAACAATGCTCATTATCGTTTAAGACCTCCAATGTTCATATCAAACTTCACCAAACCCTAATCAAGAATCATCAATTCAATAATCATGTTAATATGAGATTTTTATGCCATCCAACATACCAAATCGAAGCATATGAAGTAACTAACTCATTGAACACACAAACATTAACATCTAAACATATTTCATCATCCAAAATTAAAGATTAAACAAACTCTTTTTTAAGTTCATGCTAGTTTATGCAAAATAACAAGATCGAGCAAATAAATTACATATCCATGTTAGACTCGAGCTATAGACACTAACTAACACACTTTTAATTTTAAAGGTCTAATTTATGAAAATTAGAGATTTTGAAAAGCTTACCCCAAGCTATGAAATTGGTACCAAAACGTAGAGGATGAAGAGAGGATTCTACAAGTACGATTTATTTTGATGTTTGCTCCCTTGAAATGATTTAGATGATGAATGAATGATTAAGAAGAAATGGAAGAAAAATGGAAGTAAGAAGAGAGAAAGAGATAAGAGAAAAATGAATGGTGGGTGGTGGGAGGTGGGTGACAAGTTAACCCAATTTGGCCAAGTGACAAGATTAGTCCCTCAAGTTTGTAGTCGGGTACGGGAATTAACCGAACGAATTATTTTAAATACGCGAGAGTAAACGGGAGATGTTAAAATCAAGTAACGGGAATGTTAAGAACGTTAGTTAACAGAAGGTACGAATTTAACGAAAGATATTATCTAAAAAAAAGACGGACATTAAAATAATTTAACAGAAAAAGGCGGGCTATTACATCATAAACTTGATTTTAGACTTAAGCAAACTTATGTGTGTTAATGATTCATTATATTTTAAGATTACTAGATTATGACATATTAAGCATTATCCAAGTAGAATATATTGAAGTAGTCCAAATACTAGTTGATGAAATCCCAACTTGTAACACATAGCAAGACAAGGTTCATACATATACATATTAAGTAACTACTTAGCATTTTGTATTTAACACATAGTCAACTAATACACATGTATTAATAGGAACTAGTCAAGTAATATTCATGTAATGACTAGTAAGAGATCACTAATTAATCTAGGATTAAACATATTGTCATAACATAGCATTGAACTAAGGCTATGTAAGTTTTACTTGCAAAGTGGTATTTGCAAGATTAATGTATAAGTATACATTAATGTCCAACACATGTATAAGGAAGGAGCAACTCTTGGTTAGGACTTGGTAACCATCCTAAGTATGTCTAGATACATTTTAAATGTACACGTTTTCCTATAGGTATGAAGGAGGCAACTATTCTAATCATGTTTAAACAAGTTGCATAAATTTTAGATGCCCCGAAGTGGTCGAACTAAAATTGGTGGAAATTAGGACAGAACCTTTTACGGTCGACCCACGGTTGACCGTGGAGTCGATCGTGTATGCCCGGTTTCATAAACCACGGTGCAAGGTTCCACAGTGTCACGACCCTACTTTTTCCGCTATCTTTTTCTGTTAAGTATTTAACTTTCGTTAACTAGTATCCTTGCCAGGTCATTTTATGTGAATAGATTATATTCTTTATAAATTCAATAATATTCCTATATTATTTATTAAATGAAAAGGTGTGACTATGTGTTAGTACGTTCCTACGTATAACGATTTTATTCGAAGAATCGTCTCGGTTTTCAAACCAGCAATTATATATATTCGTGATTTTCAAATCCGAATTCTTCCGTGTGACATTCCTATATTAGTCGTAATAATAAAATATTCCTATATTTTATTTCCTGTATTATTATTCATTTCATGTATTATAAGTTACTGATATCGGCTAAAAAGTCACGTTTTCACCCCGGTATTAAGGCCCAAAAACAAGAAAGATTCAAACTTTATCGGAAAAATACCTGCTTCGTCAGTTAAAATTGAAGAGCAAGTAATTACGAAGACGCTGCAAAAAGAATCAAGAGAATCGGAGCTAAAACGAAGATTCTAGAGCGAAAACGGTGAAAGACAAGAAATCAAGTTACGATCCAGCGAATCAGCAAGTCAAACGGCTTGCCAAACGGGCTGCCAATCGGCCTGCCATACACCCAGATCAAATGGGCACGTTAAACGGACTGGCCTGGCAAACGGCCCCTACAAATGGCCTGCCAGCCGTTTGCAGGCAAATTTCAAGCTTATTTAAAGGGTCTTTGTCATTCATTCTAACACACACTTCAATTCACTTCTTTCTCTCTCTTATACAATATTAGTCATACTTTCAAGATCTTCAACTCCGTGCTGGAAATCTAGTACCCGGAGAAGAACGCCGAAGATTTTATTAGGAGCGGTCTGGAGTTTGAAGTTGTCACTTTTGTATTCGGAACTCGTTTAATCTACTGGTACTTCTATCCTTTATCTTATTATAATGTCTTTTATCATTATGTTCTGTGATGTTGTTGCCATGATTAACGAGTAGTTATATTTAGTGTATGCTATGATATAACCAGTTATAATGCCGAAATAGTATTATGGTGTGTGTATGTTGTCAAAATGCTTTCCGATTATGCTTTAAACTCAATCGCTTTTCCAACTAATAGAACGTAGTTATTGGCTCTGTTATTGGGAAGTCGCGAACCCCGATTCAGATTACACTATCTGTGTCACCCCTTGGTAAGAGAAGTCCATCGGATACAATGTAAGATCGACTGAGGCACACCGGTTGTAGTAAGTCTATCAAGCTTTGGATTCCTATTAAGGACTCTTTCGTAGTGAAACATCTAACTAGAACCCTAGTACATTATCGGTCTCAGACCATGCTAGTGTAGTCACCAAGCATATAAACTTCATACGTGCATGCTGAAGCACAACGGTTGTTGTAAGCTGTACCTGTGCTAAGTAAGGCCATGGAACCCGGTCAGTGCTGATTAGTACACTGCACCATAACGCGTCTCAAGCATCGCACCCCGCTTGAGGGATTCTTAGTTAATTAAGGAACTGTTTGTTTAAACACATAAAGGATTGGACCGTTAGGATAACCAAACGTGTTCATGGAAGTCAACTTGACTTGGTCATGGTGTTCTTTATGGCTGAACTCTTTTAAGGGCCTAACTATCTTTTAAACCTAATCATTAATGAAAGCATTGAAACACATCACGTCTCATCCAAAATAGCTGTCAGTTTCATGGATTACCGAATGACGATCCTAACTCTCTCCTTGATAAATTTATATGTCTTTCGAACTCCTACAAACAGCCAGGGATAGGACAAGATATAGTCTGGCTATACTTGTTTCCCTATTCTCTCACTCATCATGCACAAACATGGTTCGAAGGACTGGAAAATGATTCCATCACGTCATGGACGGAGATGGCTACTAAATTCCTAACCAAATATTTCCATCCTTCTAAACAAACCAAACTAAAGAATGACATCATTAACTTCAAACAAAGTTATGATGAATCGCTTTACACTGCATGGGAGCGATTTAAAACCCTGCTGAAGAAATGCCCTAATCACCAGTTAGAACGCTCAATTCAAATCTGTACCTTCTACAATGGTCTTACGGTAAATCATAGGATGACGATCGATGCAGCAGCTCAATGAAATCTGATGAACCAAACCGCAGACAAAGCATGAGAATTGCTCGAGAACATGACAATGCATCATCATGACTGGAACATTGGTGAAACAACTTCATCATCTGCCCCACTCTCTGAACTTAACAATCAAATGGAAGCCATCAAATCCCTCACAGATTAGATGGAATCTCTCGTAAACAACTTGGAGAATTGAAGACGCAACCGCAGCATGTCAACCAGGCTGTAACGACCCAACCCATTATCCAACCGAATACGCAAGATAATTTTTTTTATACAGGAGGGTGCGCGGCGCGTGTGATGACCCGGAAATTTCTGACCAAATTTAAACTTAATCTTTATATAATCTCGACATGATGAGCAGAATCTGTAATGTTGAGTCTCGAAAGTTTTGAAATCTATATTCATGTAATCAATTACCCTTTGACTATTTTCGACGATTCACGAACAATTATTCGTAAATAAAACATATATATATATATATATATATATATATATATATATATATATATATATATATATATATATATATATATATATATATATATATATATGTGTGTGTGTGTGTGTATATATATATATATATATATATGTATATATATATATATATATATATATATATATATATATACATACAAAAATCTGATATGTTTAAGTTGTATTATTATTAATGTTATTGATGTCTTCAATAATATAACTAGTATTTTAATATCAATATTAGTAAATAAAATCATCATTTTTATTAGTATTAACGATATCATATTATTATTTGACATTTATTACTATGAGTCTTTATTAATAATATCATTAGTAATATTATATATATATATATATATATATATATATATATATATATATATATATATATAATATATATAATTAATATATATAACTACAATTATAATTAAATAAATATACACATACTGAATATAGATAACCGATATAAATAATTACACATACAGATTATAATAGTTATATAAATACATAAATATATGATATATCAATCTGAATACTGAAAAGAGTACGTATTTTGGCTTAACATCACAATCAAAACTTATTGACCTGTCCCTAAATCTGTTAAAAGTCGAACTCAATCCCCTCTCATGTACAGAATCAGATTTGGATGTAAGCCATCTATTTTATTCTGCTGTCCTTTTTAATCTTGCTGTCCACCTTTAGTTGTTAAAAAATAATTGAACTAATCAAGTGGTAAACGAAATCTAAACAAGTCACAATATCAATTACCAATCACCAAATCCCTGAAGAGAATCAAACAAAAGTTTAAAAGAACGAACACCACCCATTTAATCATCTCCATTTATCTATCTCTCTATCTTATCTGATTCTAGAAAACGTCACCACCACTCATGATCACGACAACCAAACCCATTACCTTCTTGATTAATCAAAAACCACCCATGATCACCGGAGATCACCATAACCACCACCCGTCACCTTTCTTTCTTTCCTCCCTCATTAACTCGCGTTATTTTCTCTATTTCAAATCATCATCAACCATTCACCTTGGTCTTTGATCAACTAACACCTTCACCACTATTAACCTCCATCAAAAATTTTCACCACCATAACCCATCGCCACCATCTTCATCTATTCAACCACCAAAACCTACTCAATAGTTCTACTTCCTTATACAACTAACAGGAACCAGACCGTGGTTATTATATGCTGCCTGTTCCGCCTGCAACTCGCCATCATAATGAAACTACAAAGTAACTATTACTGCTACATCGCTGTTGATGCAACTGCAGCTTTATAATTCTGCTTCTATTCCAACTATCTGTCGAAAACCACCATCACCGAAACCTAGAATCAAGTTTTAAATATTGCTACTAATAATTCGAGTTTTGTTTTAATAAAGAGGGGGCTCCAGTATTTTCTTTTGGTTTACAATAGGGCCAAGACTCCCTCATTAAAATAACCCCATTTGTGTTTTATTTTTTTTTAAGAATGAAAACAATTGTTACAGAATCATCATGAGCTAACGTTTTTTTTTTCTTTTCCACTCACACATCAATTTATTTAGGGGACCGCCCAACAGATGTAAAGTTTAAAAGAAAAAGAATCCTATTTAGATGCAGATATAGAAAAGAGTTTATCAATCCATTTTTCTGTTTAGTGATGGGCCGTTCTGATTTGTCTCTTTGGACCGTGTTTATTAGTAATGTGGGCCGAGAGTTTCAGATTCATATTATGAGCCGAAGCCCAAAGTTAAGTGGATAATAATGATGAGCCTAAGGTTAAGATCGTGATGAATATGATGCATGATACAGAATATTGATTACTTGATGATAGATGGATTCGTTGATGATTATATGATGTGTTGGTGATAACACATGATGATGATAATTTTATGTCGATGGTGATATGATAACTAAGATGATCGATGTGTGGTTGAAGATATAGCTCGATAATGATGAATACCGTAGAGGGTTTAAAAAAAAAGAGAGGTTATAACGAGATTTTGGTGATGAATATACAAGTTAAAATAAGAAAGAAAAATGATTAGAGATTTCGGATTAATAATATGATAAATAATTAATTATGCGAATTAATACAAGAATGCAATTGGCGGTTAAGTGGTTTGGAATGTGCTCGGTTGAGCGGGAGGTCGTGGGTTCGAGTCCCTGCTCTAGCAGTTTATTCTTTTTAAGCCCTTGAAGGTAGTTTACATATTTATTATTATTATTATTATTATTATTATTATTATTATTATTATTATTATTATTATTATTATTATTATTATTATTATTATTATTATTATTATTATTATTATTATTATTATTATTATTATTATTATTATTATTATTATTATTATTATTATTATTATCATTATTATCATTGATATCATTAGTTATCGTTATTTGTAATATTAGAAAAGGAATTATTATTAGTGTTAATACAACTAGTACTACTACTATTATTATTATTACCATTATTATTATTACTAATATAAGTGTATTTATAAAAGTTATCATTTATTAACATTATCAAGTATTGTGGATATTATCATTATTATTAGTATGATTATAGTTATTATTAAGAATATTGTTATTATTATTATTATTATTATTATTATTATTATTATTATTATTATTATTATAATTAGTATTAATACAAATAATTATGTTTATATAAAAATACATTACAAGAACGTTAAAATCACATATCACTCTAATTTTATTATTAAAAAGATAGTAACTAAGCTATATATGAAATATATCAATTAATATATACATATATATATATATATATATATATATATATATATATATATTTAAATATAAACCCTAATATAAATTATTATTATTATTAAGATGTTATAATGAAAGATAAACACTAATTAAATCAAATAGATAAATCAAATATATCTATATCTATATCTATATAACAAATAATTTAACAAGTATATTATTAAAAATAATACATAGATCTATTCGAATACGAGTATATGTTTTAATATATATACAAATGATATAGGTTCGTGAATCCGAGGCCAACCCTGCATTGTTTAATGTCGTCATATGTATTTTTACTACAAAATACAGTATTGTGAGTTTCATTTGATCCCTTTTACTCTTTACATTTTTGGGACTGAGAATACATGCGCTGTTTTTACAACTGCTTTATTAATTGCTTTTGAAATATATTTTGAACTGCGAATAAATGAAATGCTTTTATAAATGTTTGACGAGATAGACACAAGCAAAACATTCCTCGAATGAATTATTATGCAGACAGAAGTTCTGCGGATTATTATTGAATTATGTGGACATGATAATTGCCACCATTGAATTATGTGGACATGATAATTGCCACCATTAAATTATGTGGACATGATAATTGCCACCAGTTGATGTGAATGTTATATATCGAGAGAATGATTTTATACACAGGTTATGCGTATGTTATTTTTGTGCACAAGATATGTGTACGGTTACTTAATTTATGAAAATGGTTTCGTACATGAGAAAGATGTACTGTATTTAAAAGATATAGCATGTACATTACAGGTGGGTATAGGATTCGGGCCCATTTATACCATGCAGCATTTAAATTTTGTGGTCTATCAAAATGATGAATTTTATTGTTTTATGATAAACCTATGAACTCACCAACCTTTTGGTTGACACTTGAAAGCATGTTTATCTCAGGTATGAAAGAAACCTTCCGCTGTGTATTTGCTCGTATTACATGGAGTCGTTCATGGCATATAGAGGTCTGTTCATTGCAACGGTACCAGATGTTATTGTATTCGTTCAAGAGAATTTGGACGGGGTATGACATGTGGTATCAGAGCGGTGGTCTTAGCGAACCATGTCTTGCATTAGTGTGTCTAACTGATAGTTAGTTAGATGCATTAGTGAGTCTGGACTTCGACCGTGTCTCCATGTCAAAAGTTTTGCTTATCATTTCGTGTCAAAAATTACCTGCTTATTATTCTTAGTCTAGACACGTTTTACTGCATTGACTGTATGAATAGTGTATAGACAAAATTCATATCTTAACGTATCTTATAATTCATATCTTAGCGTACCTGTTACTGTAGACTTTGCCTCACAGCTTCCGTAGATTCCTTCGTAACTTATGGGATTTTAGTATGATATATGCATATGTAAATTATGTATTGCAGGGTACTAATCTATATCCTATAATCTATTTCTTATCAAAAATCCTTCATCTGATCGTACAAGATGAATCCCTCAACCAGTTCGAGTCCCTCAGATTTCGATAGCTATTCCGATAGTTATTCCGACAGCTATTCCGACATGAATATTCACCTAAGCTCCGAAAGCGGTGTCACCAGAATGGATCAATCGATCAGCCATCCCCAATTCATCTGATGGGTTCGTAGTCGACTTAATCAATGGAGACGCGATGAAGGCGATCCCTTCCACCAACCGAATTCACCTCTTGACAATGAACCTGAAACATTTACCGGCGAACCTGTTCGAGACAACATTTTCTCTCTCATTTCCAAAGTATCTCATCACGATCATATACTATCTCAGATTCTAAACCTCATTCATCCGCTCGTCCGAACCGACAATCATCCCGGTGTAATAGAAGAAGTTAACGAACTTCGCACACGAGTTGTAGTCTTGGAAAATATGGTGCAAAACGTACCAGCTTCATCCAAATCACCGGCACCAACAGTACCACCAACAACCCAAGTTTCAATATCACGTGCCTTAAAATCTCAATCTATACCTCGAGTATAATCATCGTTCTACTTGATGTTCTACATCAGTTATCTTCGTTCGACATGGCGATTATGTAATCTCTAATGTTTTAGAGATTATATATTCTTATTCTAACGGTAAATCAAATGAGTTTAATATCATATTAACTCATTAAATCCATGATTACATCTGAAGAAAATACATATGTATATATGTTTTCATAAAGATTGTAATTAATAATTCTTTTGTACAAACTGTTAATGGTGAAAATATTTTAATGGGAAGGTAATACTCGAGGAATATTTAGATTTCACATTAATAAGTTACACTGTACATCCTTTCAAATCTGATTCAACAGTCATTTACTATCCTGTTTACATCTAAGATATACGTATCCATTCACCACAGAATAACCATTTTCATTCAATTTCATATTTGAATTTTGATCTATCATAATCCAACAAGTGGCATAATGAAGAAAAACATTGGACAAGATAAAATTTGTTAGAAACAAACGAATTAACTATGAGAAATTTTGTTAAGAATCCACGCTAACAAAATTCTAGCTAATTGTTCCTAGCTAACTGATTACATTCTATTTATCGCAATTTAATTATTGCAATTTACATTCTCGCAACTTTATTTATCATCATTTAATTTCTGTATTTATTTTTACGCACTTTAAATATCGGGACACGTATACAAGGTTTTGACATATCATATCGACGCATCTATATATATTATTTGGAATAACCATAGACACTCTATATGTAGTAATGATCGAGTTCTCTTTACAGGGTTGAGGTTGATTCTATAATAATATATATACTTTGAGTTGTGATCGAGTCTGAGACATGTATACGGGTCACGATACGTATTAATTAATTCGAATATTATAAATAAAACTATATATGAATTATTGGACTGTTAACTGTGGACTATCGACTGTGGACTAATAACATTGGACAATTAAAATGAATTAAAATATTGTTTATAACATATGAAACTAAACATCTCTTCAAGTTTGCCACTTGATTTCATCTTAAACCTCATTTGTATCTTGACGATTACAATCTGCGTTCAAACTTTTCATGATTCTTGAAAACACCTCAATCGAGAGGATGAACCAACCGCACTTCATCTACGGAAGGAAAGATTTATGCATATAGTTATGCACCTGAAAAACTCTCGAAAACTGAGTAAACGTTTAACATGTAGCTGTGCTAATTCCTTTAGTGTTATTATTACCCAAAATAACTTTGCAGTTCTTCTTCAAAATAGCCAATTTTGTCACAGCTCCAACAAAACAACTTCGACTTATCATTCGAAACAACCTTATTATAACCTTGATTTATATGCGTGTTCATTTATTGTTACCAGAGAACCTTTTATATTTCACCATACTACCATCAGCGTTTAATCATCTAAAAACACAATTCTCCTGAAAACACCTCGGATTGATAACCGATGATTCAGATATGGCTGCATTAAATGCAGACGAAACAGTAAATTTGTAGATGGCCTAAATGGTTAAGAGTTTGATGATAAAAAAAATGGAGTTTTGGGAACGCTCGATTGAAAATTTGGTACTGAAAAATGAATTGAGCTAACCATGAAGGAGACCAAGGACAAACACAAGGACCAAACCCTATATTCAAAGAATTCAGATAATACTAGATCCGATGAAATCTTTAGAGAACATCTTGCTCCGAAGTCATATTAAAATCTTGCGGAAAATTTTTCTTCATCAACCTTCGAACTTAGAAAATTCTAAAATATCATCATAAATATCTTCGATATTTCTGAGGATATTTTCATAAATATTCTTGCCCGAAATTATCTACCTCTTTGTGTTTTCTGTATTCCATTATATTGGAAATTTCTGTAAAATCTAAGTATAAACTATGGATGAATTCTGAAGTAGTGTTGGGAACTGAAGCATGAGTTAGTATAATATAATGACACTTGATCAACGTGATTATATTACAGTAATTTATGCTGAGTTTCTAATGGAACGTGATGATTCACAGAACATACCGTCATCATGTGCCATTTACACGACTCTTACATTCTACCCAATCTCTAAACATATTGAGAAAATATCTTATTGATAGTTCTATCTTTTCGGATATTCTGGTAATTTACCAAATCAAGATCGTGCCATTACGATTCCCTTCTTAGAACATTAACCATGTTCATCCAAAAATTCATATCTACGTATTCTGGATCATTATTCGCTTGACTCGCGGACGGGAAAAGAAAACGAAAGTATGAAACTCCAAAATATAATAGAGAATATAAAGCCCGATAACAACCCCGAAACTACAAACCGTGTATATCAATGCGTATAGCAATATAAAGACACGTGAGAATGAAAAACACTATAACCCCAAGGTAATGATAGAAGAAAGTAACTTCCTCTGGTGGTAGATGAAAGAGAAGAATGACAGATATGAAAGTTAAGAGTATATCAAGAATCAGAACGAGATGGAGCATATTGACGAATATTTGAAAGTATAAATTGAGAAGAAAGAATAGAAGATGTGAGATATGGAAGATAAGGAAATGAAGGGGATGGATTTATAGTGAAAAATCCGACAAAGAAATCGAAACAGATTATTGCATTTAATCAAAGGAGATCCTGATTTCCTTAATCGTCAAAGAACCAAATCCTATTACGAAGATTTTCTTTAAATCCCATGAATTCCAAAAATAAATCGGAACTACGTCATCGGTTAAAAATAAATATACATTTACTCATTTCACTCTCTTGCGATAGCTTCACTTATACTCTTCGCGTAATCAAATTGTTTTATCAGTATAACTCAATGATGATAAAACTCTATTTATCAACTCATATTCGTCATGAAAACATTTTTATAGTTAGCCATGACGACCCCTATCAAATTTCGGGGACGAAATTTCTTTAACGGGTAGGTACTGTGATGACCCGAAAATTTCCGACCAAATTTAAACTTAATCTTTATATAATCTCGACATGATGAGCAGAATCTGTAATGTTGAGTCTCGAAAATTTTGAAAACTATATTCATGTAATCAATTACCCTTTGACTATTTTCGACGATTCACGAACAATTATTTGTAAATAAAACATATATATATATGTATATATATATATATATATATACAAAAATCTGATATGTTTAAGTTGTATTATTATTAATGTTATTGATGTCTTCAATAATATAACTAGTATTTTAATATCAATATTAGTAAATAAAATCATCATTTTTATTAGTATTAACGATATCATATTATTATTTGACATTTATTATTATGAGTCTTTATTAATAATATCATTAGTAATATTATATATATATATATATATATATATATATATATATATATATATATATATATATATATATATATATATATATATATATATATATATATATATATATATATATATATATATATATATATATACAATTATAATTAAATAAATATACACATACTGAATATAGATAACCGATATAAATAATTACACATACAGATTATAATAGTTATATAAATACATAAATATATGATATATCAATCTGAATACTGAAAAGAGTACGTATTTTGGCTTAACATCACAATCAAAACTTATTGACCTGTCCCTAAATCTGTTAAAAGTCGAACTCAATCCCCTCTCATGTACAGAATCAGATTTGGATGTAAGCCATCTATTTTATTCTGCTGTCCTTTTTAATCTTGCTGTCCACCTTTAGTTGTTAAAAAATAATTGAACTAATCAAGTGGTAAATGAAATCTAAACAAGTCACAATATCAATTATCAATCGCCAAATCCCTGAAGAGAATCAAACAAAAGTTTAAAAGAACAAACACCATCCATTTAATCATCTCCATTTATCTATCTCTCTATCTTATGTGATGCTAGAAAACGTCACCACCACTCATGATCACGACAACCAAACCCATCACGTTCTTGATTAATCGAAAACCACCCATGATCACCGGAGATCACCATAACCACCACCCGTCACCTTTCTTTCTTTCTTTCCTCCCTCATTAACTCGCGTTATTTTCTCTATTTCAAATCATCATCAACCATTCACCTTGGTCTTTGATCAACTAACACCTTCACCACTATTAACCTCCATCAAAACTTTTCACCACCATAACCCATCGCCACCATCTTCATCTATTCAACCACCAAAACCTACTCAATAGTTCTGCTTCCTTATACAACTAACAGGAACCAGACCGTAGTTATTATATGCTGCCTGTTCCGCCTGCAACTCGCCATCATAATGAAACTACAACGTAACTATTACTGCTACATCGCTGTTGCTGCAACTGCAGCTTTATAATTCTGCTTCTGTTCCAACTATCTGTCGAAAACCACCATCACTGAAACCCAGTATCAAGTTTTAAATATTGCTACTAATAATTCGAGTTTTGTTTTAATAAAGAGGGGGCTCCAGTATTTTCTTTTGGTTTACAATAGGGCCGACACTCCCTCATTAAAATAACCCCATTTGTGTTTTATTTTTTTTAAGAATGAAAACAATTGTTACAGAATCATCATGAGCCAACGTTTTTTTTTCTTTTCTACTCACCCATCAATTTATTTAGGGGACCGCCCAACAGATGTAAAGTTTAAAAGAAAAAGAATCCTATTTAGATGCAGATATAGAAAAGAGTTTATCAATCCATTTTTCTGTTTAGTGATGGGCCATTCTGATTTGTCTCTTTGGACCGTGTTTATTAGTAATGTGGGCCGAGAGTTTCAGATTCATATTATGAGCCGAAGCCCAAAGTTAAATGGATAATAATGATGAGCCTAAGGTTAAGATCGTGATGAATATGATGCATGATACAGAATATTGATTACTTGATGATAGATGGATTCGTTGATGATTATATGATGTGTTGGTGATAACACATGATGATGATAATATTATGTCAATGGTGATATGATAACTAAGATGATCGATGTGTGGTTGAAGATATAGCTCGATAATGATGAAGACCGTAGAGGGTTTAAAAAAAAAGAGGTTATAACGAGATTTTGGTGATGAATATACAAGTTAAAATAAGAAAGAAAAATGATTAGAGATTTCGGATTAATAATATGATAAATAATTAATTATGCGAATTAATACAAGAATGTAATTGGCTGTTAAGTGGTTTGGAATGTGCTCGGTTGAGCGGGAGGTTATGGGTTCGAGTCCCTGCTCTAGCAGTTTATTCTTTTTAAGCCCTTGAAGGTAGTTCACATATTTATTATTATTATTATTATTATTATTATTATTATTATTATTATTATTATTATTATTATTATTATTATTATTATTATTATTATTATTATTATTATTATTATTATTATTATTATTATTATTATTATCATTATTATCATTGATATCATTAGTTATCGTTATTTGTAATATTAGAAAAGGAATTATTATTAGTGTTAATACAACTAGTACTAGTACTACTACTATTATTATTATTACCATTATTATTATTACTAATATAAGTGTATTTATAAAAGTTATCATTTATTAATATTATCAAGTATTGTGGATATTATCATTATTATTAGTATGATTATAGTTATTATTAAGAATATTGTTATTATTATTATTATTATTATAATTAGTATTAATACAAATAATTATGTTTATATAAAAATACATTACAAGAACGTTAAAATCACATATCACTCTAATTTTATTATTAAAAAGATAGTAACTAAGCTATATATGAAATATATCAATTAATATATACATATATATATATTTTTAAATATAAACCCTAATATAAATTATTATTATTAATATGTTATAATGAAAGATAAACACTAATTAAATCAAATAGATAATCAAATATATCTATATCTATATCTATATAACAAATAATTTAACAAGTATATTATTAAAAATAATACATAGATCTATTCGAATACGAGTATATGTTTTAATATATATACAAATGATATAGGTTCGTGAATCCGAGGCCAACCCTGCATTGTTCAATGTCGTTATATGTATTTTTACTACAAAATACAGTATTGTGAGTTTCATTTGATCCCTTTTACTCTTTACATTTTTGGGACTGAGAATACATGCGCTGTTTTTACAACTGCTTTATTAATTGCTTTTGAAATATATTTTGAACTGCGAATACATGAAATGCTTTTATAAATGTTTGACGAGATAGACACAAGCAAAACATTCCTCGGATGAATTATTATGCAGACAGAAGTTCTGCGGATTATTATTGAATTATGTGGACATGATAATTGCCACCATTGAATTATGTGGACATGATAATTGCCACCATTGAATTATGTGGACATGATAATTGCCACCATTGAATTATGTGGACATGATAATTGCCACCAGTTGATGTGAATTTTATATATCGAGAGAATGATTTTATACACAGGTTATGTGTATATTATTTTTGTGCACAAGATATGTGTACGGTTACTTGATTTATGAAAATGGTTTCGTACATGAGAAAGATGTACTGTATTTAAAAGATATAGCATGTACATTACAGGTGGGTATAGGATTCGGGCCCATTTGTACCATGCAGCATTTAAATTTTGTGGTCTATCAAAATGATGAATTTTATTGTTTTATGATAAACCTATGAACTCACCAACCTTTTGGTTGACACTTGAAAGCATGTTTATTCTCAGGTATGAAAGAAACCTTCCGCTGTGCATTTGCTTGTATTACATGGAGTCATTCATGGCATATAGAGGTCTGTTCATTGCAATAGTACCAGATGTTATTGTATTCGTTCAAGTAAATTTGGACGGGGTATGACAGCGCGCAACCCTCAATGTGTGCAGCGCGCACAAGGCCAAAAGCAGTTCTGTCCGAATTTTCTAATTTTCGTTTAATGATCTCCCACTTCCCGACACTTTTAGACTAAACGCTTTTCTCAGCATTTTATAATATGTAAAACTAACACGTTTCAATAATAAAACAAGTTTTATGACACCGGGCCCACATCGGCCGTTTTATGACTTTCGTACAAAATACAAGTTTTCGACTACATGAGTTTAAGTTCCAAACACAACTACGAGCATGATGTTTGGGGATAAACTACCCAATCCTAAGTTAAAACCAAAAGTAATCCAAGCAAGCATCAAAAGGGGAAATCCTCTAATCCCGAGCATACCCTTGCCACGTCCGCCTCCGAAACTAAAAATGTAAACAACGAGAGGGTAAGCTAATGCTTAGTGAATGCAATACTTATACGCATACATACATAATTCAATCACTTGCATACACCTACACAAACAACGCAATATCATTAGCAAACCCCAATAATCGAATATTCATACGTACAACAAGTCAACACCATTAGCATAGAGATCTCAACAAATAATACGTGCCAACAACAAGATACATACAATGCTAGTGAAACTTACACACCCCAACATACACAATGTCGACATTCGACTCGATGGTGGCCGACAAAGAGCGGTAGGCCAAATACGTTAACCACTCACCACCCATCGCATCGCGTACGTGGCCGTCGAAGAGCGGTAGGTCAAAATCATTAACCACTCACCACTACGCACCATGAGGCCGACGAAAAGTGCAACCAAAACGTTAACACTTACCTCAATCACAAGGATGGCCGAAGAAAAGCGGAACCGCTTACCACCCTACGATAAGTGGCCAACGAAGAGCGGATCCCTAAACGGATAACACTCACCACTTATCCCAACAGACATATGTGGCCGACGAAGAGCGATAGGTCAAACATTAATCACTCGCCACATAACCCAACAAACACATGTAACCGACGAAGAGTGATAGGTCAAGCATTAATCACTCGTCACATAACCAAACGCATACATGTAGCTGACGAAGAGTGATAGGTCAATAATTAATCACTCGCTACATAACCAAACACACACATGTGACCAACGAAGAGCGATAGGTCAAACATTAATCACTCGTCACATGCCTCACCTCCAATCGTGGTCGACAAAGAGTTAATCCTTCCGAATATCACTCACCACATATCGCAACCAAATATACCCAACGAAGAGCTATCCATACAAATATCACTCACTAAATTTTCCAACCCAATTGTGGTCCCCGAAAAGTGAATCTTAACGGATGTCACTTACCACGCCACACACAAGCAACCAAATTATATACATAAACGTATAAATATTCCACTCACCTCGGTTACTTGAAGAGCCAATCCCGCTTGAGCTCCTAATCGTCCAAAAGTAAATCACCTACGTAATTCACAACAATTAAGCTAAAACACTCTAGCTTATACCCAAAACACCAATAAGTGCAATATTGACGTATTTGCACTTACTTCTACTTTGACCAAGTCAATTCTCACCCGAAAACCCCAATAATCACAATCAGCTAGTGACTATGTTCCAACAACTCATTTTACTCGAGGTTTCATCATCAAAACATTTAACTTACATTAATTTACACAAAACCCATTTTGGCCTAATCTCAAGTCAAAACACCCATTTGCAAGATTACACAATTAATCACTTATAACCTAAGTTAACTAGTGATATAAACACCCTAACATGATTATCAACTAATCGATTTCATCATCCAACCCAAAACCCACCAACAATGGTTATCAACACCATTTACTAGCTTAAACACCCAATTGTCCACTAGTGGGTTTACTCAAGAACACCCAAATCAAAACCCCAATTATGAACACTAAATCAAACTATGAAAACTCGGAGTTAGAACTTACCAATACTACCACAACGTAGCCGTGAACGAGATGAACAACTTTAATACCCGAGCTTTGGTGAGAATCCAACTCCTTCTCCTCCAAATCAAGCTTTCTCTCTCTAAGCTCTTTCTCACTCTAGGGTTGGAGGTTGAAGATGAGAGAATGAAGATAAGGTTGTGGACTTGAAAGAGTCCACCAATCTGCCATTTTGTGGCCTAAAACCGACCCTAAGTGAAAAGACCAGTATGCCCCTCATTTAACTTTAAATAAAAAGCAAGAAGCTGTCGCCAGGTATAGTGTGCGGCGCGCACCACTGCTTGTGCATGGCGCGCACAAGTTCAAACACAGTCTGTCAGCTTCTGTTTAACTCAGTTTGATTAATCGACATTTATTGTCATACCCCGTCTAAATCTTCCGAACGAATACAATAACATATGGTACCATCGTGATGAACGGACCTCTATATGCCTTGAACGACTCCATGTAATGTCTCTAAAATGAGTAAATGCACAGCGGAAGATTTCTTTCATACCTGAGAATAAACATGCTTTAAAGTGTCAACCAAAAGGTTGGTGAGTTCATAAGTTTATTGTAAACAGTAAAAATTCATCATTTTGATAGACCACAAGATTTCATATTTCCATTTCTCATAAACATACGTCCCATGCATAGAGACAAAAATATCATTCATATGGATTGAACACCTGGTAACCGACTTTCACAATATGCATATAAGAATATCCCCATCATTTCGGGATCCTCCTTCGGACATGATATAAATTTCGAAGTACTAAAGCATCCGGTACTTTGGATGGGGCTTGTTGGGCCCGATAGATCTATCTTTAGGATTCGTGTCAATTAGGGTGTCTGTTCCCTAATTATTAGATTACCAGACTTAATAAAAAGGGGCATATTCGATTTAATAATCTAACCATAGAATGTAGTTTCGATTACTCGTGTCTATTTCGTAAAACATTTATAAAAGTAGCGCATGTATTCTCAGTCCCAAAAATATATATTGAAAAAGCATTTAAAAAGGGATTAATGAAACTCACACATATATATATATTGTAAAACAGTTAATAAAGCATTTGCATGTATTCTCAGCCCAAAAATATAAAGAGTAAAAAGGGCAAATGAAACTCACCATACTGTATTTTGTAGTAAAAATACATATAATGGCATTGAACAACTGAACAATGCAGGGTTGGCCTCGAATTCACGAACCTATATCATTTATATATATTAACATATATAATGGTAATCAAATAATTCCACCTATTAGTTATATAATATTTATATTTAGTGTTGTAGTTTATATAGAATTTGTACTGATTCCAATATATATTTTATTTATGTATAATATCTTAGATTATAAATTATATATATTTATTTTGTATATATATAATAAAAATGTTAATATGTTCACTATATAATCTTAGGTAATATTATAGTATATGTATTAAGTATATTTTTATGTACAAAATCTTTATTTGTTTTAATATAATAATAATACTAATACTAATACTAATAATGAAAATGATAATTTTAATAAAAATAGTAGTTTTAATAATAATGCAAATTTTAATAATAATGATACTTTAAATAAGTATGATAGTAAAAATGATAATACTAATACTAATGTTAATAATAATAATAATCTTAAAATCATGTTAATACTAATAATAATCATAATAATACTAATTATAATAATAACTAAATCATAATTTTCTACTAATTATAATATTATAAATATGATACTAATCCTAACATTAATGATAATAATAAATTGCATTATTTCCATAATTATAATAAAAATAATAATAAAATTACCTTAAAGTAACAAGTTCCAAATAATAATAATGCCATTGCTAAGACTCGAACCCATAACCTCTTGTTTCCTAGTAAACTCCCAGGACCACCTCTTCTGACATCGGTTTTTCTATAATTATATCCAACACACAATTATGTAACCCGTCTATCTGTAGCTGTCTGATTTATCTTCTTCATTTAAAAAAAAAATATCCTAGCCCAGGATTCAACCTATGACCTATAGGTAACCTGAAAACACTCCACACATCCTTAAACCAGTTGAGCTAACTTGATTTTCTAATTTAATTCACGTACCTAAACTATATAACCAGCTTTTCTGTTTCTTTACTTCTTCAAAAGCAAAACCCACTTAACACTTTCATCATCATCATTTCCATTACCAATCACGTTCATAATTATGATCTTAATTTATATCATACTCTTACTTTTATCATCATCATCTAATAACATAACAACTTCATCTCATCACCTTCATGATTCATCATCATTATAGTTATCTATTTTTATATCCTGCTTCCATTTTATTTCGGCCCAAGAGAACCAAATAAAATCATTTGTTTGCTACGAGGATCCACATCAAAGCAGCCCAAGATAAAATCCAATGTATGTCGATTGGAATAAATTACGGCTGTAGTATCATTATCATTGTGACATCATTTTCCACTTGCATTGTCTTTTATCATAAATATTATGTTTCACCTTCTATGTTACAGAATTAGGATAGCAAAAGCAAAATAAACTAACAATATCATAAAGGGGAGTGGTTATTTCGGCCCACCACAGGAACCGATCAAAAAGTAAGCATCATCACGTGAATTTGGTAGTTAGCTGGAATTGGATTTGGTTTCATTGAAGGTAGGCGACAAAGCAAGGAAAAGAAAAAAAATTATGAACCGCAGCACTTATCATTTTTTTCATCCCTCTTGATAACCTTACAATAAAAAAAAATAAAAAGGAACTCCCACACAATTACTTAGTCGGCCACGAGTTGTTCCACTAGTACAACTTTATTACACCAATTCCAATTGTATTATTATTCAATCCATGATTCACAATCTAAGTGGGGGACAAAAAAGGTGGTGTATTTGGTTGATAAGTTTTGACCTCAAAAAAATAATTAGAACGTGCATTGGGTTGGTGGTTAATCTCAATTATAAGCATGAACGTAATGAGAGATAAAAGAAGAGAGGAGTTGTTGTTTGGTTATGTGTTTCGTGGTTCCGAGATTGAATGTGATGGTGGGTGATCACAACCAAATAACAATAAGCTAAATGGTGTAGCAGTAGCATTGTGATGGTGTTTTTAATATGATAGGCAGAAACGAGGTGAGCAGTTGCACAGGAAGGAAAAGAAATAAAGATATCGATGGTGGTGTTAATGGGTTGATCATTTGAAATGAAGATGGAAGGTGGTTTTCGAAAGTGGTGGTTGTAGGGTTGCAAGTGGTGATTGTAAGTGAAGGTGGTGATTATAAGGTGACGGGTGGTGGATATGGGATATTGGTGGTGGTCTTTGGTTATGGATGTGAAAAAAGAAAAACAAGAAGGAGATGTGGTCTTTTATGGTGTCGATGGTTGTTGAAAAAAAAAATATATCATGAAGTGGTGGTGAATCAAAGGTGGGTTTAGTGTATTATGTATGTGTGTGGTGTGAGGATTGTACATGGTGGTGAAAGGTGTTGTAGGAAAGATGGTCTAGTCGATTGCCATTAGTAGAAAATCAAAAGGGTGTTCTTGTTTATATGAAGAAATGAAACAGAGAGGTAAATGGTTCATTTGTATTATACAGATTAAGATAGATAGAAAAATTGATTACATTGATCACAAGTGATATAGGGAATGGGAAAGCACAAAAGGAGTGGGGTTAAAGTGTTTGTTAACTTCGCACTCCATATCAATAATTTGAAAAGAATTGATAACCGAAAAACAATTGAATATTATATGGTAGTAGGTATATGATGTGGGGATATGAATCCTTCTTTACAACTGGAGCTAGTTTATTTATATTCATTTTTGGATGTCGACCTATACCCTCAGACAAAGGAAAGAACAGGAAGAAAAAGGAAAAAAAAAAATATAAAGAATTATGTATAGATCACGATTGCTACAGATTTTTGGCAGGATGTGAATGTTTTGAGTCATTAAACCAATTACGATTTCCAGACTTTTTCATTAGATTGATATTAATATAAAAATAGTAATAATAATAATAATTAATAATAATAATAATTATAAAGATGATAATAATAATCATGATTATTAAGGATAAATGTAATAATAATATCTAATAATATTACAAGTAACAATTAATATGTAACAAGTTACATGTGTCAAATTTTATATCTATATCTTTTATGTAATAATATTATTATTATTATTATTATAAATGTTAATATTGGAAGTAACAATAATATTATCTTAACAATTATAATTTAACTTATAATTATACTTATTATGTTAAGTAATAATATTACATATTATTAATTATGTAATATATACATATTTAAAAAAAATGTTCGTGAATCGTCGGGAATAGTCAAAGGTCAAATGAATCCATCTAAACAGTTCAAAAATTTTAAGACTCGACATTACAAACTTTGCTTATCGTGTCGAATCCATATTAAGATTAAGTTTAAATTTGTTCAGAAATTTACGGGTCATCACAGTACCTACCCGTTAAAGAAATTTCGTCCCGAAATTTGAGTGAGGTTGTCATGGTTAATAATAAAAATGTTTTCATGACGAATATGAGTTAGAGTTTTATCATTATTGATTAATATATATAAAACAATTCGATCGTGTGAAGCGTACGAGTGAAACTATCCCAAAAGAGTGAAAAGTTTCGTCTTAACTTTTGACGTAGTCATGGTAGAATTCCGGAATTCAAGGGATTTAAAAGAAAATCTTGGAAATCTATAAGATCTGATTCTTCGGGATTTATGAAAATTCAGATCCCTTTAATTAAATGCGATCATCTATCTCGATTGCTTTGTCTGGTAATTCCACTATAAATGAACTTCTTCCATTCCATTACTTTCACCACTTCAATACTTTCTTTCTTAATTCATAATTCCAAGAATTGTGAAAATGCTTAATCCAGTTCTAGTCCTTGATATTTTCTTGATTATCGCATCAATCTCTCTTCTTTTTCAATTACCACCAGAGGAATCTGTTTATGTCTACTATGCTCTAGGGATTATTGTATTTCTCATTTTCCCGTGTCTTTATATTGCTATCCGCATTGATATACACGGTTTGTAATTTATGTGTTTGTGATCGGCTTTATATTTTCTTTTATATTTTGGAGCTCCATGTTCTTGTTTTTCTCTTCCCGACTTCAAGTCAAGCGAATAATGGTCCAGAATTCATAGATATAGCGTTTCGAATGATTATAACGTTCTAAGAATGAAGGAACGTATTCTCATGATTTGATTTGTTAAATTACCAGAATTACAGAAAATAGAACTATCAAGAATATATTTTCTTGATATGTTCAGAGGTTAAGTAGAATGAAAGAGTTATGTAACATGGCCCATGATGATGGTATGATCTGTGAATCATCATGTTTCATTAGAACTTCTAGCATGACTTACTGTAATATAATCACGTTGGCCGGGCGTCATTATATTATACTAATCCATGCTTCAATTCCCAACACTTCTCCACAATTCATTCATAATTTATACTTAAATTTTTCAGAAGTTTCCAATGTAATGGAATACAGAAAACATGAAGAGGTAGATAATTTCAGACAAGATTATTTATGAAAATATCCTCAGAAATATCGAAGATGTTTATGATGATATTTTGGAATTTCTAAGTTCGAAGGTTGATGAAGAAAAATTTTCCGCAAGATTTTAACATGACTTCGGAGTAAGATATTCTCTAAAGGTTTCATCGGATCCAGAATTACCTGGATCCTTTGAATATAGGGTTTGGTCATTGTATTTGTCCTTGGTCTCCTTCATGGTTAGCTCAACATGTTTTTCAGTACCAAATTTTCTATTGAGCGTTCCCAACATTCCATTCTTTACTATCAAACTTTGGCCATTTAGACCATCTACAATTTTGCTGTTTTTCTCTGCATTTAATGCTACCATATCTGAATCATCGGTTATCAATCCGAGGTGGTTTCAAGAGAATTGTGTTTTTAAATGATTAAACGTTGATAGTAATCGTCAAGATACGAATAATTATTTAGGATGAAATCTAGTGGAAAACTTATATATCAAGGTTATAATAAGGCTAATCCGAATGAAAGTCGAAGTTGATTTGCTGGAGCTGTGACAAAATTGGCTAATTTTGGAAAGGTATTGTAAAGTTATTTTCGGTAATAACAAGCCAATGGATCTGGCATAGTTTTGAATTCAAAGTATGGTTTTGAAAGATGTAGGAATCTAAAAGTGATGTATTCTGTTAAATATTGACTTGGATTTTGATCGGTCAAAATCCGAATATGAAATTAAATTTGAATGAAAATGGTTATTCTTTGGTGAACGGATACGTATATCTGTGGTTGTAAGCAGGATAGTAAATGATTGCTGAATCGGATTTGAAGAATGTACAGTGTAACTTATTAATGTAAAATCTAAATATTCCTCGGGTATTACCTACCCGTTAAAATATTTTCAGCATTAACAGTTTATACAAAAGAACTTTTAATTACAATCTTTATGAAAATATATATACATATATATTTTCTTCAGATTTAATCATGGATTTAATGAGTTAATATGATATTAAACTCATATGATTTTCAGTTTGAGCTAGAATAAGTAATCTCTAAAACTATTAGGAACCACATATTCTTCGCAGAATATTAATGAAGTTATGGAACAATACTTCATCGTTAATTATTAGGATCCACATATTCTTCGCAGAATATTAATGAAGTTATGGATCAATACTTCATCGTTCATTGCTGTTGGTACTCCTTGGTATCTATGGTGCGTATGATGTTGATGTTCGTGGAACAGATTATGAAATTGAGGCTTGGGATGCGGATGTTGTTGTTGGTGGTTTTGTTGATGCCGGTAATGTTGCTGAAGCTGGTACATTTTGCACCATATTTTCCAAATTGATTATTCGGGCGCGAAGTTCGTTGACTTCTTATATTATTCCGGGATGATTGTCGGTCAGAACGAGCGGATGAATAAGGTTTTGAATTTGAGATAGTATAAAATCATGGCGAGATATTAGGGAAATATTGGTGAAAATGGTGTTTTGGATAGGTCGCCAGTAAGTGATTCAGGTTTCTTGCTATGAGGTGAATTTGGTTGGTGGAGATGATCGTATTCTTTTTGTCTCATTGATTAAGTCGACTACAAACTCAGCCCCAATTCATCCAGAATTGACGATGGCTGATTGGTTGATTCATTCCGGTTACACTGCTTTCGGAGCTCGAGTGGAAATCCATATCGGAATCGCTGTCGAAATCCGAGGAACTTGAACTGGTTGCAGAATTCATCTTGCACGGTTAGATAAAAGATTTTTGATATGAAATGATTTTCGGATATCGAATGATATTCTAATTACATAGAATACTTAATACCTATATATGGTACAGAGTATCCCGTAGATTACAGAGTGAATTAAGGAAACGTGTCAGACAAGGTCTAATGTGATGGGATATGAATTTGTCTGTACACCATCTATGCAATAATTGCAATAAGACGCGTCGAGACTGAAAATGATAGGTAGATATTTTTCTACATGGAATGATATGCAAAACTTCTGACATGTAGACCAGGTTCAAGTCCAGACTCATTAATATAACCTAACAACTACTAGGTTGAAGTCCAGACTTCACTAATGCATCCTAACAACTACCTGTTAGACACACTAATGCAGACCTGGTTCGCTAAGACAACCGCTCTGATACCACATGTCATACCCCGTCTAAAATCTTCCGAACGAATACAATAACATATGGTACCATCGCGATGAACGGACCTCTATATGCCTTGAACGACTCCATGTAATGTCTCTAAAATGAGTAAATGCACAGCGGAAGATTTCTTTCATACCTGAGAATAAACATGCTTTCAAGTGTCAACCAAAAGGTTGGTGAGTTCATAAGTTTATTGTAAACAGTAAAAATTCATCATTTTGATAGACCACAAGATTTCATATTTCCATTTCTCATAAACATACGTCCCATGCATAGAGACAAAAATATCATTCATATGGATTGAACACCTGGTAACCGACTTTCACAATATGCATATAAGAATATCCCCATCATTCCGGGATCCTCCTTCGAACATGATATAAATTTCGAAGTACTAAAGCATCCGGTACTTTGGATGGGGCTTGTTGGGCCCGATAGATCTATCTTTAGGATTCGCGTCAATTAGGGTGTCTGTTCCCTAATTATTAGATTACCAGACTTAATAAAAAGGGGCATATTCGATTTAATAATCTAACCATAGAATGTAGTTTCGATTACTCGTGTCTATTTCGTAAAACATTTATAAAAGCAGCGCATGTATTCTCAGTCCCAAAAATATATATTGAAAAAGCATTTAAAAAGGGATTAATGAAACTCACGCATATATATATTGTAAAACAGTTAATAAAGCATTTGCATGTATTCTCAGCCCAAAAATATAAAGAGTAAAAAGGGCAAATGAAACTCACCATACTGTATTTTGTAGTAAAAATACATATAATCGCATTGAACAACTGAACAATACAGAGTTGGCCTCGGATTCACGAACCTATATCATTTATATATATTAACATATATAATGGTAATCAAATAATTCCACCTATTAGTTATATAATATTTATATTTAGTGTTGTAGTTTATATAGAATTTGTACTGATTCCAATATATATTTTATTTATGTATAATATCTTAGATTATAAATTATATATATTTATTTTGTATATATACAATAAAAATGTTAATATGTTCACTATATAATCTTAGGTAATATTATAGTATATGTATTAAGTATATTTTTATGTACAAAATCTTTATTTGTTTTAATATAATAATAATACTAATAATGAAAATGATAATTTTAATAAAAATAGTAGTTTTAATAATAATGCAAATTTTAATAATAATGATACTTTAAATAAGTATGATAGTAAAAATGATAATACTAATACTAATGTTAATAATAATAATAATCTTAAAATCATGTTAATACTACTAATAATCATAATAATACTAATTATAATAATAACTAAATCATAATTTTCTACTAATTATAATATTATAAATATGATACTAATCCTAACATTAATGATAATAATAAATTGCATTATTTCCATAATTATAATAAAAATAATAATAAAATTACCTTAAAGTAACAAGTTCCAAATAATAATAATGCCATTGCCAAGACTCGAACCCATAACCTCTTGTTTCCTAGTAAACTCCCAAGACCACCTCTTCTGACATCGGTTTTTCTATAATTATATCCAACACACAATTATGTAACTCGTCTATCTGTAGCTGTCTGATTTATCTTCTTCATTTTAAAAAAAAATGTCCTAGCCCAGGATTCAACCTATGACCTATAGGTAACCTGAAAACACTCCACACATCCTTAAACCAGTTGAGCAAACTTGATTTTCTGATTTAATTCACGTACCTAAACTATATAACCAGCTTTTCTGTTTCTTTACTTCTTCAAAAGCAAAACCCACTTAACACTTTCATCATCATCATTTCCATTACCAATCACGTTCATAATTATGATCTTAATTTATATCATACTCTTACTTTTATCATCATCATCTAATAACATAACAACTTCATCTCATCACCTTCATGATTCATCATCATTATAGCTATCTATTTTTATATCCTGCTTCCATTTTATTTCGGCCCAAGAGAACCAAATAAAATCATTTGTTTGCTACGAGGATCCACATCAAAGCAGCCCAAGATAAAATCCAATGTATGTCGATTGGAATAAATTACGGCTGTAGTATCATTATCATTGTGACATCATTTTCCACTTGCATTGTCTTTTATCATAAATATTATGTTTCACCTTCTATGTTACAGAATTAGGATAGCAAAAGCAAAATAAACTAACAATATCATAAAGGGGAGTGGTTATTTCGGCCCACCACTGGAACCGATCAAAAAGTAAGCATCATCACGTGAATTTGGTAGTTAGCTGGAATTGGATTTGGTTTCATTGAAGGTAGGCGACAAAGCAAGGAAAAGAAAAAAAAAATATGAACCGCAGCACTTATCATTTTTTTCATCCCTCTTGATAACCTTACAATAAAAAAAATAAAAAGGAACTCCCACACAATTACTTGGTCGGCCACGAGTTGTTCCACTAGTACAACTTTATTACACCAATTCCAATTGTATTATTATTCAATCCATGATTCACAATCTAAGTGGGGGACAAAAAAGGTAGTGTATTTGGTTGATAAGTTTTGACCTCAAAAAAATAATTAGAACGTGCATTGGGTTGGTGGTTAATCTCAATTATAAGCATGAACGTAATGAGAGATAAAAGAAGAGAGGAGTTGTTGTTTGGTTGTGTGTTTCGTGGTTCCGAGATTGAATGTGATGGTGGGTGATCACAACCGAATAACAATAAGCTAAATGGTGTAGCAGTAGCATTGTGATGGTGTTTTTAATATGATAGGCAGAAACGAGGTGAGCAGTTGCACAGGAAGGAAAAGAAATAAAGATATCGATGGTGGTGTTAATGGGTTGATCATTTGAAATGAAGATGGAAGGTGGTTTTCGAAAGTGGTGGTTGTAGGGTTGCAAGTGGTGATTGTAAGTGAAGGTGGTGATTATAAGGTGACGGGTGGTGGATATGGGATATTGGTGGTGGTCTTTGGTTATGGATGATGAAAAAAGAAAAACAAGAAGGAGATGTGGTCTTTTATGTTGTCGATGGTTGTTGAAAAAAAAATATATCATGAAGTGGTGGTGAATCAAAGGTGGGTTTAGTGTATTATGTATGTGTGTGGTGTGAGGATTGTACATGGTGGTGAAAGGTGTTGTAGGAAAGATGGTCTAGTCGATCGCCATTAGTAGAAAATCAAAAGGGTGTTCTTGTTTATATGAAGAAATGAAACAGAGAGGTAAATGGTTCATTTGTATTATACGGATTAAGATAGATAGAAAAATTGATTACATTGATCACAAGTGATATAGGGAATGGGAAAGCACAAAAGGAGTGGGGTTGAAGTGTTTGTTAACTTCGCACTCCATATCAATAATTTGTAAAGAATTGATAACCGAAAAACAATTGAATATTATATGGTAGTAGGTATATGATGTGGGGATATGAATCCTTCTTTACAACTGGAGCTAGTTTGTTTATATTCAATTTTGGATGTCGACCTATACCCTCAGACAAAGGAAAGAACAGGAAGAAAAAGGAAAAAAAAATATAAAGAATTATGTATAGATCACGATTGCTACAGATTTTTGGCAGGATGTGAATGTTTTGAGTCATTAAACCAATTACGATTTCCAGACTTTTTCATTAGATTGATATTAATATAAAAATAGTAATAATAATAATAATTAATAATAATAATAATTATAAAGATGATAATAATAATCATGGTTATTAAGGATAAATGTAATAATAATATCTAATAATATTACAAGTAACAATTAATATGTAACAAGTTACATGTGTCAAATTTCATATCTATATCTTTTATGTAATATTATTATTATTATTATTATTATAAATGTTAATATTGGAAGTAACAATAATATTATCTTAACAATTATAATTTAACTTATAATTATACTTATTATGTTAAGTAATAATATTACATATTATTAATTATGTAATATATACATATTTAAAAAAAATGTTCGTGAATCGTCGGGAATAGTCAAAGGTCAAATGAATCCATCTAAACAGTTCAAAAATTTTAAGACTCGACATTACAAACTTTGCTTATCGTGTCGAATCCATATTAAGATTAAGTTTAAATTTGGTCGGAAATTTACGGGTCGTCACATTTATGCACCCTGTACACTTGGGTTTTGGGTCTTACAACTCTCCCCCACTTAAATTGGATCACGTCCCCGTGATCCTCGCCACTAAACAACAGGACCCACGCTCTATGGTCATTCGATATATGTCCAAACTTGATGTCCACAACAATTTCAACAAATCCGAAGGTTTCACACAATTCATTTAGGCGACTTAACTCAGAAGTTACCCTTCCGATTTAAATCATCATCCGTGATTTACCAAATCTACTAAACCGGGCACTAAGTCTCGCTTCATTCCCAAACCGGAACGAACTCACGCCTCGACCGCATAACAAACACATGCTAACATTCCAAAATCTCGTACCGAATTAGCAATCCCTTTAGCGTATCCTTATCATGTACATCGCTAAAGTAACAACACACCACATAAATGGCCAACAATCAACACTATGGAGCCGACGAAAAGTGAATCCTCACGATTGGATACCACTTGCCCCACATCCTCACGCGTATGTGGCCGACGAAAAGCGGTAGATCAAACATTAACCACTTACCACTACGCAACAAGAGGCCGACAAAAAGCGCATCCTTACGGATCACACTTACCACTCTTCACACATGGCCAAACAAAAGCGATTCCTAACAGAAAACGCATTCCACACAATAATAAGTAGCCGACGAAAAGTGAATCTTAACGGATAACACTTACTACTTATCACACCTCAACCGTGGCCAACGAAAAGTGAATCCTCGCAATTTGGATAGCACTTGCCATAATACATACAAACAAACTAAGTATATACGCAAACTTAGAATCATTCCACTCAACTTGGAACCTCCCGCACACGAACCATACGCATGCACAAACATCGCTAACACGATCACGCAAATCATAACCTATATCACGCATAGGTTCAAGAATACATTTCTCTAAAATAGAAATAGGCATACCATCCCTCGATTACGGGACCCTACCTTGCTCAACGAGCCCGCCCAATTATCTCTTAATGAGCTCAACCACATTACCACCTCAAGTAGTATTTCACATCCAAACCAATAAATACAATTTAACCAAAATTGTACTTTACCACAAATTGACCAATCTAGGTCCCGACACTAGTCTCCGGATCTACCATGAGCATTATCCAAAATTTCACAGTAAACCTCCTCATGTGGGAGTGTAACTCCCCCACTTGGAACTACGTTCCATAACCACATCGTCGTGGTAACAACATCCCGCGATAATTACCACATTCCAAAATACGTGACCAATCTAACCATCGGTCGTAGTACCCGAATTCCCAAGAATTCATTTCGCACACTAGAAATTGACGCTCACCGTCACCCGTTGGCGTCATTTAAGCAACGACAAAAAGCCAACACAACACGCACCTTGTACAACCGTACAATGCTACCAAAGGTAGACTTTTCTAACCATTAGGTTCACACGACCCATTACCACATCTTGCTCCAACTTTGAGCATACAAAGGATCTTAACCTATCCATAATTACTTCGAACGAAGAGTTCATCACAAATTACACAAACTTAATTCTTGCAGTTCTCCGATTGCCATAGCTTGTTAAAGTTCCACCTAGTCACTCATGTACCTAAGGGTTTCTCTCTGGTACCCTAAGTACAATGTAACCACAACACCTTCGGAGTCGAACATTACGCTTGTAGGTATGAAAGAGGCACCTGACATCGTGTCACATAGACTCCAGTATCAACATTCATCGAGACCGAAAAGCTCGACCTCGAGGGTTCCATTCATCCGATGTCACCCATCACAACACCTAAGTGACCTTAAGTCATTTGTACCCGACGAAACTCATGTTTCATCAATTACGACACAAAAAGAGACTACGCGCGACCAAAAACAACACCAAAGCCCATTTCCATGGCTTGGTAAAATCTTTCGCCCAACACTAAGGAATGCTTGGAAGCACCAAGTCTTACGCCCTTCGCCCGTCAATCCGACCATCATCATAGGGTAATTCCATAAGGAACGCTACCCTTCATCACACTACGCAATAACACAAAATGCATTAAACAAAATCATAAGTACATTTCAAAAGAAATATCAAAAAGTACCTGAACATCATCGTCAGGTTCTCATGCATCACCAACTAGTTCCGGACACGCCGACTTTCCGTGTCCCTCCTTTCGACAATTAAAACATGTAACCTTGTTAGACTTCGCATTCGTACATTTACGCGACAAATGACTCCGTTATCCGCAATTATAACACGTGGGTATAAAACCACCGGTACCACTCTTCTTCATGCTTCCGACACCCTCGGAAACACTCTTACTCTTTTTGTTCGAAAACATCGTAGTTTCGGACTTTCGCTTACTAACATCAGAACCACTCTTCTTCAGGACAAGCGTCTCAAAATCCTTCGCCATGTCATACAATTCGTCAAAAGTTTTCACCGCGTTCCTACTAATCTTTTCTTGGTAGCGATCATTTAAAGTTCGGTAAAAGTCTTCCTTCAACATATGATCATCCCCGACATACTCCGGGCAAAATTGGGTCTTCGATAAGAAAACGGATTTGAGAGTGTTTAAATCCATTGAACCTTGTCTCAAAGCACGCAACTCCTCTTTAAGCTTAGAAAGATCGGCCGAAGTCCGATATTCCTTGAAAAATTCCGCCTTAAACTCGTCCCATGTGAACTCCATACATTGTTCCTCACCATAGAGTTGGATTTTCGCATCCCACCACAACTTGGCATCACCCCTTAACATACTACTACCATACCTCGTCTTCTTATCGAGAGGGCACTTACTAGTACGAAAGGCCCCCTCCATATCGGAGATCCATCGAGCACTCTTGAGTGGGTCTCGTTCTCCCTCAAAAGTGGGAGGTTGAGCATCCTTGAAGTTTTTGTAGTAAAATCTCGTCTTCCCACATTATCCTCGTGAAGAACAACCTTAACTTGTTCCTTGACTAGATTGACTACTTGCTCGTCAATCGTATCTAAGAACATCTTTTTAACGTCCTCTAGAAACTCTGCCTTTTGACGCTCAAAGATGGCCTCAACCTTGGCCGTGAACTCGGAGTCCTCGCCTTGATCGCCATTATCATGTCCGTTCCTCGTCTTCATTCTAAGAAATGAACGCGGTTAGGAACGCAACACGCATAAATTACATACACCGCCACGATCAATATTCACAATCATATAATTATGCCACCGTTCGTACATCCCATCTAGTTCAATACTTGTTGTACATCACTTGCATGACTTGGCTTGCAACCGTAATAATGGTCGCGAATTATTATTACGCTCACACGCCATGCCGAACTCATGAATACAGCAACTATCTCGCTAGACGTTCAATACAAAACAACATGATTAGTAACAATTTAATCAATACATAGTTACTTCACCTATTCTCTAAGGCACTAACTAAAACCCGAACCGACCGTAATCCTACAAGTCCCGCAACAAATAAGCGCACACAAAAGTCTAAGTCTAGGCGCCTATCTCAAGTCACCTAAATCCCTTAGACCATGCTCTGATACCACTTGTAACGACCCAATCGGTTATCCAACCGAATAATCAAGATAATTTGTTTTTTATACAGGAGGGTGCGCGGCGCGCAACCCTCAATGTGCGCGGCGCGCACAAGGCCAAATCAGTTCTGTCCGAATTTTCCAATTTTCATTTAATGATCTCCCACTTCCCGACACTTTTAGACTAAACGCTTTTCTCAACATTTTATAATATGTTAAACTAACACGTTTCAATAATAAAACAAGTTTTATGACACCGGGCCCACATCGGCCGTTTTACGACTTTCGTACAAAATACAAGTTTTCGACAACATGAGTTTAAGTTCCAAACACAACTACGAGCATGATGTTTGGGGATAAACTACCCAATCCTAAGTCGAAACCAAAAGTAATCCAAGCAAGCATCAAAAGGGGAAATCATCTAATCCCGAGCATACCCTTGCCACGTCCGCCTCCGAACCTAAAAATGTAAACAACGAGAGGGTAAGCTAATGCTTAGTGAATGCAATACTTATACGCATACATACATAATTCAATCACTTGCATACAACTACACAAACAACACAATAAACATTAGCTAACCGCAATAAACGTATAATCGTATGTACAACAAGTCAACACCATTAGCATAGAGATCTCAACAAATAATACGTGCCAACAACAAGATACGTACAATGCTAGTGAAACTTACACACCCCAACATACACAATGTCGACTTTCGACTCGATGGTGGCCGACGAAGAGCGGTAGGTCAAATACGCTAACCACTCACCACCCATCGCATCGCGTACGAGGCCGACGAAGAGCGGTAGGTCAAAATCATTAACCACTCACCACTACGCACCAAGAGGTCGACGAAAAGTGCAACTAAAACGTTAACACTTACCTCGATCACAAGGATGACTGACAAAAAGCAGAACCGCTTACCACCCTACGATAAATGGCCAACGAAGAGCGGATCCCTAAAGGGATAACACTCACCATTTATCCCAACACACATATGTGGCCGATGAAGAGCGATAGGTCAAACATTAATCACTCGCCACATAACCCAACAAACACACGTGACCGACGAAGAGTGATAGGTCAAGCATTAATCACTCGTCACATAACCAAACGCACATATGTAGCCAACGAAGAGTGATAGGTCAACAATTAATCACTCGCTACATAACCAAACACACACATGTGACCAACAAAGAGCGATAGGTCAAACACTAATCACTCGTCACATGTCTCACCTCCAATCGTGGTCGACAAAGAGTTAATCCTTTCGGATATCACTCACCACATATCACAACCAAATATAGCCAACGAAGAGCTATCCATACGGATATCACTCACTATATTTTCTAACCCAATTGTGATCCCCGAAAAGTGAATCCTAACGGATGTCACTTACCACGCCGCATACAAGTAACCAAATTATATACATACACGTATAAATATTCCACTCACCTCGGTTACTTGAAGAGCCAATCCCGCTTGAGCTCTTCATCGTCCAAAAGTAAATCACCTAAGTAATTCACAACAATTAAGCTAAAACACTCTAGCTTATACCCAAAACACCAATAAGTTCAATATTGACCCATTTGCACTTACTTCCACTTTCACCAAGTCAATTCTCACCCGAAAACCCCCATAATCACAATCGGCTAGTGACTATGTTCCAACAACTCATTTTACTCGAGGTTTCATCATCAAAACATATTACTTACATTAATTTACACAAAACCCATTTTGACCTAATCTCAAGTCAAAACACCCATTTGCAAGCTTACACAATTAATCACTTATAACCTAAGTTAACTAGTGATATAAACACCTGAACATGATTATCAACTAATCGATTTCATCATCCAACCCAAAACACACCAACAATGGTTATCAACACCATTTACTAGCTTAAACACCCAATTATCCACTAGTGGGTTTACTCAAGAACACCCAAATCAAAACCCCAATTATGAACACTAAATCAAACTATGAAAACTCGGAGTTAGAACTTACCAATACTACCACAACGTAGCCGTGAACGAGATGAACAACTTTAATACCCGAGCTTTGGTGAGAATCCAACTCCTTCTCCTCCAAATCAAGCTTTCTCTCTCTAAGCTCTTTCTCACTCTAGGGTTGGAGGTTGAAGATGAGAGAATGAAGATAAGGTTGTGGACTTGAAAGAGTCCACCAATCTGCCATTTTGTGGCCTAAAACCGACCCCCAAGTGAAAAGACCAGTATGCCCCTCATTTAACTTTAAATAAAAAGCAAGAAGCTGTCACCAGGTATAGTGCGCGGCACGCACCACTGCTTGTGTGCAGCACGCACAAGCTCAAACACAGTCTGTCAGCTTCTGTTTAACTCAGTTTGATTAATCGACATTTATGCACCCTGTACACTTGGGTTTTGGGTCTTACACAGGCTCAGGCCTGTGTTAATTGTACCAACCCGCAACCCACTGAAGAATATCAAGTTGAGTACGAAAACCCTGACGGTTCAGTCTGTTACGTTCAATACCCAGCTCGTCAACCAAATCCCGGATTCAATCAACAACCTAGGGTTAACCAATTTCAATGAAGCAACCAGCCTTTTTGTATCGCTACCCACCTTATCCAGCCCAACAATCTCAACTGTCCTACGATCAACCACTTCCACTCACTGGTCCGCCAGTCGAGGAAAATTCCCCAACCACCTAAATCACAAAAGTAAACAACCCCACTCTCAGAGTTGATGACCAGTTGACTCAGTTCATACAAGGACATCAACAGCTAAATCAGAGAACTGCATCCAGATAAGACCAGACGAAGATACTAATGAGAAATCAATTGGCTCTCCTCAAAAGTCCAGAGACGCAGCTCAGACAGTTATCACAACGCCTTGAAACCCGAACACAAGGAAGGTTACCGAGTAATACTATCCAAAATCCCCACATAGATTAAGCTAAGCAAATGGATTCCGTAATCCCAGAGGAAGAACCACGGAGAAGGTCAGCTAGGCTCAAGAACAAATCAACATATACTAAGAAGCTGCCCACTGCAACTCCAGTTCGTGTACCCTACCCTGGAAGGCTACAGGAGGAACCATTCAAGCTTGATTCCTTCAAACTCGATGGAAGATTCCTGGACACCATGTCCAAAGTTCCAAACCAGAAGAGATATATTCGAAGGCTTCTCTCTACTAAGGAGATGATACCAGATTCTAACAAAATTCCACTAATTGAAGAATGCTCAGCATTACTCAGAAACTCTCTACCGCAGAAACTAGGAGACACGGGCCGATTCATTTTCCCGTGTTCGATCTACCAATCTGGAACCATTCATGTGCTAGCAGATTTAGGAACAAGTATCAACCTAATCCCCTACTCTCTCTTCAAGAGATTAGAGTTAGAGACATGTCACCAAATAAAATGATAATCCAACTTGCCGATCACACAATTCGATATCTTAACGGCATAGTTGAGAAAGTCTTGGTGAAAGTCGAAAAATTCTTGTATCCTTCGGATTTCGTAGTGATGGAAGAACTACACACCAGTAGTGTTAGGAAGACCTGTCATGAATACGGCTAGGACTGTCATTGATGTGTACAATTAAACCTTGATCTTGCGATCACATGTGGAGAGCGTTACCTTCAAAATTGACCGACCTACCGATCTTTCTGGACAGACAGAGATGTTTGCTATTTCCACCAGACGAATCACTTTTGATAATGAGTCTTCACCACCAGCCAATGATATCGAAATGGGTGTCGAATCATAATCTACAGACGACCCAGAAATGGAAGAAGAGGATCCCAGCGAAGAAATTGAGGAAGAGGAAGAATGTGAAGAGGAAGAGGCAATGGAAGACGTAAAAGAAACTGCGATAATACCCTCTCTAAGCATAAAGAGTCATGAAGAATTAATGAGGCTTGAGACGGAAGATCACAGTTTAATCGCATCGCGTACGTGGCCGACGAAGAGCGGTAGGTCAAAATCATTATCCACTCACCACTACGCACCATGAGGCCGACGAAAAGTGCAACCAAAACCTTAACACTTACCTCAATCACAAAGATGACCGACGAAAAGCGAAACCGCTTACCACCCTACGATAAGTAGCCAACGAAGAGCGGATCCCTAAACGGATAACACTCACCACTTATCCCAACACACATATGTGGCCGACGAAGAGCGATAGGTCAAACATTAATCACTCGCCACATAACCCAACAAACACATGTGACCGACGAAGAGTGATAGGCCAAGCATTAATCACTCGTCACATAACCAAACGCACACATGTAGCCGACGAAGAGTGATAGGTCAACAATTAATCACTCGCTACATAACCAAACACACACATGTGACCAACGAAGAGCAATAGGTCAAACATTAATCACTCGTCACATGCCTCACCTCCAATCGTGGTCAACAAAGAGTTAATCCTTCCAGATATCACTCACCACATATCACAACCAAATATAGCCAACGAAGAGCTATCCATATGGATATCACTCACTATATTTTCCAACCCAATTGTGGTCCTCGAAAAGTGAATCCTAACGGATGTCACTTACCACGCCGCACACAAGCAACCAAATTATATACATAAACGTATAAATATTCCACTCACCTCGGTTACTTGAAGAGCCAATCCCGCTTGAAATCTTAATCGTCCAAAAGTAAATCACCTAAGTAATTCACAACAATTAAGCTAAAACACTCTAGCTTATACCCAAAACACCAATAAGTGCAATATTGACCCATTTGCACTTACTTCCACTTTGACCAAGTTAATTCTCACCCGAAAACCCCCATAATCACAATCGGCTAGTGACTATGTTCCAACAACTCATTTTACTCGAGGTTTCATCATCAAAATATATTACTTACATTAATTTACACAAAATCCATTTTGACCTAATCTCAAGTCAAAACACCCGTTTGCAAGCTTACACAATTAATCACTTATAACTTAAGTTAACTAGTGATATAAACACCCGAACATGATTATCAACTAATCAATTTCATCATCCAACCCAAAAACCACCAACAATGGTTATCAACACCATTTACTAGCTCAAACACCCAATTATCCACTAGTGGGTTTACTCAAGAACACCCAAATCAAAACCCCAATTATGAACACTAAATCAAACTATGAAAACTCAGAGTTAGAACTTACCAATACTACTACAACGTAGCCATGAACGAGATGAACAACTTTAATACCCGAGCTTTGGTGAGAATCCAACTCCTTCTCCTCCAAATCAAGCTTTCTCTCTCTAAGCTCTTTCTCACTCTAGGTTTGGAGGTTGAAGATGAGAGAATGAATATAAGGTTGTGGACTTGAAAGAGTCCACCAATCTGCCATTTTGTGGCCTAAAACCGAGCCCCAAGTGAAAAGACCAGTATGCCCCTCATTTAACTTTAAATAAAAAGCAAGAAGCTGTCACCAGGTATAGTGCGCGGCACGCACCACTGCTTGTGTGCAGCACGCACAAGCTCAAACACAGTCTGTCAGCTTCTGTTTAACTCAGTTTGATTAATCGACATTTATGCACCCTGTACACTTGGGTTTTGGGTCTTACACAGGCTCAGGCCTGTGTTAATTGTACCAACCCGCAACCCACTGAAGAATATCAAGTTGAGTACGAAAACCCTGACGGTTCAGTCTGTTACGTTCAATACCCAGCTCGTCAACCAAATCCCGGATTCAATCAACAACCTAGGGTTAACCAATTTCAATGAAGCAACCAGCCTTTTTGTATCGCTACCCACCTTATCCAGCCCAACAATCTCAATTGTCATACGATCAACCACTTCAACTCACTGGTCCGCCAGTCGAGGAAAATTCCCCAACCACCCAAATCACAAAAGTAAACAAACCCACTCTCGGAGTTGATGACCAGTTGACTCAGTTCATACAAGGACATCAACAGCTAAATCAGAGAACTGCATCCAGACAAGACCAGACGGAGATACTAATGAGAAATCAATTGGCTCTCCTCAAAAGTCCAGAGACGCAGCTCAGACAGTTATCACAACACCTTGAAACCCGAACACAAGGAAGGTTACCGAGTAATACTATCCAAAATCCCTACATAGAGGAAGCTAAGCAAATGGATTCCGTAATCCCAGAGGAAGAACCACGAAGAAGGTCAGCTAGGCTCAAGAACAAATCAACATATACTCAGAAGCTGCCCACTGCAACTCCAGTTCGTGTACCCTACCCTGGAAGGCTACAGGAGGAACCATTCAAGCTTGATTCCTTCAAACTCGATGGAAGATTTCTGGACACCATGTCCAAAGTTCCAAACCAGAAGAGATATATTGGAAGGCTTCTCTCTACTAAGGAGAGGATACCAGATTCTAACAAAATTCCACTAAGTGAAGAATGCTCAGCATTACTCAGAAACTCTCTACCGCAAAAACTAGGAGACACGGGCCGATTCATTTTCCCTTGTTCGATCTACCAATCTGGAACCATTCATGTGCTAGCAGATTTAGGAACAAGTATCAACCTAATCCCCTACTCTCTCTTTAAGAGATTAGAGTTAGGAGACCTGTCACCAACTAAAATGACAATCCAACTTGCCGATCACACAATTCGATATCTTAACGGCATAGTTGAGAACGTCTTGGTGAAAGTTGACAAATTCTTGTATCCTTCGGATTTCGTAGTGATGGAAGAACTACACACACCAGTAGTGTTAGGAAGACCTTTCATGAATACGGCTAGGAATGTCATTGATGTGTACAATTAAACCTTGATCTTGCGATCACATGGGGAGAGCGTTACCTTCAAAATTGACCGACCTACCGATCTTTCTGGACAGGCAGAGATGTTTGCTATTTCCACCAGACGGATCATTTTCGATAATGAGTCTTCACCACTAGCCGATGATATCGAAATGGGTGTCGAATCATAATCTGCAGATGACCCAGAAATGGAAGAAGAGGATCCCAGCGAAGAAATTGAGGAAGAGGAAGAATGTGAAGAGGAAGAGGCAATGGAAGAAGTAAAAGAAACTTCGATAATACCCTCTCTAAGCATAAAGCGTCATGAAGAATTAATGAGGCTTGAGACGGAAGATCACAGTTTAATTATTCATTTCAAGAAAAAGACTGATAAGGTTGAGGTTAAAGATATAGAAATTGACCCTGCGAGTATCAAAGTGGAGAACCCGAATACTGAAGAAGCTCGTTCATCAGAGGAATTCTCAGAAGAACATTATACTGATGATAACGAGGAAGAGCAACATGCAGACATTATGGATACTCACACTCTCCAACCGAACCATATCAAGGGGAGCCGGACTCTTCTTCAAATCGGATTCCGATCATATCTACACACGCCGACATGATAACTTTCATCAATGACACCAATGAATTTGTAGATATTCTCGAAGCCATCCGTAAATCAACAATTGATTTCACTCTACGCTTAATGGAATGAATCATGGCTATCCGAGAAGAATACAACCTCTATCTCCAAAGAGAAAACAATGATGTTGAAATCCTAGAAGAACGCATTTAAGACTTTATCAATACCCTTCACGATCATATCTACCGCGAAGAAAGGCAACGAGAGCACAATTCAGTAGTCCGCACTATTCTTGAGACAAGATTTTGTCAAGATCAGAAGGTCATTTACTCTAAGGTTTACAACGCCTTAGCAGGATCTGAAGTTCCTTTCTCAGCAAACCAACGAGCACTACTAACTCTCATCCGGAAGCAAATGGATCTTTCCACCGAACGCCCGACTTATCACTCTGATTTGCAAATGATCGAGGATATTCACAACTTTTTCGCTTTCTTGGAAAAAGATAATTTTGAAAGCACACCAGACAGGCTAGTGATTTATGTAATAATTAATCACCACGATGATCTGATTATCAAAGAGTTACGAGATGTAGTTACAGAAGAAGTAAGATGCAACAATCCGTTCTCTCATCTTGAACAAGACCGAGTCAACATTGCCACCTACGTTACGAAACAGATAGCACATATCTTCCATGAATCCACGGATCCGAGTTTTACATTTAAAGCCGGATGTCGGGAGATATACTCAAAGACGGTGACATTAATGCTCGGGTCAGGATTACTTTTTACTTGTTTTCAGCTTCGCCTTCTGACCAATCTGTGCAAAGATACAGACTCTTACTATGGAGATCACCATTTCGAAGATTTCAAAATACTGAAGATACAGTTTCTAACACTATTTGAAGACCTCCAAAATGAGCATCCTATCAGAGAGATAATCACCACCAGCACCACCTTTATGATTGACATTCATGGATCAACCAGCAGAGCCATGGATCATATTCTCATCGGACTTCAAGATTTATCATGAGCTGAAACTGCACACTACCTATCTTTCAGAAGATCTTCAAGAGAAGTACCGGATCTTCTACCACTTTTGGTCCGACACTTCCTCAGGATTTACCCACCAAGACTCACATTCCCTCGAGAAGACCAAGATCACAACTACCAGCAAGGAATGTTTGCTTTCTCAGCATCACTATGGTCGAGCCAACGACCTTAAATAAAAGCGCTTCTCGGGAGGCAACCCGTGCAATAAAGTAGAGTAGAAGAATAAAGGATGACAAATGAGCCGATCAATAAAGGACGTAAGGATTGAAAGTCAGCCAGTATCTTCACAAGCAACATCTGCTAGGGGTATGAATTAATTAATATTTAATTAATAAATATTTATAATAAATATTTAATTATTAATTAACTAATTAAAGCTTGTGATAAGAATAACATTATTAACTTCTTATGACATGATTTAGTTATTAAAAATACTTATGATATAATAATTTAATTAAAAGAACTTATGTTATCATTAATATTTTTATTTATTAATTTAAATTACTTATATTATAACTAATATTTCATCATTAATTAAATACATATGTATTATATATTCATATCATCGAAACTTACTATAACTTAATTAAATTCATTTAAATTAATTAAACTTATAATATAACTTATATTATATCAAATAATATTAAAATGGGTAATATTGAAATTTGGTATGCATTAAATATCAAAGTTGACTTAAGTTGACTGGAGTTGACTTTAAGTTGACTTTTTGGTTGACTTTTTCATTTGACTTCGGTTTACTTGAGTTGACTTTCTAAATAAGGAAACTTCCTAAATAAGAAAACTTTCTAAAAATAGAAACTTTCTAAAAATATAATCTTTCCTAAAATAGAAACTTACTAAAAAGGAAACTTACTAAAAATAGAAAGTGCGCGTAATACTTCAACTTACTCAAATCTTTTGATACCGAATTCTAAATCCACTTCAAGCATTAGGACTGTCATACTATGACCCGACCTAAGATATATTCTGACCTACTTTATTATTTAGGTTGGAGTTTAGATCACTCTTGATCTACTTTATTCGTGTACTTGTTAACTCTTCAGTGCATTCTAAGGTGAGTTATAGTCCCACCTTTTTCTACTGTTTTAAATCTTTTTGGGATGAGAATACATGCTTTTAGTTTTACATATTAGACACAAGTAATCAAAAATGGTAAATTATTCATTTGTGAGTTGAACAAAAATATACCTTAGCTTGGTAACTTGTAGCTACGGGCTCTGTACCATAGGCGCGAATCCTATTGATAGATCTATCGGGCCTGACTGCCCCATTCCTTGCTAGTCGCGCTAGTCTTCAAGGGAATGTTTAGTCCTTCATTAGAAGATACACCTGTTCAGTGTATGATCCATACAAGGGTAGATAAACCGAGTTAAGTTGGGTTACCCGGTGCTCACGGGATAAATGTAATAATATTTTAAGACGTTTCTCAACATTTAATCTTGTGGTCTAATTTAATTCAAGTTGTTCTATTAAACCTATATCTCACCAACATTTTTATGTTAAGCTTTACTCGCATGTTCTATTCTCAGGTACCTAGATATTGCTTCCGCTGTTGATAGAGGTCATGACCGTGCTTTTGGGACCGATGATAACGAGCTGCGTCAATAGCGATTTGACGGGTCGTTATACACGATCTGACCTGATGTCAACCGTGAATCTAACCGTGTAACTTATGTTTTCCTTTTAAGCTTTATTTGGTTTTGGTCTTTTGCTAGAGTAAGTGTGGATTAGTGAACTTACGCTTGCTACCTTAGGAAGTAAAAAATGGATTTAGGCCCCGATATTAAAAAAATAAATCACTTGGTCCTCTTCTGAGAACCATTCTGCCAACCTTGTTACACTATAAACAAAACCGACTTTTTGAGCGATATCAGTCCTTTGTCGTATCTTTGATGAAAGAGGGTCTTACTAAAGTGCCAGTATGGGTGAAGTTCTTTGATTTTTTAACAGATTTATGGAAGAAGGCCTTAGTGTTATTGCGTCTAAATTTGGAAAATCGGAGATTCTTGATTCTTACACGAATACCGTGTGTATCGAAGCATGGGGTATTCCGAATATGCAAGGGCAATGATTGAAGTTTCTGTGAAATGCGAGCTACGAGAAAGCTTGAAGGTGGCTACTTCAAATGTGAATGGAGGTAGTAAAACCATTGATATAGTGACAACTGAATATGAGTGGAAATTGCCACATTGCTCTTGTTGCCGTGTCTTCAGCCACAAGGACCCAATGTCCCATGTGACGATCCGGAAATTTTCGACCAAATTTAAACTTAATCTTTATATAGTTTCGACACGATAAGCAAATTCTATTAAACCAAGTTTCAAAATTTTTGTACTGTTTCATGAAATCATTTGACCTTCGACCAGTTCCGACGATTCACGAACAATTAATTGTAACTTTATATGTATATATATATAATAATTGAAAACATAATTTTAAATATTGTATGTTGTTGTTACTAAAATTTATTTATCTAAAGTAAAATAAAAATAGGATATTATAATGATTATTATTTAAAAAGTATCTATATATATAAATAAAGTGTATTGAATATATATGTTTATAGTTTCGAATTTATTTGGAAAATGATTGTAACGCTCAATTGTCATTCGATCGATAATAAGTAAGTTAAAATCAAACTTATATTATTTTAAAATAAACTGTGATTCGAAAATGAGATTTACAAATTATAGACTTATTAAAAATGTATTTAGGAACTATTTGTTGAATTTTAAAACTTTTTATATTTTACTTGGGATTGGGAGTGAATAATTAATGTAATTTTTATTTAATAATTAAGAATTAAATTTTATACCATAATGACCAAAATAAATAAATATAGTTAATCTAAAAATTTAGGATCTTTCCGAAGACTTTTATCCGCTACTAATTAACAATGGAGTACGAAGCCCAGTCCGTGATATAGTGTCGGTAGTTTTATAGTTACATATACCCGTGATATCTTGAATGATGAATTGATTTACTGTGTAACACTGTGTAAGATTGAACTACTATTATTAATTGATTTTTTTGTTTTTGTTTCTTCCTCTCATTCCAACTTTTAGAGAAGTATATATAAACATACATATACAATTCATACAGACACAAAAACCATCTATCAAACCAACGACCTCCTTCTACCTTGATTACCCTTATCACTTCCGGTCACCATCTTCAACTTCCATGATCACCTCCATCATCACCCAACGATTGAACCACCATTTATATATATATATATATATATATATATATATATATATATATATATATATATATATATATATATTTGTTTCTTCTTTCGCTGAATCCGCAACACATGGCTGCTGTTACTTCTGTTTTTGGACAGCCATAGATCATTCCTGGTTGCAGGCCGAACAAACACCCAACACAACAATCTTCATCACTAAACCACCATCATCGAACACCTTCACTTTCGTAAACCACCACCTTCATTATCTATCACCACCTCCTTCAACTACTAACACCATAGAACTGTCATCAAACCACTACAACCATCTCTTTCTATCTCTTATTTTCTGCTCTACAGCCACCATGCTATTAGATGCTACCATACTGTTATCATTGCTGCTACTACTATAATACAATTCCTGTTGTACGAATGCAACGAGAACGATGGAGATAAAAGTTTTGATAATGATAAGGTTGTATATAGCGAGTTGAATAACAAAGATGATAATCACGAAGTTGGGGATTCTGGTGATACGTGTATACCTATTTTCCAAACAATCATGGCAATAGGATATAGCCAATTAAATATGATAATGAATCGAATTTTTTATTGTGGCTATTTTATTTATCTCTTGTGGCCGACAGCAACTTGTGGGTGACATGTTAGTGTAATTGGTTCGTGACAATGACAGAAAATATTAGGAACCGTAAACCCTATTCTGGTTGTAAATGATTGCAACATGGATTGGGCTATTTAGTTACTAACTTGGCCAATTATGGTTCGAATCTCTTGGTCCAGTAAAGCCCAAAGGTGTGTACAAATATGTTTTGAGCTGTAAGAATATATAGTCCATCTACTTCTGTCTTTTGTTTCTGCTATACGAAACCCATATCACCAAGATCTCGGATCTCTTACCTCCACCGTTAATCAAATAATGATAGATTATAATGATGTTTAAATGATATTTGAGCTGCACTATTACGGGTTTCTGTTTCTTAATTCACATATCAATCATATGAAGATTGGGCTTGGCTAATATATCTTGGGCTTCAAGATCCATTAATTAAATATTAGGCTGTAAATGATTAGCCTTATACTGTGATCCGTGATGGTAGTGATAGCAAACATAAACTATAGGATTGATAATGATGTGATGATCTATTCGTTTAAGATATGATATAACGAACGATGATGATGTATTATGGAGTCACTGTTATGATAATAAAATGATTAGGATTAAGATTATGATTATGATTAAATTAATAATGATGATTCTGTTTGCACGATTAGGTTGTGTTGGTGATAATGATTACTATGTTTATGGTAGTGATGTGATGAAGAATAAATGATTTTTGGAAGAAGATGAAAACGGATAGATATATTAGATATATAGATAAAGGTTGGATATTAAATCAGAAAAACAGCAGAGGGATCAATGGTTAGGGAGTGTTTGGTGTTAAGCGAGAGGTCTCGGGTTCGAGCCCGGACTCGGGCATTTTTTTTAGAAAAAGGAAGAAGAACGATACAGAAGTAACGGTTAAAAACAATTTAATTTGGGTGTTATTTCGGAATTGAAACATATACCGTAATTGGTAAGGATGTTATCGGGTTAGCGGGACGTCGCGGGTTCAAACCCGGGCTTGGGCATGTATTTTTGGAAAAGCTTTTAAGGTAGTAATACATCTCTTATTATTATTATTATTATTATTATTATTATTATTATTATTATTATTATTATTATTATTATTATTATTATTATTATTATTATTATTATTATTATTATTATTATTATTATTATTATTATTATTATTATTATTATTATTATTATTATTATTATAGTATCATTATTATTATTATTATTATTATTATTATTATTATTATTATTATTATTATTATTATTATTATTATTATTGTTATTATTATTATTAATGTAACTTATGATATTATCATTTCACTAGTGTTAACACTTAAAAATTATTAGTATTATCATTACTAATATTATTATTATTAGTACTATTATTACTACTAGTATTATTATTATTATTATTATTATTATTATTATTATTATTATTATTATTATTATTATTATTATAAATATTATCATTTATATTATTATTATAAATTTTCATTATAGATATTGTTACTACTAAAAGTTATTATCATTAATATTATTTTTACTAAAATTATCTTTTTGTAATCCTTGAAAACTATCATTTTTATTATTATCAGTAATATCTATATTATTATTACTAAAATAATTATAATTATGAAAATAAAAGTTTAAAAGATATAGTTAAGATTATAAGTATAAAAATTGAAGGTTATATATATAAAGATATATTTAATATACACAACTTAATTATATTAAAATTATTATGTAAAAAAAATGAAAATATATAAAATGAAATTTATAAATTAATAAATACAACAATTATATCACTAATAATAATATATATTTGTTCGATTACAAGTATATGTTTTAATATATATATATATATATATATATATATATATATATATATATATATATATATATATATATATATATATATATATATATATATATATGAATGATATAGGTTCGTGAATCCGAGGCCAACCCTACATTTGTTCAATGTCGTCATATGTATTTTTACTACAAAATACAATATTGTGAGTTTTATTTGCTCCCTTTTTAAATGTTTTTGCAATATATATTTTTGGGACTGAGAATACATGCGCTGCTTTTATAAATGTTTTACGAAATAGACACAAGTAATCGAAACTACATTCTATGGTTGGATTATCGAATCGAATATGCCCCTTTTTAGCTTGGTAGCCTAAGAATTGGTGTTTATTATAATTGCCACCAATTGACGCGAATCCTAAAGATAGATCTATGGACACTAACAAGCCCCAGTCAGAGAATTTGAACTGCTTTAGTACTTCGATTTATCATGTCCGATGTGAGTCCCGGAATGATGGGAATATTCTATATGCATCCTGTTAAGGTCGGTTACCAGGTGTTCACCATATGAATGAATTTTAATTCGCGGGTTACGCGTGACAATATATGAAATCTTGTGGTCTATTAAAATGATGGAAATGAATGATTATGATAAACTAATGAACTCACCAACCTTTTGGTTGACACTTTAAAGCATGTTTATTCTCAGGTATTAAGGAATCCGCTGTGCATTTGCTCATTTTAGAGATATTACTTGGAGTCATTCATGACATATTTCAAAAGACGTTGCATTCGAGTCGTTGAGTTCATCAAGATTATTATTAAGTCAACTATAGTTGGATATATTATGAAATGGTATGCATGCCGTCAACTTTCGATGTAATGAAAGTTTGTCTTTTAAAAACGAATGCAATGTTTGTAAAGTGTATCATATAGAGGTCAAGTACCTCGCGATGTAACCAAATGTTATTGTATTCGTCCAGATGGATTGGGACGGGTCGTCTCATCCCAAGCAGGTTTACGTGGTTGTTGCTAAGGATGTTTCTGGTGATGATGGATTAGAACTGATTACAAGTCAGAAGGAAATAGGAGGGCAAGGAAAGCAGGTTAAAAAAAAGGGTGTGGTGATTGGAAAGGAAAAACGAAATTTGTCTGTCGATCTAAACAACTTGCACAACAACTTAAACAAAAAGATAATATTTCTTCAAGGAGTGGTCCAAGTAAGCAGGCTGGTCAGGTTCACGTGGTTAATAAATTCGAGGCTCTCCAAAATGTTGATGATGAAAACGATCAAATGTCCTATTTTAAAGTAGTTGATACAACAAGTGATGTGGGGGAACAAGATAATGAGATTGCACAATTTGTTATTGGAAAAGAAAATACGGAGGGAGCAAGCAATCTCGTTATATATAGATAGTTTCCAATGATAAGTCTTGCATCATGAAATATTTGGGGGCTAAATCTTATCCCCAAGCAGAATGTGGTTCTTGTCTTTGTTTAGTTGTGTCGTCAGCTTTTTTGATTTTGTTAGTCCTGTTCGTTTCACTTTGTAGGTTCTAGCTAGAGGTGTAAACGAGCCTAGCTGAGCCCGAGCTTGGTAGTGTTCGAGCTCGGCTCGACTGGTTTTCAAAAAGCTCGAGCTCGAGCTCGGCTCGAGTCAAGCCTTAATTTTTAAGCTCGAGATCGGCTCGTAACACACGTTAAAAGCTCGAGCTCGGCTCATGATCGGCTCGTTTTCTCTAAAAAAAGAAAACTTAAACAAGCTTTAGCTCGAATAAATCTCGGCTTGTTAAGAAAAATTCAAGCTCGTTAATCTGAAGCGTTTTCATTCAAATTCAAATTATATCAAATCTCAAACATCCACTTCCAAAAAAGGGAAGTGTAAACAGCAGTACAAAAAATACACATAATCAAACATTTCTATCATAAATCTACAACAAACATTTAGAAAAAAAAATGTAATACAACGTCATAAGAATACATATAAGCCATGAAAGTTTAACCATGCTAAGCCTGAAATAAACATCTCAAAAGAAGATCAAAATCCCATATCTGCCTCGGGTGGAAAGTTCAACCTTTAGTTTTCTGGTATTGTTTGCGTTGCGAACGAATAACCAAGTGCCACTTATAGATTGTCGTGGTTCCCCACATGTCCTTTGGGTCATGAGATATGGAGAGGTCACGAGTTCGATCCTTAGAGATGACATGATTTTCTTTAAACCAATTGAACACCAATAATGGTGGTATATATTGACCCTATATGGAGGTTTTATCGGATTCGTTCACGGACCTCTACTCAGAACACTGCTCGAACGGATGTGTTCCCGAGTTCCATCGATCGGGTTCGGATTTCTACCTGAACGTGTGTTACATGAAAATGATGAGGGTCGTTGAAATAAATAATCTACTGATGTTAAAAAATAGCCGTTAAAACAAAAATTTAGATGGTTAAAGGAAAAACGTAGACAATAAACAAAACTTTGGAATGAATGCAACTATACTATGTTTATGATACAACATTACCTACTAAGTTATTTTGTACTGTAAATTATAATGGAACCTGCAAATTCAAGTTTTATACACGTTATATTTGAACTAGGATCACGTATGAAATTTGCGGCTAATTTATTTGATGCAATAATGGTTGTAGAAGTTAAAAGCACACGTTACTACAAGGGGTAAGATTTTATTTTGACATCTACATGGCATATTTTTGACGGATCTAACGGGCCGTTAATTTTCACGAAATTCAAGTCTTAGTATTTTGTGTCGAGTCTAAGTAAACATTTGAAGTGAAACATAAAAATAATTTTATTCTATCTCCTACTTTATGTATTTTGGAAACAAAATAAAATAAAAATATAAATAAAACATAATTATTCTAATTAATATTAATATTAATATTAATTATTAATATTAATTAATACTAATACTTACATACTAAAAGTGGTGGCATTTTCCGTCGTTTCAGTTATATCGGATTGTCGTTTTAAGTTTGCGTTCACATTACAAACGGTCCCTCAAATTCGACTATATTTACACAACGGCTCCTGAAGTTTACACTTTTTAGGGGTAAAAAGTGTAAATATATAATTTTATTAAAATAAAAAAACTAATTCCACCCGAATTTATAACTGGTCCTATCTACTCGCTCGGTGCGAGTTAAATTTTTCTGAAACCACCGTTCAACTCGAAAAAATCTTACAAACCCAACGGGACTAAGTATAAGCGAAACGAACACTTTTTAAAAAATGCTAAACACAACGACAGCCCGTAACTTTCTGTTCGCCGCAAGTTAAATTTTTCCGACAGCACCTTTACACTTGAAAAAATTTATTGAACAAAACAAAACTAACTATGTTCGAAACAGATACTTTTAAAAAACGATTAACACAACGACATCCAAAACGGCGCTAAACACATGTGTAACATCCCGCCTTTTTCCGGTTACTTTCCGTTTAACTATTTTAAAGTCCGTAATATATTTATAACATCTTTCGTTAATACGCGTTTTAAATTATCTCGATTAGGTAATTCACGCACCCGATTCAAACTTGAGGGACTAAACTTGCCAAAATTCCAAAATGGTGACTAGGTCAAAGGAGTCAAACTCCTCTCATCCATTCATTTCATCTTCTCCATCTTTCTTCTTCTTCTTTTTCTCTCAAAAACACCAACAAGAATTCATCATCTAAATTCGGATTAGGAAGTTAGCAACAAAACAAATTACAAATTCGTGATCCTTGCATCTTCCTCTTCGATTCCATACCGATTTCATTATGTAGTGACCCGAACTTTTCCATGTTTATATATATTAATTGAGATTGATATTTACATGATTAAATGTTTCCAACATGTTAAGCAATCAAACTTGTTAAGACTTGATTAATTAAAATATGTTTCATATAGACAATTGACCACCCAAGTTGACCGGTGATTCACGAACGTTAAAACTTGTAAAAACTATATGATGACATATATATGGATATATATATAGTTAACATGATACTATGATAAGTAAATATATCATTAAGTATATTAACAATGAACTACATATGTAAAAACAAGACTACTAACTTAATGATTTTTAAACGAGACATATATGTAACGATTATCGTTGTAAAGACATTTAACGTATATATATCATATTAAGAGATATTCATACATGATAATATAATAATTTAAAATCTCATTTGATATTATAAACATTGGGTTAACAACATTTAACAAGATCGTTAACCTAAAGGTTTCAAAACAACACTTACATGTAACGACTAACGATGACTTAACGACTCAGTTAAAATGTATATACATGTAGTGTTTTAATATGTATTCATACACTTTTGAAAGACTTCAAGACACTTATCAAAATACTTCTACTTAACAAAAATGCTTACAATTACATCCTCGTTCAGTTTCATCAACAATTCTACTCGTATGCACCCGTATTCGTACTCGTACAATACACAGCTTTTAGATGTATGTACTATTGGTATATACACTCCAATGATCAACTCTTAGCAGCCCATGTGAGTCACCTAACACATGTGGGAACCATCATTTGGCAACTAGCATGAAATATCTCATAAAATTACAAAAATATGAGTAATCATTCATGACTTATTTACATGAAAACAAAATTACATATCCTTTATATCTAATCCATACACCAACGACCAAAAACACCTACAAACACTTTCATTCTTCAATTTTCTTCATCTAATTGATCTCTCTCAAGTTCTATCTTCAAGTTCTAAGTGTTCTTCATATATTTTACAAGTTCTAGTTACATAAAATCAAGAATACTTTCAAGTTTGCCAGCTCACTTCCAATCTTTTAAGGTGATCATCCAACCTCAAGAAATCTTTGTTTCTTATAGTAGGTTATCATTCTTATACAAGGTAATAATCATATTCAAACTTTGGTTCAATTTCTATAACTATAACAATCTTATTTCAAGTGATGATCTTACTTGAACTTGTTTTCGTGTCATGATTCTGCTTCAAGAACTTCGAGCCATCCAAGGATCCGTTGAAGCTAGATCTATTTTTCTCTTTTCCAGTAGGTTTATCCAAGGAACTTAAGGTAGTAATGATGTTCATAACATCATTCGATTCATACATATAAAGCTATCTTATTCGAAGGTTTAAACTTGTAATCACTAGAACATAGTTTAGTTAATTCTAAACTTGTTCGCAAACAAAAGTTAATCCTTCTAACTTGACTTTTAAAATCAACTAAACACATGTTCTATATCTATATGATATGCTAACTTAATGATTTAAAACCTGGAAACACGAAAAACACCGTAAAACCGGATTTACGCCGTCGTAGTAACACCGCGGGCTGTTTTGGGTTAGTTAATTAAAAACTATGATAAACTTTGATTTAAAAGTTGTTATTCTGAGAAAATGATTTTTACTATGAACATGAAACTATATCCAAAAATTATGGTTAAACTCAAAATGGAAGTATGTTTTCTAAAATGGTCATCTAGACGTCGTTCTTTCGACTGAAATGACTACCTTTACAAAAACGACTTGTAACTTATTTTTCTGACTATAAACCTATACTTTTTCTGTTTATATTCATAAAATAGAGTTCAATATGAAACCATAGCAATTTGATTCACTCAAAACGGATTTAAAATGAAGAAGTTATGGGTAAAACAAGATTGGATAATTTTTCTCATTTTAGCTACGTGAAAATTGGTAACAAATCTATTCCAACCATAACTTAATCAACTTGTATTGTATATTATATAATCTTGAGATACCATAGACACGTATACAATGTTTCGACCTATCATGTCGACACATCTATATATATTTCGGAACAACCATAGACACTCTATATGTGAATGTTGGAGTTAGCTATACAGGGTTGAGGTTGATTCCAAAATATATATAGTTTGAGTTGTGATCAATACTGAGATACGTATACACTGGGTCGTGGATTGATTCAAGATAATATTTATCGATTTATTTCTGTACATCTAACTGTGGACAACTAGTTGTAGGTTACTAACGAGGACAGCTGACTTAATAAACTTAAAACATCAAAATATATTAAAAGTGTTGTAAATATATTTTGAACATACTTTGATATATATGTATATATTGTTATAGGTTCGTGAATCAACCAGTGGCCAAGTCTTACTTCCCGACGAAGTAAAAATTTGTGAAAGTGAGTTATAGTCCCACTTTTAAAATCTAATATTTTTGGGATGAGAATACATGCAGGTTTTATAAATGATTTACAAAATAGACACAAGTACGTGAAACTACATTCTATGGTTGAATTATCGAAATCGAATATGCCCCTTTTTATTAAGTCTGGTAATCTAAGAATTAGGGAACAGACACCCTAATTGACGCGAATCCTAAAGATAGATCTATTGGGCTTAACAAACCCCATCCAAAGTACCGGATGCTTTAGTACTTTGAAATTTATATCATATCCGAAGGGTGTCCCGGAATGATGGGGATATTCTTATATATGCATCTTGTTAATGTCGGTTACCAGGTGTTCACCATATGAATGATTTTTATCTCTATGTATGGGATGTGTATTGAAATATGAAATCTTGTGGTCTATTGTTACGATTTGATATATATAGGTTAAACCTATAACTCACCAACATTTTTGTTGACGTTTTAAGCATGTTTATTCTCAGGTGATTATTAAGAGCTTCCGCTGTCGCATACTTAAATAAGGACGAGATTTGGAGTCCATGCTTGTATGATATTGTGTAAAAACTGCATTCAAGAAACTTATTTTGTTGTAACATATTTGTATTGTAAACCATTATGTAATGGTCGTGTGTAAACAGGATATTTTAGATTATCATTATTTGATAACCTACGTAAAAGCTTTTTAAACCTTTATTGATGAAATAAAGGTTATGGTTTGTTTTAAAATGAATGCAGTCTTTGAAAAACGTCTCATATAGAGGTCAAAACCTCGCAACGAAATTAATTAATATGGAACGTTTTTAATCAATAAGAACGGGACATTTCAGTTGGTATCCGAGTGTTGGTCTTAGAGAACCAGAATTTTGCATTAGTGTGTCTTATCGAGTTTGTTAGGATGCATTAGTGAGTCTGGACTTCGACCGTGTTTACTTGAAAAATGATTGCTTAACAAATTTTGTTGGAAACTATATATTTTTAACATGTGAATATTATGTGATATATTAATCTCTTAACGCGTTTGATATTATGTGATAGATGTCTACCTCTAGAACAAGTCCAATTGACTCACCTAATAATAATGAAGAGTCAAATGTAAATTGGAATGATTCATGGACTGATTCACAAGTTCCCGAAGAGGAACCGGAAGAAGAGTCGGAACCGGAAGAAGAATCGGAACCGGAAGAAGAATCGAAATCGGATGAAGAAATAGAACCGGTGGGGGAAATAATAAAACGGTTAAGTAAAAGAAAATCCTCAACCAACCGACCAAGGTTAATTATGGTCAATGGTGTTTCCGCCAAGGAAGCAAAATATTGGGAGGATTACCAATTCTCCGATGAATCGGATTCCGACGAGAATTCCGATGATGTTATAGAAATTACCCCAACTGAATTTAAAAAGGCAAAAGAAAATAATAAGGGAATGGGCATAAAAATAGAGAAATCTAATTCCAACCCCGATGAACTTTATATGTATCGTCAACCCCCGAAGTCCTTAAGTTGTAACAATGACCTGGGAGCCTCTAAACCACCCGATTTTTCTAAACCAATGTGGATAACGACGGCTCGTATTAGGGGAACATCATATATCCCTAGAAACTTGGCAAAATGAACCAAAACCGAAGAAGAAGAAACAAGCGAGTCGGAATAAGATAGTTGTATTCGTGTGGTGTAATATATGTAATATAGTGTGCTTATGCTTTATGATATATGTAAAAATTGCTTGTATTAATAAGTATTTTTTTATGAATCTAACTCTTGTCTATTTTACAGTTTAAAAACACAAAATGGATAGATAACGCAATATTTTAAGAGACCTACCCGGAGACATGATTGATGAAATCTTGTCTAGAGTCGGTCAGAATTCCTCGGCACAACTATTTAAGGCGAGATCAGTTTGTAAGACATTCGAAGAACGTTCCAAGAATGTCTTGGTTTATAAGAGACTTTCGTTTGAAAGATGGCGGATATCACATTGGGAAACCCATAAGTTACGATGTGTTTACGTTGACGCATATATTGCGGGGAACCCAAATGCTATTTTACGCAACGGGTTAAGAAATTATTTTGACTCAATATATCCGAATATTGGACTTCGTGATTTAGAAAAAGCGGCTAACATGCAACATAAAGAAGCATGTTATGCTTACGGATTAGTAATGTTCGCTTCTCACCAAAGTGAGAACAAGAACATCGGGCTACAACTATTAAACAAAACGTTTCCACAAGTGACGGAGTCGGTAATTGGGGTAAGAAATGAGGTTTTTAGATTGTTACGGGACTGTTGGACATTACGTAACCCTCGTCCCTTTGACGACGTTACAACACGCTGTCTTATCAACGGCCATAACGGTTATGTTCCACAAGACCAAGGATGGGAAGTAGTCCTAGTAAAACCAGAATGCATGACTTGTTTCTGGACGTATGACTTACGTGTCTTTATTGCCTTTGCTGAACGACTTGTGTACTAGCTAGAATTATCTTCACAACCATCTTGTATCAAATTTATTGTGTGCTATATTTCATGCTATATGTAAAATAAGCTGTATTGTAAGTTTGTAAAATATTGTGAAAAAGTTTGAACGCGAAATATTATTATAATCAGTTTTTCATATAGAATTGTAGTAGTTGAATTGTATATTAGCTACTAAGTATGAACTTAACGGGTAGGTACTACCCGAATTTAAACTTATAAAACGCTAATATGAAGAAAAAGCTTTTATAAATGAGTTTATATTATGCTACGAAATACTATTAACTACTCTTAATATTCTGTATGATTAACTTGTTCCATTTAACTATTTTGAAGGAAATGGCACCGACTACTCGACACACCGTGAATATGAATGAAGAGGAATTCCGTACTTTTCTAGCTTCAAACATAGCCGCAGTACAGGCTGCGCTACATACCAATAATAACCTTGGATCTAGCAGTACATGAAATCGTGTAGGATGCACCTACAAAGAATTCAGTGCCTGCAAACCTTTGGAATTTGATGGAACCGAAGGACCGATCGGATTGAAACGGTGGACCGAGAAGGTTGAATCGGTGTTTGCCATAAGTAAGTGTACTGAAGAGGACAAAGTGAAGTACGCTACGCATACCTTCACAGGTTCTGCGTTAACAGGTGGAATACCTATCTAAAGCAAGTGGGACAAGACGATGCGTACGCACTACCGTGGTCAGCATTCAAGCACTTGATGAACGAGAAGTACCGTCCCAGAACCGAGGTCAATAAGCTCAAGACAGAACTTAGAGGGTTACGAACCCAAGGATTTGATATTACCACGTACGAAAGACGATTCACAGAATTGTGCCTATTGTGTCCGGGAGCATTCGAAGATGAGGAAGAGAAGATCGACGCGTTTGTGAAAGGATTACCGGAAAGAATCCAAGAAGATATAAGTTCACACGAGCCCGCCTCCATACAACAGGCATGTAGAATGGCTCACAAACTAGTGAACCAGATTGAAGAAAGAATTAAAGAACAGACTGCTGAAGAGGCCAATGTGAAGCAAGTCAAAAGAAAGTGGGAGGAAAACGGTGATAAGAATCACCAATACAACAACAACAGCAATTATAACAATAATCGCAACAACTATCCTAACAATCGCAACATCAATCGCAACTACAACAAACGGCCCAACAACAACAACAACAACAACAACAACAACAACAACAACAACAGCAACCACAACAATCATCTTAACAACAATAATAACCGCAACAACAACAACAATCAGAAGCAGCTATGCCAAAGGTGTGAAAAGTATCACTCGGGGTTCTGCACCAAATTTTGCAACAAGTGTAAAAGAAATGGTCATAGCGCGGCGAAGTGTGATGTCTACGGACCAGGGATTAACAGAACGAAAGGAACAAATGGTGTCGGAACGAGTAATGGCGGAGCAAGTAGTGTCGGAGCAAGTTATGCCAATGTAGTTTGTTATAAATGTGGAAAACCGGGCCACATAATTAGAAATTGCCCGAACCAGGAGAACACGAATGGACAAGGCCGCAGAAGAGTTTTCAATATTAATGCGGCAGAGGTACAGGAAGACCCGGAGCTTGTTACAGGTACGTTTCTTATTGACAATAAATCTGCTTACGTTTTATTTGATTCGGGTGCGGATAGAAGCTATATGAGTAGAGATTTTTGTGCTAAATTAAGTTGTCCATTGACGCCTTTGGATAGTAAATTTTTACTCGAATTAGCAAATGGTAAATTAATTTCAGCAGATAATATATGTCGGAATCGAGAAATTAAACTGGTTAGCGAAACATTTAAGATTGATTTGATACCAGTAGAGTTAGGGAGTTTTGATGTGATAATCGGTATGGACTGGTTGAAAGAAGTGAAAGCAGAGATCGTTTGTTACAAAAATGCAATTCGCATTATACGAGAAAAAGGAAAACCCTTAATGGTGTACGGAGAAAAGGGCAACACGAAGCTACATCTTATTAGTAATTTGAAGGCACAAAAACTAATAAGAAAAGGTTGCTATGCTGTTCTAGCACACGTCGAGAAAGTACAAACTGAAGAAAAGAGCATCAATGATGTTCCCATTGCAAAAGAATTTCCCGATGTATTTCCGAAAGAATTACCGGGATTACCCCCACATCGATCCGTTGAATTTCAAATAGATCTTGTACCAGGAGCTGCACCAATAGCTCGTGCTCCTTACAGACTCGCACCCAGCGAGATGAAAGAACTGCAAAGCCAATTACATGAACTTTTAGAGCGTGGTTTCATTCGACCAAGTACATCACCGTGGGGAGCTCCTGTTTTGTTTGTCAAGAAGAAAGATGGTACATTCAGGTTGTGTATCGACTACCGAGAGTTGAACAAACTTACAATCAAGAACCGCTACCCACTACCGAGAATCGACGACTTATTTGATAAACTACAAGGCTCGTCTGTTTATTCAAAGATTGACTTACATTCTGGGTATCATCAAATGCGGGTGAAAGAAGATGATATTCCAAAGACTGCTTTCAGAACACGTTACGGTCATTACGAGTTTATGGTCATGCCGTTTGGTTTAACTAATGCACCAGCTGTGTTCATGGACCTTATGAACCGAGTGTGTGGACCATACCTTGACAAGTTTGTCATTGTTTTCATTGATGACATACTTATTTACTCAAAGAATGACCAAGAACACGGTGAACATTTGAGAAAGGTGTTAGAAGTACTGAGGAAGGAAGAATTGTACGCTAAGTTTTCAAAGTGTGCATTTTGGTTGGAAGAAGTTCAATTCCTCGGTCACATAGTGAACAAAGAAGGTATTAAGGTGGATCCGGCAAAGATAGAAACTGTTGAAAAGTGGGAAACCCCGAAAACTCCGAAACACATACGCCAGTTTTTAGGACTAGCTGGTTACTACAGAAGGTTCATCCAAGACTTTTCCAGAATAGCAAAACCCTTGACTGCATTAACGCATAAAGGGAAGAAATTTGAATGGAAGGATGAACAAGAGAAAGCGTTTCAGTTATTGAAGAAAAAGCTAACTACGGCACCTATATTGTCATTGCCTGAAGGGAATGATGATTTTGTGATTTATTGTGACGCATCAATGCAAGGTCTCGGTTGTGTATTAATGCAACGAACGAAGGTGATTGCTTATGCCTCTAGACAATTGAAGATTCACGAGCAAAATTATACGACGCATGATTTGGAATTAGGCGCGGTTGTTTTTGCATTAAAGACTTGGAGGCACTACTTATATGGGGTCAAAAGTATTATATATACCGACCACAAAAGTCTTCAACACATATTTAATCAGAAACAACTGAATATGAGGCAGCGTAGGTGGATTGAATTATTGAATGATTACGACTTTGAGATTCGTTACCACCCGGGGAAGGCAAATGTGGTAGCCGATGCCTTGAGCAGGAAGGACAGAGAACCCATTCGAGTAAAATCTATGAATATAATGATTCATAATTACCTTACTACTCAAATAAAGGAGGCGCAACAAGGAGTTTTAAAAGAGGGAAATTTAAAGGATGAAATACCCAAAGGATCGGAGAAGCATCTTAATATTCGGGAAGACGGAACCCGGTATAGGGCTGAAAGGATTTGGGTACCAAAATTTGGAGATACGAGAGAAATGGTACTTAGAGAAGCTCATAAAACCTGATACTCAATACATCCTGGAACGGGGAAGATGTACAAGGATCTCAAGAAACATTTTTGGTGGCCGGGTATGAAAGCCGATGTTGCTAAATACGTAGGAGAATGTTTGACGTGTTCTAAGGTCAAAGCTGAGCATCAGAAACCATCAGGTCTACTTCAACAACCCGAAATCCCGGAATGGAAATGGGAAAATATTACCATGGATTTCATCACTAAATTGCCAAGGACTGCAAGTGGTTTTGATACTATTTGGGTAATAGTTGATCGTCTCACCAAATCAGCACACTTCCTGCCAATAAGAGAATATGACAAGATGGAGAAGTTAGCACGACTGTATTTGAAGGAAGTCGTCTCTAGACATGGAATACCAATCTCTATTATCTCTGATAGGGATGGCAGATTTATTTCAAGATTCTGGCAGACATTACAGCAAGCATTAGGAACTCGTCTAGACATGAGTACTGCCTATCATCCACAAACTGATGGGCAGAGTGAAAGGACGATAAAAACGCTTGAAGACATGCTACGAGCATGTGTTATTGATTTCGGAAACAGTTGGGATCGACATCTACCATTAGCAGAATTTTTCTACAACAACAGCTACCATTCAAGCATTGAGATGGCGCCGTTTGAAGCACTTTATGGTAGAAAGTGCAGGTCTCCGATTTGTTGGAGTGAAGTGGGGGATCGACAGATTACGGGTCCGGAGATTATACAAGAAACTACCGAGAAGATCATCCAAATTCAACAACGGTTGAAAACCGCCCAAAGTCGACAAAAGAGCTACGCTGACATTAAAAGAAAAGATATAGAATTTGAAATTGGAGAGATGGTCATGCTTAAAGTTGCACCTTGGAAAGGCGTTGTTCGATTTGGTAAACGAGGGAAATTAAATCCAAGGTATATTGGACCATTCAAGATTATTGATCGTGTCGGACCAGTAGCTTACCGACTTGAGTTACCTCAACAACTCGCGGCTGTACATAACACTTTCCACGTCTCGAATTTGAAGAAATGTTTTGCTAAAGAAGATCTCACTATTCCGTTAGATGAAATCCAAATCAACGAAAAACTCCAATTCATCGAAGAACCCGTTGAAATAATGGATCGTGAGGTTAAAAGACTTAAGAAAAACAAGATACCAATTGTTAAGGTTCGATGGAATGCTCGTAGAGGACCCGAGTTCACCTGGGAGCGTGAAGATCATATGAAGAAGAAATACCCACATCTATTTCCAGAAGATTCGTCAACACCTTCAACAGCTTAAAATTTCGGGACGAAATTTATTTAACGGGAAGGTACTGTAGTGACCCGAACTTTTCCATGTTTATATATATTAATTGAGATTGATATTTACATGATTAAATGTTTCCAACATGTTAAGCAATCAAACTTGTTAAGACTTGATTAATTGAAATATGTTTCATATAGACAATTGACCACCCAAGTTGACCAGTGATTCACGAACGTTAAAACTTGTAAAAACTATATGATGACATATATATGGATATATATATAGTTAACATGATACTATGATAAGTAAATATATCATTAAGTATATTAACAATGAACTACATATGTAAAAACAAGACTACTAACTTAATGATTTTTAAACGAGACATATATGTAACGATTATCGTTGTAAAGACATTTAATGTATATATATCATATTAAGAGATATTCATACATGATAATATAATAATTTAAAATCTCATTTGATATTATAAACATTGGGTTAACAATATTTAACAAGATCGTTAACCTAAAGGTTTCAAAACAACACTTACATGTAACGACTAACGATGACTTAACGACTCAGTTAAAATGTATATACATGTAGTGTTTTAATATGTATTCATACACTTTTGAAAGACTTCAAGACACTTATCAAAATACTTCTACTTAACAAAAATGCTTACAATTACATCCTCGTTCAGTTTCATCAACAATTCTACTCGTATGCACCCGTATTCGTACTCGTACAATACACAGCTTTTAGATGTATGTACTATTGGTATATACACTCCAATGATCAGCTCTTAGCAGCCCATGTGAGTCACCTAACACATGTGGGAACCATCATTTGGCAACTAGCATGAAATATCTCATAAAATTACAAAAATATGAGTAATCATTCATGACTTATTTACATGAAAACAAAATTACATATCCTTATATATCTAATCCATACACCAACGACCAAAAACAACTACAAACACTTTCATTCTTCAATTTTCTTCATCTAATTGATCTCTCTCAAGTTCTATCTTCAAGTTCTAAGTGTTCTTCATATATTTTACAAGTTCTAGTTACATAAAATCAAGAATACTTTCAAGTTTGCTAGCTCACTTCCAATCTTGTAAGGTGATCATCCAACCTCAAGAAATCTTTGTTTCTTACAGTAGGTTATCATTCTTATACAAGGTAATAATCATATTCAAACTTTGGTTCAATTTCTATAACTATAACAATCTTATTTCAAGTGATGATCTTACTTGAACTTGTTTTCGTGTCATGATTCTGCTTCAAGAACTTCGAGCCATCCAAGGATCCGTTGAAGCTACATCTATTTTTCTCTTTTCCAGTAGGTTTATCCAAGGAACTTAAGGTAGTAATGATGTTCATAACATCATTCGATTCATACATATAAAGCTATCTTATTCGAAGGTTTAAACTTGTAATCACTAGAACATAGTTTAGTTAATTCTAAACTTGTTCGCAAACAAAAGTTAATCCTTCTAACTTGAATTTTAAAATCAACTAAACACATGTTCTATATCTATATGATATGCTAACTTAATGATTTAAAACCTGAAAACACGAAAAACACCGTAAAACCGGATTTACGCCGTCGTAGTAACACCGCGGGCTGTTTTGGGTTAGTTAATTAAAAACTATGATAAACTTTGATTTAAAAGTTGTTATTCTGAGAAAATTATTTTAACTATGAACATGAAACTATATCCAAAAATTATGGTTAAACTCAAAATGGAAGTATGTTTTCTAAAATGGTCATCTAGACGTCGTTCTTTCGACTGAAATGACTACCTTTACAAAAACGACTTGTAACTTATTTTTCTGACTATAAACCTATACTTTTTCTGTTTATATTCATAAAATAGAGTTCAATATGAAACCATAGCAATTTGATTCACTCAAAACGGATTTAAAATGAAGAAGTTATGGGTAAAACAAGATTGGATAATTTTTCTCATTTTAGCTACGTGAAAATTGGTAACAAATCTATTCCAACCATAACTTAATCAACTTGTATTGTATATTATGTAAACTTGAGATACCATAGACACGTATACAATGTTTCGACCTATCATGTCGACACATCTATATATATTTCGGAACAACCATAGACACTCTATATGTGAATGTTGGAGTTAGCTATACAGGGTTGAGGTTGATTCCAAAATATATATAGTTTGAGTTGTGATGAATACTGAGATACGTATACACTGGGTCGTGGATTGATTCAAGATAATATTTATCGATTTATTTCTGTACATCTAACTGTGGACAACTAGTTGTAGGTTACTAACGAGGACAGCTGACTTAATAAACTTAAAACATCAAAATATATTAAAAGTGTTGTAAATATATTTTGAACATACTTTGATATATATGTATATATTGTTATAGGTTCGTGAATCAACAGTGGCCAAGTCTTACTTCCCGACGAAGTAAAAATCTGTGAAAGTGAGTTATAGTCCCACTTTTAAAATCTATTATTTTTGGGATGAGAATACATGCAGGTTTTATAAATGATTTACAAAATAGACACAAGTACGTGAAACTACATTCTATGGTTGAATTATCGAAATCGAATATGCCCCTTTTTATTAAGTCTGGTAATCTAAGAATTAGGGAACAGACACCCTAATTGACGCGAATCCTAAAGATAGATCTATTGGGCTTAACAAACCCCATCCAAAGTACCGGATGCTTTAGTACTTCGAAATTTATATCATATCCGAAGGGTGTCCCGGAATGATGGGGATATTCTTATATATGCATCTTGTTAATGTCGGTTACCAGGTGTTCACCATATGAATGATTTTTATCTCTATGTATGGGATGTGTATTGAAATATGAAATCTTGTGGTCTATTATTACGATTTGATATATATAGGTTAAACCTATAACTCACCAACATTTTTGTTGACGTTTTAAGCATGTTTATTCTCAAGTGATTATTAAGAGCTTCCGCTGTCGCATACTTAAATAAGGACGAGATTTGGAGTCCATGCTTGTATGATATTGTGTAAAAACTGCATTCAAGAAACTTATTTTGTTGTAACATATTTGTATTGTAAACCATTATGTAATGGTCGTGTGTAAACAGGATATTTTAGATTATCATTATTTGATAATCTACGTAAAAGCTTTTTAAACCTTTATTGATGAAATAAAGGTTATGGTTTGTTTTAAAATGAATGCAGTCTTTGAAAAACGTCTCATATAGAGGTCAAAACCTCGCAACGAAATCAATTAATATGGAACGTTTTTAATCAATAAGAACGGGACATTTCACATTACATTTGGGTAACTTTCTAAAATCACTAGATTTTGTGTTCTTGATGTTTTTAACTTATAAAAGTGTTAATTAGTGTCTATGGCTCAAGTCTAACATGAATATATGAATTGTATGCTCGATCTTGTTGTTTTGAAGTAACTAGCATGAACTTGAATTTTGGTGTGTTGTTCTTGAGTTTTGGATGATCATATGTTGTTAGATGTTAAAAGTTCATGTTCTAATTGTGTTCCTAGTATCACTAGCTTCAATTTGATGTGTAGGTTGCTTTAGAAAAGTTCATGAACTTGATTTATGATTTTGGTGAATTTGGGTTAGGGTTTGATGAACTTAAAATGGACTTTTGATGCATTGAATGCCATGGATTATTATTAGTAAGTGTTTAGTTGGATTGTATGCTTGATTACCTTCGAAACGGCATATCATTCATGTAAATTGGTTACCCGAATCATTGAATTGCATTTATGAACTTGTATGCAGTTAATGTTAAGCATTAGATGCAGTTTTGGTTGTTGTAATAGGTAGATTGATTGATGAAATGTGTTTAGTTGTTTTCCTCGCCAAATTACCTTCCCAACGGTATAAGATACTTGTCTTGATTGTTTGCGGATCATAAATTGTGTTTGTTTGGATTTTGGTTCGTGCACTTGAGACTTTCAGCAAACAGAACCTGAATACTAATCTGGAAGCCGTCCAGATATTAGGACGCCGTCCAGTTCTTCGATACTGGACGCCGTTCAGATATTGGGATGCCGTCCAGTCCTTTAATACTGGACGCCGTCCAGAAAATCTGGACGCCGTCCAGTTACACTTGAAGTTTCTGTTTCGTTTTACCATTTTTCGAAAAATGTTTACTATGCTACGCACCTCTGATTCACATGTAACTTGTTCTAACGTGCTCATATATGATTAAAAACCTCAGAGAAATAGTTCGGGACCCGACCCAAACGTGTTGACTTTTTCGTTGACTTTGACCCGACCAAGTTGACTTTTAATCAAACTTAACCAAATGTTTGTGCAAATTGTTCTAACATGCTTTTATACTCATATCTTGCATGAAACATGACAATTTGACTCACATGTTGTAGTATTCGAGTCGTAACGAGCCATAGGACTAATTGAACATCTTTGACCTATCGTGTTTACCGTTATTGATACAACCTATTGTTTAGGTCAAGACTAGCATTGTTCTTTGCACAAGTTTACTTGTTGAAGTACTTTACTACTCGTGCACTCAAGGTGAGATCATAGTCCCACTTTTACTCTTTTGAAACTTACATTTGGGATGACAAAACATAAACGTTCCTTTTTAACTAAGTGAACACAAGTACAGGAAAACAAACATTCTACATACGAGTTTAGAACAAAAATCCTCAATTCGATTATCATTAGTTACACTTGCCGGGTGTAAGCGAGAACTTATGTTATATGGCCATATGGGTTTGAAAACCCTCATTCAAACGGTTCGCTACCGTTTACGAATGAAATATATTTTCGAGAAACAGTGTATGTTCTAGCACTAAGGTGATGGGGTTCTATGGAATGAATGTTAAGCATTGATAATTGGGTGCTCGTGATAACAAATTTTTGGAATGGTTAACTATTATTGAAATGTTATAAATCTTGTGGTTCATTTGTACTTACTTACTTAAACCTATGATTTCACCAACGTTTTCGTTGACAGATTTCTATGTTTTTCTCAGGTCCTTGAACGATACATGATACATGCTTCCGCTCATTATTTTGATACTTTCATTGGATGTCTAGTATATATGCATACATGGAGCGTCTTTTGGCTACTTTTAAATTGTGTCGCATAAGTTTCATTTGTACTTATAACTTTGTAACGTAACTTGTGGTGGAACTATTCTTGTAAACTTTGAACAATCTTTACATTTGAAATGAATGCGACATATCTTTTCGTCAAACGTTGTTTTAAAGACTTATGACCACGTAACGGGACCTAAGTAGACGGCGCCGTCAATGACGATTTTGTCGGGTCGCTACAGATGGTATCAGAGCGTTGGTTGTAGGGATTTAGAGTTCATTGGTGTCAACCTCGAGTCATAGGGTACATTGGTGAGTCCAGACTACAACCGGCATATAGACTTGAAGTAGGAATTACTTGACTACTTGTGCATTTATACTCGAACGCTTCTACTCATATCTACTCTTAGTTCATCTTAATCTCACGTTGTTTAATTTGATTGACACGCCACCTTGACTATATGAAATGATGTCGAATGCACATATGAATCAGGGTAATATAATTTCCGGGATTATATTACGGTGACTCATATGAACGTTCCGACATTGTGGCATAAAGAATTTAAGGCGAGTCAAGGAAAATTTTCTCTCTATCTTTATTCCATATCACGGTTAGTAATATTTAGAATACTAACCAACGGTATTCTTTTGTTTTGAAGGAACAATGCCTCCTCGCCGTGCGCCACGCCATGAAACTCCCGAACAAGCTCTACAACGCATGATAGCCACCGCCGTAGATGCGGCCATGGCCGGTCACTCATCCAACAACAATAATAATAACAACCACAACAACAACAACAACAACAATGGAGCCGGTAACTCAAACGAGGGATGCTCCTATAAAGCTTTCATGGGGTGCAAACCTCACACTTTCGATGGAACCGGAGGACTGGTTGCTCTCACTCGATGGTTTGAGCAAACGGAAGCCGTTTTTAGCATAAGCGGTTGTCGGGACCAAGACAAGGTCAAGTACTCCACTCACACTTTCTCCGGCGTCACTCTCACTTGGTGGAACACCTATGTACAATCGATGGGTACCGATGAAGCCCACGCTCTCTCTTGGTCCGATTTGAAAGGAAAGATGATCACCAAATACTTTCCGCGCGAGGAAACCCGAAAGCTCGAACAAGAGCTAAGAACTCTAAAAGCGGTCGGAAACGATCTCAAGGCCTATAATCAACGATTTTCTGAACTAGCCTTGATGTGCCCAAACCTTGTGAACCCCGAGTCTTTAAGGGTTGAACTTTACATGGATGGTCTTCCAAAGATCATCAAACACGGAGTAATGTCATCCAAACCCCCTAATCATCAAGAAGCTTTGAACATGGCCCGCAAATTGATAGAGACGGTGGACGAAATCGTAGTACCGGCACCTAAAGCCGAGGACAAGTCGGGTAACAACAAAAGAAAATGGGAAGCTCCCCAATCAAGCAACAACAACTTTGCCAAGAAATCTTTCACCTCCGACGGCAAGAAGGGTTATGCCGGAAATCTACCTCTTTGCAACAAATGCAACAAACATCACTTTGGCGAATGTAGTAAGCTAATTTGCCATCGGTGCCAAGGAATTGGTCATAAGGCCAACGATTGTAAAAGTGCCACTCCCGTCGCTCGAAAGTGGCCCAATGCACCAAAGACGGGCACTTGTTACGAATGTGGCCAAACGGGTCATTATAGAAATGCATGCCCAAAGAAGAAATATAACCCCAACACGTGCGGCCGAGCTTTCAACATCAATACCGAGGAAGCCCGGGATGACACTGAACTAGTCACGGGTACGTTTCTTCTCAATAATTCTTATGTCTCTTGCTTATTCGATTCGGGTGCCGATAAATGCTTTGTATCCAAGACTTTGACTCATTCTTTTAGCACTCCACCTCTTCCATTAGATACCACTTATACCATTGAAGTGGCTAACGGGAAACTATTAAGTGCCGACACATATTACCGGGGGTGTACGTTAAACATTTTGGGTAAGGAATTTGAAATTGACTTGATACCCATGGAACTAGGAAGCTTTGATGTAATAATCGGTATGAATTGGTTAGTCAAAACGAAATCTCACATCCTTTGTGATCTTAACGCAATCCGAATTTCTATCGAGAATGGTGAACCTTTGATTGTTTATGGCGATAAGAGTTGCACCAGACTCAACCTCGTTTCATGCCTTAAAGTTAGAAAACTACTCCGTAAGGGTTGTTTTGCGATCCTTGCCCACGTTAAGAAAGTCGAGTCTGATGAGAAGCATATCGATGATGTGCCAATTGTTAGTGACTTTTCCGATGTATTTCCCGACGAATTGCCGGGTCTTCCACCTCATCGACCGGTAGAATTCCAAATCGATCTTATTCCGGGAGCCGCACCCGTAGCACGTGCACCGTATAGACTTGCTCCATCTGAAATGCAAGAATTGCAAAGTCAAATCCAAGAACTAATTGACCGTGGTTTTATCCAACCTAGCCATTCACCATGGGGCGCTCCGATTTTGTTTGTTAAAAAGAAAGACGGATCCCTACGAATGTGCATTGATTATCGTGAACTAAATAAATTGACGGTTAAGAACCGATATCCTCTTCCTCGCATCGATGACCTCTTTGATCAACTACAAGGGTCTTGTGTATATTCGAAAATCGATCTCCGCTCGGGTTATCATCAATTAAGGGTTAAGGGGGAAGATGTCTCCAAAACCGCTTTCCGGACTCGTTATGGTAGTTATGAATTCCTTGTCATGCCATTTGGTCTCACTAACGCACCGGTGGTGTTCATGGATCTTATGAACCGCGTGTGCAAACCGTATCTCGATAAATTCGTTATTGTGTTCATCGATGACATATTGATCTATTCTAAAAATGAAGAAGAGCACGAACAACATCTCCGACTTGTGCTTGAACTCTTGAGACAAGAACGACTTTATGCCAAATTCTCCAAGTGTGAATTTTGGTTGAAGGAAGTTCAATTTCTTGGTCATGTTGTAAGTGATCAAGGTATTAAAGTCGATCCCACGAAAATCGAAGCCATTAGTAAATGGGAGACTCCTACTACTCCTACTCACATTCGTCAATTCTTGGGTCTCGCCGGGTACTATCGTAGATTCATCGAAAACTTCTCTTTGGTTGCACGTCCTCTAACCGCATTAACTCACAAGGGAAAGAAATTCATTTGGGCGACCGAGCAAGAATCCGCGTTTCAAATCTTGAAGACAAAGCTAACCAACGCTCCTATCTTGTCACTTCCCGAAGGCAATGATGATTTTGTTGTATATTGCGATGCCTTGAAACATGGTTTTGGGTGTGTATTGATGCAACGGAAGAAAGTCATTGCTTATGCCTCTCGACAACTAAAAATTCATGAACGGAATTACACGACTCATGATCTTGAACTCTGAGCCGTTGTCTTTGCACTTAAAATGTGGAGACACTATCTTTATGGAACCAAGAGTACTATCTTCACCGATCACAAAAGCCTTCAACACATCTTCGATCAAAAGCAACTAAACATGAGACAACGACGGTGGATTGAAAGTTTGAACGATTACGATTGCGAGCTTCGTTACCATCCCGGGAAGGCAAACGTAGTAGCCGATGCCTTAAGTCGAAAAGAAAGAGCGGTGCCTCTTCGTGTCCGAGCTTTAAACATCACCATTCACACCAACCTCAATAGTCAAATTCGTGTAGCCCAAGACGAAGCTCTCAAGGATGAAAACATCTCTCTCGAACACTTGAATGTCCTCACCTCTCGATTCGAAGTTAAAGAAACCGGACTCCGATATTTCGCCGGAAGAATTTGGGTACCTAGTTATGGGGACTTGCGAAGCCTTATTTTAGACAAAGCCCATAAGTCAAGATATTTGATTCACCCCGGTGCCAATAAGATGTACCACGACCTCAAAGAACAATATTGGTGGCCGAACATTAAAAGGGACGTCGCTACTTATGTTGGAAAGTGCCTAACTTGCTCCAAAGTCAAAGCCGAACATCAAAGACCGTCCGGACTACTTCAACAACCCGAAATCCCACAATGGAAATGGGAAAGGATAACGATGGATTTTATCACCAAACTACCAAAGACGATTGGCGGTTATGATACTATTTGGGTCATTGTTGACCGACTCACCAAATCCGCGCACTTCCTAGCCATGAAGGAAACCAACAACATGGAGAAACTCGCACAACTCTACATCAAAGAAATCGTAGCCCGACACGGTGTACCCTTATCGATTATCTCCGACCGAGATGGCCGTTTTGTTTCTAGATTTTGGCGTACTTTGCAAGAAGCATTGGGAACGCGTTTAGACATGAGCACCGCATATCATCCACAAACCGACGGACAAAGCGAACGCACAATTCAAACCTTGGAAGACATGCTACGAGCTTGCGTTGTCGACTTTGGAAAAGCTTGGGATAAGCACTTGCCTCTCGCCGAATTCTCCTACAACAATAGTTATCACGCGAGTATTAACGCCGCACCATTCGAAGCATTATATGGCCGAAAATGTCGTTCTCCTCTTTGTTGGGCCGAAGTAGGCGACAGACAAATCACCGGTCCCGAACTTATTCATGAAACAACCGAGAAGATCGTTCAAATCCGAGATAGGCTTAGGACGGCCCGTAGTCGTCAAAAGAGCTATACCGACACTAGACGCAACGACCTCGAATTCCAAGTCGGTGATCGCGTAATGTTAAAAGTCGCACCTTGGAAAGGTGTAATTCATTTCGGGAAACGCGGGAAGCTAAATCCGCGGTATATTGGTCCTTTCGAAATCTTGGAGCGTGTTGGAACCGTTGCTTATCGTTTAGATCTTCCGCCTCAACTGAGTTCCGTTCATCCTACTTTCCATGTATCTAACTTGAAAAAGTGTTTAGCCGAACCCGAACTCGTCATCCCTCTTGAGGAGCTTACTATCGATGACAAACTTCATTTTGTGGAGGAACCGGTTGAAATTGTGGACACCTCCGTCAAAACGTTAAAACAAAGCCGAATTCCAATTGTCAAGGTCCGTTGGAATGCCAAAAGGGGACCCGAGTTTACTTGGGAAAGACAACATCAAATGCAAAGGAAGTATCCTCATCTATTCGTGAATTCGGAAACGCAAGATCTCGAGGAAGAAACAACGACTACTACGCCTACTTAAATTTCGGGACGAAATTTCTTTTAAGGAGTAGGTAATGTAACATCCCACCTTTTTCTGGTTACTTTCCGTTTAACTATTTTAAAGTCCGTTATATATTTATAACATCTTTCGTTAATACGCGTTTTAAATTATCTCGATTAGGTAATTCACGCACCCGATTCAAACTTGAGGGACTAAACTTGTCAAAATTCCAAAATGGTGACTAGGTCAAAGGAGTAAAACTCCTCTCATCCATTCATTTCATCTTCTCCATCTTTCTTCTTCTTCTTTTTCTCTCAAAAACACCAACAAGAATTCATCATCTAAATTCGGATTAGGAAGTTAGCAACAAAACAAATTACAAATTCGTGATCCTTGCATCTTCCTCTTCGATTCCATACCGATTTCATTACATTTGGGTAACTTTCTAAAATCACTAGATTTTGTGTTCTTGATGTTTTTAACTTATAAAAGTGTTAATTAGTGTCTATGGCTCAAGTCTAACATGAATATATGAATTGTATGCTCGATCTTGTTGTTTTGAAGTAACTAGCATGAACTTGAATTTTGGTGTGTTGTTCTAGAGTTTTGGATGATCATATGTTGTTAGATGTTAAAAGTTCATGTTCTAATTGTGTTCCTAGTATCACTAGCTTCAATTTGATGTGTAGGTTGCTTTAGAAAAGTTCATGAACTTGATTTATGATTTTGGTGAATTTGGGTTAGGGTTTGATGAACTTGAAATGGACTTTTGATGCATTGAATGCCATGGATTATTATTGGTAAGTGTTTAGTTGGATTGTATGCTTGATTACCTTCGAAACGGCATATCATTCATGTAAATTGGTTGCCCGAATCATTGAATTGCATTTATGAACTTGTATGCGGTTAATGTTAAGCATTAGATGCGGTTTTGGTTGTTGTAATAGGTAGATTGATTGATGAAATGTGTTTAGTTGTTTTCCTCGTCAAATTACCTTCCCAACGGTATAAGATACTTGTCTTGATTGTTTGCGGATCATAAATTGTGTTTGTTTGGATTTTGGTTCGTGCACTTGAGACTTTCAGCAAACAGAACCTGAATACTAATATGGACGCCGTCCAGATATTAGGACGCCGTCCAGTTCTTCGATACTGGACGCCGTCCAGATATTGGGACGCCGTCTAGTCCTTTAATACTGGACGCCGTCCAGAAAATCTGGACGCCGTCCAGTTACACTTGAAGTTTCTGTTACGTTTTACCATTTTTCGAAAAATGTTTACTATGCTACGCACCTCCAATTCACATGTAACTTGTTCTAACGTGCTCATATATGATTAAAAACCTCAGAGAAATAGTTCGGGACCCGACCCGAACGTGTTGACTTTTTCGTTGACTTTGACCCGACCAAGTTGACTTTTAATCAAACTTAACCAAATGTTTGTGCAAATCGTTCTAACATGCTTTTATACTCGTATCTTGCATGAAACATGACAATTTGACTCACATGTTGTAGTATTCGAGTCGTAACGAGCCATAGGACTAATTGAACATCTTTGACCTATCGTGTTTACCGTTATTGATACAACCTATTGTTGCAGTGACCCGAACTTTTCCATGTTTATATATATTAATTGAGATTGATATTTACATGATTAAATGTTTCCAACATGTTAAGCAATCAAACTTGTTAAGACTTGATTAATTGAAATATGTTTCATATAGACAATTGACTACCCAAGTTGACCGGCGATTCACGAACGTTAAAACTTGTAAAAACGACATGACGATATACATATGGATATACATATGGTTAACATGAGATTATGATAAGTAAGTATCTCCATAAGTATATTAACAATGAGTTATATACATATAAACAAGACTACTAACTTAAGGATTTCGAAACGAGACATATATGTAACGATTATCGTTGTAACGACATTTAAATGTATATATATCATATTAAGATATATTAATATATCATAATATCATGATAATATAATAATTTAACATCTCATTAGATATAATAAACAATGGGTTAACAACATTAATTGAGATCGTTAACTTAAAGGTTTCAAAACAACACTTACATGTAACGACTAACGATGACTTAACGACTCAGTTAAAATGTATATACATGTAGTGTATTTAGATGTATTAAAATACTTTTGGAAGACTTTAAGACATATATCAAAACACTCATACTTAACGAAAATGGTTACAGTTACTTTCCCATTCTTTTCTTTCATCAAGAATTCTAGTCGTATTCTTACCCGTATTATACACAGCTTCAAAACGTACTTACTATGGGTATATACCAATAGGAACTAGCATGGGATTCCACTCTTGATTATGTCATGTATGACTAATCAATTTTAACTTCTACCATGAGCTAGTCAACTAACTAGAACTCCTTTTAACCCCACTCACCACTCACCAATTACCACTCATCATTCACTCCATTTCACTTCCAATTCTCTTTCTAATTCTCTCTCAACACACATACACTATTATGAACGTATTTTTCCAGTAGTTAATCATTATCTTCATCAAAAATTACTTCAAGAATCAAGCTATAATCATCATAGGAAGAACACTTCAAGAACACTTCAAAAATCCCTTCAAGTTTACTAATTTACTTCCAAGCTTTCTAATCCATTCCAAGTAATCATCTAAGATCAAGAAACCTTTATTATATACAGTAGGTTATCTTTCTTATTCAAGGTAATATTCATATTCAAACTTTGATTCAATTTCTATAACTATAAACTATCTTAATTCGAGTAAAAATCTTACTTGAACTTGTTTTTGTGTCATGATCCTACTTCAAGAACTTTCAAGCCATCCAAGATCCTTTGAAGCTAGATCATTTCTTGTCACTTCCAGTAGGTTTACATACTAAACTTGAGGTAGTAATGATGTTCATAACATCATTCGATTCATATATATAAAACTATCTTATTCGAAGTTTTAAACTCGTAATCATTAGAACATAGTTTAGTTAATTCTAAAGTTGTTCGCAAACAAAAGTTAATCCTTCTAACTTGACTTTTAAAATTAACTACAAACATGTTCTATATCTATATGATACGCTAACTTAATGATTTAAAACCTGGAAACACGAAAAACATCGTAAAACCGGATTTACGCCGTCGTAGTAACACCGCGGGCTGTTTTGGGTTAGTAAATTAAAAACTATGATAAACTTTGATTTAAAAGTTGTTATTCTGAGAAAATGATTTTTATTATGAACATGAAACTATATCCAAAAATTATGGTTAAACTCAAAGTGGAAGTATGTTTTCTAAAATGGTCATCTAGACGTCGTTCTTTCTCCTGAAATGACTACCTTTACAAAAATGAGTTGTAACTTATTTTTTCGACTATAAACCTATACTTTTTCTGTTTAGATTCATAAAATAGAGTTCAATATGAAACCATAGCAATTTGATTCACTCAAAACGGATTTAAAATGAAGAAGTTATGGGTAAAACAAGATTGGATAATTTTTCTCATTTTAGCTACGTGAAAATTGGTAACAAATCTATTCCAACCATAACTTAATCAACTTGTATTGTATATTATGTAATCTTGAGATACCATAGACACGTATACAATGTTTCGACCTATCATGTCGACACATCTATATATATTTCGGAACAACCATAGACACTCTATATGTGAATGTTGGAGTTAGCTATACAGGGTTGAGGTTGATTACAAAATATATATAGTTTGAGTTGTGATCAATACTGAGATACGTATACACTGGGTCATGGATTGATTCAAGATAATATTTATCGATTTATTTCTGAACATCTAACTGTGGACAACTAGTTGTAGGTTACTAACGAGGACAGCTGACTTAATAAACTTAAAACATCAAAATATATTAAAAGTGTTGTAAATATATTTTGAACATACTTTAATATACATGTATATATTGTTATAGGTTCGTGAATCAACAGTGGCCAAGTCTTACTTCTCGACGAAGTAAAAATATGTGAAAGTGAGTTATAGTCCCACTTTTAAAATCTAATATTTTTGGGATGAGAATACATGCAGGTTTTATAAATGATTTACAAAATAGACACAAGTACGTGAAACTACATTCTATGGTTGAATTATCGAAATCGAATATGCCCCTTTTTATTAAGTCTGGTAATCTAAGAATTAGGGAACAGACACCCTAATTGACGCGAATCCTAAAGATAGATCTATTGGGCCTAACAAACCCCATCCAAAGTACCGGATGCTTTAGTACTTCGAAATTTATATCATATCCGAAGGGTGTCCCGGAATGATGGGGATATTCTTATATATGCATCTTGTTAATGTCGGTTACCAGGTGTTCACCATATGAATGACTTTTATCTCTATGTATGGGATGTGTATTGAAATATGAAATCTTGTGGTCTATTATTATGATTTGATATATATAGGTTAAACCTATAACTCACCAACATTTTTGTTGACGTTTTAAGCATGTTTATTCTCAGGTGATTATTAAGAGCTTCTGCTGTCACATACTTAAATAAGGACGAGATTTGGAGTCCATGCTTGTATGATATTGTGTAAAAACTGCATTCAAGAAACTTATTTTGTTGTAACATATTTGTATTATAAACCATTATGTAATGGTCGTGTGTAAACAGGATATTTTAGATTATCATTATTTGATAATCTACGTAAAGCTTTTTAAACCATTATTGATGAAATAAAGGTTATGGTTTGTTTAAAAATGAATGCAGTCTTTGAAAAACGTCTCATATAGAGGTCAAAACCTCGCAACGAAATCAATTAATATGGAACGTTTTAATCAATAAGAACGGGACATTTCAGTTGGTATCCGAGCGTTGGTCTTAGAGAACCAGAATTTTGCATTAGTGTGTCTTATCGAGTTTGTTAGGATGCATTAGTGAGTCTGGACTTCGACCGTGTTTACTTGAAAAATGATTGCTTAAAAAATTTAGTTGGAAACTATATATTTTTAACATATGAATATTATGTGATATATTAATCTCTTAACGCGTTTGATATTATGTGATAGATGTCTACCTCAAGAACAAGTCCCATTGACTCACCTAATAATAATGAAGAGTCAAATGTAAATTGGAATGATTCGTGGACTGATTCACAAGTTCCCGAAGAGGAACCGGAAGAAGAGTCGGAACCGGAAGAAGAATCGGAACCGGAAGAAGAATCGGAACCGGATGAAGAAATAGATCCGGTGGGGGAAATAATAAAACGGTTAAGTAAAAGAAAATCCTCAACCAACCGACCAAGGTTAATTATGGTCAATGGTGTTTCCGCCAAGGAAGCAAAATATTGGGAGGATTACCAATTCTCCGATGAATCGGATTCCGACGAGAATTCTGATGATGTTATAGTAATTACCCCAACTGAATTTAAAAAGGCAAAAGAAAATAATAAGGGAAAGGGCATAAAAATAGAGAAATCTAATTCCAACCCCGATGAACTTTATATGTATCGTCAACCCCCGAAGTCCTTAAGTTGTAACAATGACCCGAGAACCTCTAAACCACCAGGTTTTTCTAAACCAATGTGGAAAACGACGGCTCGTATTAGGGGAACATCATATATCCCTAGAAACTTGGCAAAACGAACCAAAACCGTAGAAGAAGAAACAAGCGAGTCGGAATAAGATAGTTGTATTCGTGTGGTGTAATATATATAATATAGTGTGCTTATGCTTTATGGTATATGTAAAAATTGCTTGTATTAATAAGTATTTTTTTATGAATCTAACTCTTGTCTATTTTACAGTATAAAAACACAAAATGGATAGACAACCCAATATTTTAAGAGACCTACCCGGAGACATGATTGATGAAATCTTGTCTAGAGTCGGTCAGAATTCTTCGGCACAGCTATTTAAGGCGAGATCAGTTTGTAAGACATTCGAAGAACATTCCAAGAATGCCTTGGTTTATAAAAGGTTTTCGTTCGAAAGATGGGGGATATCACATTGGGAAATCCATAAGTTACGATGTGTTTACTTTGACGCATATATTGCGGGGAACCCAAATGCTATTTTACGTAATGGGTTAAGAAATTATTTTGACTCAATATATCCGAATATTGGACTTCGTGATTTAGAAAAAGCGGCTAACATGCAACATAAAGAAGCATGTTATGCTTACGGATTAGTAATGTTCGCTTCTCACCAAAGTGGGAACAAGAACATCGGGCTACAACTATTAAACAAAACGTTCCCACAAGTGACGGAGTCGGTAATTGGGGTAAGAAATGAGGTTTTTAGATTGTTAAGGGACTGTTGGACATTACGTAACCCTCGTCCCTTTGACGACGTTACAACACGCTGTCTTATCAACGGCCATAACGGTTATGTTCCACAAGACCAAGGATGGGAAGTAATCCTAGTAAAACCAGAATGCATGACTTGTTTCTGGACGTATGAATTACGTGTCTTTATTGCCTTTGCTGAACGACTTGTGTACTAGCTAGAATTATCTTCACAACCATCTTGTATCAAATTTATTGTGTGCTATATTTCATGCTATATGTAAAATAAGCGGTATTGTAAGTTTGTAAAATATTGTGTAAAAGTTTGAACCCAAAATATTATTATAATCTGTTTTTCATATAGAATTGTAGTAGTTGAATTGTATATTAGCTACTAAGTATGAACTTAACGGGTAGGTACTACCAGAATTTAAACTTATAAAACGCTAATATGAAGAAAAAGCTTTTATAAATGAGTTCATATTATGCTACGAAATACTATTAACTACTCTTAATATTCTGTATGATTAACTTGTTCCATTTGATTATTTTGAAGGAAATGGCACCGACAACTCGACACACCGTGAATATGAATGAAGAGGAATTCCGTACTTTTCTAGCTTCAAACATAGCCGCAGTACAGGCTGCGCTACATACCAACAATAACCTTGGATCTAGCAGTACAGGAAATCGTGTAGGATGCACCTACAAAGAATTCACTGCCTGCAAACCTTTGGAATTTGATGGAACCGAAGGACCGATCGGATTGAAACGGTGGACCGAGAAGGTCGAATCGGTGTTTGCCATAAGTAAGTGTACTGAAGAGGACAAAGTGAAGCACGCTACGCATACCTTCACAGGTTCTGCGTTAACATGGTGGAATACCTATCTAGAGCAAGTGGGACAAGACGATGCGTACGCACTACCGTGGTCAGCATTCAAGCACTTGATGAACGAGAAGTACCGTCCCAGAACCGAGGTCAATAAGCTCAAGACAGAACTTAGAGGGTTACGAACCCAAGGATTTGATATTACCACGTACGAAAGACGATTCACAGAATTGTGCCTATTGTGTCCGGGAGCATTCGAAGATGAGGAAGAGAAGATCGACGCGTTTGTGAAAGGATTACCGGAAAGAATCCAAGAAGATATAAGTTCACACGAGCCCGCCTCCATACAACAGGCATGTAGAATGGCTCACAAACTAGTGAACCAGATTGAAGAAAGAATTAAAGAACAGACTGCTGAAGAGGCCAATGTGAAGCAAGTCAAAAGAAAGTGGGAGGAAAACGGTGATAAGAATCACCAATACAACAACAACAGCAATTACAACAATAATCACAACAATTATCCCAACAATCGCAACATCAATCGCAACTACAACAAACGGCCCAACAACAACAACAACAACAGCAACTACAACAATCATCCCAACAACAATAATAACCGCAACAACAACAACAATCAGAAGCAGCTCTGCCAAAGGTGTGAAAAGTATCACTCGGGGTTCTGCACCAAATTTTGCAACAAGTGTAAAAGAAATGGTCATAGCGCGGCGAAGTGTGAGGTCTACGGACCAGGGGTTAATAGAACGAAAGGAACAAATGGTGTCGGAACGAGTAATGGCGGAGCAAGTAGTGTCGGAGCAAGTTATGCCAATGTAGTTTGTTATAAATGTGGAAAATCGGGCCACATTATTAGAAATTGCCCGAACCAGGAGAACACGAATGGACAAGGCCACGGAAGAGTTTTCAATATTAATGCGGCAGAGGCACAGGAAGACCAGGAGCTTGTTACGGGTACATTTCTTATTGACAATAAATCTGCTTATGTTTTATTTGATTCGGGTGCGGATAGAAGCTATATGAGTAGAGATTTTTGTGCTAAATTAAGTTGTCCATTGACTTCTTTGGATAGTAAATTTTTACTCGAATTAGCAAATGGTAAATTAATTTCAGCAGATAATATATGTCGGAATCGAGAAATTAAACTGGTTAGCGAAACATTTAAGATTGATTTGATACCAGTAGAGTTAGGGAGTTTTGATGTGATAATCGGTATGGACTGGTTGAAAGAAGTGAAAGCAGAGATCGTTTGTTACAAAAATGCAATTCGCATTATACGAGAAAAAGGAAAACCCTTAATGGTGTACGGAGAAAAGGGCAACACGAAGCTACATCTTATTAGTAATTTGAAGGCACAAAAACTAATAAGAAAAGGTTGCTATGCTGTTATAGCACACGTCGAGAAAGTACAAACTGAAGAAAAGAGCATCAATGATGTTCCCATTGCAAAAGAATTTTCCGATGTATTTCCGAAAGAATTACCGGGATTACCCCCACATCGATCCGTTGAATTTCAAATAGATCTTGTACCATGAGCTGCACCAATAGCTCGTGCTCCTTACAGACTCGCACCCAGCGAGATGAAAGAACTGCAAAGCCAATTACAAGAACTTTTAGAGCGTGGTTTCATTCGACCAAGCACATCACCGTGGGGAGCTCCTGTTTTGTTTGTCAAGAAGAAAGATGGTACATTCAGGTTGTGTATCGACTACCGAGAGTTGAACAAACTTACCATCAAGAACCGCTACCCACTACCGAGAATCGACGACTTATTTGATCAACTACAAGGCTCGTCTGTTTATTCAAAGATTGACTTACGTTCCGGGTATCATCAAATGCGGGTGAAAGAAGATGATATTCCAAAGACTGCTTTCAGAACACGTTACGGTCATTACGAGTTTATGGTCATGCCATTTGGTTTAACTAATGCACCGGCTGTGTTCATGGACCTTATGAACCGAGTGTGTGGACCATACCTTGACAAGTTTGTCATTGTTTTCATTGATGACATACTTATTTACTCAAAGAATGACCAAGAACACGGTGAACATTTGAGAAAGGTGTTAGAAGTATTGAGGAAGGAAGAATTGTACGCTAAGTTTTCAAAGTGTGCATTTTGGTTGGAAGAAGTTCAATTCTTCGATCACATAGTGAACAAAGAAGGTATTAAGGTGGATCCGGCAAAGATAGAAACTGTTGAAAAGTGGGAAACCCCGAAAACTCCAAAACACATACGCCAGTTTTTAGGACTAGCTGGTTACTACAGAAGGTTCATCCAAGACTTTTCCAGAATAGCAAAACCCTTGACTGCATTAACGCATAAAGGGAAGAAATTTGAATGGAATGATGAACAAGAGAAAGCGTTTCAGTTATTGAAGAAAAAGCTAACTACGGCACCTATATTGTCATTGCCTGAAGGGAATGATGATTTTGTGATTTATTGTGACGCATCAAAGCAAGGTCTCGGTTGTGTATTAATGCAATGAACAAAGGTGATTGCTTATGCGTCTAGACAATTGAAGATTCACGAACAAAATTATACGACGCATGATTTGGAATTAGGCGCGGTTGTTTTTGCATTAAAGACTTAGAGGCACTACTTATATGGGGTCAAAAGTATTATATATACCGACCACAAAAGTCTTCAACACATATTTAATCAGAAACAACTGAATATGAGGCAGCGTAGGTGGATTGAATTATTGAATGATTACGACTTTGAGATTCGTTACCACCCGGGGAAGGCAAATGTGGTAGCCGATGCCTTGAGCAGGAAGGACAGAGAACCCATTCGAGTAAAATCTATGAATATAATGATTCATAATAACCTTACTACTCAAATAAAGGAGGCGCAACAAGGAGTTTTAAAAGAGGGAAATTTAAAGGATGAAATACCCAAAGGATAAAAGAAACATCTTAATATTCGGGAAGACGGAACCCGGTATAGGGCTGAAAGGATTTGGGTACCAAAATTTGGAGATATGAGAGAAATGGTACTTAGAGAAGCTCATAAAACCAGATACTCAATACATCCTGGAACGGGGAAGATGTACAAGGATCTCAAGAAACATTTTTGGTGGCCGGGTATGAAAGCCGATGTTGCTAAATACGTAGGAGAATGTTTGACGTGTTCTAAGGTCAAAGCTGAGCATCAGAAACCATCAGGTCTACTTCAACAACCCGAAATCCCGGAATGGAAATGGGAAAACATTACCATGGATTTCATCACTAAATTGCCAAGGACTGCAAGTGGTTTTGATACTATTTGGGTAATAGTTGATCGTCTCACCAAATCAGCACATTTCCTGCCAATAAGAGAAGATGACAAGATGGAGAAGTTAGCACGACTGTATTTGAAGGAAGTCGTCTCCAGACATGGAATACCAATCTCTATTATCTCTGATAGGGATGGCAGATTTATTTCAAGATTCTGGCAGACATTACAGCAAGCATTAGGAACTCGTCTAGACATGAGTACTGCCTATCATCCACAAACTGATGGACAGAGCGAAAGGACGATACAAACGCTTGAAGACATGCTACGAGCATGTGTTATTGATTTCGGAAACAGTTGGGATCGACATCTACCATTAGCAGAATTTTCCTACAACAACAGCTACCATTCAAGCATTGAGATGGCGCCGTTTGAAGTACTTTATGGTAGAAAGTGCAGGTCTCCGATTTGTTGGAGTGAAGTGGGGGATAGACAGATTACGGGTCCGGAGATTATACAAGAAACTACCGAGAAGATCATCCAAATTCAACAACGGTTGAAAACCGCCCAAATTGGACAAAAGAGCTACGCTGACATTAAAAGAAAAGATATAGAATTTGAAATTGGAGAGATGGTCATGCTTAAAGTTGCACCTTGGAAAGGCGTTGTTCGATTTGGTAAACGAGGGAAATTAAATCCAAGGTATATTGGACCATTCAAGATTATTGATCGTGTCGGACCAGTAGCTTACCGACTTGAGTTACCTCAACAACTCGCGGCTGTACATAACACTTTCCACGTCTCGAATTTGAAGAAATGTTTTGCTAAAGAAGATCTCACTATTCCGTTAGATGAAATCCAAATCAACGAAAAACTCCAATTCATCGAAGAACCCGTCGAAATAATGGATCGTGAGGTTAAAAGACTTAAGCAAAACAAGATACCAATTGTTAAGGTTCGATGGAATACTCGTAGAGGACCCGAGTTCACCTGGGAGCGTGAAGATCAGATGAAGAAGAAATACCCGCATCTATTTCCAGAAAATTCGTCAACACCTTCAACATCTTAAAATTTCGGGACGAAATTTATTTAACGGGTAGGTACTGTAGTGACCCGAACTTTTCCATGTTTATATATATTAATTGAGATTGATATTTACGTGATTAAATGTTTCCAACATGTTAAGCAATCAAACTTGTTAAGACTTGATTAATTGAAATATGTTTCATATAGACAATTGACCACCCAAGTTGACCGACGATTCACGAACGTTAAAACTTGTAAAAACGACATGACGATATATATATGGATATACATATGGTTAACATGAGATTATGATAAGTAAGTATCTCCATAAGTATATTAACAATGAGTTATATACATATAAACAAGACTACTAACTTAAGGATTTCGAAACGAGACATATATGTAACGATTATCGTTGTAACGACATTTAAATGTATATATATCATATTAAGATATATTAATATATCATAATATCATGATAATATAATAATTTAACATCTCATTAGATATAATAAACAATGGGTTAACAACATTAATTGAGATCGTTAACTTAAAGGTTTCAAAACAACACTTACATGTAACGACTAACGATGACTTAACGACTCAGTTAAAATGTATATACATGTAGTGTATTTAGATGTATTAAAATACTTTTGGAAGACTTTAAGACATATATCAAAACACTCATACTTAACGAAAATGGTTACATTTACTTTCCCATTCTTTTCTTTCATCAAGAATTCTAGTCGTATTCTTACCCGTATTATACACAGCTTCAAAACGTACTTACTATGGGTATATACCAATAGAAACTAGCATGGGATTCCACTCTTGATTATGTCATGTATGACTAATCAATTTTAACTTCTACCATGAGCTAGTCAACTAACTATAACTCCTTTTAACCCCACTCACCACTCACCAATTACCACTCATCATTCACTCCATTTCACTTCCAATTCTCTTTCTAATTCTCTCTCAACACACACACACACACACTATTATGAACGTATTTTTCCAGTAGTTAATCATTATCTTCATCAAAAATCACTTCAAGAATCAAGCTATAATCATCATAGGAAGAACACTTCAAGAACACTTCAAAAATCCCTTCAAGTTTACTAATTTACTTCCAAGCTTTCTAATCCATTCCAAGTAATCATCTAAGATCAAGAAACCTTTGTTATATATAGTAGGTTATCTTTCTTATTCAAGGTAATATTCATATTCAAACTTTGATTCAATTTCTATAACTATAAACTATCTTAATTCGAGTAAAAATCTTACTTGAACTTGTTTTTGTGTCATGATCCTACTTCAAGAACTTTCAAGCCATCCAAGATCCTTTGAAGCTAGATCATTTCTTGTCACTTCCAGTAGGTTTACCTACTAAACTTGAGGTAGTAATGATGTTCATAACATCATTCAATTCATATATATAAAACTATCTTATTCGAAGGTTTAAATTCGTAATCATTAGAATATAGTTTAGTTAATTCTAAACTTGTTCGCAAACAAAAGTTAATCCTTCTAAATTGACTTTTAAAATTAACTACACACATGTTCTATATCTATATGATATGCTAACTTAATGATTTAAAACCTGGAAACACGAAAAACACCGTAAAACCGGATTTACGCCGTCGTAGTAACACCGCGGGCTGTTTTGGGTTAGTTAATTAAAAACTATGATAAACTTTGATTTAAAAGTTGTTATTCTGAGAAAATGATTTTTATTATGAACATGAAACTATATCCAAAAATTATGGTTAAACTCAAAGTGGAAGTATGTTTTCTAAAATGATCATCTAGACGTCGTTCTTTCGACTGAAATGACTACCTTTACAAAAACGACTTGTAACTTATTTTTCCGACTATAAACCTATACCTTTTCTGTTTAGATTCATAAAATAGAGCTCAAAATGAAACCATAGCAATTTGATTCACTCAAAACGGATTTAAAATGAAGAAGTTATGGGTAAAACAAGATTGGATAATTTTTCTCATTTTAGCTACGTGAAAATTGGTAACAAATCTATTCCAACCATAACTTAATCAACTTGTATTGTATATTATGTAATCTTGAGATACCATAGACACGTATACAATGTTTCGACCTATCATGTCGACACATCTATATATATTTCGGAACAACCATAGACACTCTATATGTGAATGTTGGAGTTAGCTATACAGGGTTGAGGTTGATTCCAAAATATATATAGTTTGAGTTGTGATCAATACTGAGATACGTATACACTGGGTCGTGGATTGATTCAAGATAATATTTATCGATTTATTTCTGTTCATCTAACTGTGGACAACTAGTTGTAGGTTACTAACGAGGACAGCTGACTTAATAAACTTAAAACATCAAAATATATTAAAAGTGTTGTAAATATATTTTGAACATACTTTAATATACATGTATATATTGTTATAGGTTCGTGAATCAACAGTGGCCAAGTCTTACTTCTCGACGAAGTAAAAATCTGTGAAAGTGAGTTATAGTCCCACTTTTAAAATCTAATATTTTTGGGATGAGAATACATGCAGGTTTTATAAATGATTTACAAAATAGACACAAGTACGTGAAACTACATTCTATGGTTGAATTATCGAAATCGAATATGCCCCTTTTTATTAAGTCTGGTAATCTAAGAATTAGGGAACAGACACCCTAATTGACGCGAATCCTAAAGATAGATCTATTGGGCCTAACAAACCCCATCCAAAGTACCGGATGCTTTAGTACTTCGAAATTTATATCATATCCGAAGGGTGTCCCGGAATGATGGGGATATTCTTATATATGCATCTTGTTAATGTCGGTTACCAGGTGTTCACCATATGAATGACTTTTATCTCTATGTATGGGATGTGTATTGAAATATGAAATCTTGTGGTATATTATTATGATTTGATATATATAGGTTAAACCTATAACTCACCAACATTTTTGTTGACGTTTTAAGCATGTTTATTCTCAGGTGATTATTAAGAGCTTCCGCTGTCGCATACTTAAATAAGGACGAGATTTGGAGTCCATGCTTGTATGATATTGTGTAAAAACTGCATTCAAGAAACTTATTTTGTTGTAACATATTTGTATTATAAACCATTATGTAATGGTCGTGTGTAAACATGATATTTTAGATTATCATTATTTGATAATCTACGTAAAGCTTTTTAAACCTTTATTGATGAAATAAAGGTTATGGTTTGTTTAAAAATGAATGCAGTCTTTGAAAAACATCTCATATAGAGGTTAAAACCTCGCAACGAAATCAATTAATATGAAACGTTTTAATCAATAAGAACGAGACATTTCAATTGTTTAGGTCAAGACTAGCATTGTTCTTTGCACACGTTTACTTGTTGAAGTACTTTACTACTCGTGCACTCAAGGTGAGATCATAGTCCCACTTTTACTCTTTTGAAACTAACATTTGGGATGAGAAAACATAAACGTTCCTTTTTAACTAAGTGAACACAAGTACAGGAAAACAAACATTCTACATACGAGTTTAGAACAAAAATCCTCAATTCGATTATCATTAGTTACACTTGCCGGGTGTAAGCGAGAACTTATGTTATATGGCCATATGGGTTTGACAAACCCTCATTCAAACGGTTCGCTACCGTTTACGAATGAAATATATTTTCGAGAAACAGTGTATGTTCTAGCACTAAGGTGATGGGGTTCTATGGAAGGAATGTTAAGCATTGATAATTGGGTGCTCGTGATAACAAATTTTTGGAATGGTTAACTATTATTGAAATGTTATAAATCTTGTGGTTCATTTGTACTTACTTACTTAAACCTATGATTTCACCAACGTTTTCGTTGACAGATTTCTATGTTTTTCTCAGGTCCTTGAACGATACATGATACATGCTTCCGCTCATTATTTTGATACTTGCATTGGATGTCGAGTATATATGCATACATGGAGCGTCTTTTGGCTACTTTTAAATTGTGTCGCATAAGTTTCATTTGTACTTATAACTTTGTAACGTAACTTGTGGTGGAACTATTCTTGTAAACTTTGAACAATCTTTACATTTGAAATGAATGCGACATATCTTTTGGTCAAACGTTGTTTTAAAGACTTATGATCACGTAACGGGACCTAAGTAGACGGCGCCGTCAATGACGATTTTGTCGGGTCGCTACAACATGGGTCGTGTTCCCCTCTGTAAATACACAACGCTACGTTAAATATAAATACGCAGGCCGAAAGTCCCGCCGCAACGCGCGGGCCGGTCCGGACTAGTTCAAATCTAAACTCATTGCTATATTACTATTACTATACCACATTAAAATCAAACACACCCTAAATAATTCTGCGCTGGAATTAGTCAATTATGTTTGTTGACCAGCCAAATCAGTGACATCAATCATTTGAGTCAACACTAGCAAAGCTGTTTGGAATATATTTTTATCCGGCGAATTATTTAACGTGGCTTCGCCAAATGGCATAAATCTTAATTAATCAAGAGAGCTGTTTGTATATTGTAATATTTCCTTGAAATAATACAAATGTATAACTTTGATCTTGTTTCCGTTACTAAAAAAAAACTGTTACTGTTTTTTAACAATAAAACTATAAATAAGATTTTTCATAGTTAAAACTTAAAATAATAAAAATATCATTCCCTCTACTTTCGGACATCATAAAAATAAATTTTTTTCAACAATAAAGATTTTCGTTAACGTACATTATTTAAGTATAATATAAAGTTGAAGTGGTGATTATGAAATTGTGCAAAACTTTACGCACCTTAATGACGGTTCAATCATTTTAAAATTCAATAAAAAATTATTATGATTATTTAAAAATATATAAGGAAAATGAAGGTAGTTGAGGGGTAATCGTCAGAGCAGTTTAAATATATAACTTGAGATGTCGTCGTCGTCTTCTTCTTGTGTTGTCCGTCAACTCTCTTTTGTCTTCTTCTTTTTCTTCTTGTTATAACTCGATCTACACCACTTTAATCAGTTAAATAAAAACAGTTTAAGTTTACTCCAATTTCAATCCAAATACATCATTATGTGTGGTGGTGGTGGTGGTGGTGGTGACGACGATGACTGTAGATGCAGACCATTGGGGTTTCTGTTAGGTCTCCCTTTCGCGTTCGTGGCTCTCCTTCTCTCTCTTATCGGAATCGTCATCTGGATTGTCGGGTCCGTCTCTCTATCTATCTGTCAATCTATCTAGCTATACATACATATATATAAATGTTTTTAACAAAAAATCCACTATATGTGCAGTTTATGGTGTTAAATTTGAGTGATCTGAGATGTATAAACAATTTATTTTAATAAGTATTTTTGATATATTGATAATTGATAAATAATGGATAACTGATAATAATTGATAATCATATTGTAATTGTATGTGTACGATGTAGGTTGATTTTGAGCTGTTTATGTCCCTGTTGTTTCTGTGTAACGGTGATTGTAGAATTGGCGCTAGCCTTGATCAAGGCTCCATTCTCCGTCATGAAATGGTTTACTGAACAGATTCCTTGTTAGATTTTTCCGTATCAACTGTTTGAAATGTCAACTTGATTACACATTCATTTTTAGTTTTGTACGTATAATTCTTCAATGTAATCAATGTCTTAAATCATTCTTTCCTATCTTTAATAAATCTCCAATATAAAAATCCGTGCACTTCAAATTTTGTAATTTGGTTGACGCATTTTCAATTTGTTATAGAAAATACTTGGTACTTTGTATAAAAGAGATGTTTACTGGTAAAACAGAGTTAATTAATCTCTATTGTTTATTGCCATTGCCATTCTCCAAATATAAGGGGCAAAAAGTAATAACCATATTATAAGAATAATAGGACTTTCAGTTAAAAAACCGAAAAAAAAAACTATGGTGTAACCCCCGAATATATTATTTCACATTCATGATTTTTTGGGGGGTGCTTAGTTCAAAAAAAGAAATGAGAATGGAAATTGAAAAGTAATGGTAATAGGAATGTAATGTGTCATTAATGATACCGCAACTCGCATGCGCAATATATAAGTATGCGGACACTCGCTAGCATGCGTATGTGTGTATTTTGTATGCGGTATGCGGCATGCGGTGATGTATCGAATGCCTTTGTTCCCGGTACGGCGGTTACTTGGTCCTCAAGTAAGTATCTTTTCCATAATTATATCCGTGATTCGGGGGGAGTTGGTTATGGAATGGATTACCATTATCTCGGAAGGTTCTAGAATTAGGGTTTGCCTATATATACAAACCCTAATTATCATTCTAACGATGACAATCACATTACGTAACCAACACCTACTGCACAATAAGCTATCATCGTACATCTTTCCAAGGTTTACAAGTTAGTCTCTTATTTGCTAGTACCTACAACCTTGCTTGGGGCCTTATGATCAACGACCGTTATCGAAGGTGGACTTAATCACTTGGCCACCCCGCCGACATCATCATGTCGGCCAGGGTTATTCACGGTAGCCGGACCGGAGAGCCTTGTTCTAAGATCCTTAAACTGTCACACCCCCTAAATGGAACCGGGGGTAATCTGTGACTAACCAATATCATAACACAAGTGTAAAGCGAGAACGACTCTATGTAACGTCCGCGACTAATCCTCCCGGACGGAATCTTCAACAGTTGGTTCCATCGCGATGATCGACTCCAAGTAATGTTCTTAATACGAGCAAATGCACAGCGGAAGACTTAATTCGTACCTGAGAATAACATGCTTTAAAAAGTCAACATAAAGTTGGTGAGATATATAGGTTTGATGCTAGCAGCGTTATAACAATGGACCACAAGATTTCATATATAAACATTTTAAATAAAATATAATACACTCGCAAGTGTATAAAATCATTCTGCTTATGTTGAGGCCTCAGTAACCAACCTTAACAATAATATAATAAGTCATCTTCGCAAAGATGGCTATGTACACTCGCAAGTGTATAAATAATCCTCGAAGTACTAAACATCCGCCCACTAGTTCTTATGTCTAGTGCAGCCTACAGGATGGGGGTGTTAAACCCGATAGATCTATCTTTAGGATTCGCGCTTACATGCTATTATAACATATAACTAAATTACCTAGCACATCAATCCGCAGAATATCATTTTTAATCACTTGTGTCCTTAACGTAAATCATTTATAAAAACAGTGCATGTATTCTCATCCCAAAAATATTTAAAGTTCAAAAAAAGGGACTATATACTCACCTAATGTATTTTGTAGTAAAAATACATATAACATCATTGATCAAGTATAGGGTTGGCCTCGGATTCACGAACCTTTGTATCATTAAAAAGAATGAAATTGTCAAAGATGGGACTCGAACCCGAGACCCCTCGATAACACCCAAACACCCACAACCATGGAGCTGTTTCTGTTTTTGTGAAATTAAACCCACCCATTGAGTTATAACCGGCCTTCTGTTTCATCTCCTTCCCCCCTTCTCTCCATGATTCAATCGATCAACTTAATTCAACAGCCCTCAAATCGTGTTATCAGAATAATTTAAGTTTTAAAACAGGAGCAGAAACACTTAGTGATTTGCTTGAACAAAATAAAATTAACATAAAAAAATTTGTGACAGAATATGTATATTTGTAGCTCGATGATGAACCCCATTACCCAATTTAAAATTTGGACCGTTTTAGATAATGTTTTCTTCATGAAGTAGTTTTTAATTCACACCTGAAAACTATCAGTATCATCAAATTAACTTGAATCATAAGCACGAACTCGAATTTCTTCAAGAACATACCGTAAGACTTTTTGGGAATAAAGTTTGACATCGAAAATTAAAACTCGATATAGAGAGTTGGACCTTAAAACTTTGCAGGTAGATTAGAAACACGATTCCTAACTTATCTGTATTCTTGAATTTCGATAATTGATTCGGTATTAAACTATCGATTTCAACTCGTCTTGAACAGAGTTTGTATACTTGTGATATTAGTTTTTCTGATAAGCTTAACCTCTAGACCTGATTAAAGTTTTGATGGAGATCGATAATGAAAAGAAATAGCTGATTGAATTCTTATATAGCATCGATTGAATTCCTGTTAGAATAGGGGAATAGCTCGACAATATGTCACGAGCAAAACAGGAAGACGGCATAAAAAAATCTGATCCGTGATCTGTACCCTTATATATCTGTTTATTTATTTCATTTTTTTTTATATAAATAACTATTAAATGCTAAATATCTTAATAATAATTAATAATACTTGTTAATATTTATAATAACAATCATATTTTCATCACAATATTAATAACAACATTAAAGATCATAAAAATTTTAAGTATAGTTTTAATAATAATATTGATATTGATAATAATACTACTTTTATTAATAATAATAATAATAATAATAATAATAATAATAATAATAATAATAATAATAATTACAAGAATAAGGCTCTTTTTATTAATAATATAGTTAATATTAATATTAATAATCATAATAATATTATTGATATCAATAATAAGTTTGTATCTTAACAATACTTATAATGATCGATATAATCTTTATAATAATAATCATAGTGTAACGAGTTACATGTATCAATCTTATATCTATATATTATTATTTTGATACTATTAATGATACTAATATTAATACTTACTTTTAATATTTATATGAAAATAAATATAATAACTAAATTACATAATAGTTCATTTATAATATATATAATTAATTACATGTTTTGTTATATATATATATATATATATATATATATATATATATATATATATATATATATATATATATATATATATATATATATACATTTCTGTTTACAATTAAAGGTTCGTGATACATCGACTATCGTCTCTGGGTAACAGATTTCATGAATATAAATTTCGAGGTTTTCGAGACTCACTAATACAGATTTTGCTTATCGTGTCGGAAACATATAGAGTTTAAGGTTTAAATTTGGTCGGAAATTTCCGGGTCGTTACAGTACTCACCCGTTAAAGAAATTTCGTCCCCGAAATTTGGTAGAGGTTGTCATAAACAACAATAGGAATGTTTTCATGACGAATATGAGGTAATAACGGAGTTTTATCATTATTGATAGATATAGATAAAACATTTCAATTATGTAAAGCGTACGAGCGAAACTATCACAAAAGAGAGTGAAATGAGTACTATGATATCGTTTTAACTGATGACGTGGTTATGTTTGATTTTCGGAATTCACGAGATTTAAAGAAAATCTTTCGTAATAAGATTTGGTTCTTCAGCGATTTAGGAAACAGGATCTCCTTTGATTTAATGCAACAATTCTGTTGTGATTTCTTTGTCGAATACTTATAAAACTACCCCCTTCATTCCCTTATTTCCATATCCTACATCTTCTACTCTTTCTCCTTAATTCTTACTTAAAATATTTGCCAATATGCTCCATCCTATTCTAATCCTTGATATATTCTTAATTGTCACATCTGTCATCTTTCTTTTTCATCTACCACCGGAAGAATCTATTTACTTCTACTATACTCTTGTGTTTATAGTGTTTCTAGTTTTCTCGTGTTTCTGTATTGCCATTTGTATTGATATACATGGTTTGAAATTTCTGAGTGATTGTTGGGTTTATATCTTCCCTTATATTTCGATGTTCCTACTTCTGTCTTCTATAATTATTGTCATCCATAGTTAATGCTTTCTTTTATTTGCTGCGATCTATACCCCAATTTCTATTTTGAAGCTTCATTCTTTCGTTTCCTCTGCTTGTGTTTAAGCGTCTCCGGAATTCGTAGGTATCAGATTTGGAATGAACATAGTTAATGCTCTAAAAAAGAAATGGTAATAGCATGAGTTTAGTTTGTCAAATTACCAGAATACCCTGGAAAAGATAGAACTATCAGGATGATATGTTCCTAATGTGTTTGAAGATTGGATAAAATGTAAGAGCCGTGTAACATGGTACATGATGATGGTACTGTGAATCATCACATTCCATTAGAAACTCAACATGACTTATTGTAATATAATGAAGTTGATCAAGTCTCATTATATTATAATAATTTATGCATCAGTTCCCAACACTACTTCAGAACATTCCTATTTTAAACCTGAAGGTTTCAGAATTTAGAAACTAACACAGTTTCTTTTATGTTGTAACGCAGATTTTGCAGAGAGATGAATGTTCTCAAATAAAAATAGTTGTGTGAATATTTCCAGAAATATGGAGAATACTCATAACGGAGGATATGAAGATATCTTATAATATTTACGATAAGATGATGATGAGGAATATCATCTGGAAAGATTTAGTTTTCATGATTTGTCCATGGTCTCCTTCCTACTTTGCTCAATCCGTATTCCAGTTTCACCCCTTCTCTTTTTCTGAGCTTTTCCAACATACTTTATTTCATCATAAACTTTTGACTGTTAAAGTCGTTTACGGTTTTTGCCGCTTCATCAGCATTTCAAGAACTACTTCATAGTTCAGGGTGTTTTCAGAAACTTCACATTCGGAGTATGAAACTCTTAGGGATAGACGTTGTAGGTATGACGGAAGAAGTTCTGCGAGATTTTCAAAATACTGATTGTGGATTCTGCCGAATAGATGACGAACTGCTGGTACATCTGATGATGATATCGTAGAATATAAAAGGTTCTCCGATAACAACGGCGAAGGGACAAGGTATAAATATCGAGGTTATAATAAGAGTAATCTTTCTGGGAAGTTGAAGTGGAGCTGTGACAAAATTAGCTTCTTGAAAAGGAATTGTAAGGTTGTTTTTGCTAATGAATGATAAGGAATTCGACGCGGATACGTTTTAACTATAATTTTGGTTTCGAAAGTTTCAGGTGCATAACTGTATGCATGAACCTTTCTCCCATAGACGAGGTGCGGCCGGTTCAACTTCTCGATCGAGGTGTTTTCAAGAATCATGAATAATTTGAACGTGAATTGTAATTGTCGAGGTACAAATGAGGTTTAGGATAAAATTAAGTGGCAAACTTGAAGAATTGTTTAGTTTCATATGTTATAATCAACATTTTAATTCATTTTACTTGTCCAAAGTTAGCAGTCCAATAGTCTGATAAATTCATATATAAATTGGATATATATAATATTCGAATTACTTAATACGTATCGTGACCCGTGTACCAGTCTCGGTGTCGATCACAACTCAAAGTATATATATATTTTGGAATCAACTCCAACCCTGTATAGCCAACTCCCACCTTCGCATATAGAGTGTCTACGGTTGTTCCGAAATATATATATAGATGGGTCGATATGATAAGTCGAAACCTTGTATACGTGTCCCGTTATTTAAAGTGCGTAAAAGTAAATAACAGAAATTAAATGACGATAAATAAAATTGCGAGAATGTAAATTGCGATAAATTAAATGTTAATCAGTTAGCTGGGAACAGTTAGCCGGAACAGTTAGCGTGGAATCCTTAACAAATTTTCAATTAGTTAATTCGTTTGTTTCTAACAAATTTTATTATATCCAATGTTTTCTTCATTATGCCACTTGTTGGATTCTGATAGATCAAAATCCGAATATGAAATTTGAATGAAAATGGTTATTCCGGGGTGAGCGGATATGAATATCGGTGGTTATAAATAGAATAGCAAACGACCGTTGAATCAAATTCGAAGAATGTACAGTATAACTTATTAATGTGAAATCTAAATATTTCTCGGGTACTACCCACCCGTTAAAATATTTTCATTATTAACAGTTTGTACGAAGAAATTTTTAATTACGATCTTTATGAAAATATACTTGCATATATATTTTCTTCAGATGTAATTATGGATTCAATGAGTCAATAAGATATTAAACTCATTTGATTTATCATTAACACTTGATTACGTGATCTCTAAATCATTAGGGATTACATAATTGTCATGTTAAACGGAGATAAATGAAGTAGAATGATACGTAAAGCGAAGATAATCGATGTAGAACGATACGTAGAACGAAAATAGAGTAGATAGAACGATATGTAAAACGAGGATTATTTTTGAAGTTTATGACGCGGTTGTGGTTGTTGGTGGTGGAAATGCTACGATTGGTGTTGATAATGATGATGCCGTTGATGCTGCTGGTGATGCTGCTGGTGTTTGTAACCTCCGCACCAGATTCTCCAAAACCATTACTCGAGCACGTAGTTCGTTAACTTCTTATATTATGTCGGGATGATTGACGATTGAAACGAGTGGCTGAATAAGATTCGAAATGTATAATCATGACGGGATATTCTAGAAATGAGAGGGTAAACGGTTTCTCGAACAAGTTCACCGGTAAGTGCTTTCAGGTTTATCGCCAAGAGGGCAATTTGGTGAATGAGGAGAATCTTCGATGTGAAATGATTTTCGAATATAGGATGATATTCTAACTTCATAGAATATCTATATATAATACTAAAGATTTCGTAGACTACAGAGGAACCTACGGCATTTGTCAGGCAGGTCTACAGATGTGCTAAGATATGAATTATCAGATACGCTAAAATATGAATTTTGTCTACACACTATCGATGCACTAAATGCAGTAAGACGTGTCTAGACTAGAGAATGATAGGCAAGCAATTTCCTAAGGATAATAAGCAGATGGTTTCCGACTAGAAATGATATGCAAAACTTTTTGACAGGCAGACACGGTCGAAGTCCAGACTCACTAATGTATCCTAACAACTACCGGTTAGACACACTAATGGGAAACCTGGTTCGCTAAGACCAACGCTCTGATACCAACTGTAACGTCCACGACTAATCCTCCCGGACGGAATCTTCAACAGTTGGTTCCATCGCGATGATCGACTCCAAGTAATGTTCTTAATACGAGCAAATGCACAGCGGAAGACTTAATTCGTACCTGAGAATAACATGCTTTAAAAAGTCAACATAAAGTTGGTGAGATATATAGGTTTGATGCTAGCAGCGTTATAACAATGGACCACAAGATTTCATATATAAACATTTTAAATAAAATATAATACACTCGCAAGTGTATAAAATCATTCTGCTTATGTTGAGGCCTCAGTAACCAACCTTAACAATAATATAATAAGTCATCTTCGCAAAGATGGCTATGTACACTCGCAAGTGTATAAATAATCCTCGAAGTACTAAACATCCGCCCACTAGTTCTTATGTCTAGTGCAGCCTACAGGATGGGGGTGTTAAACCCGATAGATCTATCTTTAGGATTCGCGCTTACATGCTATTATAACATATAACTAAATTACCTAGCACATCAATCCGCAGAATATCATTTTTAATCACTTGTGTCCTTAACGTAAATCATTTATAAAAACAGTGCATGTATTCTCATCCCAAAAATATTTAAAGTTCAAAAAAAGGGACTATATACTCACCTAATGTATTTTGTAGTAAAAATACATATAACATCATTGATCAAGTATAGGGTTGGCCTCGGATTCACGAACCTTTGTATCATTAAAAAGAATGAAATTGTCAAAGATGGGACTCGAACCCGAGACCCCTCGATAACACCCAAACACCCACAACCATGGAGCTGTTTCTGTTTTTGTGAAATTAAACCCACCCATTGAGTTATAACCGGCCTTCTGTTTCATCTCCTTCCCCCCTTCTCTCCATGATTCAATCGATCAACTTAATTCAACAGCCCTCAAATTGTGTTATCAGAATAATTTAAGTTTTAAAACAGGAGCAGAAACACTTAGTGATTTGCTTGAACAAAATAAAATTAACATAAAAAAATTTGTGACAGAATATGTATATTTGTAGCTCGATGATGAACCCCATTACCCAATTTAAAATTTGGACCGTTTTAGATAATGTTTTCTTCATGAAGTAGTTTTTAATTCACACCTGAAAACTATCAGTATCATCAAATTAACTTGAATCATAAGCACGAACTCGAATTTCTTCAAGAACATACCGTAAGACTTTTTGGGAATAAAGTTTGACATCGAAAATTAAAACTCGATATAGAGAGTTGGACCTTAAAACTTTGCAGGTAGATTAGAAACACGATTCCTAACTTATCTGTATTCTTGAATTTCGATAATTGATTCGGTATTAAACTATCGATTTCAACTCGTCTTGAACAGAGTTTGTATACTTGTGATATTAGTTTTTCTGATAAGCTTAACCTCTAGACCTGATTAAAGTTTTGATGGAGATCGATAATGAAAAGAAATAGCTGATTGAATTCTTATATAGCATCGATTGAATTCCTGTTAGAATAGGGGAATAGCTCGACAATATGTCACGAGCAAAACAGGAAGACGGCATAAAAAAATCTGATCCGTGATCTGTACCCTTATATATCTGTTTATTTATTTCATTTTTTTTATATAAATAACTATTAAATGCTAAATATCTTAATAATAATTAATAATACTTGTTAATATTTATAATAACAATCATATTTTCATCACAATATTAATAACAACATTAAAGATCATAAAAATTTTAAGTATAGTTTTAATAATAATATTGATATTGATAATAATACTACTTTTATTAATAATAATAATAATAATAATAATAATAATAATAATAATAATAATAATAATAATAATAATAATTACAAGAATAAGGCTCTTTTTATTAATAATATAGTTAATATTAATATTAATAATCATAATAATATTATTGATATCAATAATAAGTTTGTATCTTAACAATACTTATAATGATCGATATAATCTTTATAATAATAATCATAGTGTAACGAGTTACATGTATCAATCTTATATCTATATATTATTATTTTGATACTATTAATGATACTAATATTAATACTTACTTTTAATATTTATATGAAAATAAATATAATAACTAAATTACATAATAGTTCATTTATAATATATATAATTAATTACATGTTTTGTTATATATATATATATATATATATATATATATATATATATATACATTTCTGTTTACAATTAAAGGTTCGTGATACATCGACTATCGTTTCTGGGTAACAGATTTCATGAATATAAATTTCGAGGTTTTCGAGACTCACTAATACAGATTTTGCTTATCGTGTCGGAAACATATAGAGTTTAAGGTTTAAATTTGGTCGGAAATTTCCGGGTCGTTACACTCTATATGAGACGTTTTAATTAAAAATCAATGTATTTAACGCAGCGGAATGTATTAAGTCATTACAATTTGTAAATCCAAAATGTAAATGTAAACTAAATTGTTTTAATGCAATAATGTAAATGATAATATGCGGACTCCAAGGGCAGCAAAGTCCAAATAGCACACAAGTCTTTAGCAATCTTCACCTGAGACAAAACATGCTTAAAGAGTCAACCAAAAAGGTTGAGTGAACATCATAGGTTTAATATAGAGTTTAGACCACAAGATTTAATTATCAAAAGCAAATGCTGAAGTTATGATATCGATACGTAAACAAAGTTACCCCAGGATACCTTGAAATGTCAGTGTCGTTTAATCATTATTATGTAACCAAAGACCAACGGTCAAATGGTTAGAGACGTCGCTCTCAGTAGGCCTACTCACAATAACTAAGTTTGCCTTTATAAGTAGCAATTAACGATATCATGGTAGGGATTTAACATGAATCAAAGCATGTCAGCACAGTTAAATAGTTTGTGGGTACTTTTGTCTAAGTGTAAAACAGTTTAAAAGCAAGCATGTGTCTCACCCCAAAGTTTAAAATAGTAAATAGAGAAAATTAAAAAGTGGGACTATGAAGTTCACCTTATTAGCAGATAGGTATTCCACGCAAGTAGTGATAAGGCTAAAAAGGAACATATATTTCATAGCATTATTCCCCAAGAAAGACAAGATTATAGTTGCAATTGTTCCATTTTCAAGTAATATTCGTTTATATTAAATAAGTGCGAAGACAAAAGGCGAAAACGACGAATTGAAGACACAAAGGTCCAAAAAGCTCAAAAGTACAACATACAATTAAAAAGGTTCAAATTATTGATGAAGAACGTCTAAAAATGACAAGAGTACAAGTTACAAAACGCAAAGTACACGATATAAAATTGTACGAAAGGGCGTTCGAAAATCCGGAACCGGGACATGAGTCAACTCTCAACGCTCGACACAACGGTGTAAAAATTACGAGTCAACTATGCACAAGAATAAAATATAATATTTAAATAATTCATAATAAGAATAATATTAAATAATAAAAAGTTGTTAATTTAACATAGTTCAGGGGTCGTAAATGAAAATTCAATTTCATATTTTGCCTATAAAAGGCGATGATTATCGATCAATTTTAAGCATCCCTTTTTCGATCCTAAATCTATCTATCTATCCTTTTTCCATCCCATATCAAATATCAATATCTATATTTATAATTCTAAATTCTCTATCATAATGTTAATGTAATCAGATATAATAATAATCTTAATTTCAATTTTAAATTATGATAATAATAAGATTTATGATAGAGATCGTTTGAGTGTGTAAGTCGAAATTCTGTCCGTGTAACGCTACGCTATTTTTAATCATTGTAAGTTATGTTCAACCTTTTTACATTAATGTCTCGTAGCTAAGTTATTATTATGCTTATTTAATTCGAAGTAATCATGATGTTGGGCTAATTACTAAAATTGGGTAATTGGGCTTTGTACCATAATTGGGGTTTGGACAAAAGAACGACACTTGTGGAAATTAGACTATGGGCTATTAATGGGCTTTATATTTGTTTAACTAAATGATAGTTTGTTAATGTTAATATAAAGATTTACAATTGAGCGTCCCTATAAATTACCATATACACTCAATCGGACACGATGGGCGGGGTATTTATATGTACGAATAATCGTTCATTTAACCGGATACGGGAATGGATTAATAGCCACTAGAATAATTAAAACAGGGGTGAAATTATGTACAAGGACACTTGGTATAATTGATAACAAAATATTAAAACCTTGGGTTACACTCAGTCGACATCCTGGTGTAATTATTAAACAAAATATTAAAATCTTGTTACAGTTTAAGTCCCCAATTAGTTGGAATATTTGACTTCGGACATAAGGGTAATTTGACGAGGACACTCGAACTTTATATTTATGACTGATGGACCATTATGGACAAAAACCAGATGGACATATTAAATAATCCAGGACAACGGACAATTAACCCATCGGACTAAATTAAAATCAACACGCCAAACATCATGATTACGGAAGTTTAAATAAGCATAATTCCTTTATTTCATATTTTATCGCATTTTAATTTCTGTCATTTAAATTATCGTCATTTACTTTACTTTTTAAATTAAGTTCTAGCTATTTTTAATATTTTGCATTAGGTTTTAATTGTAACTTAAGTTTTAAAATCGACAAACCGGTCACTAAACGGTAAAAACTCCCCTTTATATAATAATAATACTACTTATATAATTATATATATTTTGTATAAATATAGTTGTTAAAAATATAGTGTTAAACTTCACTAGCTCCCTGTGGAACGAACCGGACTTACTAAAAACTACGCTACTCTTCGATTAGGTACACTGCCTATAGTGTTGTAGCAAGGTTTAGGTATATCCCATTTGTAAATAAATAATTAAAACTTGTCATATTTTGTAGCAATCCGCATTAAAAATATATAACTATTTCGTACACCACGCTACACACATCAAGTTTTTGGCACCGCTGCCGGGGAGCGCTAAAACGCTATATTTTTAATTATAATAATATTGAAATAAAATATAATAATATAATAATATTGAAATAGAATATAATAATATAATAATATTTTAGAATCAAAATTTGATACGTAAAGTTTTAAAAAGTCGTATTTATTAAATACTTCAGGGGTATATTATGTAACTTATAATTAATAATTTCTATAATGTCGCTTTCATGTGAATAGTAAATTAATTAATAATCGTAAAAGTTTTTAAAAAGTCATATTTATTAAATACTTCAGGGGTATATTATGTAACTTATAATTAATAATTTATATCATGTCGTTTTCATGTGAATAGTAAATTAATTAATTTATTTTCATTTACTATTCATGAATAGTAAATGAATTAAAAAAAAAGTTTTGAAAAAAAATTATAATTATAAAAAAATTATTAATTTGTAAAAAAAAAATCGTTTTTTTTTAAAAAAAAAATTGTAAAAAAACATTTTTTTTTTGAAAAAAAAATTCGTTTTTAAAAAAAAAAAAATTTTAAAAAAAAAAATTTTAAAAAAAAAATTTAAAAAAAAATTAAAAAAAAAAATTTTTAAAAAAAAATTTAAAAAAAATAATAAATAATATTTTTTTTTAAGTTTTATTACCTTTAGATTTTTAGACTCTAGTTACAATTTTTAGTATTACGTTTAGTTTTGCCATAGTTATTTTTATTTCTAGAATTTTTAGGCTTTGCCGTAAAATCCCTTAAGTGCTATTTCTTTAGACTAAGATTTAGGTGCTTTAGAATTTTGTGACGCCGTTTTTCGCGCTACTTTCTTATTTTTATTTTTCGACACCTATTTTTCGACACTTTTCGACGCGCAATCTATTTCTTTCTTATTTCTCGACATTCTAGTTTTTAGGACTTAGAATTTTCTATATTTCTTATCTAAATTCTTCAAACGGGAAAGAAAAATTATTTAAGCGGTTAAATTAATGGACGTTGACATTTTTCTGGTTCGTAGTAATAGTTGGATTTGTTAGTGGCTAGTTGTGGGCTTCCGATTTAAAGGGTCCTGGCTACCTGCTACATCTTTTGGCTATTCGAAACGTGGGCAAAAATCAGAAAAGTCTATTAATTGGACAACTTATATAAGTTTTTCTATTTTTATAACTAATAGGATGATTATTGAATGCACCACATTGTAGCTAAAATTTGGCCATCGCAATAAAATGAAAAATTTTGAAAACAAGGCCTTGGAAACTCTTTTTGAACTCCAAAATTAATTAAGTCAATACTCTCAAACGAGTGTTGATGACAATTCGTTCAGTCAATCTTGGATCACGAATGATGAAATAATAACTGGTTGTGAAATCTGTGGAGATTATCACTCAACATGGGAATGTTACTATTACGTTCCTATGGAAAATTACGCACCCACGGAACCTGAATGGAACGATGACAAAGAATACAATTCTAAATGGGATTATTCCCAAGAATTTATCCAAAATCAACAACCAGAAGACGAGGAAAATTATGTGTCTGAAAATTCTTTAGACAATATGAAAATCAAACTCGAAGAACTCGATGCTCAAAATGAACAAATGAGAGAGTTTGTAAATAGGCAAGCTGAAACTCTATCAGATTACACACCTGTTGATCTGAGGAGTATTGTGCAAGAAAATTTCATTTCATCGAATTTTGATGAATTCGAGAGCTCCGAAATCACCAACTATCCCGATGATACTTTTTATTCAGTCTTACCAATTTCACAACATATCGACACATTAGCTTCTACCGACGAAATCATCAATCCATCAATGGATGATGAACAAGAAATAAGGGTAACAAATTGGTACTCTTGGGAAAACGATAACGTTGAAAATTTTACCCCCGAGACCAAACCGAACTTCACCATTCCACAACCTTCTAACCCAATATTCTCAATAGACAAGTCATCTACCGAAGATGAACTACGAGCTGTAATAGATAATGACACCTCGGATTTCACCCAATTGGGTAATAGAGGTGAAACCTTTGATCCCGAGGATGAACGAAAGAAATTTTTAGGAATTGTCAACCCTATAGAAATATGTATGTCGGAATATATCGATCCATTTGACCAAGAACCAGAAAAGAGACATATCCATTTACTAAAAGCTACACTTAAAAAAGAATTAAATAGTGACGATCGGGTGAGTCTAAACTTTAAACCCATTGATATATTATACACCACCCGAGATGTAAATAACTGGCTCACTATTCTAATTCGTGGAACTTATTCTACCGACTTCACATGTCGTCAGCTAAGTGTGGGGAAGTCTAACCCCACTTAACTTTAAACTAGGGGTTCGGGTTAGTGCATAACTCGTTAATAAAAATGCATGATGATCAGGGTAAAAAAAAAACGCATTTTCAAAAATTATCAAACAGTTCAGAAAAACAACCATTTTTGAAGAAAAACATGTGTGATAATGCAAGAAGGAATGAACGATGAGGCGCGCCATCTATCATTCGATGAGCTTTGTAATTACAAACTGGGTATTTCTAATCACTTTTCTACACTAATCACCCTCATGAATTTATAATTAGAGTCTGATTTCATGCAAATGAGGGCATTGCATGATCTCAAGTGTGGGGAAGGGTTATAAATTCTCTCGGGTTTGCACTTGGTTTATTTGCCAAATTTTGTGAAAATTTGAAAAATTTTCAATTAAATGAAGTCAAAATTATGTTTATACATATTTATGAACGGTGAAAACTAGGTGTTAATACCGAAATTATCGTTACCTCGGAAAGGGCATAAATTGAGAAACAACCTAAAACGCTTGAATTCATTTAAAATGGAATAAAGGAGAATAAAAAGGCAAAGAAAGAAACTAAGTGTGGGGAGAATGTACCAAGTTATTCAATTAAAAACTATCTATCACATGTTTCTGTAAAGTTATTGCAGGTGTTTTTGTTTTGGACTAAATTAACTGTTTTACCCGATTTATTAAAGAAAGATGGATCTACACGATGAATCAATTCCATCATTAAAAGGAAGTAAAGTCTTCCGAAAAAGTATAACGACCCTCATTTTTCCATTCTATATTTTTCCAATATTAAATGTCCAAACAATATAATCAAAACTTAATGATTAAACTTTAATCAACAATTGTTAAGTATTAAGAGTTAGAAAACATATTAATTAACTTTGTGCAATAATTGACAAGTTAATAAAAGATGAAAATAATAAACTGTTAGTCGACACTCACTGCTAATTAAAATTTATGCATTTATGTAATATTATAACTGATAACCTATAAGTAATAAATAAAAATTGACATTTATATAAATAATAAAACAATTGAGAACTAAATATATACAAGTCATGAATTAGTAAAAAGAAAATAATACTTATCATGTAGTAAATGTAAAAAATAATAATAGTAATAATAGTAATAATAATGAGACTAAAGAATCTTAAACAATTACATCCTTATGTTGACTAAAAATTAAAATAATATATATATAAACTAGTACCACCTATTGTTGACTAAAAATTATAAAATAAAATAAAATCATTAATTAGAACATCCTTATGTTGACTAACACTCTAATACTTGCACTATATAAACTCCTAGTTTCTCATTCACAAATCACACCAAAATCCTCTCTCAAAAACAATCTCTCCCTCTCCCTCTCTTGTGGTATTCGGATCTTCAAGCTTGTTCTTCGTGTTCTTCAAGAATCTTCAAGGAGTTCTTCAAGATTTTTAAGGCTTTGATCTTCCATCTTCATCGTGTTCATCTTTTCTTTGTTAATTATCTTGAATCTTCAAAGGTATAACATAAACCCTAAACTATTTACATAAACTTTAATCTTTGTTAATTCATATTCATATTATAAACTTGTTATTCATAAGTATATACATAAACACTCCTAGATCTATATATACATATATACATGTAAAAAAAAAATATTTTTATGTATATATACGAATTATATATACATATACATATTAAAACCTTAAACCCTAATACTACTTATACTAGTACTTAACATGTATACACTATTACTATTACTAGCACCTATAACCTACTACTTATATTGTAGCACAAAAATATTTTGGGATATGTATTAGAGATGTATAGATCTTCGAACTTTCTTGACGAATGGTTTCTACGAGATTCTAGGCAGAGGGTTTGGATTTCCGATTTAAAGGGTCCTATGGCTCAAGCCCCTAGATCTAAATTAGCCATTCGAAGGGAAAGGGGTGATTGGAAGCTTATCTAATACGGCAAGTATCCTAAAATGAAAAACACTCATAAAAGTAGAAACTCTATAGTCATAGAAACTTAGTAAAATAAGAAACTTTCTAAAAATGGAAACATTATAAAAATAGTAACTTACTAGGAATAGAAACTTAGTAAAACAAACTATACTTAAACACATACTTAAACTTAAACATGGGCAAAACACTTAACTACTCTTAAATGTCAATAGGTTGACTTTCCTGCTCACTCGTTCAACTCTTTATTCCGAGGAATAACTCTCTCTCTACTTACTAAGGTGAATTCATAGCCCCACTCTTTATTGCTAGCAAACTTATTTAACTTTTTGGGGTGAGACACATGCTGCTTTTACTATTTACAATTTAGACACAAGTACCAACTGCTAAAACTATGCTATACCCGGCTATGTCCGACTAAGTCCCTACAGTGATATTTTTAAGTGCTGCGGCATGCTTATTTATTGGGGGTAGGCCTATCGGGAGTAACGTCCCCGATACATTTGATGTTATCTTTGTATTGCTTGATAATGAAATTAAACCGACAAGTAGAACTAACTTGTCATGGGGCAAACTTGAACGTTTAGTCTAAATATCACGCACTGACATAACTTTTGATCCTGCGGGAGATCAACCTTACAAATTAAATCTTGTGGTCTAAAACAAACGGTCAAACTTATTTGTTAAACCTATGAACTTCACTCAACCTTTTGGTTGACACTTTAGCATGTTTTGTCTCAGGTGCTGTTTGATTCAAGCTCTTATACTTACTGCTTATGTGATGCTACTTGGACATAGGATCAAGAGATATCGCATTTATTACTTCTGCATGTGAACATTTCCATTATTGTTATTCCTATCATTGTAACTACGTTTCATTTTCCGCTGCGTGCTCAATAAAGTTTGTTTTATCATTTAGTATTGTTCTCGTATATTATAATATGTTGGTTGATTTGATATTAAGTCACATTTCACCCAGGCCCTAACTGGGGGTGTGACAGATTGGTATCAGAGCAAACCAGGCTGTTATAGAGAACCAGGATTTGCATTTTTATGTGTGCCTTACTTGTTAGCTAGGGTGCCTTAGCAATCTAGGAAACTATAACCTTTCCTGCCTTAGACTTAAAGCACTTAGGATTGTCGTATAATCTTAACAATTATGCTTTAATAAACTTGACTCAAAGATTCTAATCAAGGTCTCTTTCCTAATGATAGGATGTCAAGCTCAAACGTTAACAAGCCCAACAAAGCAACTCACAACCCTACCACCGAAGTAGGTGTTGGACACTCTTCAACTTCGAGACCAGTTCGAAGTCCTCTTTATAGTCCTGCTTCACCACCGCTGAATTATAGCCTGAATACTATTTTAGATTCACATGGGTCTCCTCAATACTACCCAACTCCGAGAACCCAAGATAAGGGAAAACGGCATGAAGAAGTTGGTCCATCAAGGAAGAGAGCCCGATCTCCTTTTTATGATGGTCCTAAGTATGAAATCATGAGATTACGAAACGATACCGAGAGAAACATTGGAGGTCTACTTCGCCACATGGAAAGAGCGGATCGTCGAATGAAGAAACTTATGAAAGAAAACGTCGAGCTAAGAAAGGAGTTGCTGATGCTAAAGTGCGAGGAAGAACGCAACACTCGCTGGGGAAAGCAATCACTTGCTTACCTCAAGGAGGATGTTGATGTCCGAATGAAAATGGAGAAAGGTCGAGTCGACGAACAACTTGCCATAAGAGAGTACAACACTAATGCCGTAAACAGTCGTGTTACCAACCTTTATGACAACTTCGAGTATCTCTATGAGAAACAAAAGTCGAAAAATGAGAAAGTTGAGGAGTTTATGAAGAAGGTTGGAGACGAAATATGAAGACTACTTCAATCTTAATATTTCCTAGTTATTTTTCCTATTTTCCATCTATGTAAAGGCTGTGCCTTAAACAATTTCTATTTCCGAATCGTGTAATAAAGGCTTATTTAATGCCTCGTTCTAATAATATAAAGTGTTTTATTAATATCATGCGATATCAATACTTTAGTTTATTCATACTTGTGATTACTCAAACTTATAACTTGTTAAACTTATCAAATATATGTTCACTTTTATGTAGTGACATCATGGTTCGTCCAGCTGCACCTACCGTTAACAACGTTGTGTTAACTACTGAGCAATTCCAACAGTTACTCGCTGCTGCCCAAGGCAACGCCCAAGCTAATCATGCTAATACTCAACCAAAACCTTGTTCCTACAAGGACTTTACAAACTGTCACCCTCCCGCTTTTAAGGGAAACGAAGAAGCTGTCGAACTAGTTCGTTGGTTCGAAAAGATGGAATCTATTTTCCGTATTTGCAACTGTGGTGATGATGATCGAGTAAAGTATGCCACTAGCTCGTTGGGTGGTAATGCTTTAACTTGGTGGACTGCTTATGCCAAGTCCGTAGGAATTGATAATGCTAATGCAATTCCATGGAACGAACTCAAAAGTATGATGGTCAACAAATTCTGCCCAAGGAGTCAAGTTCAGAAGCTTGAAGCTGAGTTCTGGGAACTCAGGGTCAAGGGTACTGACATTGAGAATTATACCAATCGTTATCTGGAGCTTTCTACTCTATGTCCTGAAATGTTTCCTACTGAAGCTAGAAGAATTGAGCGGTATATTGAAGGTCTTCCCGAGGATGTTCAAGGGAATGTTATTGCTGCTGAGAAGGTTACTTTGGATGCTGTGATTCTCATGGCACAAAATCTCATGTTGGCCAAGAGAAGAAGGGCGTCGGCCAATAAGCAAGTTGAAACCAAGGGTAATGATGGTAAGAGGAAGTTTGAGCCGTCTCAAGGTTCTAATCAGAATGTTAGTAAAAAGCTTATGGATAGTACAAGTACGAATTATAAGGGCACTTATCCTTTTTGTGTTCGTTGTGAAAGGCATCACCCGGGGCAGTGCACTGCCACTTGTTCGTTGTGTAAGAAAGTGGGACACGTAGCTAAGACGTGTAGGACTCCTCCAAAGAATAAATCTATTGTTCCTGCCAAAGCTCCTCCTACTTGTTATACTTGTGGGGAAAAGGGACACATTAGTCCAAATTGCCCTAAGAAGAGAGATAATCCTGCTACTGGAGCCAATACTACTGCTGCAAAGGGTCGTGCATTTGTTATTACTGCTGCTGAAGCCCGAGATGAAGATGAGGTCATCACGGGTACGTATCTCGTCAATAATTGCTACGCAACTATTTTATTCGATACTGGTGCCGACCGAAGTTACGTATCTAATGAATTTTGTACCCTATTTACTGAAAAGCCTCAACCCTTAGAAACTAAACGATTAGTAGAAGTAGCCAATGGAAAGATCATGAAAGTTGATAAAATTTATAAAAACTGCAACCTAATCTTAGCCAGCAAAGAATTTAAGATAGACCTTTTGCCGGTCGAGCTAGGAAGTTTCGATGTCGTAGTTGGAATGGATTGGTTACGTCCACTAAGAGCTGCGATCATGTGTTACGATAAAACCGTTCATGTTCCATTAGGAAATGGAGAGACTCTTATTATCCAAGGTGAAAAGAGTGGTTCCAATCTCAATATTATCTCCTGTATTAAAACCCGCAAATACCTTATGAAAGGTTATCCAGCTATTCTAGCCCACGTTAATCTGATTGAATCGAAAGAGAAGCGAATTGAAGATGTACCAGTAGTTAAAGACTTTCCCGATGTGTTTCCCGAAGATCTTCCGGGTATTCCACCTCCTCGACAAGTTGAATTCCAAATTGATTTAACTCCTGGTGCTGCTCCTGTTGCTAAAGCACCATACCGTTTAGCACCTTCCGAAATGAAGGAATTATCCAACCAACTCCAAGAACTATTGGATAAAGGTTTCATTCGTCCAAGCTCGTCCCCTTGGGGAGCTCCTATTCTGTTTGTTAAAAAGAAGGATGGTACATTAAGGATGTGCATTGATTACCGCGAACTTAACAAGCTTACTATCAAGAACCGTTATCCGTTGCCACGTATTGATGATCTATTTGACCAACTTCAAGGGTCAAGTGTTTATTCAAAGATTGATTTAAGATCCGGTTATCACCAACTCAAGGTCAAGGAATCCGATATTCCTAAGACTGCTTTTCGCACTCGTTATGGGCACTATGAATTCTGTGTCATGCCTTTTGGTTTAACTAATGCTCCTGCCGTGTTCATGGACCTCATGAATCGTGTTTGTAAACCGTATCTTGACAAATTTGTCATCGTATTCATTGACGACATCTTGATCTATTCGAAGAATGAGAAAGAGCATGAGCAACATTTGCGCATGATTCTTGAACTCTTACGAAAGGAACAACTTTATGCTAAATTTTCTAAGTGCGAGTTTTGGCTCAAAACCGTACAATTTCTCGGACATGTTGTTGATAGAAATGGAATACATGTCGATCCAGCTAAGATTACTGCTATTCAGAACTGGGAGATACCAAAGACTGCAAAGCATATTCGTCAATTTTTGGGACTTGCCGGTTACTATCGAAGGTTTATAAAAGATTTTTCTCTCATTGCCAAACCTCTTACAAAGCTGACTCAAAAAGGGAAGAAATTTGAGTGGTCCGAAGAACAGGAATCTGCTTTCAAGATTCTGAAGGAGAAGTTGACCACAGCCCCGATTCTTTCTTTACCTGAAGGTACCGACGACTTTGTTGTTTACTGCGATGCCTCAAAGCATGGCTTTGGTTGTGTTTTAATGCAACGAGAGAAGGTTATCGCCTATGCATCTAGACAGTTGAAGAAACATGAAGTAAACTATACCACACATGACCTAGAGTTAGGTGCCGTGGTATTTGCATTAAAGATATGGAGACATTATCTCTATGGTAATCACTTTACGGTGTACACTGACCATAAAAGTCTTCGACACATCTTTGATCAAAAACAGCTGAATATGAGGCAAAGTCGATGGCTCGAGACATTGAACGATTATTATTGTGAGCTGAAATATCATCCTGGCAAGGCGAATGTAGTTGCCGATGCCCTTAGTCGAAAAGACGATATTAAACGTGTTCGTGCTTTAAACCTAAAAATCAAATCGAATCTTATTTCACGAATCTGTGAAGCTCAATTGGAAGCTATTAGACCGACACTTATCGAAGGTGAAGGACCTATTGGTTTTGAGAACCAACTTCAAGTGAAAGCTAATGGTACACGGTACTTTGGCAATAGAATCTGGGTTCCTCGTTTTGGTAATCTTCGCGAACTAGTCTTGGATGAAGCACATAAGACTAGATATTCTATCCATCCCAGTTCCAGTAAGATGTATCACGATGTGAAGGAATTCTACTGGTGGCCTAACATGAAAGCCGATATTGCTACTTATGTTAGTAAGTGTCTCACTTGTTTGAAAGTCAAGGCCGAACATCAAAAGCCTTCTGGTCTGTTGACACAACCCGACATTCCGCAGTGGAAGTGGGAAGGTATCACTATGGACTTCGTTACTAAGTTACCTAAGACTTCGAACGGTAACGATACTATTTGGGTCGTAGTTGATCGTCTTACTAAATCTGCACATTTCATACCAATCAAGGAAACCGACAAGATGGAGAGATTAGCACAGCTTTATATTAAAGAAATCGTCTCACGTCATGGTGTTCCTATCTCGATCATTTCTGATCGCGATAGTCGATTTGTTTCTAGATTTTGGAAAACTTTACAATCTGCTCTTGGAACTCAACTCGACATGAGTACAGCTTATCATCCGCAAACCGATGGTCAAAGTGAACGAACCATTCAAACTATGGAGGATATGCTACGTGCTTGTGCAATCGATTTCGGCAAAGGATGGGATAGACATCTACCTTTGGTTGAATTTTCTTATAATAACAGTTATCACTCCAGCATTAAGGCTGCACCTTTTGAAGCTTTATATGGACGGAAGTGTAGATCCCCTTTGTGTTGGGATGAACTTGAGGACAGACATTTAACTGGTCCTGAAATTATTCACGAAACTACCGAAAAGATCGTTCAAATCAAGCAACGTTTAGAAACTGCCCGTAGCCGACAGAAAAGCTATGCCAATAAGAAACGAAAAGACATCGAATACCAAGTTGGAGATAAAGTCATGTTGAAAGTATCCCCTTGGAAAGGTGTTGTCCGCTTCGGTAAGCGAAGTAAACTCAGTCCACGATATGTTGGACCATTCACAATCACTGAAAGAGTCGGTCCCGTGGCATACCGATTAGAACTGCCAACCGAACTTAGTCAAGTACATGATGTGTTTCATGTCTCAAATCTTAAACGGTGTCTTGCCGATGACACACTCGTTATTCCTCTGGATGATGTCCGCATTGATGAGCAAATGCACTTCGTTGAAGAACCTATAGAAATCATGGAAGGAGAGGTCAAACAAACGCGTAAAAGCAATATACCTATCGTTAAAGTCCGGTGGAATTCGCGTAGAGGCCCCGAATATACCTGGGAACGCAAAGACCATATGAAACGGAAATATCCCCATCTCTTCCCAACTGCTGATGCAAACGAGAAAACTACCTAAAAACTTCGGGACGAAGTTTTCAATAACGGGGAGGTACTATAACGACCCTCATTTTTCCATTCTATATTTTTCCAATATTAAATGCCCAAACAATATAATCAAAACTTAATGATTAAACTTTAATCAACAATTGTTAAGTATTAAGAGTTAGAAAACATATTAATTAACTTTGTGCAATAATTGACAAGTTAATAAAAGATGAAAATAATAAACTGTTAGTCGACACTCACTGCTAATTAAAATTTATGCATTTATGTAATATTATAACTGATAACCTATAAGTAATAAATAAAAATTGACATTTATATAAATAATAAAACAATTGAGAACTAAATATATACAAGTCATGAATTAGTAAAAAGAAAATAATACTTATCATGTAGTAAATGTAAAAAATAATAATAGTAATAATAGTAATAATAATGAGACTAAAGAATCTTAAACAATTACATCCTTATGTTGACTAAAAATTAAAATAATATATATATAAACTAGTACCACCTATTGTTGACTAAAAATTATAAAATAAAATAAAATCATTAATTAGAACATCCTTATGTTGACTAACACTCTAATACTTGCACTATATAAACTCCTAGTTTCTCATTCACAAATCACACCAAAATCCTCTCTCAAAAACAATCTCTCCCTCTCCCTCTCTTGTGGTATTCGGATCTTCAAGCTTGTTCTTCGTGTTCTTCAAGAATCTTCAAGGAGTTCTTCAAGATTTTTAAGGCTTTGATCTTCCATCTTCATCGTGTTCATCTTTTCTTTGTTAATTATCTTGAATCTTTAAAGGTATAACATAAACCCTAAACTATTTACATAAACTTTAATCTTTGTTAATTCATATTCATATTATAAACTTGTTATTCATAAGTATATACATAAACACTCCTAGATTTATATATACATATATACATGTAAAAAAAAAAAATATTTTTATGTATATATACGAATTATATATACATATACATATTAAAACCTTAAACCCTAATACTACTTATACTAGTACTTAACATGTATACACTATTACTATTACTAGCACCTATAACCTACTACTTATATTGTAGCACAAAAATATTTTGGGATATGTATTAGAGATGTATAGATCTTCGAACTTTCTTGACGAATGGTTTCTACGAGATTCTAGGCAGAGGGTTTGGATTTCCGATTTAAAGGGTCCTATGGCTCAAGCCCCTAGATCTAAATTAGCCATTCGAAGGGAAAGGGGTGATTGGAAGCTTATCTAATACGGCAAGTATCCTAAAATGAAAAACACTCATAAAAGTAGAAACTCTATAGTCATAGAAACTTAGTAAAATAAGAAACTTTCTAAAAATTGAAACATTATAAAAATAGTAACTTACTAGGAATAGAAACTTAGTAAAACAAACTATACTTAAACACATACTTAAACTTAAACATGGGCAAAACACTTAACTACTCTTAAATGTCAATAGGTTGACTTTCCTGCTCACTCGTTCAACTCTTTATTCCGAGGAATAACTCTCTCTCTACTTACTAAGGTGAATTCATAGCCCCACTCTTTATTGCTAGCAAACTTATTTAACTTTTTGGGGTGAGACACATGCTGCTTTTACTATTTACAATTTAGACACAAGTACCAACTGCTAAAACTATGCTATACCCGGCTATGTCCGACTAAGTCCCTACAGTGATATTTTTAAGTGCTGCGGCATGCTTATTTATTGGGGGTAGGCCTATCGGGAGTAACGTCCCCGATACATTTGATGTTATCTTTGTATTGCTTGATAATGAAATTAAACCGACAAGTAGAACTAACTTGTCATGGGGCAAACTTGAACGTTTAGTCTAAATATCACGCACTGGCATAACTTTTGATCCTGCGGGAGATCAACCTTACAAATTAAATCTTGTGGTCTAAAACAAACGGTCAAACTTATTTGTTAAACCTATGAACTTCACTCAACCTTTTGGTTGACACTTTAGCATGTTTTGTCTCAGGTGCTGTTTGATTCAAGCTCTTATACTTACTGCTTATGTGATGCTACTTGGACATAGGATCAAGAGATATCGCATTTATTACTTCTGCATGTGAACATTTCCATTATTGTTATTCCTATCATTGTAACTACGTTTCATTTTCCGCTGCGTGCTCAATAAAGTTTGTTTTATCATTTAGTATTGTTCTCGTATATTATAATATGTTGGTTGATTTGATATTAAGTCACATTTCACCCAGGCCCTAACTGGGGGTGTGACAAAAAGACACGCGCTTCTTGATTTAGGTCATGAAGTTGTCGTCCAGACCAGCTGTAGGTTGACGAAAAATCTAGAAAAGTCATCTATAAAATCAGCAGGAAATCCACGGACCTCAGCATCAAACAGGGTCGCCATGTGGTCAGATTTATCCTAACCATGAGAAGGATTTATCTCGTACAATGGGGGGGGCACCGTGCAAATTAGCTTGATAAGACTAATGAATCAGATCCCCAGAAAGGATAATCTCCTTAAAGATTAAAAATCAGCTTTTAAGTCTGATATTACTCAATCCTTGAGATTGACCTTAAAGATTGAGAATTCAAACTCATGGAATTCGATGATATCTAAACTCGAGCTTGAACGAGAAAATATTTTGATCAAAATTGCAAACCGATTTGTTTTCTGAAAATCCATTTTCAATGCGTTCATTACCATTGAACGTAAAATCCTAGGAATTCACCTGGAATTCATTAGGTCACCTGAACCAAATCGGGTGTCAACCGTAAGAACGGTGGTTGCATAGCATGGTCGGAGACAGGACCTTGTGCCAGACTAAAAAATCATAGGATGATCTTTACTATCGCTCCTACCAAGGATAGTTCTAGCATCTGACACGTTAAAAGACCATAATCATCTGCATGTCACGGGACATTGCCTTAACAGTTTCTTGTTCATCGCTTTCCTTTACAACCGGACGGTAGTTTGTCGAAAGGTAATATACGGAACAAGTAAACTGGATGTGTGCTTTCCGATACCGGGATAGCAGTGGATTACACGAACCTAAATGTTTTTAGCCAAAATATTGATCCACAAATATATTTTGCAACACCAATGGTGGATCAAATCAGAAAACTTATCTAGGGTAAAAGCTAGATTGAATTTTCAAAAGATCAAATGTTTTCATAAAGATCCTATTTCCTAAAGGATCTAAATTTTTATAGTCATGTGGGACTGTAAACCGCCTTTCAAATGTGCACTTTGCTTTGGAAACCGAAAGTAAATCGGCTATTTGATTGCAAGTGTCGTTGACCTAAACCCAAGGCAACTGTGGATGGCACACCCACCTTTAACCATGGTTCTATCGTTACTATCATTGTTTATACCGCTCTATCAAAATCACTGATGTATAAAGTGTGAAGAATAAAGAAATGATTCGTGTGATGTATTATATTTCAAGACTGTATTGCTTGAGGACAAGCAACGCTCAAGTGTGGGGATATTGATAAGGCTAAAAAGGAACATATATTTCATAGCATTATTCCCCAAGAAAGACAAGATTATAGTTGCAATTGTTCTATTTTCAAGTAATATTCGTTTATATTAAATAAGTGCGAAGACAAAAGGCGAAAACGACAAATTGAAGACACAAAGGTCCAAAAAGCTCAAAAGTACAACATACAATTAAAAAGGTTCAAATTATTGATGAAGAACGTCTAAAAATGACAAGAGTACAAGTTACAAAACGCAAAGTACACGATATAAAATTGTACGAAAGGGCGTTCGAAAATCCGGAACCGGGACATGAGTCAACTCTCAACGCTCGACGCAACGGTGTAAAAATTACGAGTTAACTATGCACAAGAATAAAATATAATATTTAAATAATTCATAATAAGAATAATATTAAATAATAAAAAGTTGTTAATTTAGCATAGTTCAGGGGTCGTAAATGAAAATTCAATTTCATATTTTGCCTATAAAAGGCGATGATTATCGATCAATTTTAAGCATCCCTTTTTCGATTCTAAATCTATCTATCTATCCTTTTTCCATCCCATATCAAATATCAATATCTATATTTATAATTCTAAATTCTCTATCATAATGTTAATGTAATCAGATATAATAATAATCTTAATTTCAATTTTAAATTATGATAATAATAAGATTTATGATAGAGATCGTTTGAGTGTGTAAGTCGAAATTCTGTCCGTGTAACGCTACGCTATTTTTAATCATTGTAAGTTATGTTCAACCTTTTTACATTAATGTCTCGTAGCTAAGTTATTATTATGCTTATTTAATCCGAAGTAATCATGATGTTGGGCTAATTACTAAAATTGGGTAATTGGGCTTTGTACCATAATTGGGGTTTGGACAAAAGAACAATACTTGTGGAAATTAGACTATGGGCTATTAATGGGCTTTATATTTGTTTAACTAAATGATAGTTTGTTAATGTTAATATAAAGATTTACAATTGAGCGTCCCTATAAATTACCATATACACTCAATCGGACACGATGGGCGGGGTATTTATATGTACGAATAATCGTTCATTTAACCGGATACGGGAATGGATTAATAGCCACTAGAATAATTAAAACAGGGGTGAAATTATGTACAAGGACACTTGGTATAATTGATAACAAAATATTAAAACCTTGGGTTACACTCAGGCGACATCCTGGTGTAATTATTAAACAAAATATTAAAATCTCGTTACAGTTTAAGTCCCCAATTAGTTGGAATATTTGACTTCGGACATAAGGGTAATTTGACGAGGACACTCGCACTTTATATTTATGACTGATGGACCATTATGGACAAAAACCAGATGGACATATTAAATAATCCAGGACAAAGGACAATTAACCCATCGGACTAAATTAAAATCAACACGCCAAACATCATGATTACGGAAGTTTAAATAAGCATAATTCCTTTATTTCATATTTTATCGCATTTTAATTTCTGTCATTTAAATTATCGTCATTTACTTTACTTTTTAAATTAAGTTCTAGCTATTTTTAATATTTTGCATTAGGTTTTAATTGTAACTTAAGTTTTAAAATCGACAAACCGGTCACTAAACGGTAAAAACTCCCCTTTATATAATAATAATACTACTTATATAATTATATATATTTTGTATAAATATAGTTGTTAAAAATATAGTGTTAAACTTCACTAGCTCCCTGTGGAACGAACTGGACTTACTAAAAACTACGCTACTCTTCGATTAGGTACACTGCCTATAGTGTTGTAGCAAGGTTTAGGTATATCCCATTTGTAAATAAATAATTAAAACTTGTCATATTTTGTAGCAATCCGCATTAAAAATATATAACTATTTCGTACACCACGCTACACACATCAAGTAGTAAGTACGAAATGCGTAATCGAGGATCTCAACCTAGAGATATAATATTCGATTAGGTAATGTCCAATAGACATATAGCTTGTTTATTAATACAGTAAGCTATATTAACAGTGACCGTTTTCGAGAAAGTTATATGTATATAAGTGATAATATACTTAGTGTTATAAGTGTTACTACATAGGTATGTGTATAGGTTATACTAATAATAGTATTATTAATTACTTTAATTATTCAACTATTATGTAAGTTATCACTATATGTTACTTGTGTAATTATATCTATGTGATACATACATATATATACATTCTTTATTATTATCATACATGTATGTATTTATAACTATATGATATGTATATATATTTAGTAGGTGTATATGTTACATATATATAAGTGTAGGATGGTACATATACTTATTACTTCTTCTTATTATTATTATTATTAGGTTTACTATCTTATTAACCTACGTAATGAATATTCATACATACATTCACACGTACATATACCTACTTATATACACATACATATACACGTATGCATATATTCACATATACACACACACATATACATACAGTGTATACTTGCACATACGTACGTTTGCATGCATGCATGCACGTACACCATGATCATAACCTAAATATCTTTAACATAAAATCTTAAGTTTCCAACTTAATAACAAGTCATATTTAGTAACCCTAACTCTTATTAATCATGTATTATCTCAGTCTTTGTAACAACCCTCACTTTTCGACTTCTAAATTTACTGAATTAACCTTAGGGTTATCTGCCTGACTATATGTATTAAGAGTTGTTATATACAATTAAATATTGACCGAATAGTAATTTTTAGTCAACAATGTACGCTTAAATAAATAATATATTATTAATTTATATAATTTGACATAATTTAACTAAGTATATAAACTTTGTATCACTTTTATTATTTAGTTAATGTATTATATATTTAACTGTATAATAAATCCAATTATATATAAATGTAATAATATTTACAAACTTACTAAAACTATAGTTTAATAATTAAAATCATAATTATTATTAAAAATACAAAATACCGAATTATTTATTATTTTTATGCAAAATTTGTATTTATTAATTAAATAAAAAATAAAAATAAAATAAAATAAAATATTATTGACAAATATTCTTGGAAAAGCATTAAATCAATTTGTTTATTTATAAAAAAAAATCCTTAAAATAAATGAAAAAAAAAATAAATAAATAAATTACTTTTTAATTAAAAATTGTAATGGAAAAACTACTTTTATTATTTTATTTTATGCATTATCCCATGACCTAATATTTAATACTTTTTAATTTTAAAATCCCATTAAGAATTAAAATATTTCTTTTTCTTTTAATTATTTTATTTTTTTTACCTAATTTTTTTCAAGTATAAATACCCCTCATTTATCATTCAAACTCACACCAAAATTTCTCTCATTCTCTCTTTGAAGAATTACTACTAGTAAGTATTCTTTTCTTACTTTTTATTTTTTTACTTTTTACTTTTTACTTTTTTACTTTTTACTTTTTACTTCGGTTATTATTTTTACCGAAACATGTAAATAATGTTATAAATTATATGCAATTAAAAATAAAATAAATAACATGTATACACTATTACTATTACTAGCACCTATAACCTACTACTTAGAGATGTATAGATCTTCGAACTTTATTGACGAATGGTTTCTATGAGATTCTAGACAGAGGGTTTGGATTTCCGATTTAAAGGGTCCTATGGCTCAAGCCCCTAGATCTAAATTAGCCATTCAAAGGGAAAGGGGTGATTGGAAGCTTATCTAATACGGCAAGTATCCTAAAATGGAAAATACTGATAAAAGTTGAAACTCTCTAGTCATAGAAACTTAGTAAAATAAGAAACTTTCTAAAAATGGAAACTTTATAAAAATAGTAACTTACTAGGAATAGAAACTTAGTAAAACAAACTATACTTAAACACATACTTAAACTTAAACATGGGCAAAACACTTAACTACTCTTAAATGTCAATAGGTTGACTTTCCTGCTCACTCGTTAAACCCTCTATTCCAAGGAATAACTCTCTCTCTACTTACTAAGGTGAATTCATAGCCCCTCTTTATTGCTAGCAAACTTACTTACTTTTGGGGTGAGACACATGCTGTTTTTACTTTTTATAACTTAGACACAAGTACCAAACTACTAAACTGTGATATGTTGGGCTATGACCAGCAAGTCCCCAATCGACAAGTATGAACGATAACTTGTCACGGGGTAAACTTGAAAGTCTAGTCTAAATATCAGTACCAACTGTTAAAACTATGCTATACCCGGCTATGTCCGACTAAGTCCCTACTGTGATATTTTTAATTGCTGCAGCATTCTTAATTATTGGGGATAGGCCTATCGGGAGTAATGTCCCCGATACATTTGACTAAGTCTTTGTATTACTTAATAATGAAATTAAACCGACAAGGACAGACACAACTTGTCATGGGGCAAACTTGAACGTTTAGTCTAAATATCACGCATTGGCATAACTTTTTGATCCTGCGGGAGATCAACTTTACAAACTAAATCTTGTGGTCTAAAAAAATGGTCAAACTTTTGTTAAACCTATGAACTTCACTCAACCTTTTTGGTTGACAATTTAGCATGTTTTGTCTCAGGTACTGTTTGATTCAAGCTCTTATACTTACTGCGTATGTGATGCTACTTGGACATAGGATCTAGAGATATCGCATTTATTACTTCTGCATGTGAACATTTACGTTATTGTTATTCCTGTCATTGTAACGACATTTCATTTTCCGCTGCGTACTCATTAAAGTTAAATTCATCATTTAGTATTGTTCTCGTTTATTATAATATGTTGGTATGTTTTGATATTAGTGACGTTCCTTCCAGACCCTATTGGGAGGACGTTACAGATTAGTATCAGAGCATAACCAGACTGTTATAGAGAACCAGTATTGCATTTTTATGTGTGCCTTACTTGTTAGCTAGGGTGCCTTAGCAATCTAGGAAACTATAACCTTTCCTGCCTTAGACTTTAAAGCACTTAGGATTGCCTTGTAATCTTAAAACATATGCCTTACAATCCTATCCTAAAACTGATCAAAATCTCCTTCCTAATGTTAGGATGTCTAATTATCATCAAACGACCAAAATGAATCTTTTCAAGCCAACCGAAAAAGATACTGAAAGGTCTTCCACAGAAAGAACAGTCCAAAGTCCACCTTATGGCTTTGGTGGTCCTTCCTCACCAAATTATAGCCCAAATACTACTCTAAAGTTACATGGGTCTCCTGAATACTATACAACCCCGAGGAATAAAGACAAAAGGAAATCTCTTAAAGAAACTGGGGCGTCAAAGAAAAGATTCTGATCTCCTTCCTACGATGAAGTTGATACCAAGTACGAGCTCATGAATCTGCGAAAAACTACCGATGACCTAATTCGCGATATTACAAGGATCGATGTTCAAATGAAGGAAAAAGACCTAGCGATCAAGAAGCTCATGGAGAAAAATGCTGAGCTAAAGAAAGAGATTATATACATACATTTGTTTTATCCCATGACCGATGTGGACTTTAGTTTGCACCCTTACAAGAAATTCCCGATGGGGGAAGCAATCTCTCTCCTACCTAAAAGAAGATGTTGACTTTAGATTGAAGATGGAGGAAAACCGCGTGAATAATCAACTTTCTATGAGGGACCACAAGTACCATGTAATCAACAATGGTGTTTCTAATCTTTATGATAATCTCAAATTCCTGCATGAGAAACAAAAGGCGAAGAATGAGAAAGTTGAGAAGTTTATGAAGAAGGTTGAGGACGAGAAGAAGAGATATGAAGACTACTTCAATCTTAATATTTCCTAATTTAGTTTTCCAAATTTCTTATCTATGTAAAGGCTATGCCTTAAACTATTTCTATTTCCAAATCGTGTAATAAAAAAGGCTTGTTTAATGCCTTGTTCTTAATAATATAAAGTGTTTCGTTCATATCATATTCATCTTTATCCTGCTTAAAAATTCTTCAAACTTATAACCTATCAGATTTATCAAACTTCTATACACCCTTATGTAGTGAAGAATCATGGTTCGTCCAACTGCACCAACTCTTACCACGATGTCTCATAACTTTCTCGTTTGACCACATCCATTTCATAACTTTCACAACTTCCATAACTTTCAAAGGTATGAAAGTTGACCAAGTCTATAAAGACTGCAACTTAAAACTAGCCAACCATGACTCGACAAGTTCGTAACTATTTTCATGGATGACGTTTTGATCTGCTCCAAGAGTGAGAAAGAACATGAGCAACATTTGCAAATTCATTCTTAAGAAGAAGAACAACTCTACGCAAACTTTTCCAGGTGCAAGTTTTGGCTTAAAACCGACATGTTGTCGATCCAACTAAGATTACTGCTATCCTTAATACACTATATTAGAAATCATCATTTATTATATCCTGAGCTTATGGAGTGACATTGGAATGGAAATATGAATTAGTGAAATATAATGACGGTGGCCAACGTGATTATATTACGGTAATTCATAGAAAATTTCCAATATCATGACGTATGGAATAGAAAGTGATTCAAAGAAAACTCTCAAACTATCTGTTCAAAAACCCAAATGCAAGAAGAAAAACGATCAACTTGATATTAGTAGATACCAAAGACTGCGAAGCATATTCGTCAATTTTTGGGACTTTCTGGTTACTATCGGAGATTCATAAAAGATTTTTCCCTCCTTGCTAAACCTCTCACAAAGCTAACTCAAAAAGGAAAGAAATTTGAGTGGTCCGAAGAACAGGAATCTGCTTCAAGATTCTGAAGGAGAAATTGACCACAACCCCGATTTTATCTTGACCCGAAGGTACCGACGAATTTGTTGTTTACTGCGATGCCTCAAAGCAAGGCTTTGGTTGTGTTTTAATGCAACGTGAAAAGGTTATTGCCTACGCATCTAGACAGTTGAAGAAGCACGAGGAGAACTATACCACACACGACCTTGAGTTAGGTGCCGTGGTATTTGTATTAAAGATATGGAGACATTATCTATATGGTACCCAGTTTACGGTGTACACTGACCATAAAAGTCTTCGACACATCTTTGATCAAAAACAGCTGAATATGAGGCAAAACCGATGGCTTGAGTTATTGAATGATTATGACTGTAAGATGGAATATCATCCTGGCAAGGCAAATGTAGTTGCCGATGCCCTTACTCGAAAAGACGATGTTAAACGTGTTCGTGCCTTAAACCTGAAAATCAAATCAAATCTTATATCACGAATCTGCGAAGCTCAACTGGAAGCTATTAAACCAACACTTATCGAAGGTGAAGGACCTACCGGTTTCGAGAACCAACTCCAAGTGAAAGCTAATGGTACACGGTACTTTGGCAATATAATTTGGGTTCCTCGCTTCGGTAATCTCCGTGAACTAGTCTTGGATAAAGCGCATAAAACTAGGTATTCTATTCATCCGGGTTCCAGTAAGATGTACCACGATGTGAAGAAATTCTACTGGTGGCCTAATATGAAAGCTGACATTGCTACTTATGTTAGTAAGTGTCTCACTTGTTTGAAAGTCAAGGCTGAACATCAAAAGCCTTCTGGTCTGTTGACACAACCCGATATTCCACAGTGGAAGTGGGAATGTATCGCTATTGACTTTATTACTAAATTGCCCAAGACTTCTAGTGGCAATGATACTATATGGGTCATAGTAGATCGTCTTACTAAATCTGCTCATTTCTTACCGATCAAGGAGTCCGACAAGATGGAGAGATTGTCACAACTGTATATCAAAGAAATTGTCTCTCGTCATGGTGTTCCTATATCAATCATATCCAATCGCGACAGTAGATTCACTTCCAGATTCTGAAAATCCTTACAAACTGCTCTTGGAACTCAACTCGACATGAGTACTGCTTATCATCCTCAAACCGATGGTCAAAGTGAACGAACCATTCAAACATTGGAAGATATGCTTCGCGCTTGTGTTATTGACTTTGGCAAAGGCTGGGATAGACATTTTCCTTTGGTTGAATTCTCTTACAATAATAGTTACCACTCAAGTATTAGGGCTGCACCTTTTGAGGCCTTATACGGACGAAAATGTAGATCCCCACTGTGCTGGGATGAATTAGAGGACAGACAGTTAACTGGTCCTGAAATCATACACGAGACAACCGAAAAGATAGTTCAGATTAAGAAACGAATAGAAACTTCCCGCAGCCGACAGAAGAGCTATGCTAATAAAGGTCGGAAAAATTTGGAATTCCAAGTTGGTGACAAAGTCATGTCGAAAGTATCCCCTTGGAAAGGCGTTGTTCGTTTTGGTAAACGAAGCAAACTAAGTCCGCATTTTGTTGGACCCTTCAAGATTACTGAAAGGATCGGAACCGTGGCTTATCGATTAGAATTACCTGCTGAACTTAGCAGCGTACACGACATATTTCATGTCTCGAATCTTAAAAAGTGTCTCGCTGATGACACTCTCGTTATTCCTTTGGATGACATTCGCATTGATGATAAAATGCACTTCATAGAGGAACTCGTAGAAGTCATGGACCAATCTACTAAACGCTTAAAACAAAGCACCATACCTATTGTTAAGATCCGTTGGAATTCACGACGTGGCCCCGAGTATACCTGGGAACGTGAAGACCAAATGAAATAGAAATATCCCCATCTCTTCTCAATCGCTGATGCATCCGAGAAGTCTACCTAAAACTTCGGGACGAAGTTTTTATTAACGAGGAGGTACTGTAACAACCCTCACTTTTCGACTTCTAAATTTACTGAATTAACCCTAGGGTTATCTGCCTGACTATATGTATTAAGGGTTGTTATATACAATTAAATATTGACCGAATAGTAATTTTTAGTCAACAATGTACGCTTAAATAAATAATATATTATTAATTTATATAATTTGACATAATTTAACTAAGTATATAAACTTTGTATCACTTTTATTATTTAGTTAATGTATTATATATTTAACTATATAATAAATCCAATTATATATAAATGTAATAATATTTACAAACTTACTAAAACTATAGTTTAATAATTAAAATCATAATTATTATTAAAAATACAAAATACCGAATTATTTATTATTTTTATGCAAAATTTGTATTTATTAATTAAATAAAAAAATAAAAATAAAATAAAATAAAATATTATTGACAAATATTCTTGGAAAAGTATTAAACCAATTTGTTTATTTATAAAAATATCCTTAAAATAAATGAAAAAAAATAAAAAAATAAAAAAATTACTTTTTAATTAAAAATTGTAATGGAAAAACTACTTTTATTATTTTATTTTATGCATTATCCCATGACCTAATATTTAATACTTTTTAATTTTAAAATCCCATTAAGAATTAAAATATTTCTTTTTCTTTTAATTATTTTATTCTTTTTACCTAATTTTTTTCAAGTATAAATACCCCTCATTTCTCATTTAAACTCACACCAAAATTTCTCTCATTCTCTCTTTGAAGAATTACTACTAGTAAGTATTCTTTTCTTACTTTTTATTTTTTTACTTTTTACTTTTTACTTTTTTACTTTTTACTTTTTACTTCGGTTATTATTTTTACCGAAAAATGTAAATAATGTTATAAATTATATGCAATTAAAAATAAAATAAATAACATGTATACACTATTACTATTACTAGCACCTATAATCTACTACTTATATTGTAACATAAAAACATTTTGGGATATGTATTAGAGAGATGTATAGATCTTCGAACTTTCTTGACGAATGGTTTCTATGAGATTCTAGGCAGAGGGTTTGGATTTCCGATTTAAAGGGTTCTATGGCTCAAGTCCCTAGATCTAAATTAGCCATTCGAAGGGAAAGGGGTGATTGGAAGCTTATCTAATACGGCAAATATCCTAAAATGGAAAATACTGATAAAAGTAGAAACTCTCTAGTCATAGAAACTTAGTAAAATAAGAAACTTTCTAAAAATGGAAACTTTATAAAAATAGTAACTTACTAGGAATAGAAACTTAGTAAAACAAACTATACTTAAATACATACTTAAACTTAAACATGGGCAAAACACTTAACTACTCTTAAATGTCAATAGGTTGACTTTCCTGCTCACTCGTTCAACCCTCTATTCCAAGGAATAACTCTCTCTCTCTCTCTCTACTTACTAAGGTGAATTCATAGCCCCTCTTTATTGCTAGCAAACTTACTTACTTTTGGGGTGAGACACATGCTGTTTTTACTTTTTACAACTTAGACACAAGTACCAAACTACTAAACTGTGATATGTTGGGCTATGACCAGCAAGTCCCCAACCGACAAGTATGAACGATAATTTGTCACGGGGCAAACTTGAAAGTCTAGTCTAAATATCAGTACCAACTGTTAAAACTATGCTATACCCGGCTATGTCCGACTAAGTCCCTACTGTGATATTTTTAATTGCTGCGGCATTCTTAATTATTGGGGATAGGCCTATCGGGAGTAACGTCCCCGATACATTTGACTAAGTCTTTGTATTAATTAATAATGAAATTAAACCGACAAGGACAGACACAACTTGTCATGGGGCAAACTTGAACATTTAGTCTAAATATCACGCATTGGCATAACTTTTTGATCCTGCGGGAGATTAACTTTATAAACTAAATCTTGTGGTCTAAAAAAAACGGTCAAACTTTTTGTTAAACCTATGAAATTCACTCAACCTTTTTGGTTGACACTTTTGCATGTTTTGTCTCAGGTGCTGTTTGATTCAAGCTCTTATACTTACAGCGTATGTGATGCTACTTGGACATAGGATCAAGAGATATCGCATTTATTACTTCTGCATGTGAACATTTACGTTATTGTTATTCCTGTCATTGTAACGACATTTCATTTTCCGCTGCGTACTCATTAAAGTTAAATTCATCATTTAGTATTGTTCTCGTTTATTATAATATGTTGGTATGTTTTGATATTAGTGACGTTCCTTCCAGACCCTATTGGGAGGACGTTACAGTCTTCTAACCCTAATCTTCTTTTAATCTTTTAATCCTAACAACCTTAGTTATGTCATTAATCAAAATCTTTATCTACCTTTACTAACTAATTCATAACTCTTCACATAAAATCATAACTTTTCTTCATAATTAATAGTTTCATTCATTAACCCTAATCATCATCACCATAATCATACATGTTATTACTTTTTAATCATACATGTTATTACTAATCAACTTTCATTAAACTTACTTAACTTTATTACTCCATAATTATAATTCATACATCTTTTATCATTATCACAATCTAGTTACTACATAAAATCATAACTACTATTAATAACTAATTATAATACTTGATCATAATCCTTTTCAATAATCATAATAATTAACCTTACAACAATTCATAAATCTTTATAAACTTTAAACCTTATTATTCATACTTCAATATTATACTTAACATAATACCTAGCAATACTTATGTGTAATTAAATAAAGACAAGATCACTAGGATTATTAGGATACCTTAGGGTTTAATGATCAAGAATGATGATGACAATGGTGCGTACAGAAAAATAGAAAGCAAGCAGCAGCAACACAGCAAGATCACGACCCAATATGGAGTCTGTTTTGGGTCAGAATGATCACGACAGAAACCAGGAAGTAGCAGCAGGAATGCCGATCCAAAAAGGGGTTCTTCTTGGGCTTCTATGATCAACAGAAAGACAGGAAACAATCAACAAATAATCAACCAAAAAGAGCTGTTATGGATCGACTAAAATAGTAGGAAAAAGAAACAAACTTACAGCAGAAACTATGCAGCAACACAGGCGAATGATGATGATAACTGGGACTGGATTGCAGAAGGGTTTGTGTGGAGGTTTCAATCGACTGAATATGGAGGGAAAGCAGGATAGAATGTCGACAGAAAACTAATGGAAAGCAGGAGATAAGATCGACAAAAAAAAACTGAGGGAATGCAGGTAATATGTCGACTGAATGCAGGGTTTATTGTGGTGATTAATCTTGGATAATCACGATGGTTTATATAGATTGTTGGAGTCTCCTAATGGCACTATGATTATATGATTAATTTGAGTTTAACTAGGCTTTGAAACTTATGGATGAAGTCACTAACTCCTACAGCCGATTGATACCAGATACTTATGATCTTATTTATTTTTTTTATATACGGCTTTTTACTTATTTATTTGTATTATATATATTTTCTTTTATATATATTATTTTTATTATTATTATTATTATTATTATTATTATTATTATTATTATTATTATTATTATTATTATTATTATTATTATTATTATTATTATTATTATTATTATTATTATTAATATTGTAAATATTAGGGTTACATTTATTTAGATACATTTTTTTTATTTTTTATTTTTTTAGTCCCTAATCTTGCATTAGTTGTCTTAAGTTCCAATTTATTTGTATTAATTTTTATAGTTTATATAATAACACTATTAAGTATTAGTATATATTTATAGTTTGTATAATAGAGATAATACACAAAAACATAAACTTTACATAACATGAAATATCGATCAAAAGTTAACATTCAATCAACGGTTGTTAAACAAAGTTTATGAGTACATAAAGTCCTATTAATAGAACAGAAATAATAGGTATAGCAGAAATGAAAAGAAAAATTGAGGGTTGTCATAGTACCTCCCCGTTAATAAAAACTTCGTCCCGAAGTTTTAAGTGGACTTCTCGGACGCACCTGCGGTTGAGAAGAGATGGGGATATTTCCGTCTCATTTGGTCATCACATTCCCAGGCATACTCGGGGCCTCGTCGCGAATTCCAACGGACTTTAACAATAGGTATAGTGCTTTGTTTCAAGCGTTTCTCGGTTTGATCAACGACCTCAATTGGTTCTTCGATGAAATGCATCTTTTCATCAATGCGAATGTCATCCAAAGGAATAACGACTGTGTCATCAACAAGACACTTTTTCAGATTTGAGACGTGAAACACGTTGTGTACCTTACTAAGCTCGGCAGGTAGTTCTAATCGATAAGCCACGGGACTAATTCTTTCGATAATCTTGAAAGGTCCAACAAAACGGGAACTTAGTTTGCTTCGTTTACCAAAACGAACGACTCCTTTCCAAGGGGATACTTTCAACATGACTTTGTCACCAACTTGGAATTCTAAATCTTTCCGACAAATATCAGAATAGCTCTTTTGTCGGCTACGGGCAGTTTCTAACCGTTTCTTAATTTGAACGATCTTTTCGGTTGTTTCATGAATGATTTCTGGACCAGTTATTTGTCTATCTTCTAGTTCATCCTAACATAGTGGAGATCTACATTTTCATCCGTACAAGGCTTCAAAAGGTGCAGCCTTAATACTTGAATGATAACTGTTGTTGTAAGAAAATTCGGCTAAAGGCAAGTGTCTATCCCAACCTTTGCCAAAATCGATAACACAAGCACGAAGCATATCTTCCAATGTTTGAATGGTTCGCTCACTTTGACCATCGGTTTGCGGATGATAAGTAGTACTCATATCGAGTTGAGTTCCAAGAGCAGATTGTAAAGTTTTCCAAATTCTAGAAATAAATCGACTGTCGCGATCTGATATGATTGAAATAGGGACCCCATGACGTGAGACAATCTCTTTGATATAAAGTTGTAACAACTTCTCCATTTTGTCGGTTTCTTTGAACGGTAAGAAATGTGCAGATTTAGTAAGACGATCCACTATGAACCATATTGTATCATTGCCGTTTGAAGTCTTAGGCAACTTGGTGATGAAATCCATAGTGATACATTCCCACTTCCACTGCGGAATATCCGGTTGTTGAAGTAAACCATACGTCTTTTGATGCTCGGCCTTAACTTTCAAACAAGTAAGGCACTTGCTCACATAATCAGCAATATCAGATTTAAGATTAGGCCACCAATAAAACTCTTTCACATCGTGATACATTTTACTAGAGCCCGGGTGAATAGAATACCTAGTCTTATGTGCTTCATCCAAGACTAGTTCTCGAAGATTTCCGAAGATTGGGACCCAGATTCGGTTATTGAAATACCTTATTCCGTTTCCCTTAAGTTCAAGTTGCTTTATGAGACCTTTAAGTCCCTCGAGTTGGACATTCTTTTCCTTCAATGCCTCAAGTTGTGCTTCACGGATTTGAGATGTAAGATTCGTACGAATACGTATGTTTAAAGCTCAGACTCGGATCGGCTTGACACGATCTTTTCTACTAAGGGCATCGGCAACTACATTCGCCTTACCGGGATGATATTTAAGCTCACAGTCATAGTCATTTAATAACTCGACCCAAAGCCTTTGTCTCATGTTCAGTTGCTTCTGGTCAAAGATATGTTGAAGACTCTTATGATCGGTAAACACCGTGAATTTAATCCCGTAGAGATAATGTCTCCACATATTCAATGCGAATACCACAGCTCCTAACTCCAGGTCATGCGTGGTATAGTTCTTCTCATGTTTCTTCAATTGTCTAGATGCATAAGCTATAACTTTGTTACGTTGCATTAAGACACATCCGAAACCTTGATTCGAGGCATCACAATAGACTACAAAATCGTCATTGCCATCGGGTAGTGATAGAATCGGGGCTGTGGTCAATTTATCTTTTAGAACCTTAAAAGCAGATTCCTGTTCTTCAGACCTCTCAAACTTCTTCCCCTTGTGAGTTAGCTTAGTGAGAGGCTTGGCTAGAATAGAAAAATCTTTGATGAATCTTCGGTAATAACCAGCAAGTCCTAAAAATTGGCGAATATGTTTCGCACTCTTAGGTACATCCCAATTCTGAATAGCAGTGAGATCGACATGTATTCCTTCCCTATCAACTACATGTCCGAGAAATTGTACGGTTCGCAACCAAAATTCACATTTAGAGAACTTGACATACAATTGTTCCTTCTTTAAGAGCTCTAGAATCAATCGCAAATGTTGCTCATGTTCTTTCTCGTTCTTGGAATAAATTAGAATATCGTCGATGAAAACAATCACGAATTTATCAAGATAGGGTTTGCATACACGGTTCATAAGATCCATGAATACAGCAGGAGCGTTGGTTAAACCAAAAGGTATGACAAGAAACTCATAATGCCCATAGCGAGTTCGGAAAGCAGTCTTAGAAACATCAGTTTCCTTGACTCTCAATTGATGATAACCCGACCTAAGATCAATCTTCGAATAAATACTTGACCCATGCAGTTGGTCAAACAGGTCATCAATGCGCAGCAGAGGATAACGATTCTTGATGGTTAGCTTGTTGAGTTCTCGGTAATCAATACACATTCTCAACGTGCCATCTTTCTTCTTGACAAATAGAACAGGTGCTCCCTACAGAGACGAGCTAGGACGAATGAAACCTTTCTCCAAAAGTTCTTGTAGTTGGATAGATAATTCTTTCATTTCGGATGGAGCTAGTCGGCATGGTGCCTTTGCAATAGGTGCAGCACCGGGTGTCAAATCAATTTGAAACTCAACCTGTCGTTGAGGAGGGAGACCAGGGAGTTCCTCGGGAAATACTTCGGGAAAGTCTCTAACCACCGGTACATCTTCAATACGTTTTTCTTCCAGTTCGACTTTCTTAACATGAGCTAAGATAGCTTGATATCTCTTCATTAGATATTTGCGGGTTTTGATACAAGAGATGATATTTAGTTTAGAACCACTTGTCTCTCCTTGAACGATTAGGGTTTCACCATTTTCTAGAGGGATGTTTATGGTTTTCTCATAGCACATGATTGCAGCTCTTAACGGGCATAACCAATCCATTCCTACAACAACGTCAAAGCTTCCTAACACGACTGGCAAAAGGTCGATCTTAAAGTGTTTATCGGCTAGGATCATATCACAGTTTTTATACACATTGTCTACTTTCATAACCTTACCATTAGCTACTTCTATAAGTTGTTTAATTTCTAAGGCTTGTGGTTTTTCGGTGAATAAGGCACAAAATTCAGTAGACACATAACTTCTATCGGCACCAGAATCAAATAAAATAGTAGCATAGATGTTGTTAACAAGAAACGTACCCGTTATCACTTCATCATCCTCACGGGCTTCTTCGACAGTTATCACAAAAGCACGACTCTTAGCATTACCATTGTTACCCTTGTTCTTTGGACACTGATTGCGGAAATGTCCAACTTCTCCACAATCATAGCAAGTTGGAACAAAAGCGTTTGCCTTTGTAGTGGGAACTTTACAATACTTAGCTATATGACCAATCTTCTTGCACTTGGTGCAATGAGCCATACACTTCCCATTATGATGCCTATCACAACAATTACATTGTGGTTTTGTCCCAGCATAACCACTTCTAGAACTATCTGCAGCTTTCTTATTTGAACCTTGACTTGAACCTTAAGATGGTTCAAACTTTCACTTACCCTCACTAGACTTAGCCTCGGCTTGTTTATTAGCCGCGGCCTTTCTCCTCTTAGCCATCATCAAATTTTGAGACATAAGTATCACCGCATCCAAGGTCTCCTTACTAGCAGCAATAACGTTTCCTTGAATCTCATCAGGAAGACCTTCTATGTACCGCTCAATCTTCTTTTGTTCAGTTGGTACCATATCTGGGCACAAGGAAACCAACTCTATAAACATGTTGGTATAAGCTTCAATGTTAGTACCATTGACCTTCAATTCCCAAAACTCCACTTCTAGCCTTTGAATTTGATTCCTTGGGCAAAACTTATCCGTCATCATTCTTTTTACAACAGCCCATGTAATAGCATTAGTAACATCTAGCCCCACAGTTTGGGCATAAGCGTTCCACCAAGTCAAGGAAAGGCCACCTAGTGTGTGAGTGGCATACTTCACCTTGTCGGCTTCCGCACAGTTACAAATACGAAAGATTGATTCGACTTTTTCAAACCAATGAGTTAGCTCAACTGCTTCCTCATTCCCATTGAAGGATGGAGGCTTACAGTTCATGAACTCCTTGTAGGTGCATGATGTAGGTGGATTCCCTTGATTGTTCCCTTGATTATTGTTGCCTTGGGCGGCAGCAAGCAGTTATTGAAATTGTGCGGGTGTCACTTTGACGTTTGGAAGAGTGTTAGCACCATGAGTTGATTGAGCCATGATCTTCAATACATAAAAACAGTATTAGTTGAAGAGTTATGGTGCTAATAAGTTATAAATTGTTTAATAAATGCGCAAATTTCACACAACAAGTAGTAGGGAATATATGTAAGAGAAAACAACAAGATGTAATAAAAACACTTAAATTATATTAAACATCACAAAGATAACTAACATCTTTTATTACACGGTACGAAACTAGAATAAATACAAAACGAAACTAAGATAGTAGTTTTACGCAAAGCCTTTACAATGAATGAAAACACTAGTACGGAAATGGAAAACATATGCTAGAAGAAAACTATCTAATGGTACTCTTTGAAGAAATCTTCAAAATCCTTCATTAACTTATCTTGAAGTGCTTTCATGTCGGCCATCATCTTCCCCAATTGATCTTGGTTCTTCTCGACCTTAGCCAATCGGGCATGAACAGACGCTTGCTCCTTATCCCCTAGGAGATCTTGAACAGACTTCATGAAATCTTCAAATACTTGGTGCTTTTGCCTTTGGTACTTGATAAAATCAGACATGAAATCAAAGATGCTCTCTTGCTCCTTTTCCAACCTATATTGGCGTTTATTGATCATTGCCAAGTTGGTGGTGTCTTGTCTTTTAGAAGGACCGATGATAACACTAGTAAGGGTCTCGGGTTCCTTCCTCTTTAGAGAGTGAGGTGGGTTAACAGGGGGTTTGGATTTGGGTTCTTCCTCCTTGTTATCCCTATCATAATTTGCATCAGTGCGGGATTCTCCCATAGGAGAAGAATGTGGAGGAGTAGCGGGCGTGTAAACAGGTGATGTGGGCGGTGTAGCAGGTTCATAAACCGGTGATGCGGGTGGAGTAGTAGGTGTGTAGACCGGTGAGTTAACGGATTCTTCGGACTCGTTGTCGGAGATGATGATCGGGCTAACGCGAGACATCCTAAAAGACACGAAATAACTAAGTTAGGCAAGTTCTAAGGAAGACGCAAAATCACGAATTAAAACGTAAAGGAAAGTACTTAAAAATCGAGGGAGGAAAGGTTATAGTCCTATGGATTACTATGGCACCCTAACTAACACATAAGGCACACATAAAATGCAATCCTGGTTCTCTATAACAACCTGGCTCTGATACCAATCTGTCACACCCCCTAAATGGAACCGGGGGTAATCTGTGACTAACCAATATCATAACACAAGTGTAAAGCGAGAACGACTCTATATGAGACGTTTTAATTAAAAATCAATGTATTTAACGCAGCAGAATGTATTAAGTTATTACAATTTGTAAATCCAAAATGTAAATGTAAACTAAATTATTTTAATGCAATAATGTAAATGATAATATGCGGACTCCAAGGGCAGCAAAGTCCAAATAGCACACAAGTCTTTAGCAATCTTCACCTGAGACAAAACATGCTTAAAGATTCAACCAAAAAGGTTGAGTGAACTGCATAGGTTTAATATAGAGTTTAGACCACAAGATTTAATTATCAAAAGCAAATGCTGAAGTTATGATATCGATACGTAAATAAAGTTACCCCAGGACACCTTGAACTGTCAGTGTCGTTTAATCATTATTATGTAACCAAAGACCAACGGTCAAATGGTTAGAGACGTCTCTCTCAGTAGGCCTACTCACAATAACTAAGTTTGCCTTTATAAGTAGTAATTAACGATATCATGGTAGGGATTTAGCATGAATCAAAGCATGTCAGCACAGTTAAATAGTTTATGGGTACTTGTATCTAAGTGTAAAACAGTTTAAAAGCAAGCATGTGTCTCACGCCAAAGTTTAAAATAGTAAATAGAGAAAATTAAAAAGTGGGGCTATAAAGTTCACCTTATTAGCAGATAGGTATTCCACGCAAGTAGTAAGTACGAAATGCGTAATCGAGGATCTCAACCTAGAGATATAATATTCGATTAGGTAATGTCCAATAGACATATAGCTTGTTTATTAATACAGTAAGCTATATTAACAGTGACCATTTTCGAGAAAGTTATATGTATATAAGTGATAATATACTTAGTGTTATAAGTGTTACTACATAGGTATGTGTATAGGTTATACTAATAATAGTATTATTAATTACTTTAATTATTCAACTATTATGTAAGTTATCACTATATGTTACGTGTGTAATTATATCTATGTGATACATACATATATATACATTCTTTATTATTATGTATTTATAACTATATGATATGTATATATATTTAGTAGGTGTATATGTTACATATATATAAGTGTAGGATGGTACATATACTTATTACTTCTTATTATTATTATTAGTTTTACTATCTTATTAACCTACGTAATGAACATTCATACATACATTCACACGTACATATACCTACTTATATACACATACATATACACGTATGCATATATTCACATATACACACACACATATACATACAGTGTATACTTGCACATACGTATGTTTGCATGCATGCATGCACGTACACCATGATCATAACCTAAATATCTTTAACATAAAATCTTATGTTTCCAACTAAATAACAAGTCATATTTATTAACCCTAACTCTTATTAATCATGTATTATCCCAGTCTTCTAACCCTAATCTTCTTTTAATCTTTTAATCCTAACAACCTTAGTTATGTCATTAATCAAAATCTTTATCTACCTTTACTAACTAATTCATAACTCTTCACATAAAATCATAACTTTTCTTCATAATTAATAGTTACATTCATTAACCCTAATCATCATCACCATAATCATACATGTTATTACTTTTTAATCATACATGTTATTATTAATCAACTTTCATTAAACCTACTTAACTTTATTACTCCATAATTATAATTCATACATCTTTTATCATTATCACAATCTAGTTACTACATAAAATCATAACTACTATTAATAACTAATTATAATACTTGATCATAATCCTTTTCAATAATCATAATAATTAACCTTACAATAATTCATAAATCTTTATAAACTTTAAACCTTATTATTCATACTTCAATATTATACTTAACATAATACCTAGCAATACTTATGTGTAATTAAATAAAGACAAGATCACTAGGATTATTAGGATACCTTAGGGTTTAATGATCAAGAATGATGATGACAATGGTGCGTACAGAAAAACAGAAAGCAAGCAGCAGCAACACAGCAAGATCACGACCCAATATGGAGTCTGTTTTGGGTCAGAATGATCACGACAGAAACCAGGAAGTAGCAGCAGGAATGCATGATCCAAAAAGGGGTTCTTCTTGGGCTTCTATGATCAACAGAAAGACAGGAAACAATCAACAAATAATCAACCAAAAAGAGCTGTTATGGATCGACTAAAACAGCAGGAAAAAGAAACAAACTTACAGCAGAAACTATGCAGCAACATAGGCGAATGATGATGATAACTGGGACTGGATTGCAAGAGGGTTTGTGTGGAGGTTTCAATCGACTGAATATGGAGGGAAAGCAGGATAGAATGTCGACAGAAAACTGATGGAAAGCAGGAGATAAGACCGACAAAAAAAAACTGAGGGAATGCAGGTAATATGTCGACTGAATGCAGGGTTTATTATAGTGATTAATCTTGGATAATCACGATGGTTTATATAGATTGTTGGAGTCTCCTAATGGCACTATGATTCCATGATTAATTTTAGTTTAACTAGGCTTTGAAACTTATGGATCAAGTCACTAACTCCTACAGCCGATTGATACCAGATACTTATGATCTTATTTTTTTTTATATACGGCTTTTTTACTTATTTATTTGTATTATATATATTTTCTTTTATTATTATTGTTATTATTATTATTATTATTATTATTATTATTATTATTATTATTATTATTATTATTAATATTGTAAATATTAGGTTACATTTATTTAGATACATTTTATTATTATTTTTTTAGTCCTTAATCTTGCATTAGTTGTCTTAAGTTCCAATTTGTTTGTATTAATTTTTATAGTTTATATAATAACACTATTAAGTATTAGTATATATTTATAGTTTGTATAATTGAGATAATACACAAAAACATAAACTTTACATAACATGAAATATCGATCAAAAGTTAACATTCAATCAACGGTTGTTAAACAAAGTTTACGAGTACATAAAGTCCTATTAATAGAACAGAAATAATAGATATAGCAGAAATGAAAAGAAAAATTGAGGTTTGTCATATAAACCCCCCTTTTTACGTATTAAACATGCATATTGACCCTGTGGAAAATATATAAATGATCAAGTGGTGCTTTCATTGAGAGTTGAACTAGTTCAAGACTGTTTAATTGCTTTTTCTTTTTAGAAAAAAGGTTTTGAATTATAAGGCTTGTTATTCACAAATTTTTTGAATTTTTTCTTTTACAATATCATGACTTCCGGGGACTCATCGGAACGTACTCAAACAGATAATCAAAATACACCGTCTGGTAATCAGCAGACGCAAGCTATGACTAGGGGGGATACGCGCCATATCCTCCACCTGTATTCGGCGAGCCTTTTCAGAGGTATAAGCCGTTATATCCAGATGGGATTACACCGCCAAGGGCAAACTCACCAGTCACAACTGTAACACCCTAGGCAAATCCCACATCGCCCACGAACATGAGTGATCATGGGATTATAAGGTAATACTCACGCTTAAATGACACAACGCGTTTTGGGACCACAGGCAGAGCAGATGTGTGAGTATGCTGCAGTTAAGCGTGCTCGGGCGAGAACACTACTAGGATGGGTGACCTCCTAGGAAAGTGCTTCTAGTGTGTGGTCTCCAAGAAAAAGCCGTGCGCCTGTGGGCAAAGCGGACAATATTGTGGTCATGTTAAGCTGGGGTGTTACAGAATGGTATCAGAGCCACTCATGTGCCGTTGGGGGTGGTGGAGCAAACCTCATCGAGGACGATGAGTCCCTAAGGGGGGGTGAATGTAACACCCTAGGCAAATCCCACATCGCCCACGAACATGAGTGATCATGGGATTATAAGGTAATACTCACGCTTAAATGACACAACGCGTTTTGGGACCACAGGCAGAGCAGATGTGTGAGTACGCTGCAGTTAAGCGTGCTCGGGCGAGAACACTACTAGGATGGGTGACCTCCTGGGAAAGTGCTTCTAGTGTGTGGTCTCCAAGAAAAAGCCGTGCGCCTGCGGGCAAAGCGGACAATATTGTGGTCATGTTAAGCTGGGGTGTTACAACAACCACGCGGCTGGATTTTTCCTCGGTGGATCCAAGGGTCATCTTGGTAGGCACTAGCGGTGAAACAGTAGGCCCGCATGTGGTATGCTGCGGCCAGGTACCTATTTATAGTACCACGGTTTCAATCCCTCTGCAGACGCAGAGTGTTCAGCAGAATTCATCGTCTAAACCATTGCAACCTTGGCAACCACCGCGTCCAATTTCGCAGTTTTTGACTCCTGCGGATGCGCAGGCATTACTTAATAGTTGGGGGTTCGGTGTCATTCCAGATGCCAATTCTCATTGGACGCCGATAACCGCAGAACAGCAAAGCACTGCGCATACAGTTGGACTTATAACGGCATATCCTCAGGTCTCGCAGGCATCTGCGCAATAGGTTTTGGCACCTTTTCAGCTACCCGTATACTCTGCGCCGGTAAGCCTGCCTTCTTTTCCAACGCATCAGCCTTGGTTATATCCGCAAACGCCGGGGCAACCTTGGCAAAATATTCAGGGGCAGGCGAATCTCGCAAGCCAATTTATGCAGGAGGCACCTCCTGACATGGTCCACCTATTTTTGCAACCTGATTTTGGTCCGGATATGATGAAGCGTTTCTTCACAGGGCTCAAAGGTGACCCTGTTAAACCACCTTTTGAGCTACCAACTACTTTTGATAAGTTTCCTCCGCATATAACTGCATATCCATTTCCATCAACGCTAAAGATACCCCACATACTGGGTACTTATAATGGTTTAACTGATTTGGATGACTTCCTGTAGTGTTTCAAAGGCGCAATGCGCACCCAAGGTTGGGTGGATCCGGTTGCATGTCAGATATTTCCAATGACGCTGCAGGGCATTGCTCGCGAATGGTTTAATAAACTCCCATCAGGTAGCATATCTGGGTTCATGGATCTGCGGACGAAGTTCTTGCTGCAATATCATTATCAGAGGCCACGCAAACGCAGTCATATCGAATGTCATGATATTGTGCAGAAATCCAAGGAATCTTTGGGTGAATTTCTCACAAGATATACTAATGAGTGTGTGCGTATACCAGATCCTAAGCCAGAGCAGCAGATTTCCGGACTCATACATGGTATAAACTCAGAGTGTCACCCAGCGTTGGTCAAGAGTTTGTGCCATACGGTGCCAACAACTTATGCTGAAGCACTTAAAGAATGCCATGATTATATGTGGAGTGGCGAAGATAACGATATTCCCACCGCCAGCTCGCGCAATGAAAGGAAAGACGATGATGATCGATCTCGTGATCAAAACCGCGGAAGTAACTCTCGCGGAAGGTATCCTAGCGGTGGTCCTATCAGAAATGTTAAAGGGAAATCAAGTGGCAATTATCGAAACAGTAACCAGCGCGGAATCAATAATCAGAACTATGCGCTGCTGAAAAGTTTGTCTAAAACACCAAAGGAAATTTTGGCAAACGAACCTGTGTGCGCGAACTTTGTAGTTCCAACTTCGCTTACAGAATTTGGTAAGCGGGATAAAACAAAGTATTGTAAATTCCATGATGATTACAGTCATGACACTAATCGATGTAAAAACTTGATGGAACGAGTGCTTGAGGTACTGCGCGCAGGTAAATTGGATCACCTAAAACCACCTAAGAAGGACAAGGGAAAAGCTGCAGAGGAGGGGTCGAAGGCTAAAACTTTCGCATGGCAAAAAGTTGATAAAATAAAAAACGCTGACTTAACCATTAATACGGTCGACGCAGAGAAAGTTAGCCAGCGGAGAAAGTACAATGATCACCAGGACTGGGAACTTCTCCCAATCACATTTCCTCCTGTAATGTCAATCGACACAGTTAACGAGCCCATTATCATCAAGTGTCGCATCCCTACTTGCGGAGTACAAATTAAACGCATGCATGTTGACACCAGGAGTGGCGTTGACATTATGTACGACTATTGCTATCGTTTCCTCCCTGCAGAAGTTAAAACACAGTTACGCCAGTCTGATATTACGTTATCCGGGTTCTCCGGAGAAAGCTCATGGCCGCTAGGCCGGATAGAGCTAATAATAGAGCTCGCAGATGATAAGAATCCGCAGTTGGTCAGACATGAGTTAGTTGACTTTTATGTGGTTCGTTTAACTTCGCGGTACAATGCGCTGCTTGGGAGAAATTTCATACGACGTTTTAACATTATACCATCGGTGGTGCATGGCTTGATTAAGTTTCCTACGAAGGGAGGGGTTGCCACAATTGTGTCACATCAAACAACCGAGTTGTGTGGTTCAGTTATGCCTGTAAACATTCCCAGCATGGGAGAACAACTTGCAAGCAGTGCTGTCATAGCTAATCGATTGCATCTGGACAAGCGTATCAAAATCGACGCAGGCTTTTCAGCTGAAACCAAGGCAAAGTTACATGGAATATTATTCGCAAACGCAGATGTTTTCGCATGGCAAGAATCAGACATGACTGGGGTTCCGCGTGATATTGCGGAACATAAGTTGAATGTTAATCCATCACTCACACCAGTTAGACAAAAGAAGCGACATATGGCTCTTGAGCCCAGTGATTGGTTATGCGCATAAGTAGATAACCTTGTTAAAGTAAACATTCTGCGGGAAGTGCGGTATCAGACATGGGTCGCTACACCTGTGTTGGTGAAAAAGGCCGACGGTAATTGGCGGATGTGTGTTGATTTTAAAGAAATTAATAAAGCGTGTCCCAAGGACAACTACCCTCTCCCGGAGATAGACTGGAAGGTGGAATTGTTGTCAGGTTTCCGGTACAAGTGTTTTCTAGATGCATACAAGGGTTATCACCAAATCTTAATGGCTGCGGAAGATGAGGACAAAACTGCTTTTCATACGCCGCAAGGTATTTATTGTTATACGAAGATGCCCTTCGCATTAAAGAACGCAGGTGCGACCTATCAACGCGTAATTGATGCAGCCTTCAAGCACCAAATTGGTAGAAATCTTGAAGCATACATCGATGACTTGGTAATTAAAAGTAACACTGAAGAAGAAATGCTCGCGGACATCCTAGAAACGTTTGCGTCTCTACACAGGATCAACATGAAGCTTAACCCGCTCAAATGCAGTTTTGGGGAAGAGGAAGGTAAGTTTCTAGGTCATGTAGTGACGGCGCGAGGAATTAAGGCGAATCCTAAAAAGATTGAGGCCATTGATAGTTTACCATCTCCAAGAACAAAGAAAGATGTGCAGAGTCTAACCGGGAAGCTCGCGGCAATCACGCGATTTTTGTCAAAAGCTGCAGCGCGACAGTTGCCATTCTTCAATACTTTGAAGAATTGCTTGAAGAAAAAGGACTTCGTATGGACTCACGAAGCAGAATCAGCCTTTCAGGAGACGAAGAAGGTGCTCGCTGAATTACCAACACTCACCACGCCAGTATCGGGAGAAACGCTTACGCTGTACCTTGCGGCATCGAAAGAGGCTATCAGCTCGGTTCTTATCGCAGATCGCGAAAAGGTAATCCACTTTTATTTACATTCATCATTTATTTCGCAGAAACATAACGCTGAGGTTTTCTCAGACGCAAATGCCGGTCTACTTCGTAAGCAAGACGCTGACATCAAGCAAAGTATACTATTCACCAATAGAAAATCTAGTGTATGCGCTAGTCCACATGGCGCGGCGTCTACGCCGGTACTTTCAAGCACATCCAATTGTGGTTCTAACTGATCAACCGATCAAGCAGGTTGGTAAATGCCTAATTTTCGGCAATGTCCGGGGCTACCGCATTGACTAACGCAATCATTTTTCTTTCAGGTGTTATACAAGCCTGAGATTTCTGGCCGAATGGCTAAATGGGCAGTTGAGTTAGGAGAACATGAAATAAATTTTTCTTCGCGCAGTGGTTAAGGGTCAAATACATGCAGATTACCTAGCAGAGTTACCTGCGGATGTTGAGGCATCGGCAGAACATCAGGATACGCCTGTACCACCTTTGTCACCATGGGAGTTATACACTGATGGTGCCTGCAGCGCAGCTGGCGCGGGTGCAGGTGTAATTTTAACTGGCCCAGATGGCTAAGAGCATACATACGCGCTGCGGTTTAATTTTGCTGTTACGAACAACGAAGCAGAATATGACGCTTTGTTAGCAGGTATGCGTATTGCGCATAAATTAAATGTTAAAATTCTGCACGCTTATGTGGATTCAAAGCTGGTATGCAGTCAAGTCAGCGGAGACTTCGAAGTGCATGACATAGCCATACAACAGTATTTATCACTTGTTCATAACCTCGCTGACCAGTTTGAGGCTTTTCAAATCTCCCACGTAATGCGGGGGCAAAATAAGAAGGCGGATGCGCTAAGCAAATTGGCTGCTTTGGCCTTCGATCATCTGGGGAAGAAAGTTCTTATAGAAGAATTGCATGCAAAATCCATTGTTATGATGCCTTTAGTGGCACCTGTTGAGGAATCCAGCTCAACGTGGATGACACCTATCATTGCTTTTTTGCGGGATGACACCTCACCTGCGGATTCTGTTGATGCAAAGAAAGTCCGCACTAAGGCACCATTATATGCCCTTGAGGGTGACGTCCTATATCGAAAAAATTATTTAGGACCACATTTGAGGTGCATTGGCCCGAAAGAGGCAGATGAGGTTATACGCGAGGTGCATGAGGGCGCATGCGCTCTTCATTCGGGGCACATGTCTATTGTGTCAAAAATTATGCGGCTAGGTTATTATTGGCCCAGCATGTACGTAGATACCGCTCGCATAGTTAAGCAATGCGAATCTTGCCAAATACATGCACCTATCAGTAGAGCACCTGCGCATCCAATGATCCCAGTCTCATCACCATGGCCATTCTGCAAATGAGCAATCGACATAGTCGGACCATTTCCAAAAGGCCGAGGTAATATTATCATTTATTTTATACCATATGCTACTTACATCAATATCTTATGCATACTCTGCACACGCAGGAAACATCAAATTATTGATTTTTGCAATCGACTATTTCACTAAGTGGGTTGAAGCGCGACCGCTGGCAACAATTTCAGGAAAGAGGGTGCGAAATTTTGTGTGGGAAGACATTGTTTGTCGATTCGGAATACCAAACGAAATCGTTACTGATAACGGTACACAGTTTGCGGGGGATCCTTTTCGCAGTTTGTGCGCGGAGCTTAATATTAAGCAAACTTTTACTTCCATTGCGCATCCGCAGGCGAATGGCCAGTGCGAAGTCACCAACCGGGATATAGTAGCTGGAATCAAAGCTAGGTTGGGTCATGGTCGTGTTGGTTGGGTGGACGAACTACCAAAGGTTTTATGGGCACATAGAACAACACCCAAAGCAAGCACTGATGAGACTCCGTTTAGTTTGGTCTATGGGTCAGAAGTTGTTGTACCCGTAGACATTGGGGTACCAACATTCCGCATACAGAATTTCGACGAGCAGAATAACTCAGAGGCTTTGCGGGAAAATCTCAATCTGCTTGAAGAACGCAGACTCTCTGCGGTGGTGAACGAAGCCAATAATAAGCAGAAAATTGCAAAGTACTACAATAAGCGTGTGCGTTCGCGCTCTTATAAGTGTGAGGACTTAGTTTGGCTTCAGAATGATGCAAGTCATGCAGAGGATACTGGGAAATTGGTCCCCCGTTGGGAAGGTCCATACAAGGTAGCATAATCAAGCAACACCGGGGCATACCATCTCGAGACATTAGATGGAAAACCTGTGAAACGCACTTGGCACGCGACGTTGTTGAAAAAATGTTATATGTAGCTGAATGGACCTGATCACTCCAATTTATTTTAGTACATTATTTTTTCTATGTATTTTCCGTCCGTTTGGATGTGTCGCGGTTGTAATCATGATTAATACCAATTAAAATATTTACTAGCGCATACCTTTGTTGTGTATTTCTCTCTTTTTTGTATGTGGTTCCTGCCTACTTAAGGGGTGTCCTCTAGCCCCCGTTCGGCAGAAGCCTGTTTGGTTACAAGGCTAGACATTAACGGCAGGTGAAGGGAATTAGCTTTCCCCTAGCTAAGTGCCACGCAGACTAGATGCCTGCCAAGTCGACTTAAATATACAAGCATTGGTTTGCTTGTGCGTAATTACTCTCGCATTGATTTGCTTGAGGAAATCTTAAGCATAAAAGCATTGGTTTGTTTTTGGTTGCGTTACTTACCATACATCTAAAGTGCACCTCTAGCACATGACGAAGCAATAACGCAGTAGCTTTTGAGTCTAAACTGCTAAAGGTAAAATTGCTAAAATATTGGTTTATTTTGCACAGTACCTGCGTAGGCGCATGAGTTTTGGTTAACTATGCGCATGGGCATGCGGTTCATCTTTTGTTTTGATTCGCGATATACAAACAATAAATACATAACACATGCATAACATAATAATATACACGAAAATTAAGTTATTACACATCACAATTGTTTTAAACGCCTGCCCGACACGGGACTTAGGGCCAAAAAATTGTATCTACAATTGCCTGCCTAAGCATAGGACTTACGGCGCAAACGGTTACAGGCCACAACTAAAAATCCTCCTTGAGGAACCCATCAATCGACATGTTCGGGTCCGCGGTAAAAGCATTGATTAGGGGGATCGGGATGGCTGTGATGGCCTCTTCGGCTTCAAGGAGCACTCTGGCTGTACCCTCCTTCAACTTCTTCTGAACAATGTCAGGGTACGGCGGTGTCAGACCGCAACATTTGATCACCTCCAGCACTGCCTTGTTGATCTCATGGTCCTTCATTGCATCAACATAGGCGTTGAACTTGTTGGATACGGGACCCGAGTCCATCACCTTCTGCGCAATGGTAGGAAGGGAGGTGCGAAGCTTTAATAAGTCTGCCTCTTCTAGTTCGCGGCCAGTCACCGTGCCATCCTTCTCCCTATTCACCCTTTCTAGCTCCAACCACAGGCGCTCAGTCTCCCCCTTAGCTTGGTCAACCGCACCAAACAACTCGCGGTTTTTCTTCCTTTCCTCGATCAGGGCGGTTTTTGTTTCTGCCGCAGTCAACTCCACTTCCCTGCGCGCCTCTTTCGTGGCATCCCTGTCTTTTTTAACATGGCCAACCCCCGCTTGTAGTAGCCCTAGCTCTATTTCTTTACGCAGGGCCCCTTGATACAAGTTAGTGGAATGGCGGGCTTGATCTGCAAACATGCCAAAGAACATAAGGCCGTTTTGGACAAAGGCATTGTGCGCTTGGTTGAAGGGCAGTGCGGACAGTTGATCGCGGAATTTCGCAAAGAATATTTGTTGCAGAAACGTCGACTGCTCGGCGGCATTTTCTGCGGAGGATTGGGTGAGTTGGCTCAAGTTAGCCAGACGGAAGATACCGCAGGGTGGAGTCAGTGTAGAATCAGAATCCAGATGTATCGCCTTATCTCTCAATGTGGCGGTGGCTTCAAGCTCCGAATTGACTCGCGGCAGAGTCTGATGCGTCTCCTCAACATGCTCTGCGTATTAGTAACTCGTTAGCACATGTATTAAGTATGCAGAGTTTACGCAGGAAAAGGATGCTTACCAGTAGTGGGGGGAGGTAGATCCGCAGATGCTGGCTCGATGGGAACGAAGTTGTCATTCCACATGTCCTCCCTCTGTTTGGGGGTGAGCTTCTTTTTCTTTTGTTTGGTTTGGGGAGCTTCGGTAGCCTTGTGTTTGTTGGCTGAGGTGGCAGGTGCGGATACCTGGTTTTTGCCAGTACACTTGTAGTGACCCGAACTTTTCCATGTTTATATATATTAATTGAGATTGATATTTACATGATTAAATGTTTCCAACATGTTAAGCAATCAAACTTGTTAAGACTTGATTAATTGAAATATGTTTCATATAGACAATTGACCACCCAAGTTGACCGGTGATTCACGAACGTTAAAACTTGTAAAAACTATATGATGACATATATATGGATATATATATAGTTAACATGATACTATGATAAGTAAACATATCATTAAGTATATTAACAATGAACTACATATGTAAAAACAAGACAACTAACTTAATGATTTTTAAACGAGACATATATGTAATGATTATCGTTGTAAAGACATTTAATGTATATATATCATATTAAGAGATATTCATACATGATAATATCATGATAATATAATAATTTAAAATCTCATTTGATATTATAAACATTGGGTTAACAACATTTAACAAGATCGTTAACCTAAAGGTTTCAAAACAACACTTACATGTAACGACTAACGATGACTTAACGACTCAGTTAAAATGTATATACATGTAGTGTTTTAATATGTATTTATACACTTTTGAAAGACTTCAATACACTTATCAAAATACTTCTACTTAACAAAAATGCTTACAATTACATCCTCGTTCAGTTTCATCAACAATTCTACTCGTATGCACCCGTATTCATACTCGTACAATACACAGCTTTTAGATGTATGTACTATTGGTATATACACTCCAATGATCAGCTCTTAGCAGCCCATGTGAGTCACCTAACACATGTGGGAACCATCATTTGGCAACTAGCATGAAATATCTCATAAAATTACAAAAATATGAGTAATCATTCATGACTTATTTACATGAAAACAAAATTACATATCCTTTATATCTAATCCATACACCAACGACCAAAAACACCTACAAACACTTTCATTCTTCAATTTTCTTCATATAATTGATCTCTCTCAAGTTCTATCTTCAAGTTCTAAGTGTTCTTCATAAATTCCAAAAGTTCTAGTTTCATAAAATCAAGAATACTTTCAAGTTTGCTAGCTCACTTCCAATCTTTTAAGGTGATCATCCAACCTCAAGAAATCTTTGTTTCTTACAGTAGGTTATCATTCTAATACAAGGTAATAATCATATTCAAACTTTGGTTCAATTTCTATAACTATAACAATCTTATTTCAAGTGATGATCTTACTTGAATTTGTTTTCGTGTCATGATTCTGCTTCAAGAACTTCGAGCCATCCACGGATCCATTGAAGCTAGATCCATTTTTCTCTTTTACAGTAGGTTTATCCAAGGAACTTAAGGTAGTAATGATGTTCATAACATCATTCAATTCAAACATATAAAGCTATCTTATTCGAAGGTTTAAACTTGTAATCACTAGAACATAGTTTAGTTAATTCTAAACTTGTTCGCAAACAAAAGTTAATCCTTCTAACTTGACTTTTAAAATCAACTAAACACATGTTCTATATCTATATGATATGCTAACTTAATGATTTAAAACCTGGAAACACGAAAAACACCGTAAAACCGGATTTACGCCGTCGTAGTAACACCGCGGGCTGTTTTGGGTTAGTTAATTAAAAACTATGATAAACTTTGATTTAAAAGTTGTTATTCTGAGAAAATTATTTTTATTATGAACATGAAACTATATCCAAAAATTATGGTTAAACTCAAAGTGGAAGTATGTTTTCTAAAATGGTCATCTAGACGTCGTTCTTTCGACTGAAATGACTACCTTTACAAAAACGACTTGTAACTTATTTTTCCGACTATAAACCTATACTTTTTCTGTTTAGATTCATAAAATAGAGTTCAATATGAAAACATAGCAATTTGATTCACTCAAAACGGATTTAAAATGAAGAAGTTATGGGTAAAACAAGATTGGATAATTTTTCTCATTTTAGCTACGTGAAAATTGGTAACAAATCTATTCCAACCATAACTTAATCAACTTGTATTGTATATTATGTAATCTTGAGATACCATATACACGTATACAATGTTTCAACCTATCATGTCGACACATCTATATATATTTCGGAACAACCATAGACACTCTATATGTGAATGTTGGAGTTAGCTATACAGGGTTGAGGTTGATTCCAAAATATATATAGTTTGAGTTGTGATCAATACTGAGATACGTATACACTGGGTCGTGGATTGATTCAAGATAATATTTATCGATTTATTTCTGTACATCTAACTGTGGACAACTAGTTTTAGGTTACTAACGAGGACAGCTGACTTAATAAACTTAAAACATCAAAATATATTAAAAGTGTTGTAAATATATTTTGAACATACTTTGATATATATGTATATATTGTTATAGGTTCGTGAATCAATCAGTGGCCAAGTCTTACTTCCCGACGAAGTAAAAATCTGTGAAAGTGAGTTATAGTCCCACTTTTAAAATCTAATATTTTTGGGATGAGAATAAATGCAGGTTTTATAAATGATTTACAAAATAGACACAAGTACGTGAAACTACATTCTATGGTTGAATTATCGAAATCGAATATGCCCCTTTTTATTAAGTCTGGTAATCTAAGAATTAGGGAACAGACACCCTAATTGACGCGAATCCTAAAGATAGATCTATTGGGCCTAACAAACCCCATCCAAAGTACCGGATGCTTTAGTACTTCGAAATTTATATCATATCCGAAGGGTGTCCCGGAATGATGGGGATATTCTTATATATGCATCTTGTTAATGTCGGTTACCAGGTGTTCACCATATGAATGATTTTTATCTCTATGTATGGGATGTGTATTGAAATATGAAATCTTGTGGTCTATTGTTACGATTTGATATATATAGGTTAAACCTATAACTCACCAACATTTTTGTTGACGTTTAAAGCATGTTTATTCTCAGGTGAATATTAAGAGCTTCCGCTGTTGCATACTAAAATAAGGACAAGATTTGGAGTCCATGTTTGTATGATATTGTGTAAAAACTGCATTCAAGAAACTGATTTCGATGTAACATATTTGTATTGTAAACCATTATGTAATGGTCGTGTGTAAACAGGATATTTTAGATTATCATTATTTGATAATCTACGTAAAGCTTTTTAAACCTTTATTTATGAAATAAAGGTTATGGTTTGTTTTAAAAATGAATGCAGTCTTTAAAAAACGTCTCATATAGAGGTCAAAACCTCGCAACGAAATCAATTAATATGGAACGTTTTTAATCAGTAAGAACGGGACATTTCAGTTGGTATCCGAGCGTTGGTCTTAGAGAACCAGAATTTTGCATTAGTGTGTCTTATCGAGTTTGTTAGGATGCATTAGTGAGTCTGGACTTCGACCGTGTTTACTTGAAAAATGATTGCTTAACAAATTTTGTTGGAAACTATATATTTTTAACATGTGAATATTATGTGATATATTAATCTCTTAACGCGTTTGATATTATGTGATAGATGTCTACCTCTAGAACAAGTCCCATTGACTCACCTAATAATAATGAAGAGTCAAATATAAATTGGAATGATTCGTGGACTGATTCACAAGTTCCCGAAGAGGAACCAGAAGAAGAGTCTGAACCGGAAGAAGAATCGGAACCGGATGAAGAAATAGAACCGGTGGGGGAAATAATAAAACGTTTAAGTAAAAGAAAATCCTCAACCAACCGACCAAGGTTAATTATGGTCAATGGTGTTTCCGCCAAGGAAGCAAAATATTGGGAGGATTACCAATTCTCCGATGAATCGGATTCCGACGAGAATTCCGATGATGTTATAGAAATTACCCCAACTGAATTTAAAAAGGAAAAAGAAAATAATAAGAGAAAGGGCATAAAAATAGAGAAATCTAATTCCAACCCCGATGAACTTTATATGTATCGTCAACCCCCGAAGTTCTTAAGTTGTAACAATGACCCGGGAACCTCTAAACCACCAGGTTTTTCTAAACCAATGTGGATCACGACGGCTCGTATTAGGGGAACATCATATATCCCTAGAAACTTGGCAAAACGAACCAAAACCGAAGAAGAAGAAACAAGCGAGTCGGAATAAGATAGTTGTATTCGTGTGGTGTAATATATGTAATATAGTGTGCTTATGCTTTATGATATATGTAAAAATTGCTTGTATTAATAAGTATTTTTTTTTTTGATGAATCTAACTCTTGTCTATTTTACAGTATAAAAACACAAAATGGATAGACAACCCAATATTTTAAGAGACCTACCCGGAGACATGATTGATGAAATCTTGTCTAGAGTCGGTCAGAATTCTTCGGCACAACTATTTAAGGCGAGATCAGTTTGTAAGACATTCGAAGAACGTTCCAAGAATGCCTTGGTTTATAAAAGGCTTTCGTTCGGAAGATGGGGGATATCACATTGGGAAATTCATAAGTTACGATGTGTTTACTTTGACGCATATATTGCGGGGAACCCAAATGCTATTTTACGCAATGGGTTAAGAAATTATTTTGACTCAATATATCCGAATATTGGACTTCGTGATTTAGAAAAAGCGGCTAACATGCAACATAAAGAAGCATGTTATGCTTACGGATTAGTAATGTTCGCTTCTCACCAAAGTGAGAACAAGAACATCGGGTTACAACTATTAAACAAAACGTTCCCACAAGTGACAGAGTCGGTAATTGGGGTAAGAAATGAGGTTTTTAGATTGTTACGGGACTGTTGGACATTACGTAACCCTCGTCCCTTTGACGACGTTACAACACGCTGTCTTATCAACGGCCATAACGGTTATGTTCCACAAGACCAAGGATGGGAAGTAGTCCTAGTAAAACCAGAATGCATGACTTGTTTCTGGACGTATAAATTACGTGTCTTTATTGCCTTTGCTGAACGACTTGTGTACTAGCTAGAATTATCTTCACAACCATCTTGTATCAAATTTATTGTGTGCTATATTTCATGCTATATGTAAAATAAGCGGTATTGTAAGTTTGTAAAATATTGTGTAAAAGTTTGAACGCGAAATATTATTATAATCAGTTTTTCATATAGAATTGTAGTAGTTGAATTGTATATTAGCTACTAAGTATGAACTTAACGGGTAGGTACTACCCGAATTTAAACTTATGAAACGCTAATATGAAGAAAAAGCTTTTATAAATGAGTTCATATTATGCTACGAAATACTATTAACTACTCTTAATATTCTGTATGATTAACTTGTTCCATTTAACTATTTTGAAGGAAATGGCACCGACTACTCGACACACCGTGAATATGAATGAAGAGGAATTCCGTACTTTTCTAGCTTCAAACATAGCCGAAGTACAGGCTGCGCTACATACCAACAATAACCTTGGATCTAGCAGTACAGGAAATCGTGTAGGATGCACCTACAAAGAATTCACTGCCTGCAAACCTTTGGAATTTGATGGAACCGAAGGACCGATCGGATTGAAACGGTGGACCGAGAAGGTTGAATCGGTGTTTGCCATAAGTAAGTGTACTGAAGAGGACAAAGTGAAGTACGCTACGCATACCTTCACAGGTTCTGCGTTAACATGGTGGAATACCTATCTAGAGCAAGTGGGACAAGACGATGCGTACGCACTACCGTGGTCAGCATTCAAGCACTTGATGAACGAGAAGTACCGTCCCAGAACCGAGGTCAATAAGCTCAAGACAGAACTTAGAGGGTTACAAACCCAAGGATTTGATATTACCACGTACGAAAGACGATTCACAGAATTGTGCGTATTGTGTCCGGGAGCATTCGAAGATGAGGAAGAGAAGATCGACGCGTTTGTGAAAGGATTACCGGAAAGAATCCAAGAAGATATAAGTTCACACGAGCCCGCCTCCATACAACAGGCATGTAGAATGGCTCACAAACTAGTGAACCAGATTGAGGAAAGAATTAAAGAACAGACGGCTGAAGAGGCCAATGTGAAGCAAGTCAAAAGAAAGTGGGAGGAAAACGGTGATAAGAATCACCAATACAACAACAACAGCAATTACAACAATAATCGCAACAATTATCCCAACAATCGCAACATCAATCGCAACTACAACAAACGGCCCAACAACAACAACAACAACAGCAACTACAACAATCATCCCAACAACAATAATAACCGAAACAACAACAACAATCAGAAGTAGCTATGCCAAAGATGTGAAAAGTATCACTCGGGGTTCTGCACCAAATTTTGCAACAAGTGTAAAAGAAATGGTCATAGCGCGGCGAAGTGTGAGGTCTACGGACCAGGGGTTAATAGAACGAAAGGAAAAAATGGTGTCGGAACGAGTAATGGCGGAGCAAGTAGTGTCGGAGCAAGTTATGCCAATGTAGTTTGTTATAAATGTGGAAAACCGGGCCACATTATTAGAAATTGCCCGAACCAGGAGAACACGAATGGACAAGGCCGTGGAAGAGTTTTCAATATTAATGCGGCAGAGGCACAGGAAGACCCGGAGCTTGTTACGGGTACGTTTCTTATTGACAATAAATCTGCTTACGTTTTATTTGATTCGGGTGCGGATAAAAGCTATATGAGTAGAGATTTTTGTGCTAAATTAAGTTGTCCATTGACGCCTTTGGATAGTAAATTTTTACTCGAATTAGCAAATGGTAAATTAATTTCAGCAGATAATATATGTCGGAATCGAGAAATTAAACTGGTTAGCGAAACATTTAAGATTGATTTGATACCAGTAGAGTTAGGGAGTTTTGATGTGATAATCGGTATGGACTGGTTGAAAGAAGTGAAAGCGGAGATCGTTTGTTACAAAAATGCAATTCGCATTATACGAGAAAAAGGAAAACCCTTAATGGTGTACGGAGAAAGGGGCAACACGAAGCTACATCTTATTAGTAATTTGAAGGCACAAAAACTAATAAGAAAAGCTTGCTATGCTGTTCTAGCACACGTCGAGAAAGTACAAACTGAAGAAAAGAGCATCAATGATGTTCCCGTCGCAAAAGAATTTCCTGATTTATTTCCGAAAGAATTACCGGGATTACCCCCACATCGATCCGTTGAATTTCAAATAGATCTTGTACCAGGAGCTGCACCAATAGCTCGTGCTCCTTACAGACTCGCACCCAGCAAGATGAAAGAACTGCAAAGCCAATTACAAGAACTTTTAGAGCGTGGTTTCATTCGACCAAGCACATCACCGTGGGGAGCTCCTGTTTTGTTTGTCAAGAAGAAAGATGGTACATTCAGGTTTTGTATCGACTACCGAGAGTTGAACAAACTTACCATCAAGAACTGCTACCCACTACCGAGAATCGACGATTTATTTGATCAACTACAAGGCTCGTCTGTTTATTCAAAGATTGACTTACGTTCCGGGTATCATCAAATGCGGGTGAAAGAAGATGATATTCCAAAGACTGCTTTCAGAACACGTTACGGTCATTACGAGTTTATGGTCATGCCATTTGGTTTAACTAATGCACCAGCTGTGTTCATGGACCTTATGAACCGAGTGTGTGGACCATACCTTGACAAGTTTGTCATTGTTTTCATTGATGACATACTTATTTACTCAAAGAATGACCAAGAACACAGTGAACATTTGAGAAAGGTGTTAGAAGTATTGAGGAAGGAAGAATTGTACGCTAAGTTTTCAAAGTGTGCATTTTGGTTGGAAGAAGTTCAATTCCTCGGTCACATAGTGAACAAAGAAGGTATTAAGGTGGATCCGGCAAAGATAGAAACTGTTGAAAAGTGGGAAACCCCGAAAACTCCGAAACACATACGCCAGTTTTTAGGACTAGCTGGTTACTACAGAAGGTTCATCCAAGACTTTTCCAGAATAGCAAAACCCTTGACTTCATTAACGCATAAAGGGAAGAAATTTGAATGGAATGATGAACAAGAGAAAGCGTTTCAGTTATTGAAGAAAAAGCTAACTACGGCACCTATATTGTCATTGCCTGAAGGGAATGATGATTTTGTGATTTATTGTGACGCATCAAAGCAAGGTCTCGGTTGTGTATTAATGCAACGAACGAAGGTGATTGCTTATGCATCTAGACAATTGAAGATTCACGAACAAAATTATACGACGCATGATTTGGAATTAGGCGCAGTTGTTTTTGCATTAAAGACTTGGAGGCACTACTTATATGGGGTCAAAAGTATTATATATACCGACCACAAAAGTCTTCAACACATATTTAATCAGAAACAACTGAATATGAGGCGGCGTAGGTGGATTGAATTGTTGAATGATTACGACTTTGAGATTCGTTACCACCCGGGGAAGGCAAATGTGGTAGCCGATGCCTTGAGCAGGAAGGACAGAGAACCCATTCGAGTAAAATCTATGAATATAATGATTCATAATAACCTTACTACTCAAATAAAGGAGGCGCAACAAGGAGTTTTAAAAGAGGGAAATTTAAAGGATGAAATACCCAAAGGATCGGAGAAGCATCTTAATATTCGGGAAGACGGAACCCGGTATAGGGCTGAAAGGATTTGGGTACCAAAATTTGGAGATATGAGAGAAATGGTACTTAGAGAAGCTCATAAAACCAGATACTCAATACATCCTGGAACGGGGAAGATGTACAAGGATCTCAAGAAACATTTTTGGTGGCCGGGTATGAAAGCCGATGTTGCTAAATACGTAGGAGAATGTTTGACGTATTCTAAGGTCAAAGCTGAGCATCAGAAACCATCAGGTCTACTTCAACAACCCGAAATCCCGGAATGGAAATGGGAAAACATTACCATGGATTTCATCACTAAATTGCCAAGGACTGCAAGTGGTTTTGATACTATTTGGGTAATAGTTGATCGTCTCACCAAATCAGCACACTTCCTGCCAATAAGAGAAGATGACAAGATGGAGAAGTTAGCACGACTGTATTTGAAGGAAGTCGTCTCCAGACATGGAATACCAATCTCTATTATCTCTGATAGGGATGGCAGATTTATTTCAAGATTCTGGCAGACATTACAGCAAGCATTAGGAACTCGTCTAGACATGAGTACTGCCTATCATCCACAAACTGATGGGCAGAGCGAAAGGACGATACAAATGCTTGAATACATGCTACGAGCATGTGTTATTGATTTCGGAAATAGTTGGGATCGACATCTACCGTTAGCAGAATTTTCCTACAACAACAGCTACCATTCAAGCATTGAGATGGCGCCGTTTGAAGCACTTTATGGTAGAAAGTGCAGGTCTCCGATTTGTTGGAGTGAAGTGGGGGATAGACAGATTACGGGTCCGGAGATTATACAAGAAACTACCGAGAAGATCATCCAAATTCAACAACGGTTGAAAACCGCCCAAAGTCGACAAAAGAGCTACGCTGACATTAAAAGAAAAGATATAGAATTTGAAATTGGAGAGATGGTCATGCTTAAAGTTGCACCTTGGAAAGGCGTTGTTCGATTTGGTAAACGAGGGAAATTAAATCCAAGGTATATTGGACCATTCAAGATTATTGATCGTGTCGGACCAGTAGCTTACCGACTAGAGTTACCTCAACAACTTGCGACTGTACATAACACTTTCCACGTCTCGAATTTGAAGAAATGTTTTGCTAAAGTAGATCTCACTATTCCGTTAGATGAAATCCAAATCAACGAAAAACTTCAATTCATCGAAGAACCCGTCGAAATAATGGATCGTGAGGTTAAAAGACTTAAGCAAAACAAGATACCAATTGTTAAGGTTCGATGGAATGCTTGTAGAGGACCCGAGTTCACCTGGGAGCGTGAAGATCAGATAAAGAAGAAATACCCGCATCTATTTCCAGAAGATTCGTCAACACCTTCAACAGCTTAAAATTTCGGGACGAAATTTATTTAACGGGTAGGTACTGTAGTGACCCGAACTTTTCCATGTTTATATATATTAATTGAGATTGATATTTACATGATTAAATGTTTCCAACATGTTAAGCAATCAAACTTGTTAAGACTTGATTAATTGAAATATGTTTCATATAGACAATTGACCACCCAAGTTGACCGGTGATTCACGAACGTTAAAACTTGTAAAAACTATATGATGACATATATATGGATATATATATAGTTAACATGATACTATGATAAGTAAACATATCATTAAGTATATTAACAATGAACTACATATGTAAAAACAAGACAACTAACTTAATGATTTTTAAACGAGACATATATGTAATGATTATCGTTGTAAAGACATTTAATGTATATATATCATATTAAGAGATATTCATACATGATAATATCATGATAATATAATAATTTAAAATCTCATTTGATATTATAAACATTGGGTTAACAACATTTAACAAGATCGTTAACCTAAAGGTTTCAAAACAACACTTACATGTAACGACTAACGATGACTTAACGACTCAGTTAAAATGTATATACATGTAGTGTTTTAATATGTATTTATACACTTTTGAAAGACTTCAATACACTTATCAAAATACTTCTACTTAACAAAAATGCTTACAATTACATCCTCGTTCAGTTTCATCAACAATTCTACTCGTATGCACCCGTATTCGTACTCGTACAATACACAGCTTTTAGATGTATGTACTATTGGTATATACACTCCAATGATCAGCTCTTAGCAGCCCATGTGAGTCACCTAACACATGTGGGAACCATCATTTGGCAACTAGCATGAAATATCTCATAAAATTACAAAAATATGAGTAATCATTCATGACTTATTTACATGAAAACAAAATTACATATCCTTTATATCTAATCCATACACCAACGACCAAAAACACCTACAAACACTTTCATTCTTCAATTTTCTTCATATAATTGATCTCTCTCAAGTTCTATCTTCAAGTTCTAAGTGTTCTTCATAAATTCTAAAAGTTCTAGTTTCATAAAATCAAGAATACTTTCAAGTTTGCTAGCTCACTTCCAATCTTGTAAGGTGATCATCCAACCTCAAGAAATCTTTGTTTCTTACAGTAGGTTATCATTCTAATACAAGGTAATAATCATATTCAAACTTTGGTTCAATTTCTATAACTATAACAATCTTATTTCAAGTGATGATCTTACTTGAATTTGTTTTCGTGTCATGATTCTGCTTCAAGAACTTCGAGCCATCCAAGGATCCATTGAAGCTAGATCCATTTTTCTCTTTTACAGTAGGTTTATCCAAGGAACTTAAGGTAGTAATGATGTTCATAACATCATTCAATTCATACATATAAAGCTATCTTATTCGAAGGTTTAAACTTGTAATCACTAGAACATAGTTTAGTTAATTCTAAACTTGTTCGCAAACAAAAGTTAATCCTTCTAACTTGACTTTTAAAATCAACTAAACACATGTTCTATATCTATATGATATGCTAACTTAATGATTTAAAACCTGGAAACACGAAAAACACCGTAAAACCGGATTTACGCCGTCGTAGTAACACCGCGGGCTGTTTTGGGTTAGTTAATTAAAAACTATGATAAACTTTGATTTAAAAGTTGTTATTCTGAGAAAATGATTTTTATTATGAACATGAAACTATATCCAAAAATTATGGTTAAACTCAATGTTGAAGTATGTTTTCTAAAATGGTCATCTAGACGTCGTTCTTTCGACTGAAATGACTACCTTTACAAAAACGACTTGTAACTTATTTTTCCGACTATAAACCTATACTTTTTCTGTTTAGATTCATAAAATAGAGTTCAATATGAAAACATAGCAATTTGATTCACTCAAAACGGATTTAAAATGAAGAAGTTATGGGTAAAACAAGATTGGATAATTTTTCTCATTTTAGCTACGTGAAAATTGGTAACAAATCTATTCCAACCATAACTTAATCAACTTGTATTGTATATTTTGTAATCTTGAGATACCATAGACACGTATACAATGTTTCGACCTATCATGTCGACACATCTATATATATTTCGGAACAACCATAGACACTCTATATGTGAATGTTGGAGTTAGCTATACAGGGTTGAGGTTGATTCCAAAATATATATAGTTTGAGTTGTGATCAATACTGAGATACGTATACACTGGGTCGTGGATTGATTCAAGATAATATTTATCGATTTATTTCTGTACATCTAACTGTGGACAACTAGTTGTAGGTTACTAATGAGGACAGCTGACTTAATAAACTTAAAACATCAAAATATATTAAAAGTGTTGTAAATATATTTTGAACATACTTTGATATATATGTATATATTGTTATAGGTTCGTGAATCAACCAGTGGCCAAGTCTTACTTCCCGACGAAGTAAAAATCTGTGAAAGTGAGTTATAGTCCCACTTTTAAAATCTAATATTTTTGGGATGAGAATACATGCAGGTTTTATAAATGATTTACAAAATAGACACAAGTACGTGAAACTACATTCTATGGTTGAATTATCGAAATCAAATATGCCCCTTTTTATTAAGTCTGGTAATCTAAGAATTAGGGAACAGACACCCTAATTGACGCGAATCCTAAAGATAGATCTATTGGGCCTAACAAACCCCATCCAAAGTACCGGATGCTTTAGTACTTCGAAATTTATATCATATCCGAAGGGTGTCCCGGAATGATGGGGATATTCTTATATATGCATCTTGTTAATGTCGGTTACCAGGTGTTCACCATATGAATGATTTTTATCTCTATGTATGGGATGTGTATTGAAATATGAAATCTTGTGGTCTATTGTTACGATTTGATATATATAGGTTAAAACTATAACTCACCAACATTTTTGTTGACGTTTAAAGCATGTTTATTCTCAGGTGAATATTAAGAGCTTCCGCTGTTGCATACTAAAATAAGGACAAGATTTGGAGTCCATGTTTGTATGATATTGTGTAAAAACTGCATTCAAGAAACTGATTTCGATGTAACATATTTATATTGTAAACCATTATGTAATGGTCGTGTGTAAACAAGATATTTTAGATTATCATTATTTGATAATCTACGTAAAGCTTTTTAAACCTTTATTTATGAAATAAAGGTTATGGTTTGTTTTAAAAATGAATGCAGTCTTTAAAAAACGTCTCATATATAGGTCAAAACCTCGCAACGAAATCAATTAATATGGAACGTTTTTAATCAGTAAGAACTGGACATTTCAACACTCCTGCTTCAGTTGTTCTTCAATGTTTTGCTTGCGGAAAGAGATTCCTGAAATCTCCTCCGCGGTAAGTACCTTCTTCATCTTCATCTCTGCAAACAAACGCGCATAAGTTAGCACATATAAGTATGTAGCAAATTGTTATATGTTAGTGTGCATTAATACTATTCCTAGCCTTGCCATTCGGTCCGATTATGGCTGAACGCACGTTCTCCCATGGCCAGTGTGCGAATATCTTTCCTAACCGTAGCATCACGTTCTCGTATGACCGGTGCACCAGCTGTGCGTTAGCGCACTCCGCTAATAGCTTTGTTTCTTCATCATGTAGGACCGGGGTTTTGTTCACGTCCTTAGCCACATTTTCGTACCAGCTAAGCGTTTGCGGAAAGTTGGTACCAACCACAGTTTGGTCAATAAAAAAGAATGTTTCTTTCCAGTGGTCCGCATTCGATTTTGGGGTTTTGGTGAAGTTTTGACGAGCAAAGAATGTGAACCACGATTTGTGGTTGGCTAAGCGGTATAGATGGCAGAATACCTTAACCAAGGGTACCTTGTTGAGTGCAACGCACCACATCTCAAACAATACAATCTTCCCTATGGCTTAAGGGTGTAGTTGCCCTAATCCTACGCAGAAATGATCTAAAACACCTAAGAAGAAGTCGGAAGGTGGCACTCTAAAATTGCCATGCTTAAACGCATGCTCATATATGGCTACTTTGCTCTCTGGCAGTTTGTGGGCACGTTGATTAGTTTGGGGAGGCACCGGATGGTACTGTGCTAACGGTGGGTATTGTTTCACTAAGAAATCTATATGCTTTTGCTCTATAATCGATACTACACAATCTACATACGTCTGATTAGCTTTAGTCATTTTCTATAAATGATCGGAGAATAACTAACCTCTTGAAGATTGGCCGGAATGTTCGGGAATTGATCGAAATGTGAATTAACAGCGTATTGAAGAAGGTTGTGGCAGAAAAATGGAAATGAATGTGAATTGGGTCTATTTATAGTGAAGATTGGGGGTCATGGGGTGAAATGGTCTCATCGTGGCTGTACACGTGTAACGTAATCAACGGATAGCATTTTTTGTACGTGTGTGGATGTCAGTTTGGTATGGTTCACTAGGAGCGTGTGGGTGATACGTGCCTGCCAACTGCTACTTTACGTCTTGTCAGCCGAATGGGCTTCTGCGACAGTGACAGATATTTAGTGACCTCGAAACGCACGCGGAAAATTAAATTCTAGCCATCTTCTTGTTTTTTCTTTTTTGCTTAATAGTTTGATATCATATGTCTTGCGTCATATAACATCAAACTGTGGGGACATAATGATACCGCAACCCGAATGCGCAATATATACGTATGCGGACACTCGCTAGCATGCGTATGCGTGTACTTTGTATGCGATATGCGGCATGCGGTGATGTATCGAATGCCTTTGTTCCCGGTACGGGGGTTACTTGGTCCTCAAGTAAGTATCTTTTCCATAATTATATCCGTGATTCGGGGGAGTTGGTTATGAATGGATTACCATTATCTCGGAAGGTTCTAGAATTAGGGTTTGCCTATATATACAAACCCTAATTATCATTCTAACGATGACAATCACGTTACGTAACCAACACCTGCTGCACAATAAGCTATCATCATACATCTTTCCAAGGTTTACAGGTTAGTCTCTTATTTGCTAGCACCAACAACCTTGCTTGGGGCCTTCTGATCAATGACCGTTATCGAAGGTGGACTTAATCACTTGGCCACCCTGCCAACATCATCATGTCGGCCAGGGTTATTCACGATAGCCGGACCGAAGAGCCTTATTCTAAGATCCTTAAACCCCCCTTTTTACGTATTGAACAGGCATATTGACCCTGTGGAAAATATATGCATGATCAGTCATCTTTCCTGATCTCTTGTAAAGCACAAATCGCACATATTAGCACCTTTGGGCCTTACTGTTGTTTGTTGACGTGTAGCGATGCTGAAAGCTTCGAGAATATTATTTCCTCTCGGTCAGAGGACTTCTTTATTATCAACCCGTTCTCAGAATATTTCGAGTCTTTCTTTAGGTTTGTGTGGATTGAAATAACAGGTATTCCGGTAAAGTACATTTCCAGCAATAGCATAACGGAAGTTGCTGAGCTCTTTGGTGACGTGCTTTCTGTTTCTGGTTCATCCTCTTCGTTGGGTAATGTTGTTTCTTTGTTTGCGTTTATCCAATCGAAGAGTGCTAAACATATCCACGGATCGGTTGACGTTGATATCAAGGATAAGGACAGTTCGAAATGTAACGTTTGGGTGTCGAAAATATCCGATACCTGTGAAGACCCGTCCTAATCCATCCGGACGGAGTCCATATCGATTATAAACGATTCACAACAGTTGATTACATCGCGAGGTACTTGACCTCTATATGATACATTTTACAAACATTGCATTCGTTTTTGAAAAGGCAAACTTTCATTTCATCGAAAGTTGACAGGCATGCATACCATTTCATAATATATCCAACTATAATTGACTTGATAATAATCTTGATGAACTCGACGACTCGAATGCAACGTCTTTTGAAATATGCCATGAATGACTCCAAGTAATATCTATAAAATGAGCAAATACACAGCGGAAGATTTCTTTCGTACCTGAGAATAAACATGCTTTAAAGTGTCAACCAAAAGGTTGGTGAGTTCATTAGTTTAACTTAAAAAATCGTTTCCATCATTTTAATAGACCACAAGATTTCAGATTTCCATTTCTCATAAACATACGTCCCATGCATAGAGACAAAAATATCATTCATATGGATTGAACACCTGGTAACCGACATTAAAAATATGCATATATAAGAATATCCCCATCATTCCGGGATCCTCCTTCGGACATGATATAAATTTCGAAGTACTAAAACATCCGGTACTTTGGATGGGGCTTGTTGGGCCCGATAGATCTATCTTTAGGATTCGCGTCAATTAGGGTGTCTGTTCCCTAATTCTTAGATTACCAGACTTAATAAAAAGGGGCATATTCGACTTCGATAATCCAACCATAGAATGTAGTTTCACGTACTTGTGTCAATTTCGTAAAACAGTTATAAAAGTTGCGCATGTATTCTCAGCCCAAAAATATAAAGGGTAAAAAGGCAAATGAAACTCACCATACTGTATTTTGTAGTAAAAATACATATAACTTCATTGAACAAGTGTAAGGTTGGCCTCGGATTCACGAACCTAAATTATTTATATATATTTATGTATTTGTCAATATTTGTCTAATACATTAAGTTAAGTCATAGTGTACCACAATCCTAATGCTCGAGTCTAATATGCAAAGGTCGACAAAATTTAGTTTGACTCAAATTGATTTCAAAAAAAAATATAATTTAAATATCGTCGTTTTATATTTTTAAAATATTTTTAAAAGTTTTAATAGAGTAAATAATATACTTCATTTATTAATAAGTACAATTTTATATTAAAGTATACTTTTATATATCTTAAGTAATAAAATTTATAAAGTTCATTTAATATCATAAAAAATATTGTAATTATATAATTGGTATTAAATTTAATTTGATAAAATAGCATTGATAATAATAATAATTAAAGTCGTATTATTTTATGATAATAATTATTTTTATTTTATTAATAAAAATCAATATTTATATTTACTAAAAATGATATTATGGTAAAATGATAATTCTAATTATGATATCTTTAATATTTATGATACTTTTTAATATTAACTTTAAAATAGTAATTTTTATTTAAAATGACAATGAATGATAGTAATAATAATTTTTAAGGATGATGATAATAATAATAATAATAATGATAATAATAATAATAATAATAATAATAATAAAATAAAATTTAGAACGACGATAATGACGACGATAATAATAATCATTTTTACATAATTTCAAATGGCTATAACTTCTAATCCGTTCGTCGGAACGATTCGTCATCTAAAGGAAAAGTTCTTAATTTTTCGCTAGCTTTCCAACGACATGCATATCTTATATCTTATCTCATCCCTAGTATAACAACCTTTAAGATTCAACATAACTTATCTAACGGCAATATCAAATATACAAGCATGCATAATCCTATTTTCTCGAGCACTAGTCAGGGATACACTATTAGTATGTAAAAAATTTAATTAGGAGTACTCACGTATCAATATTGAGGTTCAATATTGCAGGAAAGGTACGTAGACGCAACGGAGATGATAACTACCAAATTGACCTCACGGGCATACCCATGAACCATAACTATCACCTCCATAGTCATAACCCATAATTTCCTTAGCCCTATCCTACTCATAAAACTTGTCTTGAAATGACCCGCTCATGACCTCGTCGTAATATTTTATGTATAATAATACTAATAATATTACTCTTAGTGATAATAATTAGATTAATAAAATATTAATCTTACTAATGATATTCATAATATAAATATATGTGTACATCGTGAGAGAGATATAGAATGAATACGGGAACCAGGATCGAGTTTTATAGATGGTTGCCACCACCGACACTCATGCGATCGCATGAGTGTCTAATATCCTTTTCATAGGTTCGCATGACAAAAAATAAAACTGGCACACCGTTTTCATCTTTCCATGTCGACACATATGAGTTGTAATGTAATATTATATATATTATTTAATATATAATATATTTAATATTTAGAATTAATTAAATATTATATTATATTTACGTGCGTAGTAAAAATGTAATTTTTACAAAAATGACACGGACGTGGTCTCACTACTCATGTACCACTTTCGGTTTTTCGGGCGCACTTTCGTACGTTTAGAAAAATGGTCTTTTACGTTACGTGACGTATACCTTTAAAAATAATTTGACCTATTTATCAAAGATTTACTTTATGAAAAAAAATAACTTATAAAATTGAGTGTTGTGGTCATTTCCTTCTATAAATCAAAGTCTCGTTGTGTTGTCAAAATATTTTATTTTAGATTAAACGTTTTGTGACATGTACCTTTATTAATAACTAGAGTTAAATTAATTAAAAATTAACCCACTCAAAGTGTAACTTTATCTTTTGGGTATTTTGATCATTTCCTTTTATAAATCCTAATCTCGTTGTTTATCCAAACATGTTTAATAATTTTAGTTTAAATCAAAACGTTTTGTGACTGATTCGATATTATTATTTATCACTTTGTAAAATATAAATATATTTTTATTTAAAAATATAACCTTGTACATGTCGTATGGAAATATAAATATAGTATTTAGTTTATAAAAACAAATAATAGTTCAAAGTTAATTTCGTTTAGGAAATCTTATAACGCGTAACATTACACTTTAAAACTTAATTTGATATACGCCCATGTTCAATTTAATCACCTTAATCTTTCTAAGTAATATATCTTAATATCTATAAAATCAAATAACAAATGTTACTATCGTTTACATAACTAATTTGCAATTCTGTATATATTTAATATTCCTAAACATGTTTTAAATATACGTTGCACATTATATATATATATATATATATATATATATATATATATATATATATATATATATATATATATATATATATATATATATATATATATATATATATATATATATATATATATATATATATATATATAGTAACCAATATTTCAACTTACGTTATTTAAACAAAGATATTTTAAATAACAAGTTCTATTATCTCAAAAAAAAAAGTTTTCGCACGTTTGAAAGTAGGTCAATCAAGTTTTGTGAAATTTGAATCTCCACTAACTCCTGTCTAATCCTCTATAATAACACTTTTGTCCTTACACGTAATCTCTTTACTACATCTTCCGAATACCGTTAAAAAAAATAAGGGTCTTCTAATTCAAAGTGGACCTCATGACAGAGACTCGTAATCATAATTCAATGTATCTAATAATTCCATCATTTGATATTATCTTTTAATCTCGTCGATAAACTCACATCGAACAAATATGTTCAGGTAAAGTATTATTCATTCAATACCTTGATTAGCATTTCCAGATTCATAAAATAGATCTCATAGCTTATATTCATATTAACTAATCCGTTCAATGTTTCTTTAATGTATCTTAATTTCATAATCACACCTATGTACATATATCTTTATTTACACATAAATGTTCGTGAATCGCTAGGCATGGTCAAAGAGTATTTGATTACATGAATATAGATTTCAAAACTTTCGAGACTCAACATTACAGATTTTTTTTTTATCGTGTCGGGAACATATAACGATTAAAGTTTAAATTTGTTCGGAAATCTCCGGGTCATCACAGTACCTACCCGTTAAAAGAAATTTCGTCCCGAAATTTGATAGAGGTCGTCATGGCTAACAGTAAGAGTGTTTTCATGACGAATATAAGCTGACACATAGAGTTTTATCATCATTGAATAATATAGATAAAACAATTTGATTACGCGAAGAGTATAAATGAAGCCATCACACTAGAGTAAAATGAATAAATGTTTATTCATTTTAACCGATGACGTAGTTACGATTGAATTCCGGAATTTGCGGGATTTTAAGAAAATCTTCGTAATAAGATTTGGTGCTTTTGCGATTAAGGAAATCGGAATCTCCTTTGATTAAATGCGATAATCTGTTTCGATTGATCTGTCGGATATTTCTCTATAAATCCACCCTCGTTGTTTCCTTACACTCACACCTTCTATTCTTTCTCCTTAGTTCATACTTTAAAACATTCGTCAATATGCTCCATCCCATTCTGATCCTTGATATACTCTTAATTTTTACATCTGTCATCCTTCTCTCTCATCTACCACCGGAAGATTTTATTTACTTCTATATTATCTTGGGGTTATAGTGTTATTAATTTTCCCGTGTCTTTACGTGGCAATACGTATTGATATGCACGGTTTGTAGCTTCTGGGTGGTTGTTGGGTTTTATATCTTCCCTTATATTTCGATGCCCCTGCTTCTGTCTTCTATAATCATTGTCATCCACAGTTAATGCTATCTCCTATTTGCTGCGATTTATACCCCAATTTTCTATTTCAGAGTTTTGTCCTTTCGTTTCTTCTTCTTGCAATTAAACATCTCTTGTAATGGTCCGGAATTCGCAGATATGAATTTTGGAATAACATTATTAATGTTCTAAGAAGGAAATGGTAATGGTAAAATCTTGATTTGTTAAATTACCAGAATACCCTAAAAAGGACCGAATCATCAAGAAATATTTTCTTGATATGTTTAGAGATTAGATAGAATGTAAGAGTCGTGTAAATGGTACATGATGACGGTATGTTCTGTGAATCATCACGTTCCATTAGAACTCAGCATGAATTACTGTAATATAATCACGTTGATCAAGTGTCATTATATTATACTAACTCATGCATCAGTTCCCATCATTACTACAATAACATTCATATTTTAAGCTTGAAAATTTACAGAATATAGAAACTAACAGTTTCTATATGATGTAATACTGATAGCACGAAAAGATTAATGATTTCAGATAAGAATAGTTATAAAAATATCTCCAGAAATATGGAGGATATTTATAATGAAGGGTACGATAATATCTCAGAATATCTAAGATCAGAGGATGATAGAAACTATTGTCTGTAAGGGTTTAGAGTAAGGAGCAAGTTATTCACTATAGACTTTAGCAGACATTGAATTATTTGGATTCTTTGAAGTCAAACTTATTCTTTGTGATTTATCCACGGCTTTCTTCATAGTTTCGCATAATCTGCTTTTCGGTACTATATTTTCTATTGAATGTTTCCAATATATTGATGCACAGGAAGCACGAAGAGGTATATTATTTCGGACGAGAATATTTATGAAAATATCCTCAGAAATATCAAAGATATTGATGATAATATTTTGGAATTTCTAAGTTCGACGGTTGATGGAGAAAGATTTTCCGCAAGATTTTAACATGACTTCGGAGCAAGATATTCTCTAAAGATTTCAACGGATCCAGAATTAGCTGAATCCTTTGAATATAGGATTTGGTCCTTGTATTTGTCCTTGGTCTCCTTCATGGGTAACTCAATCTGTTTTTCAATACCCAATTTTCTATCGAGCGTTCCTAACACTCCTTTCTTTATCATCAAACTTTTGTCCGTTTAGACCATCTACCATTTTTCTGTTTCCTCTGCATTTAATGCTATGATATCTGAATCATCGGTTATTAATCCGAGGTGGTTTCAGGAGAATTGTGTTTTTAGATGATTAAACGCTGATGGTAATATGATGGAATATGAAAGGTTACCTGGTAACAATAAAAGAGTACGCGTATATATAAACGTTATAATAAGGTTGTTTCGTACGAAAAGTCGAAGTTGACTTGTTGGAGCTGTGACAAAATTGGCTAATTTTGAAAAGGGATCGCAAAGTTGTTTTTGTTAATAAATGCCAAAGGATCTGACGCGGCTACGTGTTGAACTTTTACTCAATTGCCAAGAGTTTCTCAGGTGCATAACTATATGCATAAATCTTTCCTTCCGTAGATGAAGTGCGGTTGATTCATCCTATCGATTGAGGTGTTTTCAAGAATCATGAAAGGTTTGAACGCAGAATGTAATCGTGAAGATACAAATGAGGTTTAAGACGAAATCAAGTGGCAAACTTGAAGAATTGTTTAGTTTCATATGTTATATTCAATATTTTAATTCATTTTAATTGTCCAATGTTATTAGTCCACAGTCGATAGTCCACAGTTGACAGTGCAATCATTCATATATAGTTTAATATATAATATTTGAATTAATTAATACGTATCGTGACCCGTGTACATGTCTCAGACTAGATCACAACTCAAAGTATATATATTATTATAGAATCAACCTCAACCCTGTATAGAGAACTCGATCATTACTGCATATAGAGTGTCTATGGTGATTCCAAATAATATATATAGATGTGTCGATATGATATGTCAAAACCTTGTATACGTGTCCCGATATTTAAAGTGCGTAAAATAAATAACAGAAATTAAATGACGATAAATAAAGTGCGTAAAGTAAATAACAGAAATTAAATGACAATAAATAAAATTGCGAGAATATAAATTGCGATAAAATAAATTGCGATAAATAAATTGCGATAAATAAAATGTAATACGGAATTAACAGTTAGCTAGGAACAGTTAGCTAGGATTTTGTTAGCGTGGTTTCTTAATAAAATTTAATATTGTTAATTAGTCTGTTTCTAATCAATTTTTATTGTGTCCATTATTTCTTCATTATGCCACTTGTTGGATTCTGATAGGTCAAAATTCAAATATGAAATTGAATTTGAATGAAAATAGTTATTCTTTGGTGAACGGATAAGTATCTCGGTGGTTGTAAATAGGATAGTGAATAACTGTTGAATCAGATTCGAAGAATATACAGTGTAACTTATTAATGTGAAATTTAAATATTCCTCGGGTATTACCTACCCGTTAAAATATTTTTATTATTAATAGTTTGTACAAAAGAATTTTTAATTACAATCTTTATGAAAACATATATACATATATATTTTCTTCAGATGTAATCATGAATTTAATGAGTTAACATGATATTAAACTCATTTAGTTTTCAGTTGGAACTAGAATAAATAATCTCTAAAACATTAGAGATTACATAATCACCATGTCGAACGAAGATAACTGATGTAGAATGTCATGTAGAATGATGATTATACTCGAGGTATAGATTGAGATGTTGAGGCATGTGATATTGAAATTTGGGTTGTTGGTGGTACTGTCGGTGCCGGTGATTTGGATGAAGCTGGTACGTTTTGCACCATATTTTCCAAGACTACAACTTATGCGCGAAGTTCGTTAACTTCTTCTATTACACCGGGATGATTATCGGTTCGGACGAGCGGATGAATGAGGTTTAGAATCTGAGATAGTATATGATCGTGATGAGATACTTTGGAAATGAGAGAGAAAATGGTGTCTCGAACAGGTTCGCCGGTAAACGTTTTAGGTTCATTGTCAAGAGGTGAATTTGGTTAGTGGAAATGATCGCCTTCTTCGTGTTTCCATTGATTAAGTCGACTACGAACCCATCTCCAATTCATTCAGAATAGATGATGGCTAATTGATCGATTCATTCCGGTTACTCTGCTTTCGGAGCTCGAGTGGAAATCCATATCGAAATAGCTGTCGGAATAACTATCGAAATAGCTATCGAAATCTGATGGACTCGAACTGGTTGAGGGATTCATCTCGTACGATCAGATGAAGGATTTTCGATAAGAAATAGATTATAGGATGTAGATTAGTACCCTGCAATACATAATTTACATATGCATATATAATACTAAAATCCCATAAGCTACGGAGGAATCTACGGAAGCTGTCAGGCAAAGGTAACAATAACAGATACGCTAAGATACGAATTTAACTATACACTGTCTATGCAATAAAGGCAGTAAGACGTGTCTTAGACTTTAAGGATGATAAGCAAATAATTTTTCGACACTAAATGATAAGCAAAACTTTTGACATGCAAACACGGTCGAAGTTCAGACTCATTAATGCATTCTAACGACTATCAGTTAGACTCACTAATGCAAGACCTGGTTCGCTAAGACCACCGCTCTGATACCAACTGTGAAGACCCGTCCTAATCCATCCGGACGAAGTCCATATCGATTATAAACGATTCACAACAGTTGATTACATCGCGAGGTACTTGACCTCTATATGATACATTTTACAAACATTGCATTCGTTTTTGAAAAGGCAAACTTTCATTTCATCGAAAGTTGACAGGCATGTATACCATTTCATAATATATCCAACTATAATTGACTTGATAATAATCTTGATGAACTCGACGACTCGAATGCAACGTCTTTTGAAATATGCCATGAATGACTCCAAGTAATATCTATAAAATGAGCAAATACACAGCGGAAGATTTCTTTCGTACCTGAGAATAAACATGCTTTAAAGTGTCAACCAAAAGGTTGGTGAGTTCATTAGTTTAACTTAAACAATCGTTTCCATCATTTTAATAGACCACAAGATTTCAGATTTCCATTTCTCATAAACATACGTCGCATGCATAGAGACAAAAATATCATTCATATGGATTGAACACCTGGTAACCGACATTAACAATATGCATATATAAGAATATCCCCATCATTCCGGGATCCTCCTTCGGACATGATATAAATTTCGAAGTACTAAAATATCCGGTACTTTGGATGGGGCTTGTTGGGCCCGATAGATCTATCTTTAGGATTCGCGTCAATTAGGGTGTCTGTTCCCTAATTCTTAGATTACCAGACTTAATAAAAAGGGGCATATTCGACTTCGATAATCCAACCATAGAATGTAGTTTCACGTACTTGTGTCAATTTCGTAAAACAGTTATAAAAGTTGCGCATGTATTCTCAGCCCAAAAATATAAAGGGTAAAAAGGCAAATGAAACTCACCATACTGTATTTTGTAGTAAAAATACATATAACTTCATTGAACAAGTGTAAGGTTGGCCTCGGATTCACGAACCTAAATTATTTATATATATTTATGTATTTGTCAATATTTGTCTAATACATTAAGTTAAGTCATAGTGTACCACAATCCTAATGCTCGAGTCTAATATGCAAAGGTCGACAAAATTTAGTTTGACTCAAATTGATTTCAAAAAAAAAAAATATAATTTAAATATCGTCGTTTTATATTTTTAAAATATTTTTAAAAGTTTTAATAGAGTAAATAATATACTTCATTTATTAATAAGTACAATTTTATATTAAAGTATACTTTTATATATCTTAAGTAATAAAATTTATAAAGTTCATTTAATATCATAAAAAATATTGTAATTATATAATTGGTATTAAATTTAATTTGATAAAATAGCATTGATAATAATAATAATTAAAGTCGTATTATTTTATGATAATAATTATTTTTATTTTATTAATAAAAATCAATATTTATATTTACTAAAAATGATATTATGGTAAAATGATAATTCTAATTATGATATCTTTAATATTTATGATACTTTTTAATATTAACTTTAAAATAGTAATTTTTATTTAAAATGACAATGAATGATAGTAATAATAATTTTTAAGGATGATGATAATAATAATAATAATAATAATAATAATAATAATAATAATAATAAAATAAAATTTAGAACGACGATAATGACGACGATAATAATAATCATTTTTACATAATTTCAAATGGCTATAACTTCTAATCCGTTCGTCGGAACGATTCGTCATCTAAAGGAAAAGTTCTTAATTTTTCGCTAGCTTTCCAACGACATGCATATCTTATATCTTATCTCATCCCTAGTATAACAACCTTTAAGATTCAACATAACTTATCTAAGGGCAATATCAAATATACAAGCATGCATAATCCTATTTTCTCGAGCACTAGTCAGGGATACACTATTAGTATGTAAAAAATTTAATTAGGAGTACTCACGTATCAATATTGAGGTTCAATATTGCAGGAAAGGTACGTAGACGCAACGGAGATGATAACTACCAAATTGACCTCACGGGCATACCCATGAACCATAACTATCACCTCCATAGTCATAACCCATAATTTCCTTAGCCCTATCCTACTCATAAAACTTGTCTTGAAATGACCCGCTCATGACCTCGTCATAATATTTTATGTATAATAATACTAATAATATTACTCTTAGTGATAATAATTAGATTAATAAAATATTAATCTTACTAATGATATTCATAATATAAATATATGTGTACATCGTGAGAGAGATATAGAATGAATACGGGAACCAGGATCGAGTTTTATAGATGGTTGCCACCACCGACACTCATGCGATCGCATGAGTGTCTAATATCCTTTTCATAGGTTCGCATGACAAAAAATAAAACTGGCACACCGTTTTCATCTTTCCATGTCGACACATATGAGTTGTAATGTAATATTATATATATTATTTAATATATAATATATTTAATGTTTAGAATTAATTAAATATTATATTATATTTACGTGCGTAGTAAAAATGTAATTTTTACAAAAATGACACGGACGTGGTCTCACTACTCATGTACCACTTTCGGTTTTTCGGGCCCACTTTCGTACGTTTAGAAAAATGGTCTTTTACGTTACGTGACGTATACCTTTAATAATAATTTGACCTATTTATCAAAGATTTACTTTATGAAAAAAAAATAACTTATAAAATTGAGTGTTGTGGTCATTTCCTTCTATAAATCAAAGTCTCGTTGTGTTGTCAAAATATTTTATTTTAGATTAAACGTTTTGTGACATGTACCTTTATTAATAACTAGAGTTAAATTAATTAAAAATTAACCCACTCAAAGTGTAACTTTATCTTTTGGGTATTTTGATCATTTCCTTTTATAAATCCTAATCTCGTTGTTTATCTAAACATGTTTAATAATTTTAGTTTAAATCAAAACGTTTTGTGACTGATTCGATATTATTATTTATCACTTTGTAAAATATAAATATATTTTTATTTAAAAATATAACCTTGTACATGTCGTATGGAAATATAAATATAGTATTTAGTTTATAAAAACAAATAATAGTTCAAAGTTAATTTCGTTTAGGAAATCTTATAACGCGTAACATTACACTTTAAAACTTAATTTGATATACGCCCATGTTCAATTTAATCACCTTAATCTTTCTAAGTAATATATCTTAATATCTATAAAATCAAATAACAAATGTTACAATCGTTTACATAACTAATTTGCAATTCTGTATATATTTAATATTCCTAAACATGTTTTAAATATACGTTGCACATTATATATATATATATATATATATATATATATATATATATATATATATATATATATATATATATATATATATATATATATATATATATATATATATATATATATATATATATATATATATATATATATATATATATATATATATATATATATCTAGTAACCAATATTTCAACTTACGTTATTTAAACAAAGATATTTTAAATAACAAGTTCTATTATCTCAAAAAAAAAAGTTTTCGCACGTTTGAAAGTAGGTCAATCAAGTTTTGTGAAATTTGAATCTCCACTAACTCCTGTCTAATCCTCTATAATAACACTTTTGTCCTTACACGTAATCTCTTTACTACATCTTCCGAATACCGTTAAAAAAAATAAGGGTCTTCTAATTCAAAGTGGACCTCTTGACAGAGACTCGTAATCATAATTCAATGTATCTAATAATTCCATCATTTGATATTATCTTTTAATCTCGTCGATAAACTCACATCGAACAAATATGTTCAGGTAAAGTATTATTCATTCAATACCTTGATTAGCATTTCCAGATTCATAAAATAGATCTCATAGCTTATATTCATATTAACTAATCCGTTCAATGTTTCTTTAATGTATCTTAATTTCATAATCACACCTATGTACATATATCTTTATTTACACATAAATGTTCGTGAATCGTTAGGCATGGTCAAAGAGTATTTGATTACATGAATATAGATTTCAAAACTTTCGAGACTCAACATTACAGATTTTTTTTTTTATCGTGTCGGGAACATATAACGATTAAAGTTTAAATTTGTTCGGAAATCTCCTGGTCATCACAATACCTCTAGTTTATCTCGTATTATTTTTCATACGTTTGATAATAAGCTTTTAGAATCTATGAATCATTTCGTCGTTATTAGTGGAACATCATCGGATTTGTTTCTGGATCACTCACCGTTTGCGAGTGACGCTAATCATCCCTTTTACTCTACCCAAATTGGTGATGCTTCGATCAAAGTTAACGTTGTGATGAATGCTTCTGTTAGTTCTGCTTCTATTTTAGAATCTGAGTGTCCTACTATTACTAGATCAGGTGTTATTAGTCCAACACCTATTTTTGAATCGGTTCCTTCCTTTGGGCCGGGGTTAGGCCCAACGTTCAATTCGGGTCCTTGTATTGGGTTTATCTTGGGTCGTTTTTGGGTAAACCCAGGGTCATGTTTGAGCCCAAGTATGTTTCTATTAGGCCTTAGATAGGCTCGGAATGTGGTGATAGGCCCCCCTCCCCCGCGGGTTTTGAAGATGCTAATGAAGACAATCTCACTTTTGCGGACAGATTGGCACGTTTGAAGAAACATAAGAAGAAAAAGAAGGATGATTTGAAGGCGAGTTCAGAGGCTGCAATAAAGGAAGTGAATTTGCGGTCAAGAAGGAATGTTGCATCTACCTCGGGTTCTTTTAAACTTATGGATTACGAGGACGTTTTGAATTACGGGGACGCCATTCAAAATTTGTTTTTGGCGGTTAATGTTGATAAGAAGAGTGGTTTTGTGGATTCGGGAAGTGGTGGTACCTCGGTATCGAATAAAATGAGTATGACCGACGAGGCTTTCGTAGCCTTTAATACTTTGATGACGAGTATGGCCGAGAGTGAACCGGATGCGGAGAATCTTATTATTTCTAGCGAAATCCCGCGACCGCCAGTTAAAAACAAGAATCAGCAAAAGTGTAAGGAAAACGTGGTTCAGGGTGCCGAATTGCCAATATTCGACGTTTTCATTAAGGACATTTGAGATCGTTTTTCGGTTCCACGTTTCCTGTTTAGTAGTATTATTAGAATTTGTAGCTCGTCGTATCATTTGCTTTTAGTTTCGGTTTAGGTTAGGCGAGACTCAGTATAGATAGTTTGTTGGTACTGTTTTCTAGGTACGAGTCTCACCGAGGTTGTTTTTTGTACTTCTTGTTGATCGAAAACGTTTTCTTTTCGAAAACGTTTTCTGTTATTATAAAAGTTATCGTTTTTTGCTTAAAAAAAAATAAAAAATTCTCATTGCATTGTTGTTGCTTGATTTGATACATTCAAATAAAATAAATTAATCACCACATTTTCTTTGAAAATCATTAGTACGGAGTATAAGATTACCAATGTTCTAAAACACAGCCTCCATATACATTATTCAGTTTAAAACACAGAAACCTAGGTCAATATCACCTGATTTCCTTGTATTCGATACAATTTGAGCAATATGAAAATTAGGTCGCATAATGCATTTAACAATTCAATTACTTACCAATAGCAATACGCCAATAATCTATGCTCTAAAACATTTAACCACCAACAAGTTAAATTCACAAACAGGAACTAATTCCTACACATCAATTTCCAATTACAACCAATTCAAATCTATTGAGTAATCAACTAACTATAATATAACAATATACTAACCTAGATGAAATTCATGACCACATTAAAGCTTGGCCCATGACCAATCTCCGTTATCAGTCACAACCTAAAGACTAATTGAAGATGAAACCGAAACAGCAGTTTATTTATTTATTTTTTTGAAGCAGCAGCTTTACCTCCATCATCCACATGATCTGCATCTGCTAAATCCATATATTCTCAAAGACAAAAATTAGCTAGCCCTAATTTATTCAAATTTATTAAATTAACAATTACACCTTCGTCCATATCCAAAAAAACAAAAAACAAAATTGAATGCTTTCTTTTGGCTAAATACTAAAAGTGATCTGCATGTTCGAAGCGTAAAGAGAAAGTTTATGTTTAGTTATATTGCAGTAGAGTTTAGACAAGAGCCAACAAGAGCGTCTTTGACTCCGTCACTTTTTGTAATACCCCGTCAGAATCCACTAACGGCGTATTAACTCTGGTCTCACAGTTTACGGTCACGCCCTCTAAATGAGACGTTTCCGAAAAGGATTCGCACTAAATTCAACTGATAAAATCATTAAATGTAAAATAATTCTGAAAACAGTTGACATCAATGACCAACATAAATAATCTCAAAACATTATTTGGAGTAAATAATTTTCAATGCAGAATGTAAGTTCTTGAAATAGAAATGATAAACATGCTGAACTTCACTCTAGTACTAACAACAAGCAATCAAAGTAACCTCAGCTAACGGAAGCAATAACTCTATGGACCTGTAAATAAAAACATGCAAAAGTTCAACAAAAATGTTGAGTGAATCTACAGGTTTAGTAAAGCATTTATCGTAAGTTAGGCCACGAGATTTCTGAAAACATTGTAAAAATTATACATTATCATGAGCACTTGATTATAAGACTTTAACCCTGCGGATAGCTAATTCCATACACGTCTTCCTTTTACCCTTTCTAAGCATACACCGATCAAGTGTACAAGTTACAATAGAATAAGCACCCCGTACGTTGAGGCGAGGTTTGTCAAACCTAACGGTACCATCCCTATAAGTCGAGCTTACTTAAAGTAATTAATATAATCAATATAAGGGATTTTTGATCTAAACTCATATGTATATCATTTAGTTACTCAGTCTAATATGTAAAATATTTGAAAAAAAAACATGTTATCTCATTCCATGTAAAAAGTAGTAGGGACTGTAGACTCACATTTGCAAAAGCACAGTATATCTCTTAGTAAAATCGTACGGTAGTCGGACGATCACGACCGAAAAATGCAACCTATTCAAATAGGTTATCTTAAATAAATACGTAGGTCACACTATGTCAACTCATAGTGTACGCATAGTCCTAGTGCGCAGACTGACTCAATAAGCAAGCAAAAGTCAACTAATCCAAGCAAGTCAACAAAAGTCAACCAAAGTCAAACCAAAAGTCAACTCGATCAAAGTGGTCAACCTAAGTCAATCATATCAGTAGGTCATGCAATCTTGGTCAACATGTCAATCCTAAGTCAAGTAACATGTTATAGCTTATAGTTCGTCAATTACACGTACGCAGTTTATCGCATGACGTTGAATTTATGCACACCTTACAAACAACGAGCATAATTCATAGCACATAAGTCATGATAATAAGGCAAACTCCGGCCCTCATACGATGTCTACAAGTCGGGTTTCAGAAAGGGTCTAGTTAAGGTTTACCAAAACAGTTTCAGCATGCGCAGCAGTTTTATAAAAATTCTCATTTAATATTGAAAGTAGCTTTTAATGAACGGCCAATTGGAGATGACTCTAGACACTACAAATTTTCAGTTATAAAATAACCAAAGACTTTCATCAAGCCATTTTGTACAGATTATTCATTAAATTCAGATCTCCTGTTTTGGACTACAATCAAACATGTCATTTGGTGATGCATATAACACATAGAAAACCACATTTTCAGAAGCTAGCATGCATATGTAATATGCTTATGAACATCTAAATAATCATATTCCAGAAGATCAAGGTCATAAACAATTCATAGTTCATGTGAGGTCATTTCTTGTGCCTATGAAAACAGTTTCAGCTCAATACAAAACACCAATTTTCATTTAGTCACACCGAGAGCAATACAAAACTTTTAACATGATTCTTAATTCTAACTTGAGTGATCTTTAACAAGAAATTCAATGGTTTTCATTTCAATGACCAATTTGTAAAGCTCATATACCAGAAAATTCGTATAGCATGCAAAAACCTAACAAAACTTCAATTAATCATAACTTAAGCATCCGGTAACGAAATCATGCAAATCTGTGATAGCCAGTCCAAATCCACCTGGACGAAGTCATCAACATTTGGTCCCATTGCGAGGTACTGTCCTAAATATGCCATGAATGACTCCATGTAATATTTTTGAAATGAGCAAATGCACAGCGGAAGATTTCTTTCATACCTGAGAATAAACATGCTTTAAAGTGTCAACCAAAAGGTTGGTGAGTTCATAAGTTTATCGTAATCAATCATTTCAATAATTTTAATAGACCACAAGATTTCATTTTTATATTACACATAACCTGTGTAATAAAATAGTACGCATAACCTGTGAATTAAAATTCATTCATATGGTGAACACCTGGCAACCGACATTAACAAATGCATCTAGAATATCCCCAAATATACAGGTACACTCATCTGTATATAAAATTGAAGTACTAAAGCATCCATAACCTGGATGGGGTTTGTTAGGCCCAATAGATCTATCTTTAGGATTCATGTCAATTAGGGGGTCTGTTCCCTAATTCTTAGGCTACCAAGCTAAAAGGGTGATATCCGGTATAATGATCCAGCCATAGAATGTAGTTTTAAGTACTTGTGTCTATTTCGTAAAACATTTATAAAAGCAGCGCATGTATTCTCAGTCCCAAAAATATATATTGCAAAAGCATTTAAAAAAGGAGCAAATGAAACTCACGATACTGTATTTTGTAGTAAAAATACATATGATGTCATTGAACAAATGTAGGGTTATATATATATATATATATATATATATATATATATATATATATATATATATATATATATATATATATATACATATATATATATATATATATATATATATATATATACATATATATATATATATATATATATATATATATATATATATATATATATATATATATAAACATATAATCGTAATCGAACAATTTAGATATTATTATTAGTGATATAATGGTTATATTTAATAATTTATAGGTTTCATTATTTAATTAAATATATTCATTTTATATATTAAAGATATTAATATAGTTAAGTTATGTGTATTAAATATATTTTTATACAAATAATCTTAATTTGATATGTTAATAATAATAATAATAATAATAATAATAATAATAATAATAATAATAATAATAATAATAATAATAATAATAATAATAATAATAATAATAATAATAATAATAATAATAATAATAATAATAATAATAATAATAATAATAGTAATAGTAATAATAATTTTGGAATATAACCTTTGAAGAAACGAGTCTCTAAACAGAAAATAGCCACCGCCCGGGCTCGAACCCGAGACCTCTCGCTTAAGCACAAACACCCATAACCACTCCTCCAATGTTCTATTTCTGATATAACTCCTAACTTAAATTTTATATAACATTATATCTGCCAGTTTCCATTTCCCGAATCCAATCATCATCATTTGGCCCAACAGAAAACATAGGTTGGATCTCGGCCCAACAATACAAAATGATTTACGGCCCAAATAGAGAATAGAAGTATAGTGGCCCAAGTAGAAATCGAACATGGCAGCCCAATTAGAAATTGAAGTTTATCGGTCCAATAGCAGTTCAATAGCAGCAAACATGGCAACCGGTTAGTAATTTGATAGGGTTTCGATAGTTATGGTTTTATTCGAATATTAAGCATAAACAACACCACGTACTATAAAGTCATGATGAATGTAGTAGTTGATAAGTATTTTGTGATTGTTTCGAACGGAAATAATAACCGGGGATTACACAGTCACTGTTACAGGTTTAGTGGTGGTTTTAATGGTTGTGGTGGGTTTTGGTTATATCACAACAACAGATGGGTTCGGTTGAGGTTTTAATCGAAACGGAAAACAGTCCGCAGTTGCAGTAGTGTTGGGATTTAACAAGTTGGATAATACTTAAAACCTTTTTGAGAATCATTATGAACGGAAGCGTGAAACTTTCAAATTTTACTTGTTATCTTTAAACCAATTTAAAGTTAAGTCCCACATGGATCAAGTTGCTAAATATACTTGCAAATTAAAGAGAAGGAAAGATGTTATACCTCCTCAAAACAAGTTTGAGGGTTCTTCAAAATGAGCAGAAAGTTTGAAGGAGATGATGATGAAATGAGCTCCTAACTTGAACCTTCAAGTGTGTAGAACCCTAAGCTCTTGTACTCCAACACCACCCTTAATCTTGGCAATACTTTGGAACCTTTAAACCCTTGTTAACTAAGCTATAAAACCAGTTTTCTGCCTTGATAAAATCCGAACAGCAGCAGCCTGGTGCAGCTCAAATTGTTGATGAATGTGATGAATATTAGCTTCTAACTTGAAGCCTCAAGTTGTTATACCCACAAGCCTTGATCACCAACACACCCTTTATTTTTAGTTAGGATTTAGAACACTTGAATGTAATAAAATAGCAAGCAAAGAACTCTCTTTCACCCTCAAAATATTTCGGCCAGATTAGTGTGCTGAACCAGAATTTTTGTAAGCTATTTTATGTGTATTATCTCCACTTACTTGAGTCAAAGCCTTGGTTATCTCATAAGCATGTACCTTGGCACTTGTGTGTTATTAAAAGTAACATATTTTGGCATGTGAAGGGTGCCTAGGGGCTGAAAAAAACGTCCCATGTGTATGTATCATTCCAAGATTCATATTTTTATAAAACTTGTATTAATAAGTCTTGTAAATATATAAACTTGTTATATATAACATACATATGTTAAGTTACTTACATTTTATAAACCAATTTATAAAATATAACACAACATAATTATTTAAACTTATAAATAATTAAATATAAATTATCCCAATAATTTATCTCAAGCGATAATACTTTAGAAATCCGATTTTCTAAAGTTCAAGTGTCGTGTATTTATTTAATGATCCAATCATTAAGATTAATACTTATAAGGTGTCGGTAAGCTTGTTATTGGGTATGACCCGACTTGGATCATAACACATTAGCCACATTAATTTAATATGTCTCTCGGGCATACGAAATACCTTCAATCTCCCACTTGCACGAGAAACATAAGAAATTAATGCAAGTGATGGATACCACCTAACGACCGTCCATCACCCCCAATATGTTATGACTTTGTGCCATTCAATAACATCATCCTTTTCGAGTTCCCATCTCGAATATGAATAGGTGAATCTTTCATTATATCCTTTCATCCTAGATGTCATGTCAAATCCAAGAGATACAGAGTGACCACTCTCTTATAGATTTAACTTTATCAGGCCTTAGACATCTGACTCTCAACGAATAAGAGGGACAAATTCCATCTTGACTACATACGTCCTAGATACATACTTTGCATTATACCTGAGCTCTTCCTTATGTACTACCATATTTCAGAATAGCGAAGGAAAGAATCAAGGCATAATACTCGGTGAATATCAGGACCCAATATGTATCTCAGGTCAGAGGATATGATGATATTCGCCTTTACTCAAGATTACATGTGATCAACCACAAAGGCTCCATGCAGTAAATCTTGAGAGCGGGTCTTCCAATATTTGTATCTCACAAATATCTATGAACCTTGGTAGCAACCCTGCCCTACATTCAGTCCGTGAATGTATACCAATCCAAGTTCATAATAGTCTAAACCTCACACTTGTTCCCACAAATGTGATCAACTACGGAATTTAGAATAAAAGTTTATTCATGGATAAAATATGCAAAATTTGGAATATGACTCATAATTAAATTAATACCATAATTATATTAATGAGTTTGAACTAATTCATTCCGTTACAATACATAAAATAGATCAATTCCAATCACTAGAATATCGAAGCCCTAATGCACAAACATGTCCCTCATGTTTTGGCCCATGTAAAAGCTTCGTGAGTGGATCCGCAACATTTTGATCTGTGTGAACTTTGTGAATACATATCTTTCCCTTTTCAACCTCATCCCTGATGTAGTTGAATCTCCGCTCAATGTGACGAGTCTTTTGATGAGCACGAGGTTCCTTGATTTGAGCAATGGCCCCCTCGTTGTCACAAAAGATCTCAAGAGGGTCCTGAATGGAAGGGACCACTCCTAAATCGTCGATGAATTTCTTCATCCATGCAGCTTCCTGAGCTGCCAGTGAGGCGGCAATGTACTCCGACTCTGTAGTGGATAACGCAACAACTTCCTGTTTTGAGCTCTTCCAAGAGACTGCACCACTATTTAACATGAAGACATAACCGGATTGTGATCGAGAGTCATCTCGATCAGTTTGGAAACTCGCGTCCACGTAACCTTTTACAGCGAGTTCCTCCTCACCAGACCCATATATTAGAAACATATCCTTAGTCCTCCTAAGGTATTTCAATATACTTTTAACAGCAATCCAATGACTGTTTCCTGGGTTATTCTGGTATCTACTTGTCAAGCTTAGAGCGCATGACACATCCGGTCTAGTACATATCATTGCATACATGATAGACCCAACAGCAGATGCGTATGGGACTTTCTTCATTCTCTCTTGTTCATCTTTCGTGGTAGGACACTGAGATGAACTGAGAACAGTTCCTCTTTGAATAGGTACCAAACCTTTCTTAGAGTTTTCCATCTTGAACCTTTTCAAGATTTTATCAATGTATGTACTTTGACTCAAACCTATCAATCTCTTGGATCTATTCCTATAGATCCCAATTCCCAATATGTATTGTGCTTCTCCAAGATCCTTAATGGAGAAGCAACCTTTTAGCCAAGTTTTGACCTCTTGCATTGTGGTTATATCATTCCCAAACAATAATATATCATCCACATATAGCACAAGGAACATTATAGAGCTCCCACTAGCCTTCTTGTATACACAAGCTTCATCACCATTTTTAATGAAGCCAAATTTCTTTGCCTCTTCATTAAAACGATGATTCCACATTCTAGATGCTTGTTTCAATCCGTAGATTGATTTCTTTAACTTGCATACCTTTTTAGGATTTTCCGGATCAACAAAACCTTCGGGCTGTACCATATAAACATCTTCCTCAAGATATCCATTCAGGAAAGCGGTTTTGACATCCATTTGCCATATTTCATAGTCATAGTGAGCAGCAATGGCAAATAATATCCTAATAGACTTTAGCATTGCCACAGGCGAGAAAGTTTCATCATAATCGACCCCTTGAGTTTGAGTGAAACCTTTTGCTACAAGTCTAGCTTTGTATGTATCCAAGTTTCCATGTATGTCGGTTTTCATTTTGAAAAGCCATTTGCAATCAACTAGCTTGGAGCTAGGAGGTTGCAAAACAAGTTCCCAAACTTGATTTTCATACATGGATTGCATCTCGGCGTTCATGGCTTCCTGCCATTTATCTTTATCAATCCTTGATAAAGCATCTTCGTAGTTTGTCGGTTCATCCAAATCAACCGTATAGCAACCATCCACGAGAAACCCATATCTCTCGGGAGGATTACTAATCCTACTAGATCTTCGAACGTCTCGTGTACCTTGATCATCCATTTGATCACTATCAACATTTTCATATTGAGTGCTAGTGTCAACCAATTGCGTATCATCTATTTGATCTTGAACCTCTTCAAGATCTATCTTCCTTTCACTACTTCCTTCCATTAGGAACTTAGTTTCAAGGAATTCCGCCTTCCGAGCAACAAATACATTCTGCTCGGATGGATCATAGAAATAATATCCCATATTATTCTTGGGATATCCTATGAAGATACACTTCGTGGATCGAGCATTCAACTTATTAGGGACGTAACGCTTAGGATAAGCTTCACATCCCCATACCTTTAAGTATGATAGAGATGGAGGTTTTCCAAACCACATCTCATGAGGTGTTCGTTCCACTTTCTTGGTTGGGGCCATATTTAAAATACGAGCCGCGGAGCATAGACAATAACCCCAAAATGATAGAGGTAACGTGCTTCTAGCCATCATAGATCGAACCATATCCATTAGGGTTCGGTTCCTCCTTTCGGAAACTCCATTAAGTTGGGGTATTCCGGGTGGAGTAAGTTGTGAGATAATCCCACAACTCCTAAGATGATCTTGGAAAGCATCGCTTAGGTATTCACCTCCTCTATCGGTACGAAGTACTTTGATTGTCTTATTGAGTTGATTTTGTACTTCACTTTGATATTCTTTGAATGCTTCAAAAGTTTCGTCCTTATGTCTTAATAAGTAGACATATCCGAAACGACTAAAGTCATCAATGAAAGTAACAAAGTATCTTTCACTATTCCTAGTCATGGGTTTAAAGGGTCCACATACATCCGAATGTATTAATCCCAATAAATCTTTAGCCCTCTCATAAGTCCCTTTGAAAGGTGCTTTAGTCATCTTGCCTTGTAAACAAGATTCACATACATCAAACGAATCCATTTCATTTGATTTCAAAAGTCCATCCTTTTGAAGTGTATGCATTCGGTTCTTGTTTATGTGACCAAGGCGACAATGCCATAAATAGGAATCACTCAAATCCCTTTTGAGTTTCTTGGTGCTTGTATGGTACATTGAGCTACTAGATGATGTGTCATCATGAACCAATTCATAAATTCCATTTGAAGGTGAAGCCTTGAAATAGAATACATTATCTAAATAAATATGGATATCATCATTAACAAAATTAAGATAAAACCCACATTGTTTCAAACGGGAAATGGAAATAATGTTTCGACATAAATCGGGTGCATACAAAACATCTTTCAAAATAAGTTCCAAACCACTTGGAAGCTTTAACACAAAGTCTCCTTGAGCCTTCACTTGCACTTTGGCTCCATTACCCATGTAGAGACTTGATGTTCCCGTTTGCTTGCTACTTCCTTTGAACCCCTGCAATGAATTGCAAATGTGAGTTCCACATCCAGTGTCTAATACCCATGTATTAGAAGAAGTAATACTAAGCTCTATATATACCATATATATATTACCTGAGGTTTGCCCTGCATCCCTCTTGTCCTTCAACTCCTTAAGATAGACCGGACAGTTTCGTTTCCAATGACCCATTTCACCGCAACCGAAACATGGGTCTTCCTTGGGGTTTGCCTTCTCGGCTACCTTTTGCTTCTTAGCCTTGTTCTTGGTTGAGGTAACCATCTTCCCCTTCCCTTTGCCTTGATGGGCGGGTCCTTTCCTCTTAGCCACCTTTGGCTTAGAGGTGTTACCTTTGGATCCACCTTGATCGATTGCTAACACGGGTAAAGCCCTTTTACCCATGCTAGTTTCCGCCGTTCTAAGCATACCGTGAAGCTCACCTATGCTCTTATCCATCCCATTCATATTGTAATTAATTACAAATTGATCAAACCTTTTTGATAGGGAGTTAAGGATAAGATCGGTGGCTAACTCATTAGATATGTTTAGGTTAAGACGGTTAGCACGATCGATAAGGCTTTTCATCTTAAGTACATAAGATGAAACCGATTGGGTATCGTCCATACGACAAGCATGTAGCGCCCGAACCGTTTCGAAGCGTTCGACACGCGCTTGTTGGAGGAACATCTCCTTCAATTGCGTTATCATGTCATATGCACTATGATGCTCGAAATCCTTTTGGAGTTCTGGTATCATAGTCCCAAGCATTAAGCATGAGACTTGAAGGGAGTCGTGGCAATACTTATCGTAAGAGGCCATTGCCTCCACATCATTCTCATCCGGTTGATCGGGAATGGGGTCCTCAAGCACATACATTTTATCCTCTTGTTTGAGGACAATCCGAAGATTGCGGAACCAATCCATAAAGTTTGTATGGTTGAGTTTGTCTTTCTCTAAGAGAGACCTTAATGATAGGTGGTTCAGGTTAAGTGGTGCGTTTGGAATGTTGTTGTTGTTATTGGCGGCCATCTACAAAATTTAACAAAGTTCGTTTAAGTATCGATTTTAATTTAACATTCAATACCCTTTTAAATTTTAATTGACTTATTAAATATTAGAATCCAACGGTAAATCAAATTTCGGTTAGGTGACCTTTATCCCGTTATTTGATTTAGCTAGGTAGTCATTATATGACAATTGCAATCCTTTTGCAACTTCTAAGTTATGGGATCATGCAATCCTTTTGCATGGCATATTTATCCCATCAACGCCTATTTGTTCATCATGCTTCGGTGACCCTAAGTTCATGATTCCCAAATCAAGTCGTCCTACTTGTGTAAACATGTAGACTTAACATACAAGTGGTTAGGTGACCTTTATCCCACATGTATGCGAAGTGTACCTTATTCATACTAGTTCGCTCATGACGGTTAGGTGACCTTTATCCCATCAAGAGTTTCCTTAATACGTCTAAGTGTTTCCACAAAAGGATGGCGTTTAACTTGTTTGCCTTGTTAATAAGGGATTTTAAGTTTTCATTAATTCTAATTTGAGAAAACTTTTACACCATACACCAACATGCATTTAGTGTATGGTTTAATTGAAAATCTATTTTCATGTTATGTAATTAAACCAATTACTTGATATAAACCATTTTATATGTATGATCCTCATCATGTTCTTAATAACCATTTATTAAGGTTCTCGGTTGCCTTTTAAATTTAACCATTTAAATTGCCGTTTTGCATGTACTTAGCACGTCTAATTTAACCAATTAAAATGTCGTTTTGTTAGTTGTTATCTTGTGATTAATTGTATCAACCAAACATACAAAACAATAATCATACAAACAACCACACATGCAAAATAAGTGTGTTCCCAATCTAGCCATTTTGGTGGACATTTGTTTAGCCGAAAACAAATGTCACCGGGTAAGGGTTAATCATACAAAGTAGGAGATTACAATCTCCCACTTAACCTTGCATCCATATGCTCCTTGTGTTCTTGAAGTCTTCATGATCTTGTTCTTCATTTTTACAAAATATGTATCCTAATACATTTTTATCTAGAAAATGAAATACAACCTATTCTATTTTACATACCAAATGTAAAACAAATTACATAGCCAAAATAATAATTATTACATGCCAATTGAATGAATAATATTACATACCAAATGAATATAACAAATCAACCAAATATAACATGCAATCAACACAAGGTCAAGGCTAGGATTGTGAACTTTAACATGCAACCAAAATTGACCAAAATGCAAGTTCCAAACCCTCTTGGAACCTCTTTCAAATTCGGCCAAGCAAACAAACCCACCCAAACCCATTTGTTTTTGCAATCTACATTCATGCATGTTAGTAGATTGCAAATGTAGTGGGTTTTAAACAACAATTCGAAGCATATTTCAACAACTTCGGCTCTAGATACCATTGTTGGGATTTAACAAGTTGGATAATACTTAAAACCTTTTTGAGAATCATTATGAACGGAAGCGTGAAACTTTCAAATTTTACTTGTTATCTTTAAACCAATTTAAAGTTAAGTCCCACATGGATCAAGTTGCTAAATATACTTGCAAATTAAAGAGAAGGAAAGATGTTATACCTCCTCAAAACAAGTTTGAGGGTTCTTCAAAATGAGCAGAAAGTTTGAAGGAGATGATGATGAAATGAGCTCCTAACTTGAACCTTCAAGTGTGTAGAACCCTAAGCTCTTGTACTCCAACACCACCCTTAATCTTGGCAATACTTTGGAACCTTTAAACCCTTGTTAACTAAGCTATAAAACCAGTTTTCTGCCTTGATAAAATCCGAACAGCAGCAGCCTGGTGCAGCTCAAATTGTTGATGAATGTGATGAATATTAGCTTCTAACTTGAAGCCTCAAGTTGTTATACCCACAAGCCTTGATCACCAACACACCCTTTATTTTTAGTTAGGATTTAGAACACTTGAATGTAATAAAATAGCAAGCAAAGAACTCTCTTTCACCCTCAAAATATTTCGGCCAGATTAGTGTGCTGAACCAGAATTTTTGTAAGCTATTTTATGTGTATTATCTCCACTTACTTGAGTCAAAGCCTTGGTTATCTCATAAGCATGTACCTTGGCACTTGTGTGTTATTAAAAGTAACATATTTTGGCATGTGAAGGGTGCCTAGGGGCTGAAAAAAACGTCCCATGTGTATGTATCATTCCAAGATTCATATTTTTATAAAACTTGTATTAATAAGTCTTGTAAATATATAAACTTGTTATATATAACATACATATGTTAAGTTACTTACATTTTATAAACCAATTTATAAAATATAACACAACATAATTATTTAAACTTATAAATAATTAAATATAAATTATCCCAATAATTTATCTCAAGCGATAATACTTTAGAAATCCGATTTTCTAAAGTTCAAGTGTCGTGTATTTATTTAATGATCCAATCATTAAGATTAATACTTATAAGGTGTCGGTAAGCTTGTTATTGGGTATGACCCGACTTGGATCATAACACATTAGCCACATTAATTTAATATGTCTCTCGGGCATACGAAATACCTTCAAGTAGCAGTGTCCTTTGTGGTTTTATTTCGAGCAATTGTCGTATGGTGATAATGGTTCAACAGGTTTAAAAGGAAATCGAATAGCAGGCAATTAACATAAAAGGTTTCGAATTGTTTGCAAGTTGAACAGCAACTACAATTAAAAAGTGGTTCGATGGTTGTGATTGGAACAAAATAGAAAGAAGCAGTGATCACGTACATTATCTCCATCTCCATCAACATCAACTCATCATCAATTGAATACATCATCATCTTCATTCTTACATTCTCTCATCATCTTCACATAAAACCATAACACATCATCATCATCATCATCATCATCATCATCATCATATTCATTATAATCGTGATCAACCATCATCATGATTATCATCTTAATAATTTTCGTTTCACAGGTCAATAACATTTCGTGTTTATCATCACTATTATTCATAATCGAACAAAATATGTATGATAATGATAGTCCAACTTATCACTTACAGGCCCACCATCCAATAAGTATTAGCAATACTGACCCATTATATAGATTAAAGGTCTGCAGTCTAGATTCAAAGAAATAAATCTAGGGATTAATTTTCTAGTTGTTTGTACAAAGGAGAGTTAGTTTGGCACGTGAAGAAATCAACTTTGGTTGTTAGCTGTAAAGTCATTTGGGTGGGATACAAGAGGCGCACTCAAGGGTCCACACAAAAAGTCATTTGGTTTTGTATCCTCTCAATTATAAACCGACAATTATTGCAGCTATAGTTGAAATTCTTTAACTGAAACAAAAATTACTTACTAATTGTAGTTGTGGTTTTTAATCGAATGGGTTTGATAGGGTTTTGGTCTGAATGAGAAAAATAAACATAAAAAGTACGCATTAATGGTAATAGGTGGTGGTTTGCGATGGTGATGATGAAGGATATGGTTGTGGTGTACGACGGTAGTCGGTTGAGCAGTGAGCAGTAGCTGAACGAAAACAGAAGCATATCAGGATAGAAGGGAACGTATAGTAGTAGCAATTTCATATGAAGAGAGAAAGAAAATATGCAGCAGCAGTGGTTCGTTCATGGTGGTGATACGGTGATTCTAACGGTGGTGGTTGGTGATAGTCTAGAGATATAAAGGTGGTGGTGATGTTTACTGTGGACATCAGTAATAACAAGAACAAAACGATGGTGTGGTGATGATAAAGTGGTTGTGATGGTGGTTTGATGGTTCTTATTTGGCTATAAAACGAAACTGAAGATAGCAATGAGCAAGTAGCAGCTATGATGAGTGGTTAAAGGTGGATTTCGGCTGTTAATAGAAACCATAAATGATGGTTTGTTCTTGAATAAAAAACAAAACGGGAACAAGCAAAGGTTGGGTAACCAGGGTGGTTTGTTCCTTATGCACGTATATGTATAGGTTACATATAGAGCATGATGGATATATCTATGTATCATATATGTATATATAATCTATATATATAATAGAGTTAAATTTAGATAGATAGGAAAAGTAAAATAGTGATCGAAGTATTAGTCAATTGTACAGTTCAAAACAAATAAAAGGTAGTGATTGATGTCAAATAATTTAAGTAGGTGTGTGGTGGTTTGATACATTCAGTGGATTTAAATGGGTGATAGAAACATGTAACAAAAAGTAAAGAATACAAAACTGGTGGGGTTTGCTTGATCAACAGAATCAAAGAGACAATGGGAAAGATTGATGATGGTTGTGATATATTTCCTCTGTATGTTTAAGTGTTATATACATATATAAATATAAATATAAGATAGTGGGATGTAACATAACTAGTGGGTTGTCAGGAAAACAAAAACAGTAATCAATCAGACACAGTACCATACATAGTAATATTCAAAGTTTAATCAATTAGGTGCAGCTACCAAATAGTACTTACAATATTAAATCAACGAATTCATATGTAGAGAGTGACATGAAGTTTAATTTAATAATTTCAGTTCGGTTATACATCAATGAATTCATATGTAGAGAGTGACATGTAGTTACTATGCCTGATTACCTGCTTGCTATATGTCTTACTGACATGGAAAAAATTATTTTTCCTTGTTCAGATGTCGGACATGCCGCCCATGACCTTTGACTTATGGAGTGAATAAGATACGTCTGCTACCTCGCCTACTATTGTTGCTGACTCACCGCTACCCTCCGGCGACTCTGGCGATTCGTCTTCTGGAGATAGTACACATGCGCTTGACCTAATGGACATCTCAGACGGAGACGAGGATCCCGATGAGATTCCAGCTCCACCCAGCCTTAGACTCCCGGGGCCACAACACCATTCCGGTGGTACTGTGATCCCTGGGGGAGACGGGGACGGTCCCTTCCGTAACGAGCATGTACATTGGGTTAGACGCACCGCTGATGGACGTGTCGTACCGATTACACCTGGCAGATATCGACTTAGGACCACCGGCCAGACGCTTTCTCCCGCCCGTGATGTACCTGCACTACCTTCGGACGATTCAGATGGTTCATTATCCGATGACACCAGTGAGGAGGATCCCGAAGTGGATTCTGAGGAGGACCCCTAAGAGGAGCCCGTGCAACCACCCTCTACCCCGCCGAAGAAGCGGTACCGCTTCGATGGTAATGTTATTCCAGGGGCTAATGGAGGTAAGCCGTTTGTGAATGTACATGGACAGTTGGTTAGGGTCACAGCACGTAAGCGGGTTGTACCGTATCCTGCTGATCCATTCGTGTGTAAGGTCGCTCGCACTGTGCCGTCTACTTCTAGTGCTACACCTGGACCATCTGCACCACCGGCGCTACCTGCACCACCTGCCCCACCAGCATCTCCCACCGTCGAGGAACTGACGAGGGAAGTGCATGCCCTCCGTGCTTGGGTAACCGAGTTTGAGGATCAGATGACCCACATGATGGACATCATTTACCCACCCTCAGCCTAGGACTGTTGTATTATATTTCTTTATGTATCCCGTTGATAACGCCAAAATTATACATATTTGTTGTCGTTATTTCGATCTGATTTAGTATCATTTTGTATGTAATTGTTGTACTTATGTATTGTAATAAGTTAAAATGTGTGTATAATCCGTTGCAAGTGTTGAAGCGAAGATTTATGGAAAATATTGCAGATTTTAGAGGATTATGCGCACCTGCACCGTTTTGGCCATAACTCGGTCATACCGACTCGAAAAAAGGTGAATCCAAAGCCCAGACGTCCGTAACTCAGAGCACTACAACTTTAATTTAGACATCTCCTCATTTTACTCAAGGGATGTGGCGCATCTGAAAGGGATGCGGCGCATCTGTGCAGTTTTCTTGTTCGAAAGTATTAAATGCGGCGTTTCAGAGGCATACGGCGCATCAGTAAGGTCAGATGCAGCGCATCTCTTTTAGATGCGGTGCATCTGGGCATAAAATGTCAAAAATGAGCTGTAAATGACCTGTATGTGAGCTGGGTGGTAGGTGAGAAGGTGATGCGGCACATCACAAAGAGATGCAGCGCATCGGAGGCTGAAATACCTACTTTTCTTGCTATTTAAAGGGTCTAAACTCATTCTAAACACACACCACAATATATATCAGTAGTAGTCTGAGAAGGGGGTTTTCCCAACCATTCTAAAGGGTTCTCCACCCTTTTGAGCATCAAGATTGCAGAAGGAATCATACGCTACGATAGGTACTTTTGGTTTCATTTATTTTAGTGATAAGATTATGAATTCCTATTGTGTCGATTGTATTGTTGTAACCTTTATTATTATGATTGGCTAAAGCCTTGTGTGTTTACATTAATGTAAGATTTATGGTTTGGGATTGTTCTATCTTTTAATGTTATTTAAGTTACTATGATGTTTGATTGATTAAATTACCATGTCCAACCAAAAGAACCATAGTTATGCTAGTTTGGTACTTTCCTTCAATTACATAGATTGATAACTACATGTGACACTAGGAACACAATCTATGCTTCAATACTTTTAGTAATCTAGACGGGTAAACATATACTTAATTGACGACTTTGCTATATGTTTAGATCAGTAATTGATTAGGTACTAGAACTACATAGTCATGAATTTACCTCAAGTGATTGTTGTAATTTAGGTTTTACGTGAGTTTAACCAGGTTGGGTCTAATTAATCTAATCAATCTAAATCAATTATGTTCTTCCATAGATCCATTGTTGTAAGTATCCATTTACTCTAGTTCAATTATACAAGTTATGAATTGGTTTATGTGAATTTATCAATGTTCATGGCTTGTACTTCAACACTTAGTGATTTAGACATCTACATGTGAGTGTAGGATGGTAATTGAATGGTAACTAGATTTCACAATAGTGTAGTTTATTTAGAGTGATCTTAATAAACTATGTTTTATGTGAATTCAACCAAGGAAGAGTCTTATTGATTAAACATAGGTAAAGAAGAACTAATGAAAAGGTTTATGTGAATTTACTAAGTTTATAGTTCTCGGTTTATAGATATTGTGAGATTGATATGAGCCATTTACATTTACTTGTAACTACATAATAACGAGTTTCACTATAAAAGAACAATCCCTATCATTTATCAAGCATTGAAGTAAACACCGCCTTCTCATCCTCGTTATTCATTTCATTTTAATTACTGTTATTTACAAAGCAATTCAACAACTAAAACTCCCTTTTTCCTTAGAATAATTAACTGTTTTTGAAGTCCTTAAAACAAACTTCTCCCTGTGGATCGAACTGGTCAATTTACTTGCTAGTTACTGCATGATCGGGTTTAGTTGCCTGTATTATGTGTTAATTATTAAGCATATTGTCTACATTTTAAAGGTTACATCTTGACACATCAACTTTTTGGTGCCGCTGCTGGGGAGCGGTTTTGTTTAAAAGATTTTAATAGACTTTTAGTTATTCGATCCTTTCGTGGGAAGTTATTTTCACGAAAGTTACCTGCTTTATTTTTGTTTTTGCTTGTTTTGTTTTTCTTTTGTAGTGTGATTGCAGCTAGGTTACAGGTATAATATGGCTGGGTATGATTATCTGATTTCGGAAGCCATGTATGATGTCCAACAATCGGGTGAATCATCAGTTTTCATGGGTATGAATAATGATTGGTATATGGGTTCTTGGGAAGCTAGGGTTGAACCAAGAGGTGTTTTTGAGACTTATGGAGGTTACTATATGCCCGAGGAGTGTGATGATAGTCTTATGTATCATTATGCCCCTATGGACCAACCATGGGATTATTATGAAAATGGTAACTCATCCTCGGATTCATCTCAACAACACTTTCAAATTCAACAAGGAGAGGAGAGTTAGTCGAATTTAGAATATGTAATTTTAGATTTCATGACAAACGAGATTGAACGGAGCCAAAATTTGCAAGAAATACTAGCGGGCCAACAAGAATCCATTGACCGCTTACAGAGGACCATGAGCTGTCTACTTCAGCAAATTGAAGAAAGGGAGCCGGACACTTTTTCGGCTAATTCACTAGCTGATTCGAGGGGTAATACGCAGATACCTGAGGTGGAGAGTGTTGAGCCTACCATTATTATACCACCTACCACCCCAGTTATGTCCATGTTTGCAATGCTTAATCCAGGAATTGATGAGGGGGAATTGAGGGCGATGGGTTGGTATTCATGGGATAGTGATGATGATGACGTTTTAACTACCGAGGTTGAAGAAATGGAGTCATCAAAGATCATCAACGATGAGGAGTCTAATATAGTGGAACCATTTGAGGAGTCACCTTCTCATGTGGAATTTGTATATCCTCATGAGGTTAGCACTTGGAATATATTAAAAGATGATCCGTTTGGACATGATCCACCTGAAATAATAAAATTTTTGCTGCAACCCGCACTTAGGAGAGAGTCATGTGTTGACTCTCGGGTTAGGTATTCCTTTTTCAAGAAATTGAAAAAGGAATTATATGATATATTATATACCACCCGAGGGGTTAATGACGGGCTCACGTTACTTATTCGTGGAACTTTTTCCACTGATTTTACATGTCGTCCGATAAGTGTGGGGAAGAATGACCCCATTAGGTATTAAAAGAAGGGGTAAAGTTGGGTGCACAACTCATTAATAAATATGCACCATATAAAATGAGTATTGTGCTATGTGCTGCAATTTTCAAAGACTGGCATGAAGTTCAACAAAATACTTGCATGATGATTGGTTTGTGATAGAGTTTAAGGAATGGATGATGTTCTTATCTTGACAGTCAATTCAGCGCCATCATCTCGTGATCTTTGGCTTAATGCCTAGAAAGTATTAAATCTCTTTCATACTATCTGCCCTCTCGAATTTTACAATTTTTCTGATTTCATGTAATGAGGGCATTACATGATCTTAAGTGTGGGGAAGGAGTAAATTCTTTCTAGTTTTACAAAAAAAAACATGTTTAAAATGGCTTAAAATGTGGGTTTTACAAAAACATGGTTTAAAATAGCTTAAAATGTGAAAAATTTTAACTTTATAAATTCATTTGCATTAATTTATTTTGTATAAAAGACTCAAGAAATAGCCAACTAAGGAAATGATCAACACGCTATATCACATACTTCGCACAAGGATTCTATGGTACTTTGTTGAATCGGAAATCAAATCCAATACTCATTGAATTAAGGAAGTCAAGTCTTTCAAAATGACGCACTTGCTAACTTATGTTAGAAGATGTAGTCCAGAACAGCTGTAGGTCGACGAAAAATCTTGAAAAGTCATCTCTATCATTGACTGGAAATCTACCTCACCTCAACATTAAACAGGGTTTTTGGTGGTCAGACTTATCCTAACTATGAGATGGATCTGTCTCGTACAATAGGGGGGCACAATGCAAATTAGCTTTTAAGACTAATGAATCTAATCCCCAGATGGATGATCTCCGTAAAGATCAACCACATCTATGTTGACTGCGGTCAACATACATATGCCATAACAAATTGAGGTGTGCAAACTCATGGTTCACCGATGATATTTGGACATGATATAGTTTCTTCTAAAACTTATGCTATTTTATGAACAATACTGTGTAAAACCATTTTTAGGACATTCGGTTACAAGTTCCATGATACTACAATCATGGGAGTGAGTAGCTTGCTAATCGCCGACTGAGGCTTCAGTTTTCAGTTACCCTCAACTGGACTTTGAGGTTAAAACCGGAAAACTTGATTAGTGTAAAAACTAACATGACTATTTTTCAAAATATCAAAGGTTTTCCGCAAAGATCCTAATTTCCCTAAGGATCTAAATTTTCAAGAAATGTGGACTTTAAAACCCACCTTTCGACTTTGGTGTGATTTCAATTCGCGTGTGTACTCCAAAGGTGTGTGTATACTCAAAACGCGTGCGTGTGTTACATTGTGAAATAAATAAAAAGTGTGAGTGTGATTCGTATGTGTTTTCATAAATGTGTGTGTTCATTGTAATATATTTTAGTTTTTGTAAGTCTTGCTTGAGGACAAGCAAGGTTTAAGTGTGGGGATTTGATAACGCCAAAATTATACATATTTGTTGTCGTTATTTCGATCCGATTTTGTATCATTTTGTATGTAATTGTTGTACTTATGTATTGTAATAAGTTAAAATGTGTGTATAATCCGTTGCGAGTATTGAAGCGAAGATTTATGGAAAATATTGCCGATTTTAGAAGATTATGCGCACCTGCACCATTTTGGCCATAACTCGGTCATACGGACTCGAAAAACGGTGAATCTAGAGCCTAGACATCCGTAACTCAGAGCACTACAACTTTCATTTAGACATCACCTCATTTTACTCAAAGGATGTGGTGCATATGAAAGGGATGCGGAGCATCTGTGCAGTTTTCTTGTTCGAAAGTATTAAATGCGGCATTTCAGCGGCATACGGCGCATCAGTAAGGTCAGATGCAACGCATCTCTTTTAGATGTGGCGCATCTGGGTATAAAATGTCAAAAATGAGCTGTAAATGACATGTATATGAGCTGAGTGGTAGGTGAGAAGGTGATACGGCGCATCACAAAGAGATGCAGCGCATCGGAGGCTGAAATACCTACTTTTCTTGCTATTTAAAGGGTCTAAACTCATTCTAAACACACACCACAATATAGATCAGTAGTAGTCCGAAAAGGGGGTTTCCCTAGCCATTCTAAAGGGTTCTCCACCCTTTTGAGCATTAAGATTGAAGAAGGAATTATACGCTACGATAGGTACTTTTGGTTTCATTTATTTTAGTGATAAGATTATGAATTCCTATTGTTTCGATTGTATTGTTGTAACCTTCATTATTATGATTGGCTAAAGCCTTGTGTGTTTACATTAATGTAAGATTTATGGTTTGGGATTGTTCTATCTTTTAATGTTATTTAAGTTACTATGATGTTTGATTGATTAAATTACCATGTCCAACCAAAAGAACCATAGTTATGCTAGTTTGGTACTTTCCTTCAATTACATAGATTGATAACTACATGTAACACTAGGAACACAATCTATGCTTCAATACTTTTAGTAATCTAGACGAGTAAACATATACTTAATTGATGACTTTGCTATATGTTTAGATTAGTAGTTGATTAGGTACTAGAACTACATAGTCATAAATTTACCTCAAGTGATTGTTTTAATTTAGGTTTTACGTGAGTTTAACCGGGTTGGGTCTAATTAATCTAATCAATCTAAATCAATTATGTTCTTCCATAGATCCATTGTTGTAAGTATCCATTTACTCTAGTTCAATTATACAAGTTATGAATTGGTTTATGTGAGTTTATCAATGTTCATGGCTTGTACTTCAACACTTAGTGATTTAGACATCTACATGTGAGTGTAGGATGGTAATTGAATGGTAACTAGATTTCACAATAGTGTAGTTTATTTAGAGTGATCTTAATAAACTAGGTTTTATGTGAATTCAACCAAGGAAGAGTCTTATTGATTAAACATAGGTAAAGAAGAACTAATGACAAGATTTATGTGAATTTACTAAGTTTATAGTTCTCGGTTTATAGATATTGTGAGATTGATATGAGCCATTTACATTTACTTGTAACTACATAATAACGGGTTTAACTATAAAAGAACAATCCCTATCATTTATCAATCATTGAAGTAAACACCGCCTTCTCATCCTCGTTATTCATTTCATTTTAATTACTGTTATTTACAAAGCAATTCAACAACTAAAACTCCCCTTTTCCTTAGAATAAGTAACTGTTTATGAAGTCCTTCAAACAAACTTCTCCCTGTGGATCGAACTGGTCAATTTACTTGCTAGTTACTGCATGATCGGGTTTAGTTGCCTGTATTATGTGTTAATTATTAAGCATATTGTCTACATTTTAAAGGTTACGTCTTGACACATCACCCGTTAGTAGTTTCCTGTTATTCATTTATGTATTGTACGAACCTCATGCTGTTGTATGCAATTTTCTTACTATGAATGGAATTACTGTTGTTTGAATTGTTGTGCGGCATTTACTTTAAGTTATTACATGCTGGTTTTTGTGCCACCTGCTACTAATTTTCCATGCTTAGTTATCGTGTACTGTGCCTGTGTTATTTCCATGTTGTTTACCGTATGCTATGATGTTGTTGGTTGATGATTAATGGATTTTGACTTAAGTCGAAATTTTTGTTTGGAAGATCGATGGAAAATGGAAGAGGTCCAAGGGAAATGCCCACAACAACACAGATTGAGGAGATGATAGCTGCTCGAGTAGCCGCAGCTATGGCGAATGCCAACCACCAAGCTCCAACGGCTAACCAGAACATTCGGAATGGGTGCACTTTCAAGGAATTTCAGAGTTGCAAGCCCTACAATTTCAGTGGAACAGAAGGGCCAGTTGGACTGACGAGGTGGTTTGAAAAGTTGGAATCTGTGTTCCGTGTGAGTAACTGCTCCGAAGGGAATAAGACTAAGTTTACATCATGCACTTTATCGGATGGCGCATTGAATTGGTGGAATACGTTTGCCCAGGCTCAGGGAATTTACGAAGCTTACGCTACACCATGGGAGGAGTTTAAAAGGGCTATGATCGAGGAATACTGCCCCAGAACCGAAATTCAGAAAATGGAAGCGGAATTTTGGGAACTGAAATTTGTAGGAACTGACCTTGATTGCTATAACCGAAGGTACTTGGAGTTAGCTTTGATGTGCCCCACAATTCTTACTCCGAAGTACAAACATATGGAACGGTATCTATGGGGACTTCCTAAGGACATTCAGGGTAATGTCACTTCTTCGAAACCAGCAAATGTCCCGGAAGCTATGCGCATGGAACACACCATGATGAATCAAATTACCCGCCAAGAACCAGAGAAGGTGAAATCAGAATCGGGAGCTAGTAATGAGAAACGTAAATGTGACGGCAACAAGGGAAAAGTTTTTGATCAAAACCCAGCTAAGAGGTATGAGAATTTTAAGGGAAACAACGACTGGAGGAACCCTAACCCGAACCTTAGCTCTAACCCTAACTACAAAAGTACCCTTCCTCAGTGTAAGAGATGCTACAGGCATCACATTGGACAATGCAACGTAGTGTGTGAGAAGTGTAAAAGGATTGGACACGTCAGCAGAGATTGTAAGAGCACCTGATTTGGTCGAACAACCATTTATTATATTTGATTTGAACGGCACCACCCCAGCTATGAGGACAAACCCAAGTAGACCAAGGAAGTGCTATGAGTGCAGTCAGTAGGACCACTTCAGGAATGAATGTCTCAACAAGAAGAAGGATGGCGGGCCAGAACGTGGACGAGTCTTCAACATGAACGCCAGAGATGCCCGCGAGGATCCTGACTTGGTTACAGGTACATTCACTATCAATAAACTATTAGCTTCTGTCCCGTTTGATACTGGTGGGGATAGGAGTTATGTATGTAGACAGTTTTGTTCTAAGATAGATTGGTCATTAGTGCCTTTGGATGAGAGTATACTTGTTGAGGTGGCCAATGGAAAATTTAAGAAAGTTGATCAAATTGGCCGAGGAGGTATTATAAACTTAGCTAGTGTAGATTTTGAGATCGATTCGATACCCATTAAGTTGGGGAGTTTTGATGTGATAGTCGGTATGGACTGGTTGTCCAAGGTAAGAGCAGAAGTTATATGTGGAGAGAAGATTCTTCGTATACCATGCGAAGATGGTGAGCCACTAATTGTTTACGGGGAGAGATGTAGCCCGAAGCTGAACCTTATTAGTTTCATGAAGGCACAAAAGGTTATGAAAAATGGGCGTTTTGTCGTTTTGGAGCACGTGAAGAAGTTAGAAACTGAGGAGAAAAGCGTGGATGATGTACGAATTGTAAACGAATTTCCCGATGTCTTTCCAGAAGAATTACCGAGATTACCGCCGCCGAGATCAGTGGATTCTCAAATCGATCTAGTGCCAGAAGCTGCACCTGTAGCTCGCACACCTTATCGACCTGCACCTTCCGAACTACAAGAGTTGCAGAGTTAACTGCAGGAACTGCTAGATCGACCGTGGATTTATCCGACCGAGTTCATCGCCTTGGGGTGCACCTGTATTGTTCGTGAAGAAGAAGGATGGATCTTTCCGCATGTGTATCGATTATCGTGAACTGAACAAGCTGACGATCAAGAATCGGTATCCCCTTCCCAGAATTAACGATCTTTTCAATCAGCTGCAAGGATCCAGCGTCTACTCCAAGATTGATTTACGATCAGGTTATCACCAGTTGAGGGTGAAGGAGAGCGATGTGCTGAAGACTGCGTTCCAAACTCGTTATAGCCACTATGAGTTTCTGGTGATGCCATTCGGGTTAACTAACGCACCTGCCATGTTTATGGATCTCATGAATCGCGTATGCAAGCAGTACCTGGACAAGTTCGTTATCATCTTCATAGATGATATCCTCATCTATTCCAAAAGCGAAGGAGAACATGAGAAACATCTTCGACTCGTGCGTGAACTCTTGAGACAAGAGCAACTCTATGTCAAATTCTCCAAGTGTGAATTTTGGTTGAAGGAAGTCCAATTTCTCGGTTATATCATGAGCGATCAGGGTATCAAAGTCAATCCCACAAAGATCGAAGCCATCAGTAAGTGGGAAACTCCCACCACTCCTACTTATATCTGTCAATTTTTAGACCTCGCCGGTTACTATCGTAGGTTCATTGAAGGTTTCTCTCTGATTGCACGTCCTTTAACCACGTTAAATCACAAGGGGAAGAAGTTCGTTTGGGTAACTGAGCAAGATTATGCATTCCAAAACCTAAAGCGGAAGTTAACCACCACACCTATCGTATCCCTTCCCGAAGGCAGTGATGACTTCGTTGTATATTGCGATGCCTCCCGATAAGGTTTTGGGTGTGTATTGATGCAACAGAAGAAGGTTATTGCTTATGCCTCTCGACAACTGAAGATTCACGAGCGAAACTACACAACTCACGATCTCGAACATGGAGCCGTCATCTTTGTGCTTAAACTGTGGAGACACTATCTGTATGGAACTAAGAGCACTATCTTCACCCACCACAAAATCCTCCAACACATATTCGATCAGAAGCAACTGAATATGAGATAGCGTCGATGGATCGAGACGTTGAACGACTATGATTGTGAACTCCGTTACCATCCTGGTAAGGCAAATGTCGTAGCCGACGCCTTGAGCCGAAAGGAAAGAATGATACCTCTTCATTTCCGAGCCTTGAACGTCACCATTCACACGAATCTCAATAGCCAAATCCGTGTAGCCCAAGAGGAAGCTCTCAAGGAGAAGAATATTTCTCATGAGCACTTGAACATTCTCATCTCTCGATTTGAGGTTAAGGAAACTGGACTCCGATATTTCTCCGGAAGAATTTGGGTGCCTAGTTATGGGGACTGACGAAGCCTTATTCTCGACGAAGCCCACAAGTCAAGGTATTCGGTTCATCCAGGAGCTGGTAAGATGTACCACGGCCTCAAGGAGCAATATTGGTGGCCAAACCTCAAGAAGGATGTTGCGACTTACGTCGGAAAGTGTTTAACTTGTTCTAAGATCAAAGCCAAACATCATAGGCCATCCGGGTTACTTCAGCAACCCGAGATCCCGCAATGGAAGTGGGAGGGAATAACGATGGACTTCATCACGAAGCTACCAAAAACTGTAGGCGGTTATGATACCATCTGGGTTATTATTGACCGTCTTACCAAATCTGCTCACTTCCTAGCCATGAAGGAAACCGATACAATGGAGAGACTGGCGCAGCTATACATAAATGAAATTGTATCTCGTAACGGTGTACCCTTATTGATTATTTCAGATCGAGATGCCGTTTCGCTTCTAGATTTTGGCATTCTTTACAAGAAGCTTTGGGAACACGTTTATATATGAGTACCGCGTATCACCCGCAAACCGATGGACAAAGCGAACGCACGATTCAAACCTTGAAGGACATGTTACGAGCTTGTGTTATTGATTTCGGGAAAGCTTGGGAGAAGCATTTGCCGCTGGCTGAATTCTCTTACAACAATAATTATCACGCGAGCATTAAGGCCGCACCTTTCGAAGCTTTATATGGTCGCAAGTCCCGTTCTCCTATCTGTTGGGCGGAAGTAGGTGAAAAGCAAATCACAAGACCCAAACTTGTCCATGAAACAACCGAGAAGATTGTACAAATTCAAGCGAGGCTCAAGACGGCCCGTGATCGTCAAAAGTGCTAAGCCGATCTTAAGCGTAAAGATCGCGAATTCCAAGTAGGTAACCGAGTGATGTTGAAAGTCGCACCTTGAAAAGGTGTAATCCGTTTTGGAAAGCGTGGGAAGCTAAATCTGCGATATATTGGTCCTTTTGAAGTCTTGGAGCATGTTGGACCAGTTGCTTACCGTTTGGATCTTCCGACTCAGTTGAGCGCAGTTCATCCCACTTTCCACGTGTCGAATCTGAAGAAATGTCTTGCTGAACCAGAACTTGTCATACCTCTTGAGGAGCTTACGATTGATGACAAACTCCACTTCGTGGAAGAACCTATTGAAATTATGGACCGTGAGGTCAAAACCTTGAAACGCAACAAGATTCCAATTGTCCGAGTCAGTTGGAATGCTAAACGAGGACCCGAGTTCACTTGGGAGCGAGAGGATAAAATGAAACAGAAATATCCTCTCCTCTTCACAACTCTACCATCTACCTCAGCTTAAAATTTTGAGATAAAATTTTCATTAACAGGTGGGTAATGTAACGACTCGACTTTTTCGACTTACTTTTGTGCTTGTTACTTTCACGAAACTGCGTATTTGTGCGTACTGTGTTGGTTTATATTCTGGGATCTTATTTCATATTAATTACTTTCGTTAATACCATACAACGTGCCATTAAGTACTTAGTTACTTAATTTGATCCCCGAATGCTTTTATGACCGTTCGTGTCACTTGACGTTTAGAACGAGCTATATGTTTTGGTACACCTTTAACTTTTGTCGTAATTGGAATATGATAGTGCTCTAAACGAACATATATTTAGGTACAATATCCTTCCAATATGTAAAGCTTTTAGTTGTAATTGTTCTATTTTTATGTAATATTCGTTTAAATAAATAAGTGCGAAGACAAAAGAAGAAAACGACGATTTGAAGACGCAAATGACCAAAAAGCTAAAATGTACAAGTTACAATCCAAGTGGTTCAATTTATTGATGAGAAACCTCTAAAAATTACAAGAGTACAAGTCGCGGAACGCAAAGTACAAGATATCTAAGCGTACGAAAAGGCGTTCGAAAATTCGGAACCGAGACATAAACCGGGCGTAAATGTACGAGACAACGGAGTGAAAATTACAAGCTAACTATGCATAAGAATATAATATAATATATATATAATTAATATAAATTATATAAATTATATATTTATAATAATATGTCGACAAGCAAGAAAATAAAAAATATGTGAGCTGGATCTGACGGCCATGCGATCGCATGAGAAATAGGCATAAAACCCATGCGAGTGCATGAGCCCATGCGAGTGCATGGGAAATACACTGAAAACTCATGCACTCGCATGAGTTACTGTAGCAGGCCAAGTATTATAAAAAGGCAGTTTGCTCGACATTTTAATTACACAAAAATCAATATCTCTTCTCTATGTAATATATTTATATTATAATTTTAATTTTAATTTAAGATTAATAATAAATTATGGTTTAGTTGGGTTATTGTAAAAATGTTTTACGGGTTTTAAAATCGGAACTCTGTCCGGGTAACGCTACGCGATAAATAATCACTGTAAGCTATGTTCTTCCTTTTTAAATTAATGTCTCGTAACTAAGTTATTATTATACTTATTTGAGCCAAAGTAATCGTGATGTTAGACTAAATATTAAGACGGGGTTATTAGATTTTGTACCATAATTAAGGTTTGGACAAAAGACCGACACTTGTGGACATTGGACTATGACTATTAATAGATAGGGGGTATTGTCTAATTGAGCGACAACTCATTGGAACCTGTCGAACCTATCTTTAAATTAGTTAATCTAATAGTTATTAAAATGATTATGTATGTTCTATTTAGTGACGTTTATACGACATCTTTTATGATCATTTAATTAATTATTCGGATTGGGTAATTGATTATTCATTCTGATCAAGTGGGTAAATTAATATTCATATCTCATTAAGACAGAGGTGGATTACATACAAGGATAATTGGTGTAAGTGTTAACAAAGTATTAAAACCTTGGATTACACGCAGTCGATAACCTGGTGTAATTATTAAATAAAGTATTAAAACCTTGTTACAGTTCGAATCCCTAATTAGTTGGAATATTTGACTTCGGGAATAAGGTTAATTTGACGAGCATTTTATAGTTATAACCGATGGACTATTATGGACAAAAACCAGATAGGTATCAAATAAACCAGAACAAAGGACAATTAACCCAGGTAACAATTAATTAAAATCAAAACGTCAAACATCATGATTACGGAAGTTTAAATAAGCATAATACTTTTATTTCATATTTCATCGTACCTTTATTTACTGTCATTTTAATTACTGCAATTTACTTTATCGCAATTTAAATTCTGTTATTTATATTATCGTCATTTATCTTTACGCTTTATTTAAAATCAACAAACCGGTCATTAAACGGTAAAAAACCCCCTTTTTATAATAATAATAATACGACATATATATATACATATATATATATATATATATATATATATATATATATATATATATATATTTATACAAATATAATTGTTAAAAAATATAGCGTTAAACTTGGCTAGTTCCCTGTGGACGAACCGGACTTACTAAAAACTACACTATTCTACGATTAGGTACACTGCCTATAACTGTTGTAGCAAGGTTTAGGTATATCCACTCTATAAATAAATAAATAACTTGTGTAAAATTGTATCGTATTTAATAGTATTTCGTAACAAAAATATAACTATTTCGTATACACCTCTGCACACATCAAGTTTTTGGCGCCGCTGCCGGGGACTAAGCGAAACGCTATAAAACAAAAAAATTAGTTTTAAGCTAGTCTTGTAAAAATATATAAGTTTTTAAAATATAAAAAGAAATATATATATATATATATATATATATATATATATATATATATATATATATATATATATATATATATATATATATATATATATATATATATATATATATATATATATATATATATATATATATATATATATATATATATATATATATATTCTATATTTTTAAGTATTTTAATTAAATTTTTTTTATTTTTATTGTTAAAACTGATAAAAACTAATAAGTAAATTATTTTTTTTAATTTATAAGTTTTATTTAAGTTATGTTATTTTTATTTTATTAAAAATCAGTAAACATAAAAAAAATATATATATATATATATATTAAAATTTATTCGGGCCTAGTACTGTAGAAGCCCAACACCAAGCCTGGTATCCGATTTCATGCGATCGCATGAACAGAGCCTTAATAACTCATGCGACCGCATGACCTGCTCTGACAGGTTGATCCTAGGACTTAATTAATACGCGTAGGGTTTTTAATAAATAATTATTATTAATTAACATAATTAGGGTTTTAATTGTTTAATATTTTAGTTTTTAGTTTTATTAAGTTTATTATATTAAATAATTTTATAAAATAATAATATAAAAATAATATTTTTATAAAAATAAGTAATATTATCATTTTTATTTCTTTTTATAAATTGTATATTTTAATCGTTTAATTCGTAATTTGTATATTTTTCGTTCGTAATTAGTTTTAATTTAGTATTTTACCGTAGTTATTTATAGATTTTAAGACTTTGCCGTAAAATCCCTTAAGTGCTTTTTCTTTAGATTAAGATTTAGGCGCTTTAGAATTTTGCGACGCCGTTTATATATTTTAGTGCTAATTAAGTTATTGCCGTTTTGGATATAGAATTCTTTTAAGCTTTAATACCTTTAGACGCAACTTTTAGACTTAAGTTTTTAGAATTCTAAGTTTCGACGCTTTATTTTCTTATTTTTATTTTTCGACTATTCGTTTTTCGATGCATTCTTTTTCTTTCTTATTTCTCGACGCTCTAGTTTTTAGGACATAGAATTTTCTATTTCTTTTCTAAAATTTCAAAACGAAAAATTATTTTAAGCGGTTAAATTGATAGACATCCAAAATTTTTTGGTTCGTAGTTATAGTTGGATTTGTTAGTGGCGAGTTGTGGGCTTCCGATTTAAAGGGTCCTGGCTACCTGCTGCATCTATTGGCTATTCGAAACGTGGGCAAAATCCGAAAAGTCTATTAATTTGATAACTTATATAATTTTTATCTTTTATAACTAATAGGATATTCAGTGAATGCACTGAGCAAAACGTTCACCACCTTTCATACATTCACCACCTGTAACTCGATCAAGACATCTAGCCAATATTGTCGCCGTTGATTTTTCTTTAGAATTATCATCTAGTCAAACAAGTACTCCAATTCAAATTTCCAATAATCCATTTTTTGAACCCGATTTCACTATCGAGAACCCGGAGGATATTCAAGGACAATTTCAAGATCCTGAACCACTAATTATTCCTCTTGAACCACAAACTGTTAAATCAGAATCCTCTAGTGATTCGTATTCAACAAATTCAATTATGGAAGTAACAGAACCTCTAAGTATGGAAGACCGAATGAGAGCCACACGCAAGGGCCAAGGTCATGCCATTATTAAGCCAGACATTAATGTGCCATATTATGAAATCAAAGGATAAATCCTACACATGGTAACTAATCAATGCCAATATAGTGGTACGCCGAAGGAAGATCCAAACGAACATCTTTGAACCTTTAATAGGATCTGTACTCTATTTAAAATCAGAGAAATTAAGGATGAATAGATATATCTCATGTTGTTTCCCTGGACTTTAAAAGGAGAAGCCAAAGATTGGTTAGAATCATTACCCGAAGGAGCAATTGACACATGCGATGTCTTAGTTGAAAATTTTCTTAAACAATTCTTTCTGGCATCTAAAGCCGTAAGACTTCAAGGAGAAATTGTTACATTCACACAAAAGCCAAATGAAACTCTATATGAAGCGTGGATAAGATTTGGAAAGTTGTTGAGAGGATGTCCTCAACATGGTTTAGACACATATCAAATAGTACAAATATTCTACCAAGGATGCGACATTACTACACGAAAAGACATCGACATAGCAGCTGGTGGTTCTATTATGAAGAAAACTGCAACCGAAGCACACAAAATTATTGATAACACTGCCTCCCACTCGCATGAGTGGCACCAGGAAAAAGATATATTTCGTTCATCTAATGCGGCTATAGCCAATTCTAGCCATGACTTTGATTCCGTTTCCGCAAAAATAGATGCTTTCGAGAGACGAATGGAAAAGATGAATAAAGATATTCACGCAATATGAATCAGTTGTGAGCAATGCGGTGGACCACACTTAACAAAAGATTGTCACATCGAGCAAACGATGGAACAACGAGAGAATGTTTCCTACATGAACCAAAGGCCGGGAAATAATTATCAAAATAATTATCAACCGCCAAGGCCAAACTTCAATCAAAATCAAAACATTCTTTACAATCCAAATGGACCCAACAATAACTCGTACAACCAACAAGGTCCGAATAACCAACCAACTCAAAACAACACTTTCAATCAATAAAGACCTGGCTTATATAAACCACCACAACAAACCAAAGAGAAAAAGCCAAATCTGGAAGAAATGATGGCAAAGCTAATGGAATCTCAAACACAATTTATTACATCTCAAACCCAAACAAATAAGAGGTTTGATTAGTCATTAAGAACTCAACAAGCTTCCATTTTGAATCTAGAAAAACACGTAGGTACTCTTGCTAGCATGATGAGTGAGAGGGAACAAGGAAAGCTACCGAGTAATACTGAAGTAAATCCTCGTAATGAGAATGTTAATATGGTTTCAACAAATTCTAAAAAACCAGCATCAGAAGATGGGAAGGTTTTAGATGTGAGTAACAATGAAGAAGTTACAACACCACCACCACCACCACCCGAGTATGTAAAGCCAGTGGTGGCACCTTACAGACCACCCATCCCGTTTCCAAGAAAAGGAGTTGAGTATGAGCAAGTGATAGGTAATAAAGTTTGTGATACCTCTGGAAAGAAGAAGAAGAATAAGAAAGTGCAAGAAACAAAAATCGTCAAAGTAAACCCGGTGAAGACAGTTCCACCAAAACCTCCACCCAGGTTGGGTGATCCGGGTGAATTTATTGTTCCTTGTCTACTTAGTGATTGTGTCATGTATGATGCACTAGCAGATTTAGGTGCGAGTGTGAGTGTTATGCCTCTTTCATTATATAAGAGATTAGGAGTAGGTAAGTTAAGTCCAACAGAAATGAGTGTTCGACTCTTTGATCAAACCATTAGGCACCCAGTTGGAATTGCTGACAACCTACCCGTTCAAGTAGGTAATTTAACCTTTCTAGTCGAATTTATTGTCATTGACATAGAAGAGGACCCAAACATTCCTCTAATTTTAGGTCGACCATTCTTAGCGTCCACCAGGGCGTTATTTGATGTAAGAGAGGGTAGAATGACACTTAGTGATGGTGAAAAATCGATCACCTTTGTGAGTCAAAAGTCTAAATCTCTACCAATCAAAACCGTTGAACCAACAAAAATGATTGGTAAGAACCATGTTGTTTTACCAACTCCAACGGTAGTGCTTAACAATAATAAAATGCCTAAGTGTGGGGAAGATGAAGTAAACCCTAATCATGACCTGATAACAAAGAACCTCGTTGTTGATACGAAATTAAATGACTCCGTTATTAATAGTTCAATGAAGAAACTTATTAAACGGATTCGCGATGCTAGAACCAAGGGGAACTTTAAGTTATGTAACCGGTTAGTATTCAATCTATCGCCTAAAGAAAAGGCGAAACTAGTTAAATTTGTGGAAATTACACAGGAATCTGACCAATGGCTTAAAGCAAAAGTCACAGATATGCAAGTTGATTATGGTCCAAGAGAAATTGATGATGAAGTTAATCACAATTTCGACACCACAGCTACCTAAGTGTGGGGAGATTCAAATGTTCTAAAAAAGAAAATACTATCTAGAGTTAGTTGTTCTGTTCTCGTGTAGTTCTGAGAATGGAATCCGATTGGTCTTTTCCACTAGCAGACACTAAAGAACTAGTTTTCTCCCCCCATTCTGAATTTTTGTTTTGTAGGTTTTGTATAAAATTAATATGCATTTTTAAATTTAAGTTTTGTGTGAATTTAAAAACAACAAAATTTACTTTATTTCATTACGTTTAAAAAAATGATTTCTAAAATTCGTCGTAAGTTAAAGACTAGGTCATGGAACCGAAATTGCTTTACCCGAGGGCGGGGCGACAAATTTTTTTATCATTATTTTTAATATTATTGATCTAAAGTATACCGAAAAAATTAAAAAAACCCAAAAATATTTGCTTTTAAAACAATCGCTTTAATGACAAATTTTAAATTTTGTCGAGGGACGGACTAGGTAAACATATCGAAACTACCTAAAGTAAAAGGAAACAAAATTTTAAAAATTATTCATTTAAATTGTTTTAATAAATAAAGGTTTTATAAAAAAATAAAAAATATATATATATATATATATATATATATATATATATATATATATATATATATATATATATATATATATATATATATATATATATATATATATATATATATATATATATATGTAAAAGTATGTATATATATGTTTGTAGTTTATCTTATATACAAAACAGGGTGAAACAGCGCACTTTCAAAGATTGACATTAAGTTCAGCAAAAACTACTAATTTTGACGACAAGACGCAAAATATCAAATGTGATATAAAATAATATGTTGCAAACTCGGTATTTTTAATCACTTTTCTTCACTAATCACCCTCATGAATTTATAATTATAGTCTGATTTCATGCAAATGAGGGCATTGCATGATCTCAAGTGTGGGGAAGGGTTATAAATTCTCTCGGGTTTACACTTAGTTTAATTGCCAAATTTTATGAAAATTTGAAAAATTTTCAACTAAATGAATTCAAAATCATGTTTATACATATTTATGAATGATAAAACTAGGTGCTAATACCGAAATTATTGTTACCTCGGAGAGAACATAAATGGAGAAACAACCGAAAACGCTTGAATTCATTTAAAATGGAATAGAAGAGAATAAAAAGGCAAAAAAAAAATAAATAAAAGCCAAGTGTGGGAAGAATTCATGAAGTTCTTTAAAACATATATCACATATTTTGTACAAGATTATTGCAGGTACTTTTACTTTGGACTAAACTAATCAGTTTTACTCGAATTACTGTAATATATTTATAAGAAAGATGGATCTGCACGATGAATCAATTCCATCATTAAAAGGAAGTAAAGTCTTCCGAAAAAGACACGCGCTTCTTGATTTAGGTCAGGAAGTTGTCGTCCAGACCAACTATAGGTTGACGAAAAATCTAGAAAAGTCATCTCTAAAATCAGCAGGAAATCCACGGACCTCAGCATCACACAGGGTCGCCAAGTGGTCAGACTTATCCTAACCATGAGAGGATCTGTCTCGTAAAATGGGGAGGACGCCGTGCAAAGTAGCTTGATAAGACTAATGAATCAGACCCCCAGAAAGGAAAATCTCCTTAAAGATTAAAAATCAGCTTTTAAGACTGATATTATTCAATCCTTGAGATTGACTTTAAAGATTGAGAATTACAAACTCATGGAATTCGATGATATCTAAACTCGAGCTTGAACGAGAAAATATTTTGATCAAATTAAAACCGATTTGTTTTCTGAAAACCTATTTTCAATGCGTTCATTATCATTGAACGTAAAACCCTAGGAATTTACCTGGAATTCATTAGGTCACCTGAACCAAATCGGGTGTCAACCGTAAGAACGGTGGTTGCATAGCATGGTCGAAGACAGGACCTTGTGCCAGACCGAAAAACTATAGGGTGATCTTTACTATTTGTGATGACCCGGAGATTTCCGACCAAATTTAAACTTAATCTTTATATGTTTCCGACACGATAAGCAAAGTCTATTAAATCGAATCTCAAAAATTTATGAACTGTTTACATGAATTCATTTAACCTTCGACTGCTTTCGACGATTCACGAACAATTGATTGTAAATAGATATGTATATATATATATATATATATATATATATATATATATATATATATATATATATATATATATATAATTGAAAATAATTCGTGACTGTTAAATAAATTCACATCTTTTATTATTATATTATATTATAATTATATTCTCAATCGATTAAATGACTATCTGTAAATTAGAACACTTTCAGTTTCCAATCAATTTAATCACTAGTGTGATTACCAACAAATACTGTGCCTAATTGAGAATATATTTTACTATGTGATAGTTTGTTACTTGTCATTCAACCCCACTTGCATACCCACTTTCCTTCTTTCGTTTTCTGTTTCATTTCCCTTTCAAGACTATATGCATGTATTAGCAATCACACATATATTTAAACAACCTGACACCTACCTTTTTACTTTTGAAATCCATGATCAAATATCTACCAACTTTCATATTCTATATATCACATACGTCCACAAATGATTATAAACACAGCTGGCATAATTGTTTCATATGCTTTCTCTGACTCAAATATTTTAAGCTCATGCAATAGTCTACTTTAATTATTATTAAAGTATCATTGTTTATCCCTACTTCCAACTAGATACAAGGAATACAACAATCTGTATCTTCTTCAATTACCAACCCACAAATCAACATGATCGATTACCCCACCCGAAATTACTCTTGACTAACCTCTTCCACTATCTATTATTATTACTTTAGTTCTATTAATATATCATATATATATACATATACATGATTAACTACAACATAAACCACTTAAGTTTTGCTGCACAATCAACTTTCGAACTCAATTATGATTCTACTATTTGATCATCACCTTCATCTACTTCTTTAAATGAACCACAACCATCACAATCAACCATCAAATAGAACCTATATTTATCTACTGTTACTTATCTACTTGCTTGACTCACCATTTGAAACCCATTTGCATTAAAGGCTACACTTATGTTTCCTATTCTTCTTGCCAACATCGACCACAAACAATCATCACAATCGAGCTTTCAAAATCACCGGGAATCACCACCGTTTACCACCATGATAACTACCCTCCTCACCAAGAACAACCAAACCAAAACAACCAACCTCATTTTCTGTTTCTATCACCGACGACAACCATCCCCATCATCAATCCATTAATTGCTACACCATTGTTGCTTTTGCTTGATAAGAGTACCATCAAAACCCAATTGTTCTAAGCTGTTATCCAAACAAAACTCACCCAAATCGATAACCGTCACCCTCAATATATTTCCTTCTCACTCATCTCTCTCTCTTCTACAACTCGTAACCCTATTGCAATAGTGAAACAATACACAAACCCACTTCCACTTTCTTTATATTTGAAACCCACCTATAAGCGATGGTTCCTGCTACTATTTTTCTTTGTATTTTATTTTTCGAAGATCACCCAAAACTGAACCATACAAGTGAACCTGCTACTGTACGATTTATTCTTCTGATTTTGTGTGATTTAAAACACGCAAATTAAAGAATGATGATTCTGTGATTATGATACCACAATATTAAATAATGGACATCAGTGAATAAAGTAATGAGGAGCTGTAAAGAAGAAGAAAAGAAGAAAGACCCATCCAAAAGAAGTTTTAATCACTTTACACATAAATTATAAGGGTGAGTATGTTGATGGACCCTCCTTGGTCTGGACCTGAGAGCAAAGTGAAAAAATACATATAAATAATTCGGAAGATTAAAACTGCTGGTACATGTAATTGTTTGCAGCGAAAATTGTGATGATTATGAGATTGATAATGATGTGAGCTATGATTAAGATGAAGTTACGTTCGGTATATTTTTTTTTAAAAACCTAATCAAATTAGCAAGAAGAACGAAACCCTTCTTATGGTCGATTAGTTCAACAGGCCATTTACACTGTTAATTGAATTTATTTTGGGCCGGGATCCATGTTATATCATCTCTTGGGCCGGAACAAGCCCAATTCATTTAAAGAAGAAGGAGAGAACAGTAAACGGGTTTTAGATATGTTTCTGGGTTATAAAACAGAAAAACGAGCATGGAGAAGTGGTCTTGGGTGCTTGCGTGTTATTGAGAGGTCACGGGTTCGAGTCCCGTTGGGTGCATTCTTTTTACAAAAAGCTCTATAAAAGGGTATACTCTTCATATTTTTTTACTATTATTATTATTATTATTATTATTATTATTATTATTATTATTATTATTATTATTATTATTATTATTATTATTATTATTATTATTATTATTATTATTATTATTATTATTATTATTATTATTATTGTTGTTGTTGTTGTTGTTGTGTTACTAGTATTAAGTATTAATATTATTATCATTGTTATACTAAGTATTGTTATTATTAAAATAAATATAATTTTTATTATTATTATCATAAGTATTAGTAGCATCCTTATAATTAAAACCAATATTATTATCATTACTAGCATTATTATGAAAAGTAACATTTTAGTAGAAGTACTATTTTATTAAAAATTATTATTATCAATATTATTAAAAATAACATTTGTAGTAAAATTATCATTTTTATTACTATAAGGATTATTATTATTATCATTATTATTATTTGTATTATTTTTAGAGACATTATTATTATTTTATCACTATTATTATTATTATACTATAATTAATATTTTTATCAGTATTATTATTATTAATTTTATCATTATAATCAAATACAACCTTTGTTACCATTATTGATATAAAAATATACTTATAGTAAAAATTTACATATAAGTATGCACTAATTATATTAACATTTTTAACAAATTACGTATTTTTAATATATATATTGATATAATTATATTAATCATTTTAAATATATACATAAAGTAAATATATATAATACATAAGTTAAGATGTAAAATATAAATCTGTTGGATTACGATTATATGTGTTAATATAAATACAAATGATATAGGTTCATGAATCGGAGGTCAACCCTATACTTGTTCAATGTCGTTCTATGTATTTTTACTACAAAATACATTAGGTGAGTTTCATTACTCCCTTTTTAATTGCTTTTGCATTATATATTTTTGGGCTGAGAATACATGCACTGTTTTTATAAATGTTTTACGAAATAGACACAAGTAATCGAAACTACATACTATGGTTGAATTATCGAAATCGAATATGCCCCTTTTTATTAAGTCTGGTAATCTAAGAATTAGGGAACAGACACCCTAATTGACGAGAACTCTAAAGATAGATCTATCAGGCCCAACAAGCCCCATCCAAAGTACCGGATGCTTTAGTACTTCAAAATTTATATCATGTCCGAAGGAGGATCCCGGAATGATGGGGATATTCTTATATGTATATTGTGAATGTCGGTTACCAGGTGTTCAATCCATATGAATGATTTTTGTCTCTATGCATGGGACGTATATTTATGAGAAATGAAAATCTTGTGGTCTATTAAAATTATGAAATGATTATTTATGTTAAACTAATGAACTCACCAACCTTTTGGTTGACACTTTAAAGCATGTTTATTCTCAGGTATGAAAGAAATCTTCCGCTGTGCATTAGCTCATACTAGAGACATTACTTGAAGTCATTCATGGCATATTTCAAAAGACGTTGCATTCGAGTTGTTGAGTTCATCAAGATTATTATTAAGTCAATTATAGTTAGATATATTATGAAATGGTATGCATGCCGTCAACTTTTGATGAAATGAAAGATTATCTTTTCAAAAACGAATGAAATGTTTGTAAAATGTATCATATAGAGGTCAAGTACCTCGCGATGTAATCAACTGTTGTGAATCATTTATAATCGATATGGACTTCGTCCGGATAGATTAGGACGGGTATTCACAGTTGGTATCAGAGCAGTGGTCGTAGCAAACCAGGTCTTGTATTAGTGTGTCTAACTAGTAGTCTTTAGGATGCATTAGTGAGTCTGGACTTCGACCTGGTCTGCATGTCAAAAAGTTTTGCTTATCATTTTGTGTCAAAAATTATCTGCTTATCATTCTTAGTCTAGACACGTCTTGCTGCATTGATTGCATGAATAGTGTATAGACAAGATTCATATCTTAGCGTATCTGTTACTGTAAACCTTACCTGGCGTATCCCGTAAATCCCTCCGTAATCTACAAAACCTTTTGTTCTATATATATGGATATTCTATGTAATTAAGAATACCATCCGTTAGCCAGAAAATCATTTCATATTTAAAAATTCTTTATCCAATCGTACGAAATGGAATTCGTCATTAGTTCAAGTCACTCGGATTCCCAAATGGAATCCCACTCAAGCTCTGAAAGCAGTGTGACCGGAATGGATCAACTAATCAGTCATCACCTATTCTAGATGAATTGGGGATGGGTTCATAGTCTCCTCAATCATTGGAGACAAGAAGAAGGTGATCCTTTCCATCCGCCACATTACCCTATTGGCGAAGAACCTGAAGCATTTACCGGTGAACCTGTTCGAAACACCATCTTTTCTCTCATTTCCAGAGTATCTCGCCACGATTATATACTATACCAAATTCTAGATTATATTTATCCGCTAGTCCGAACCGAAAATCACCCCGGTGTAATAGAAGAAATCAACGAGCTTCGCGCTCGGGTAGTGGCTTTAGAGAATATGGTGCGAAGGTTACAAGCACCAGTAGCAGTACCAGCAGCATAACCAGTACCACCATCAATGTCAACAATACCATCACCACCACCAACATCAACATCCGCATCCCACACCTCAACATCTTAATCTATACCCCGAACATCAACGTCATACGCACCATGGATACCAAGGAGTACCAACAACAACAACAACATCATCACACGTCTCAATCTCGCAATCTTTACCTCAAGCATAATCATCGTTCTATGAATCATTTTACGAATCGATCTACATAAACTATCTTCGTCCTTCATGGTGATTATATAATCTCTAATATTTTAGAGAATATGTACTCTAGTTCTAGCCATAAATCTGATGAGTTTAATATCACATTGACTCATTAAATCCATAATTACGTCTGAAGAAATTATATATGTATATATACTTTCATAAAGATTGTAATTAAAATTTTTATTGTACAAATTGTTAATGGTGAAAATATTTTAACGGGCAGGTAATACCCGAGGAATATTTAGATTTCGCATTAATAAGTTACACTGTACATTCTTCGAATATGATTCAACAGTCATTTACTATCCTACTTGCAACCACAGCTATACGAATCCGTTCATCACAGAATAACCATTTTCATTCAATTTCATATTTGGATTTTGACCTATCAGAATCCGACAAGTGGAAAAATGAAGAAAACATTGGACAAAATAAAATTTGTTAGAAACAAACAAATTAACTATGAGAAATTTTGTTAAGAATCCACGCTAACAAAATCCTAGCTAACTGTTTCTAGCTAACTGATTACATTTTATTTATCGCAATTTATTTTATCGCAATTTACAGTCTCGCAATTTTATTTATCGTCATTAAATTTTTGTTATTTACTTTACGCACTTTAGTTATCGTTATTTAATTTTCTGTTATGTATTTTACGCACTTTAAATATCGGGACACGTATACAAGGTTTTGACATATCATATCGACGCATCTATATATATTATTTGGAATCACCATAGACACTCTATATGCAGTAATGATCGAGTTCTCTATACAGGGCTGAGGTTGATTCTACAATAATATATATAGTTTGAGTTGTGATCGAGTCTGAGACGTATACAGGTCACGACACGTATTAATTAATTTGAATATTATATATTAAATTATATATGAATTATTGGACTGCCAACTGTGGACTAATAACATTGGGCAATTATAATGAATTAAAATATTGATTATAACATATGAAACTAAGCAATTCTTCAAGTTTGCCACTTGATTTCGTCTTAAACCTCATTTGTATCTTCACGATTACATTCTGCGTTCAAACCTTTCATGACTCTTGAAAACACCTCAATCGAGAGGATTAACCAATGACACTTTATCTACGGAAAAAAAGATTGATGCATCTAGTTATGCACCTGAAAACTCTCGAAAACTGAGTAAACGTTTAACGTGTAGCTGTGCTAACTCCTTTAGCGTTATTATTACCGAAAATAACTTTGCAATCTCTTTCCAAATTAGCCAATTTTGTCACAGCTTCAACAAGTCAACTTCAATTTTTCATTCGAAACAACCTTATTATAACCTTGATATATATATATATATATATATATATATATATATATATATATGTGCTCTTTTATTGATACCGGGAAACCTTTTATATTCCATTATATTTGTAGTGACCCGAATTTTCCATGTTTATATATATATATATACATATATTAAATGAAATTGTTATTTACATGATTAAGTGTTTCCAACATGTTAAGCAATCAAACTTGTTAAGACTTGGTTAATTGAAACGAAAATTTTGTAAACGTCTAATTACCCAGTTTGACCAATTATTCACGAACGCTATAAGTTGTATATGACATGATGATACATAAATGAATAAATATATATGTTTAACATGATATAGATCATCAAGTATCTCATTAAAAATAGTAACAATAAGTTATATACTTAAAAAGGAGACTATTGACGTATGAAACTCGAAACGATACATATAACGATTATCGTTATAACCACGTCTTACTAAATATATATGAAGCATATTAATACATTGTTATATTATATATAACATTATAATATGATAATTAAATATATCATTAAGTGTATTAACAATGAACTACATAAGTAAAAACAAGACTTCTAACTTAAGGATTTCGAAACGAGACATATATGTAACGATTATCGTTATAACGACATTTAAATGTATATATCATATTAAGATATATTAATATATCATAATATCATGATAATATAATAATTTAAAATCTCATTTGATAATATAAACTTTGGGTTAACAACATTTAACAAGATCGTTAACCTAAAGGTCTCAAAACAACACTTACATGTAACGACTAACGATGACTTAACGACTCAGTTAAAATGTATATACATGTAGTGTTTTAATATGTATTTATACACTTTTGAAAGAATTCAAGACAATTATCAAAATACTTCTACTTAACAAAAATGCTTACAATTACATCCTCGTTCAGTTTCATCAACAATTCTACTCGTATGCACCCATATTCGTACTCGTACAATACACAGCTTTTAGATGTATGTACTATTGGTATATACACTCCAATGATCAGCTCTTATCAGCCCATGTGAGTCACCTAACACATGTGGGAACCATCATTTGGCAACTAGCATGAAATATCTCATAAAATTACAAAAATATGAGTAATCATTCATGACTTATTTACATGAAAACAAAATTACATATCCTTTATATCTAATCCATACACCAACGACCAAAAACACCTAAAAACACTTTCATTCTTCAATTTTCTTCATCTAATTGATCTCTCTCAAGTTCTATCTTCAAGTTCTAAGTGTTCTTCATAAATTCCAAAAGTTCTAGTTTCATAAAATCAAGAATACTTCCAAGATTGTAAGTTTACTTCCAAGTTTTCTAAATCCATTCCAAGTAATCATCCAAGATCAAGAAACCTTTGTTACTTACAGTAGGTTATCTTTCTAATACAAGGTAATAATCATATTCAAACTTTAATTCAATTTCTATAACTATAACAATCTTATTTCGAGTGGAAATTTTACTTGAAATTGTTTTCGTGTCATGATTCTGCTTCAAGAACTTTCAAGCCATCCAAGGATCCTTTGAAGCTAGATCGATTTTTCTCATTTCCAGTAGGTTTATCCAAGGAACTTGAGGTAGTAATGATGTTCATAACATCATTTGATTCATACATAAAAAGCTGTCTTATTCAACGTTATAAACTTGTAATCACTAGAACATAGTTTAGTTAATTCTAAACTTGTTGGCAAATAAAGTTAATCCTTCTAACTTTACTTTTAAAATCAACTAAACACATGTTCTATATCTATATGATATGCTAACTTAATGATTTAAAACCTGGAAACACGAAAAACACCGTAAAATCGGATTTACGCCGTCGTAGTAACACCGCGGGCTGTTTTGGGTTAGTTAATTAAAAACTATGATAAACTTTGATTTAAAAGTTGTAATTCTGGGAAAATGATTTTTATTATGAACATGAAACTATATCCAAAAATCATGGTTAAACTCAAAGTGAAAGTATGTTTTCCAAAATGGTCATCTAGACGTCGTTCTTTCGACTGAAATGACTACCTTTACAAAAATGACTTGTAACTTATTTTTCCGACTATAAACCTATACTTTTTCTGTTTAGATTCATAAAATAGAGTTCAATATGAAACCATAGCAATTTTATTCACTCAAAACGGATTTAAAATGAAGAAGTTATGGGTAAAACAAGATTGGATAATTTTTCTCATTTTAGCTACGTGAAAATTGGTAACAAATCTATTCCAACCATAACTTAATCAACTTGTATTATATATTATGTAATCTTGAGATACTATAGACACGTATACAATGTTTCAACCTATCATGTCGACACATCTATATATATTTCGGAACAACCACAGACACTCTATATGTGAATGTTGGAGTTAGCTATACAGGGTTGAGGTTGATTCCAAAATATATATAGTTTGAGTTATGATCAATACTGAGATACGTATACACTGGGTCGTGGATTGATTCAAGATAATATTTATTGATTTATTTCTGTACATCTAACTGTGGACAACTAGTTGTAGGTTACTAACGAGGACAGCTGACTTAATAAACTTAAAACATTAAAATGTATTAAAAGTGTTGTAAATATATTTTGAACATACTTTGATATATATGTATATATTGTTATAGGTTCGTGAATCAACCAGTGGCCAAGTCTTACGTCCCGACGAAGTAAAAATCTATGAAAGTGAGTTATAGTCCCACTTTTAAAATCTAATATTTTTGGGATGAGAATACATGCAGGTTTTATAAATGATTTACAAAATAGACACAAGTACGTGAAACTACATTCTATGGTTGAATTATCGAAATCGAATATGCCCCTTTTTATTAAGTCTGGTAATCTAAGAATTAGGGAACAGACAACCTAATTGACGCGAATCCTAAAGATTGATCTATTGGGCCTAACAAACCCCATCCAAAGTACCGGATGCTTTAGTACTTCGAAATTTATATCATATCCGAAGGGTGTCCCGGAATGATGGGGATATTCTTATATATGCATCTTGTTAATGTCGGTTACCAGGTGTTCACCATATGAATGATTTTTATCTCTATGTATGGGATGTGTATTGAAATATGAAATCTTGTGGTCTATTGTTACAATTTGATATATATAGGTTAAACCTATAACTTACCAACATTTTTGTTGACGTTTAAAGCATGTTTATTCTCAGGTGAATACTAAGAGCTTCCGCTGTTGCATACTAAAATAAGGACAAGATTTTGAGTCCATGTTTGTATGATATTGTGTAAAAACTGCATTCAAGAAACTGATTTCGATGTAACATATTTGTATTGTAAACCATTATGTAATGGTCGTGTGTAAACAGGATATTTTAGATTATCATTATTTGATAATCTACGTAAAGTTTTTAAACCTTTATTTATGAAATAAAGGTTATGGTTTGTTTTAAAAATGAATGCAGTCTTTGAAAAATGTCTCATATAGAGGTCAAAACCTCGCAACGAAATCAATTAATATGGAACGTTTTTAATCAATAAGAACAGGACATTTCAATATTACCAGCAGACGTACCAGCAACCTCGTTGCTCCTTGGCTTAAATCTCTCTGATAAATCATTATATTTATTCATTGAAACCCTATCATATACTCATCCGCATCTTGTAACGAGAACTGCCATACCAATTATCGGGAATCAGCAATCAGTACTTTGAAAACGCACAACATATCTACATCAACAGTCATATGTATAACATTTATCTTTTAAAATTATGGTCTTTCCTTCTGAAATTCTGAACAGCACTCAGTCTACAAATCAATACTCTGAATGTTGAAAAAGCTGAATGCAGCAGTAGAAACTGTAGACAACCGTAAATGACCTTAATCGTCAGAAGTTTAATGATAAAGAATAGTATTTTGGAAAATCTCAAAAAAGTTAGAACTGGGAAACGGATTGAGCAAACTAAGAAGGAGTCTCTGAACAAAACACAAGAACTAAACTTGTACATTAAGAATCCTGATGATTTTGTTTCTGATGAAATCTTTAACGAATACCTTGCTTTTGACTCCAAACTCTTGCGAAAAAAATTTTCTTCACCATCCTTCGATATTAGAAATTCCAAGATATCATCGTATCTTTCATTATAAATATCCTCCATATTTCTGAAGATATTTTCATAAATATTCTTATCTGAAATCATTAATCTCTTCGTGCTATCAGTGTTACATAATATAGAAACTGTTAGTTTCTATATTCTGTAAACTTTCAAGCTTAAAATATGAATGTTATTGAAGTAATATTGGGAATTGATGCATGAGTTAGTATAATATAATGACACTTGATCAACGTGATTATATTACAGTAAGTTATGCTGAGTTTCTAAATAGAACATGATGATGGTTCACAGTAGATCATACCATCATCATGTGCCATGTTACATAACTCTTTCATTCTAATTAACCTCTGAACATATCAAGGAAATATATTCTTGATAGTTCTATTCTCAATGATTCTGGTAATTTGACAAATCAAATCGAGCTATTACGTTCTTTCTTGATTAAAACATTAAATTCATTCGAAACTACATACTTACAAATTCTGGACCATTACTCGTTTTACTAGAGATCGAGAGGAGATTAAAAATACAAAGAGCTCCGAAACATAAGGGAAGATATAAAACTCGACAACAACACTGAAATTACAATAATTAAAAAATTAAAACATCACGACAATTAAAAATTTAAAGATTTCGATTATTAAACTAAAAATACTAGATCAAACTACTTGTCGTCGTCGTCATCTGCGAAGTAGCGTTCACCAGTCATTTCACCATCTGTGAGGTACTCTAGAGACATCGGTATTTCTCTTGCTGCTTCAGCTGCAGCTTCAGCTGCTGCTTCAGCTGATTCATCGAGGTAACGATAACCAAATGTCTCTTCATCTTCAAGAACCACATACAGAGAAATGAGTTTACCGCAATCTTTAATGGTATCTTTTATAAAGTACCATTGATCATCGGTACACAGAAAATTTGCCCTACAATCCACATCATAATCGTCTTTATAAAAGAACACAAACGTGAATTCACACGAAACTTTTTCCTTCAGAAAGGATAGCAAGTCTTGTAAACCAACATCACGAATGTCGATATCTTCAAACAAAATTCTGTCGCCCCACTTATATTCCTTCATTTGATTACGGAAATCACCTCCGTAACGAATATCGAATGAAACAATCATTGGGGGAAGTGTTAGCATTTTGCAGTTTGGGAGTGTTTGATTTTGATTTTGAGAAAGGTGGAAATATAAAAGAAATATATGTTTGAGTGTATAAAATGAAGTTTATGGTTGGTGTTTATATAATGTAAAAGTGGCCGTTGGGATAGCCGTTGGGATTTTTTTTATTTTATTCTATTTTTATTTTACTAACGGCTAAAAAAAAAAAATTTGGGCGAGTTTTTGGGCGGAGGTGGATGATGCCGATGGGACCTCTCTTATGATAGTTTCATTCGTGCTCTTCGAATAATCGAATTATTTTATCTGTATTATTCAATAATGATAAAATTCTATTTATTAGCTCATATTCGTCAGGAAAACATATTTATTGTTAGCCATGATGACCTCACTCAAATTTCGGGACGAAATTTCTTTAACGGGTATGTACTGTGATGACCCGAAGATTTCCGACCAAATTTAAACTTGATCTTTATATGTTTCCGACACGATAAGCAAAGTATATTAAACCGAATCTCAAAAATTTATGAACTGTTTACATGAATTCATTTAACCTTCTACTGCTTCCGACGATTCACGAACAATTGATTGTAAATAGATATGTGTATATATATACATATATATACATATATATATATATATATATATATATATATATATATATATATATATATATATATATATATATATATATATATATATATATATATATATATATATATATATATATATATAAAATTGAAAATAATGCGTGACTGTTAAATAAATTTTCATCTTTTATTATTATATTATATTATAATTATATTCTCAATCGATTAAATGACTATCCGTAAATTAGAACACTTTCAGTTTCCAATCAATTTAATCACTAGTGTGATTACCAACAAATACTGTGCCTAATTGAGAATATATTTTACTATGTGATAGTTTGTTACTTGTCATTCAACCCCACTTGCATACCCACTTTCCTTCTTTCTTTTTCTGTTTCATTTCCCTTTCAAGACTATATGCATGTATTAGCAATCACATATATATTTAAACAACCTGACACCTACCTTTTTACTTTTGAAATCCATGATCAAATATCTACCAACTTTCATATTCTATATATCACATACGTCCACAAATGATTATAAACACAGCTGGCATAATTGTTTCATATGCTTTCTCTGACTCAAATATTTTAAGCTCATGCAATAGTCTACTTTAATTATTATTAAAGTATCATTGTTTATCCCTACTTCCAACTAGATACAAGGAATACAACAATCTGTATCTTCTTCAATTACCAACCCACAAATCAACATGATCGATTACCCCACCCAAAATTACTCTTGACTAACCTCTTCCACTATCTATTATTATTACTTTAGTTCTATTAATATATCATATATATATATATATATATATATATATATATATATATATATATATATATATATATATATATATATATATATATACATATACATGATTAACTACAACATAAACCACTTAAGTTTTGCTGCACAATCAACTTTCGAACTCAATTATGATTCTACTATTTGATCATCACCTTCATCTACTTCTTTAAACGAACCACAACCATCACAATCGACCATCAAATAGAACCTATATTTATCTACTGTTACTTATCTACTTGCTTGACTCACCATTTGAAACCCATTTGCATTAAAGGCTACACTTATGTTTCCTATTCTTCTTGCCAACATCGACCACAAACAATCATCACAATCGAGCTTTCAAAATCACCGGGAATCACCACCGTTTACCACCATGATAACCACCCTCCTCACCAAGAACAACCAAACCAAAACAACCAACCTCGTTTTCTGTTTCTATCACCGACGACAACCATCGCCATCATCAATGCATTAACTGCTACACCATTGTTGCTTTTGCTTGATAAGAGTACCATCAAAACCCAATTGTTCTAAGCTGTTATCCAAACAAAACTCACCCAAATCGATAACCGTCACCCTCAATATATTTCCTTCTCACTAATCTCTCTCTCTTCTACAACTCGTAACCCTATTGCAATAGTGAAACAATACACAAACCCACTTCCACTTTCTTTATATTTGAAACCCACCTATAAGCGATGGTTCCTGCTACTATTTTTCTTTGTATTTTATTTTTCGAAGATACACCCAAAACTGAACCATACAAGTGAACCTGCTACTGTACGATTTATTCTTCTGATTTTGTGTGATTTAAAACACGCGAATTAAAGAATGATGATTCTGTGATTATGATACCACAATATTAAATAATGGACATCAATGAATAAAGTAATGAGGAGCAGTAAAGAAGAAGAAAAGAAGAAAGACCCATCCAAAAGAAGTTTTAATCACTTTACACATAAATTATAAGGGTGAGTGTGTTGATGGACCCTCCTTGGTCTGGACCCGAGAGCAAAGTGAAAAAATACATATAAATAATTCGGAAGATTAAAACTGCTGGTACATGTAATTGTTTGCAGCGAAAATTGTGATGATTATGAGATTGATAATGATGTGAGCTATGATTAAGATGAAGTTACGTTCGGTATTTTCTTTTTTAAAAACCCTAATCGAATTAGCAAGAAGAACGAAACCCTTCTTATGGTCGATTAGTTCAACAGGCCATTTACACTGTTAATTGAATTTATTTTGGGCCGGGATCCATGTTATATCATCTCTTGGGCCGGAACAAGCCCAATTCATTTAAAGAAGAAGGAGAGAATAGTAAACGGGTTTTAGATATGTTTCTGGGTTATAAAACAGAAAAACGAGCATGGAGAAGTGGTCTTGGGTGCTTGCGTGTTATTGAGAGGTCACGGGTTCGAGTCCCGTTGGGTTCATTCTTTTTACAAAAAGCTCTATAAAAGGGTATACTCTTCATATATTTTTTTACTACTATTATTATTATTATTATTATTATTATTATTATTATTATTATTATTATTATTATTATTATTATTATTATTATTATTATTATTATTATTATTATTATTATTATTGTTGTTGTTGTTGTTGTTGTTGTTGTTGTTGTTGTGTTACTAGTATTAAGTATTAATATTATTATCATTGTTATACTAAGTATTGTTATTATTAAAATAAATATAATTTTTATTATTATTATCATAAGTATTAGTAGCATCCTTATAATTAAAACCAATATTATTATCATTACTAGCATTATTATGAAAAGTAACATTTTAGTAGAAGTACTATTTTATTAAAAATTATTATTATCAATATTATTAAAAATAACATTTGTAGTAAAATTATCATTTTTATTACTATAAGGATTATTATTATTATCATTATTATTATTAGTATTATTTTTAGAGACATTATTATTATTTTATCACTATTATTATTATTATACTATAATTAATATTTTTATCAGTATTATTATTATTAATTTTATCAGTATAATCAAATACAACCTTTGTTACCATTATTGATATAAAAATATACTTATAGTAAAAATTTACATATAAGTATGTACTAATTATATTAACATTTTTAACAAATTAGGTATTTTTAATATATATATTGATATAATTATATTAATCATTTTAAATATATACATAAAGTAAATATATATAATACATAAGTTAAGATGTAAAATATAAATCTGTTTGATTACGATTATATGTGTTAATATAAATACAAATGATATAGGTTCGTGAATTCGAGGTCAACCATATACTTGTTCAATGTCGTTCTTGTATTTTTGCTACAAAATACATTAGGTGAGTTTCATTACTCCCTTTTTAATTGCTTTTGCATTATATATTTTTGGACTGAGAATACATGCGCTGTTTTTATAAATTTTTACGAAATAGACATAAGTAATCGAAACTACATACTATGGTTGAATTATCGAAATCGAATATGCCCCTTTTTATTAAGTCTGGTAATCTAAGAATTAGAGAACAGACACCCTAATTGACGCGAACTCTAAAGATAGATCTATCGGGCCCAACAAGCCCCATCCAAAGTACCGGATGCTTTAGTACTTCGAAATTTATATCATGTCCGAAGGAGGATCCCGGAATGATGGGGATATTCTTATATGTATATTGTGAATGTCGGTTACCAGGTGTTCAATCCATATGAATGCTTTTTGTCTCTATGCATGGGACGTATATTTATGAGAAATGAAAATCTTGTGGTCTATTAAAATTATGAAATGATTATTTATGTTAAACTAATGAACTCACCAACCTTTTGGTTGACACTTTAAAGCATGTTTATTCTCAGGTATGAAAGAAATCTTCCGATGTGTATTAGCTCATACTAGAGACATTACTTGAAGTCATTCATGGCATATTTCAAAAGACGTTGCATTCGAGTCGTTGAGTTCATCAAGATTATCATTAAGTCAATTATAGGTAGATATATTATGAAATGGTATGCATGCCGTCAACTTTTGATGAAATGAAAGATTGTCTTTTCAAAAACGAATGCGATGTAATCAACTGTTGTGAATCGTTTATAATCGATATGGACTTCGTCCGGATGGATTAGGACGGGTCTTCACACTATTGCTCCTACAAAGGATAGTAATTGCATCCGACACGATATAGACCATAATCAAAAGTATGTAACAGGACATTGCCTTAACAGTTGCTTGTTCAACGCTTTCCTTTACAACCGGACGGTAGTTTACCGAAAGGTAATATACGGAACAAGTATACTGGACGTGTTGCTTTCCCAATACAAGGTTAGCAAGAGGGTGATACAAAACCGCAAGTTTTGAGCTAAAACTTTAAAATCTGAAACCCACAAAATCCACAAAAACATTTTACAAACACCGGTGAAGGGTTATTCCGGAAAACTTATCTAGGGTAAAAGCTAGAATGAATTTTCAAAAGATCAAATATTTTCATAAAGATCCAATTTCCTTAAGGATCTAAATTTTTATAGTCATGTGGGACTGTAAACCACATCGTTACTATCATTTTTTATACTGTCGTATCAAAATCACTAATGTATAAAGTGTGAAGAATAAAGAAGTGATTCGTGTGATTTAATTTCAAGTTCTGTATTGTTTGAGGACAAGCAACGCTCAAGTGTGGGGATAAATGATAGTGCTCCAAATGAACATATATTTAGGCACAATATCCTTCCAATATGTAAAGCTTTTAGTTGTAATTGTTCTATTTTTATGTAATATTCGTTTAAATAAATAAGTGCGAAGACAAAAGAAGAAAACGACAATTTGAAGACGCAAATGACCAAAAAGCTAAAATGTACAAGTTACAATCCAAGTGGTTCAATTTATTGATGAGAAACATCTAAAAATTACAAGAGTACAAGTCGCGGAACGTAAAGTACAAGATATCTAAGCGTACGAAAAGGCGTTTGAAAATCCGGAACCGAGACATAAACCGGGCGTAAATGTACGAGACAATGGAGTGAAAATTACAAGTCAACTATGCATAAAAATATAATATAATATATATAATTAATATAAATTATATATATTATATATTTATAATAATATGTCGACAAGCAAGAAAACAAAAAATATGTGAGCTGGATCTGACGGCCATGCGATCGCATGGGAAATAGGCATAAAACTCATGCTAGTGCATGAGCCCATGCGAGTGCATGAGCCCATGCGAGTGCATAGGAAATACACTGAAAACTCATGCACTCGCATGAGTTACTGTAGCAGGCCAAGTATTATAAAAAGGCAGTTTGATCAACGTTTTAATTACACAAAAATCAATCTCTCTTCTCTATGTAATATATTTATATTATAATTATAATTTTAATTTAAGATTAATAATAAATTATGGTTTAGTTGGGTTATTGTAAGAAATGTTTTACGGGTTTTAAAGTCGGAACTCTGTCCGGGTAACGCTACGCGATAAATAATCACTGTAAGCTATGTTCTTCCTTTTTAAATTAATGTCTCGTAACTAAGTTATTATTATACTTATTTGAGCCAAAGTAATCGTGATGTTAGACAAAATATTAAGACGGGGTTATTAGATTTTGTACCATAATTAAGGTTTGGACAAAAGACCGACACTTGTGGACATTGGACTATGACTATTAATAGATAGGGGGTATTGTCTAATTGATTGACAACTCATTGGAACCTGTCGAACCTATCTTCAAATTAGTTAATCTAATAATTATTAAAATGATAATGTATGTTCTATTTAGTGACGTTTATACGACGTCTTTTACGATCATTTAATTAATTATTCGGGTTGGGTAATTGATTATTCATTCTGATCAAGTGGGTAAATTAATATTCATATATTCATATCTCATTAAAACAGGGGTGGATTACATACAAGGATAATTGGTGTAATTATTAACAAAGTATTAAAACCTTGGATTACACGCAATCGATAACCTGGTGTAATTATTAAATAAAGTATTAAAACCTTGTTACAGTTCGAATCCCTAATTAGATGGAATATTTGACTTCGGGAATAAGGTTAATTTGACGAGCATTTTATAGTTATAACCGATGGACTATTATGGAAAAAACCAGATATGTATCAAATAAACCAGAACAAAGGACAATTAACTCGGGTAATAATTAATTAAAATCAAAACGTCAAACATCATGATTACGGAAGTTTAAATAAGCATAATACTTTTATTTCATATTTCATCGTACCTTTATTTACTGTCATTTTAATTACTGCAATTTACTTTATCGCAATTTAAATTCTGTCATTTATATTATCGTCATTTATCTTTACGCTTTATTTAAAATTGACAAACAGGTCATTAAACGGTAAAAAACCCCCTTTTTATAATTATAATAATACGACTTATATATATATATATATATATATATATATATATATATATATATATATATATATATATATATATATATATATATATATACAAATATAATTGTTTAAAAATATAGCGTTAAACTTGGCTAGTTCCCTGTGGACGAACCGGACTTACTAAAAACTACACTACTCTACGATTAGGTACACTACCTATAAGTGTTGTAGCAAGGTTTAGGTATATCCACTCTATAAATAAATAAATAACTTGTGTAAAATTGTATCGTATTTAATAGTATTTCGTAACAAAAATATAACTATTTCGTATATACCTCTACACACATCAGAATATTATGACTATGTAATACTAATTGTTATTTCCTAATAACAATTACTTGGGTTTTTGGTTGCTTAATTACGCTTAGTAATTTACTTATGCTCACTAGTTAGTCTTGTTGGACTTTCTACCTTGTTGGACTTTAGCCCACCCTACTCTAGCTAATGGACCATTTAATTTACCCAATTTTAAATGGATTATGACCCATTAAGATGTAGGACAAAAACCCATTTATAAGAGCCAACATACTAGCATTTTTGTTAACCATTACCACACATGTTGCATGGGATCCCAACAATAAGCACCACCTTTAGACCACCACCATCCAAAAAGCAAAAAGGTGTCCCTTTATCCCCCATGCAAACCCACGGCCAACCCACCCCATATCCACTATAGATACCAAGCTATTCTCATCCATTTTACACTTGTTCTCATTCTCATTTTACACACACTTACTCTCTAATTTTCTCTCTAGTCTTTCTCACTCTAAAAATTGTAAGTTTTAAATTTTCTTCTTCTTCTTTTCTTCTTCTAGGTCAACACATCATCATCATCATCTTTACAAGATCAAGCTTTTCAGCTTCTTGATCTTGTTATATCTTGAAGATTCAAACTTTGATTTGAATCCTTCAAGAACATTAAAGATTCAAGCTTTCTAGCTTTGAATCTTCATTACTTTGATGGATCTAAGCTTTATAGCTTAGGATCACTTTATTTTTGTTAAAAGATCAAAACTTGTGTTTATGATCTTCATGAAACTTGAAGATCTAGCTTCATGCTTTAAGGATCATCATGAACATTCAAGATTCAAGCTTTCTAGCTTTGAATCTTCATTACTTTTGTTGGATCTAAGTTTTCTAACTTATGATCTCTTTTATTTTGTTAAAAGATCAAAACTTGTATTTATGATCTTCATGGAACTTGAAGATCTAGCCTTTTGCTTTGAAGATCTTCAAGAACATAAAAGATTCAAGCTTTCTAGCTTTGAAATCTCATAACTTTTGTTAAAAGGATCCAAGCTCTCTAGCTTAGGGTTCCATTACTTTGTTTGATCAAATTTATGTTCTTAATTGTTTGATTGAATGAAAGTTTGTAGCTTTAGTTGTAGATAGAACTTGTATTTGTGTTAAGACTAAGAACATGATGTAACCTTAGTTCATCATCCTTCTAAAACTCTTAAGGGAGTTGTATTCTTACTTAGTCTTGACATTGTGTGTTGATGGTTGAAACTTGGTCAAAGTGATGCTAAAACATCAAAGAGTTGTACACTTGAAGCTTACACGCATCAAGGATGAGAACCGTGATGAGCATCAAGCAACAAGAAACCCACCAGAGCACTTGTTTACTATTTTTCGGGGTCTGATCTGACACCTGGTGAAATGTCCTGTTTATATTGATTATAAACGTTTCATATTAATTGGTTTCGTTGCGAGGTTTTGACCTCTATATGAGACGTTTTTCAAAGACTGCATTCGATTTTTTAAAACAAACCATAACCTTTATTTTATAGATAAAGGTTTAAAAAGCATTACGTAGATTATCAAGTAATGATAATAAAAAATATAGCGTTTACACACGACCATTACATAATGGTTCACAATAATATTTTACAACAATTTATTTTCCGAATGCAGTTTTCAAACAATATTATACAAGCATGCTGACTCCAAATCTTGTCCTTAATTAGAATGCAACAACGGAAGCTCTTAATAATCACCTGAGAATAAACATGCTTAAAAACGTCAACAAAAATGTTAGTGAGTTATAGGTTTAACCTATATGTATCAAATTGTAATAATAGACCACAAGATTTCATTAATAAATATTCATACACTCGCAAGTGTATAAAAATCAATCTTATGATGAACACCTGATAACCGACATTAACATAATGCATATAGAATATCCCCCGCATACTCTCAAGTATGCCATAAATATTGGCAATCGCAATCACCATTTAAATTGAAGTACTAAAGCATTCCAAATTCCAGAATGGGGTTTGTTAGGCCCATAGATCTATCTTTAAGATTCGCGTCAATTAGGGGCCATTTCCCTAATTCTTAGGTTACCAGACTTGAAGAGGCGATATTCGGTTTAATAATCCAACCATAGAATGTAGTTTCGCGTACTTGTGTCTATTTTGTAAAACATTTATAAAACTGCATGTATTCTCATCCCAAAAATATTAGATTTTAAAAGTGGGACTATAACTCACTTTCACAGATTATCAATTCGTCGAGAATTAGACTTGGCCACGGGTCGATTCACGAACCTATAACAAATATATACATATATATTAAAGTATGATCGAAATATATTAACAACATTTTTATTACGTGTTGACGTTTTAATTTAGCAGTCCAACGTTAGTAGTCCACATTTAGTAGTCCACAGTTAGTAGTACATCAATATATTTTCTCGAATCAATCCACAACCCAGTGTATACAAGTCTCAGACTCGATCACAACTCAAGGTATATATATTATTTTAGAATCAACCTCAACCCTGTATAGCTAACTCGAGCATTACCACATATAGAGTGTCTATGGTTATTCCAAATAATATATATAGATGACGTCGATATGATATGTCAAAACATTGTATACGTGTCTATGGTCTATAAAGATTACATAATATATGTTAGATTACAAGTATAATACAATATAAGTTAGTTAAGTTATGGTTAGTATAGATTTGTTATAAAATTTTCGTAGCTAAACTAGTAAATCTAACCAATTTTGTTTTACCCATAATTTCTTCGTTATAAATCCGTTTTGAGTGAATCAAGTTGCTATGGTTTCATAATGAACTAAAATTTATGAAACTAAACAGAAAAAGTATAAGTTTATAGTCAGAAATACAGGTTACAAGTCGTTTTTGAAAGAGGTAGTCATTTTCATCGAAAGAACGACATCTTGATGACCATTTTGAAAAACATACTTTCACTTTGAGTTTAACCATGATTTTTGGATATAGTATCATGTTCATATGAAATATCATTTTTCCTGAAAACAAACTTCAAATTCAAATATTAAGACAGTTTTTATTTTTCCAACCCAAAACAGCCCCCGGTTTTACTACAACGGCGTATGTCCGGTTTTACGGTGTTCTTCGTGTTTCCCGTTGTAAATAATTGAGTTAGCATATCATATAGATATAGATCATGTGTTTAGATTATTTTAAAAGGTAAGTTATAAGGATTAACTTTATTTGCGAACAAGTTTAAAATTAACTAAACTATGTTCTAGTGATTACAAGTTATAATCTTTGAAAAAGATAGTTTTATATATATGAATCGAATGATGTTATGAACACCATTACTACCTCAAGTATAGTAGGTAAACCTACTAGAAATGACAAGAAATAATCTAGAGCTTCAAAGAATCTTGGATGGCTTGAAAGTTCTTGAAGCAGAATCATGACACGAAAACAAGTTCAAGTAAGATTACTACTCGAATTAAGATAGTTGTAGTTATAGAAATTGAATCAAAGCTTGAATATGAATATTAACTTGAATTAGAAAGATAACCTACTGTAAATAACAAAGGTTTCTTGATCTTAGATGATTGATTGGAATGGATTAGAAAGCTTGGAAGTAGACTTGCAAACTTGAAAGTGTTCTTGAAGTTTTCTTGAGTAGTTGTTTTGTATGTTGATCTAAGTTAGGATTTTTGAACTAGATTGAGCTAGATTTTGATGAAGATGATGAAGAACACTTATAACATCAAGAGAAAACTTGAGAGATATGAGTTTGATTCAAAGAAATTGAAAAATGGAAGTGTTGGTGAGTAGTGATGTTCACGTGAATATGGAGGTCACATATAGGCTCCATAAGTTTATATTTTTGTTAGATATTTCATGCTAGTTGCCAAATGATGGTTCCCACATGTTTAGGTGACTCATTAAGGATGCTAAGAGCTGATCATTGAAGTGTATATACCAATAGTATATACATCTAGGATCTGTGTATTGTACGAGTACGAATACAGGTGCATACGAGTAGAATTGTTGATGAAAATGAATGAGAATGCAATTGTAAGCATTTTTGTTAAGTAGAAGTACTTTGATATGTGTCATGAAGTCTTTCAAAAGTGTAATGATACATCCTAATATACTACATGTATATATATTTTAACTGAGTCGTTAAGTCATCGTTAGTCATTACATGGACACGTTGTTTCGGAACCTTTAAGTTAACGATTTCGTTAAATGTAATTAATCCCATTGTTATTATATCTAATTAGATGTTAAATTGTTACATTATCATGATAACATGATGTGCTAATATATCTTAATATGATATATAAATATTAGGACGTTATTACAACGATAATTACATATAGATATCGTTTTGAATTTCTTAAGTTAGTAGTCTTGTTTTATGTATAAAGTTCATTGTTAATATACATAATGAGATGCTTATCATTTCATCATGTTAAAGATATATATATGTTCATATATATCATATCATGTCATATACAAGTTATAACGTTCGTGAATCATCGGACAAACTGGGTGGTCAAACGTTAACACAAAATCCATTTCAATTAATCAAGTCCTAACAAGTTTGATTGCTTAACATTTTGGAAACATTTATTCATGTAAATATTAATCTCATATAATATATAATCATGGAAAAGTTCGGGTCACTATAGTACCTACCCGTTAAATAAATTTCATCCCGAAATTTCAGGCAGTAGGAGATGTTGGCGTATCTTCTGGAAATAAGTGTGGGTATTTCTTCTTCATCTGATCTTCACGCTACCAGGTGAACTTGGGTCCCCTACTAGCATTCCATCAAACCTTAACGATTGGTATCTTGTTTTGCTTAAGTCCTTTAACCTCACGATCCATTATTTTGACGGGTTCTTCAACGAATTGTAGTTTTTCGTTGATCTTAATCTCGTCTAAAGGAATCGTGAGATCTTCTTTAGCTAAGCATTTCTTCAAATTCGAGACGTGAAAGGTATTATGTACGCCGGCTAATTGTTGCGGTAATTTAAGTTGATAAGCTACTGGTTCGACAGATCAATAATCTTGAATGGCCCACTGTATCTCGGATTTAGTTTTCCCCGTTTTCCAAAACGAACAACGTCTTTCCAAGGTGATAGTTTAAGCATTACGATGTCGCCAATTTTAAATTCTATATCTTTTCTTTTAATGTCTGCGTAGCTCTTTTGCCGACTCTGTGCGATTTTTAATCGTTGTTGAATTTGAATGATTTTCTCGGTAGTTTCTTGGATTATCTCCGGACCCGTAATTTGTCTATCTCCCACTTCACTCCAACAAATCAGAGACATGCACTTTCTACCATAAATTGCTTCAAACGGCGCCATCTCAATACTCGAATGGTAACTGTTGTTATAGGAAAATTCTGCTAACGGTAGATATGGATCCCAACTATTTCCAAAATCAATAACACATGCTCGTAGTATGTCTTCAAGTGTCTGTATAGTTCTTTCACTCTGCCCATCGGTTTGTGGATGATAGGTAGTACTCATGTCTAGATGAGTCCCCAATGCTTGTTGTAACGTCTGCCAAAACCTTGAAACAAATCTGCCATCCCTATCAGAGATAATAGAGACTGGTATCTCATGTCTGGAGACGACTTCTTTCAAGTATAGTCGTGCCAACTTCTCCATTTTATCTTCTTCTCTCATTGGTAGAAAGTGCACTGATTTGGTGAGACGATCGACTATTACCCAAATAGTATCATAACCATTTGCAGTCTTTGGCAATTTTGTAATGAAATCCATGGTAATATTTTCCCATTTCCATTCTGGGATTTCAGGTTGTTGAAGTAGACCTGATGGTTTCTGATGTTCAACTTTTACCTTAGAACACGTCAAACATTCTCCTACGTATTTAGCAATATCAGCTTTCATACCCGGCCACCAAAAATGTTTCTTGAGATCTTTGTACATCTTTCCCGCTCCGGGATGTATTGAGTATCTGGTTTTATGTGCTTCTCTAAGTACCATTTCTCTCACATCTCCAAACTTTGGTACCCAAATTCTTTCAGCCCTATATCGAGTTTCGTCTTTCCAAATATTAAGATGTTTCTCTGATCCTTTGGGTATTTCCTTCTTCAAATTTCCTTCTTTCAAAACTCCTTGTTGCGCCTCTTTTATTTGAGTAGTAAGATTAGTATGAATAATTATATTCATAGCTTTTACTCGAATAAGTTCTCTGTCCTTTCTACTTAAGGCATCGGCTACCACATTTGCCTTCCCCGGGTGGTAACGAATCTCAAAATCGTAATCATTTAACAGCTCAATCCACCTACGTTGCCTCATGTTCAGTTGTTTTTGATCAAATATATGTTGGAGACTTTTGTGTTCGGTATATATGGTACATTTGACCCCATATAGATAGTTCCTCCATATTTTTAATGCAAAAACAACAGCGCCCAATTCCAAATCATGAGTCGTATAATTCTGCTCATGAATATTCAATTGTCTGGATGCATAAGCAATTACCTTCTTTCGTTGCATTAAAACACAACCGAGACCTTGCTTTGAGGTGTCACAATAAATCACAAAATTATCATTCCCTTCAGGCAATGACAATATAGATGCTGTAGTTAACTTTTTCTTTAACAACTAAAATGCTTTCTCTTGCTCTTTCTTCCATTCAAATTTCTTCCCTTTATGCGTTAATGCAGTCAAGGATTTTGCTATTTTAGAAAAATCTTAGATGAATCTTTTGTAGTAAGCAGCCAATCCTAAAAATTGGCGTATTTGCGTCGGACTTTTCGGTGTTTCTCACTTCTCAACGGTTTCAATATTTGCCGGATCAACCTGAATACCTTCTTTTCTCACTATGTGACAGAGGAATTGAACTTCTTTCAACCAAAATGCATACTTTGAAAACTTTCCGTACAGTTTTTCTTTTCTTAACAATTCTAGCACTTTTCTCGAATGTTCTTCGTGCTCTTGATCATTTTTAGAGTAACTAAGTATGTCATCGATGAAGACAATGACAAACTTGTCAAGATATGTTTCACACACTCGGTTCATGAGGTCCATGAACACAGCTGGTGCGTTAGTTAATCCAAACGGCATAACCATAAACTCATAATGACCCTAACGTGTTTTAAAAGCAGACTTCGGAATATCAGCCTTCGGAATATCACTTCTGGAAAATTGATTTTCAAATAGTTAGTTTCGAGCAGATGATTTTTCATTTAAGACTCGCCAAAATTAGATATATGGTTTAGGATTTATAGCCTTCCGAAAATCACTACGCCTTTGTAACGACGTGCTGAAAATTCTGACCTACTCGCGCTTGAACCATCGCCACGGTCAAACGAAATCGAGTTAGGATCTGAAAATTTGATAGAGGTTAGAGTACTCACATACGGAGCCTTGGCCACTGACCACGCATCTTTTCAGTTTGTATAGAGGTCGTAGCATCTGTCCGAAGTCAGCATTTTGTTTCGATCTCTATTCTTATTGAAAACTTACTTTAGCTTTTACGAATGATGATGATGATGATACTTAAGACTTATTTTATTCACTTTTAAACTTTTGGGGACAATATACTGACTTAGTGACCTTTGACTTAGGTTGACGACCTTTCGAACCGACTTACTACTTGCATACTTTTCATATCGACTTCTACTGCTTATTCACTGTGAGTTATATCTTCCCTTTTTTACTTTAACTATTTTTGGGACTGAGAATACATGCGCTTTTTATGTTTTACATACTAGACACGAGTACTTAAACTTTATATATGTGTGGGTGACAAAACGGCACAAAGATTCCCCTTAGCACGGTAACATTTAATCATTGGTTTATGAACCGGTTAACGCGAATCTTAGATATGGATCCATAGGGTTTGACATCCCCACTCGGGCTAGTTGCGCTAGCATTCAACGGGTGTTTAATACTTCGTAACCATACGCACTCGCCAATTGTACTTTTAGGGGGTAATATTACGTTAAGTTAATTACCGGGTACCCACGGATAATCATATACTTTACATACTGTTTGAATACGAAATCTCATGGTCTACATTACATTACTGATTACAAACAAACTATAGCTCACCAACATTCATGTTGACCTTTTAAGCGTGTATTTCTCAGGTGCTTAGACGTTGTTGCTTCCACTGTTAGACTTGCTGTCTTAGTGTTATAGACTTGCTGTTACAGACTCGCCGTGTTAGACTTCCGCTGCATTACTTAGAGATGTCTCAATCATGGAACTTTTATTTTGCATTCGCAACTTATGTTATTTTGAATAATGGCTTTGTAACGATCTTTGTGTCACGTTATCTTCTGTAAAACATTTGAAGTTATCTTTTCATGAATGCAAAACTGGTTTTTAAACAGCATATAGTGTTTGACCTTGTAATGATCCTGTTGTTGATGATCCGTACACGATGATTTTTTACGGGGCGTCACAACGGCTAAGACAGGTGGCGTGATGGGAGCGGGAGTAGCATGTGCTAGGATGACAGCTGAAGCGACTGAGTGAACTGAGACTGGTGTGGAACGCTTGGGGGTAGCTTGATGTGTCGGCTGAACACGGCACGCTAGCCTGAATGACGATGGGCCCATGCAATATCTGGGTCATGTGTCTCTAGTGGCTGTGTATACTCAGCAGGTCTCCTAGCTAATCGTCTGGAGCGTTGAACAAGAGGTGTTGGCGGTGCTGTACTAATATCTTCCTCAACACTCTCCAATATCAATCACCTTAGGCCTAATTGCCCTACTGATGGCCTGTTCTGATCAGCGCTGCTTTCTGATGAGTAAATCCTCGGAGTCCTCCTCCTACGAACTGGGATGTAAACTGAAGCTCCCGAACTTGGCATTTTCTGCCTGAACACATTCAACAAACTTGTAAGTACTAAGCACAAGTATGACACTTAGTTGTTAGTACACAGAGATAATATTTTTGTAGACTGAAAATAAATAACTTAAAAAGGATAAGCAAGGGGTACCTCCCAAGAGCGCTTTGTTTATCAAGTCGTTATAGCTCGACTTTTCTTTGCCAGATCTTCAGAATGGATCAAAGTAGAAGAGATGCTCCTCCTCATCGTGGTCTTCTAGATAAGCTTTTAGCCGGTGGCCGTTGACTTTGAAGTTGCCAGTAGGTCCTTCTAGTCCCACGGCTCCGTGTGGAAAAGCATGTATAACTTTGTATGGCCGACTCCATCTTGATCAAAATTTTCCAGCGAACTTCTTGAATCGAGAATTAAAGAGCAGAACTTTATCTCAAGGAGCGAACTTTGTAGGAATCAATTTTGCATCATGTGTCAGCTTCGTCCGTTCCTTGTAGATGTATGACGTTTCGTACGCTTGGTCTCTTAATTCAGCGAGTTCATTCATCTGCATCTTCCAATGCTTAGCGGTAATTGAGGGATCGAGGTTGCAGGTATTCAGTGCCCAGAGAGCTTTATATTCGAGTTCTAGCGGAAGGTGTCAGGCTTTTCCATAGATCATGCGGTAGGGTGTAGTCCCTAGAGGATTCTTGTAAGCAGTCCGGAATGCCCACGATTGAATTTAGAAAATAAGGTGTGTCTTAACTTTTGACGTTGTATTGGTTGGATTCCGGAATTCAAGGGATTTAAAGAAAATCTTTGAAATCTAAAAGATTTGATTCGTCGGCGAGTAAGGAAATTAAGATCTCTATAATTAAATACGGTGATCTGCCTCGATTACTCTGTCTGATATTTCCATTATAAATTAAGCTCTTCCGTTCCATTATTCTCACCATTCCTATACTTTCTTTCTTAGTTCATACATCCAAAAGATTGTGAAAATGCTTAATCCAGTTCTGATTCTTGTCCTTATCCTTACTATCGCAACAATTATTCTCCTTTTCCAACTACTACCGGAGGAATCTGTTTTCTTCTACTTCACAACTGAGGTTATAGTGTTTTTAATTCTCCCGTGTCTTTATGTTGCGATAAACATTGATATACACGGTTTGTAATTTATGTGTTGTTATCGGGCTTTATATTTTCTCTTATATTTTGGAGCTCTTTGCCTTTTTTATTATCTTTTCGATCTCTAGTAAAGCGAGTAACGGTCCAGAATTCGTAAGTGTGGAACTTCGAATGAACATGGCTAATGTTCTAAGAGAGATGGTAATAGCACGATTTTGATTTGTTAAGTTACCTGAATTCAAAGGGAAAAGATAGGACTATCAAGAAAATATGATCTTGATATGTTCATGGATTAGATAGAATGTAAGAGTCGCGTAACATGGCACATGATGACGTTATGGTCTGTGAATCATCACGTTTCATTAGAAACTCAGCATGACTTACTGTAATATAATCACGTTGATCAAGTGTCATTATATTATACTAACTCATACATCAATTTCCAACACTACTTCAAAAGCATTCTTATTTTAAACTCGAAGGTTTACAGAATATAGAAACTAAGATAGTTTCCTTTTATGATATATCACAGATAGCGCGGAGAGATAATTTATATCGGACGAGAATATTTATGAAGATATCTTCAGAAATATTGAGGATATTAATTATGAAAGATACGATAATATCTTAGAATTTTTGAATCAAATTGTGATGAAGAAATTCATTCACGATGATTTAGAGTGATTAAGGAGCAAGGTATTCGTTAAAGATTTTATCAGAAACAGAATCATCAGGATTCTTTTATGTACAAGTTTAGTCCTTGTTCAGAGTCTCTTTCATGATTTGCTCAATTCATTTTTTAGTATCAAAATCTTTGAGCTTTTCCAACACTCCATTCTTTATCATCAAACTTTTGACTGTTAAGGCAGTCTTCAGTTTTCACTGCTTCATCAGCTTTTTCAAAACTCAGGAAACTAATTCCTAAACTAAAGCGCTTTTCAGAAATTCAGAATTGAAATTCGTAAATCCAGGAGATAGAAGTTATATTTATATATATATATTTATATATATATATATAAATTGTTGTCGTAGAATCGCTGAGTATTTCGAGATTATCGATTGATGCCTTCCGGTACTTGGTATGGTAATTATCGTTACGAGATACCGATGAGTTCATGATAGAACTTCAATAGATAAATATATTGATTTGTCGTAGAGATTTAAGCCAAGGAGCAACGAGGTTGCTGGTACGTCTGCTGGTAATTTAGTGGAATATAAAAGATTTCCCGGTAACAATAAAAGAGCACACATATATATCAAGGTTATAATAAGGTTGTTTCGAACGAAAGTCAAAGTTGACTTGCTGGAGCTATGACAAAACTGGCTATCTCGATCAGGAGTTGCAAAGTTATTTTCGGTAATAATAACACTAAAGGAATTAGCACAGCTATGTGTTAGACGTTTACTCAGGTTCCGAGTAGTTTCAGGTGCATAACTATATGCATCAATCTTTTCTTCTCGTAGATGAAGTGCGGTTGGTTCATCCTCTCGATTGAGGTGTTTTTAAGAATCATGAAAGGTTTGAACGTAGATTGTAATCGTCAAGATACAAATGAGAGTTAAGATGAAATCAAGTGGCAAAGTTGAAGAAATGTTTAGTTTCATATGTTATAATCAATATTTTAATTCATTTTAATTGTCCAATGTTATTAGTCCACAGTCGATAGTCCACAGTTAAGAGTCCAATAATTCATATATAGTTTAATATATAATATTCGAATTAATTAATACGTATCGTGACCTGTGTACATGTCTCAGACTCGATCACAACTCAAAGTATATATATTATTATAGAATCAACCTCAACCCTGTATAGCTAACTCTCGCATTACTGCATATAGAGTGTCTATGGTTATTCCAAATAATATATATAGATGCGTCGATATGATATGTCAAAACCTTGTATACGTGTCCCGATATTTAAAGTGCGTAAAATAAATAACAGAAATTAAATGGCGATAAATAAAATTGCGAGAATAAAAATTGCGATAATAAATTGCGATAATGTAATAGGGAATTAACAGTTAGCTAGGAACAATTAGCTAGGATTTTGTTAGCGTGGATTCTTAACAAAATTTCTCATAGTTAATTTGTTTGTTTCTAACAATTTTTATTTTTGTTCAATGTTTTCTTCATTATGCCACTTGTCGGATCCTGATAGGTCAAAATCCAAATATGAAATTGAATGAAACTGATTATTCTGCGGTGAACGGATACGTATATCGGTGGTTGTAAGTAGGTTAGTAAATGACTGTTGAATCCGATTCGAAGAATGTACAATGTAACTTATTAATGTGAAATCTAAATATTCCTCAGGTATTACCTACCCGTTAAAATATTTTCACCATTAACAGTTTGTACGAAAGAATTTTTAATTACAATCTTTATGAAAATATATATACATATATATTTTCTTCAAATATAATCATGGATTTAATGAGTTAATGTGATATTAATCTCATTTAATTTACCATTAGATCTAGAATATATAATCTCTAAAACATTGAAGATTACATAATGGTCATGTCGAACGAAGATAAATGATGTAGAATGATTCGTAGAACGATGATTATGCTCGAGGTACATAATGAGATGTTGAGGCGTGTTTTGTTGAAACTTGAGTTGTTGGTGGTACTGGTATTGATGTTGGTGGTACTGTTGGTGCCAGTGATGTTGCTGAAGCTGGTACATTTTGTACCATATTTTCCAAGGCTACAACTCGGGCGCGAAGCTTGTTGACTTCTTCCATTACTCCAGGATGTTTGTCGGTCAGAACGAGCGAATGAATAAGGTTTAGAATGATGTTGTATATAATCATGATGAGATACTCTGGAAATGAGAGAGAAAATGGTGTTTCAGACAGGTTCACCGGTAAGTGCTTCGGGTTATTCGTCAAGAGGGCAATTTGGTTGGTGGAAAGAATGCCTTCTCCTCGTCTCCATCGGTTAAGTCGACTACGAACCCATCAGATGAACTGTGGATGGCTGATTGGTTGATTCATTCTGGTGACGCTGCTTCCGGAGCTTAGGTGAATATCCATGTCAGAATAGTTGTCGGAATAACTATCGGAATAGCTATCGAAATCTAAGGGACTCGAACTGGTTAAGGGATTCATCTCGTACAATCAGATGAAGGATTTTCGATAAGAAATAGATTATAGGATGTAGATTAGTATCCTGCAATACATAATTTACATATGCATATATAATACTAAAATCCCATAAGTTACGGAGGAATCTACGGAAGCTGTCAGGCAAAGGTAACAATAATAGATACACTAAGATATGAATTTATCTATACACTGTCTATGCAATAGAGGCAGTAAGACGTGTCTACACCTTAAGGATGATAAGCAAATAATTTTTGACACTAAATGATAAGCAAAACTTTTGACATGAAGACACGGTCGAAGTCCAGACTCACTAATGCATCTAAACAACTATCAGTTAGACACACTAATGCAAGACCTGGTTCGCTAAGACCACCGCTCTGATACCAACTTTCATGACCCGTCCTAATCCATCTGGACGAAGTCCATATTGATTACAAACGATTAACAATAGTTGATTACATCGCGAGGTACTTTACCTCTATATGATAAATTTTATAAACATTGCATTCGTTTTTAAAAGACAAACTTTTATTACATCGAAAGTTGACGGTATGCATACCATTTCATACTATACCCAACTATAATTGACTTAATAATAATCTTGATGAACTCAACGACTCGAATGCAACGTCTTTTGAAATATGTCATGAATGACTCCAAGTAATATCTCTAATATGTGCAAATGCACAGCGGAAGATTTCTTTCATACCTGAGAATAAACATGCTTTAAAGTGTCAACCAAAAGGTTGGTGAGTTCATAAGTTTATCATTAACAATAAAAATTCATCATTTTGATAGACCACAAGATTTAAATCCTGCATGGTACAAATGATCCCGAATCCTATACCCACCTGTAATGTACATGTGATATCTTTTAAATGCAGTACACCTTTCTCGTGTACGAAATCATCTTTCATAAATCTTAGTAACCGTACACATATCTTGTGCACAAAAATAACATACACATAACCTGTGTATAAAATCATTCTCTCGATACATAACATTTAATTTTCATTGCTTTCATAGCTTGGCTTGGTAACCGACCTTAACATATAATGCGCATAATAATATCCTCAAAACAGAATATCTCGTCTGTATAATAATTTTATAAACTTCGAAGTACTAAACACCACGCCCACTAGCCCTTCCGTGTAGTGAACATTCTGGGTGGGGGTGTAAACCCGGTAGCTACCTTTAGGATTCGCGTCAATAAGGCGTGCACTAATTCTCAAAATTAGTGATGTTCCCTAATTCTTAGGTTACCAAGCAATAATAATCAGGGGAAAAATATTCATATCAATTGTGGCAATTATCACGTCCACATAATTCAATGGTGGCAATTATCACGTCCATATAATTCATTCGAGGAATGTTTTGCTTGTGTCTATCTCGTCAAACATTTATAAAAGCATTTCATGAATTCGCAGTTCAAAATGTATTTCAAAAGCATTTAATAAAGTAGTTGTAAAAGTAGCGCATGTATTCTCAGTCCCAAAAATGTAAAGAGTAAAAGGGAGTAAATGAACTCACAATATTGTATTTTGTAGTAAAAATATATATGATGACTGAACAATGCAGGGTTGGCCTCGGATTCACAAACCTATATCATTTGTATATATATTAACTTATATACTCGTAATCGAACAAATTTATATATTATATCTTAAATTATAAATCTTATTTATTTAATTTGTATATATATATATATATATATATATATATATATATATATATATATATATATGTGTGTGTGTGTGTGTGTGTGTGATTAGTATTATATTGAAAATTAATAATTTGTTATATGTAAATATTTATATAATAATAATGATGCTAGTACTTATAAAGATGATAATAATAATAATGTTAAAAAAATAATTTTAATGTTAAAAATAATAATAATGTCAATAAAAATGAAAATACTTATAATATTACTAATAATGATAATACTAGTAAAAATAAATAAAAATGTTATAAGTTAATAATCATAATGAAAACATTTATATTAATTCTTAACGATAATACTAATAATAATAATAATAATAATAATAATAATAATAATTATAATTATGAATATAATAATATTAACAATAATAATAATACTTATATAGTTTTTAATAATAATACAAATAGTATAACATTAGTAATAATAATAATGATACTGATAATATTCATTATATTAATGATAATAATCCTAATATTAATGTTATAATTAATTAACATAACAATAAAAACAATAATTATTAATAATAATAATAATAATAATAATAATAATAATAATAATAATAATAATAATAATAGTAATAATAATAAAAAAAATAGGAATGCTACCTCAAAAGAATAAGCCTAAAAATATAACGCCACTGCCCGGGCTCGTGTAGCGACCCGACCAAATCGTCATTGACGGCGCCGACTACTTAGGTCCCGTTGCATGGTCATAGTCCCTATATGAGACTCGTTTGACCAAAATTATGTCGCATTCATTTGAAACGTACAAGACTTACAAAGTTTAGTTTACAAAACAATTCGACAAAAATTAGTTTAAAATCACGGTTGCTATAAATAGCTAAGTATGTAGACAAAAATTTGAATCCAAAGGTGCTATCACTAGCGTATGTATGTATGTATGCTTGACCCCAAGCAAGAAATCAGAGTGTATGCTTGTATGCTTGACTCCAAGCAAGTATGAGTGTACGCAGAAGCATGTATCAAATAGCCAAGTATGAACCTGAGAAACATATAAAATACTGTCAACGAAAAACGTTGGTGAAATCATAGGTGTTTTAGTAAACGTTGTATTTGAATCACAAGATTTAGCATAAGATGATTATCAAAATCATTTGCATTCCAAAGTTGTTGTTTGTATCCCGGGCACCCAATTATCAAACTTAACTGTTTTGCACCCTTTGCGTAGTGTTAGAACATACACTAGACCCGAAAATATATTTCATCCGCTAACGGTAGCGAACCGTCCGAATGAGGCTCGTCAAGCCCATGTGATCACATAATATAAGTTCACGTTTATACCCTGCAAGTGTAACTAATGATAATTGAATTGAGGCTTTTTGTTCAAACCCGTACGTGGAATGTTCGTTTCCGTACTTGTGTTCAAAGTGTAAAAGTATGATACGTATATGTTTCTCATCCCATAGTTTAAAGCATAAAAGTTGTTGAAAGATGGGACTATGATCTCACCTCGAGTGCAAGAGTATAAAAGTACTTCACAAAGTAAACGTGTGCATGAAAGTTGCTTAGCCTTGACCTAAACAAGTAAGTTGTATCAATTAACTGGTTACGACACAAGGTCGGGCGAAATGTGTTCAATTAGTCCTATGGCTCGTTACGACTCGAATAGTATAGCATGTGAATCACGTTGTCAAGTTTCATGCAAGAATCAAGTATAAAAGAAGATTAGAATGATTGCATAAACGTTTGGTTAAGTTTAACTAAAAGTCAAACTCGGTCAAGTCAAAGTCAACGAAAAAGTCAACACGTTCGGGTCGGGTCCCGAACTATTTTTCTAAGGTTTTTAATCATATATAAGCATGTTAGAACAAGTTACATGTGAATCGGAGGTGCGTAGCGTAGCAAACATTTTCTAAATTTTGACCATGTAGGTCAGAACCCAAACACGAAAAATGCCGCGCCGCGACCAAGGAGGGCCGCGCCGCGACATTTAACGTGGTCTGGTGCCTGATCAGTTTCAATTGTTCAAGTCAAAATTAACTCTTCAATTTAGCACAATTCACAAACCGTAAACACTTAGAACACGTATCTTATATCATTGGAAGGGTAATTTGACGAGGAACACAACTAAACACTTTTCATCAAGCAAAAATGTCATAACCCGTCCTTAACCATAAGAACGCGTTAGATAACGTATGATTTCATTGCGAGGTATTGACCTCTATATGAGACATTTTTGAAAGAAAACTGCATATATTATACATTACAAACCATAACCATTATTTTTGTTACAAACTTAAGACAATAAAAAGAAGATTAACGTTTAGCGATAATCTTCGACTTACAAACTTTACAAATGATGACAACAACACGGTTTCTAGCATATTTTACAGTACAACATCTTGGATATGCAGTTTTATTTTTGACACAAACATGCGTACGCAAGATCCTGGTTAGATCCAACATGATGCAACGGAAGCTTTAGAAATCACCTGAGAATAGACATGTTTAAAAAGGTCAACATAAAGTTGGTGAGATATAGGTTTAATGCCGGCTGCAATATATATATAGACCACAAGATTTCGTATATAATCAGTTTAATAAAAGTATTCTAAGTGGTTGAGCACTCGGTAACCATACTTAACATTTTCACGTCGCATATTCCCTTTAATATGAAATCTTACTACACCGTACCAAGTGTAGTCACAAAAACGAAGTACTGTGCAACCGTTGAATACTGGTCGTCCAGTCCGGTTGGGGTTGTCAGGCCCGATAGATCTATCAACAGGATTCGCGTTTACAATACCGCTGTAAATATTAGTTACCAAGCTACAGGGAAGTATGCCAGTGGTACAACTCAACGTAGAATATATTTTTCAGTTACTTGTGTCCATATCGTAAAACATAAAATACATGTATTCTCATCCCGAAATATTTAGAGTTTAAAAGTGGGACTATATACTCACACTTGTCTTGATGATATATATAATTTGACTCGGTCTTCCGGTTGATATCACGGACCTATCCATATATAATATATCAATATGTTTTCATTTTAAACAAACGTTACATATATATATATACTTGTTATACTTTTAATACTTTGAATATTTCCTTAGTCCGAAGTTAGCATTCCGATGTTAGTAATTCAATTTTTAATGGTTCATTTTTAGATGTTTAATATACCCGCAATAAATAAAACCCCCAACGAAATAAATAAAACCCCAACGTATATGTATTGGTCGAGATTAATCTTGACCCATGGTACCGGTGTTGTCAAATGACGTGTTGCGTACAATCATGGGATCTTATGATTAATCTTCTCGTGTTGTTTACGGGTGATCCTGAACCATATAAAATTGAATTATAAGTACATATATATAAAATATCATGTTATCTTAGAAGTATGTGATTTTATGTAAATTTTTCCAATGAATCCCGAAGTCATTTAAGCCTTGGATAACCAATTTTGTTTCGGTCATAGTTTCTTCGTTACAAGTCCGTTTTCGTTGATTCAACTTGCCATCTCCTTGGATCGAGTCCCTCTTTAAGACTATGAACTGTAAATACCTTAGTTTGTATTCAAAATCACACGGCATAGGTCAAACTTTAGTGAAACTTATGAAGTTAATCATTTTCGTTACAACAAAATCATTTAATGACCATTTTTCTAAAAATACTTATACTTTGAAAAACCAAGTTTTACCTTGTTAAATTAGCATATACATAAGTTATATTACAGGTCTTGAAGTATTTTAAAAGTTAAGTTAGAAGGATCTATTTAGTTTGCAAACAAGTTTGAAAACATTCAAACTATGTTCTTGTTGTTAAACTTGTATACCACAAAATATGATAGCTATATATATATGAATCGAATAAGGTTATGAACATAGATTCTACCTCAAGTTCCTTGGATGAAGTTGCTGTAAAAGAGAAGTAAGAAGCTAGAATCAAAAGGGTGATAGAAGTGGATGAAAGATTGGAAGTAAGTTGGTGTTCTTGGAGGGTTTTCTTGAAGTGTTTTTGTATGGTTTTCTTATGGTGTTTAACTAAGGTTTTTATGGCTAGATCTTTAAGGTAACTTACTGAATTGTTGAAGGTGTTTAAGGGTTATGGAAGTGTGGGTATTTAGCTAAGAGATGATCATGAAAATTGAATCAAAGTGAAGGTATTTATGGCCATGAATGGCGTTTTTCATGGGGGACAAAAACAAAACTTTCTTTTGTTATTTTGCTAGATATTTTTGATAATTGTCAAAAGTTAAATCCTCACATGATCCTTAACTGATTGGATCTAATTATTGGTGTATTTTTATGGGTATATACCAATAGTAGATACATCTAGAAGATGGGTATGATACGAGTACATATACTCTAGATATACGTATAGAAATTTTGTGAAAAATGGAATGAGGATTCAAATATAGCTATCTTTTGTGAATACACTTATATGATTTTATGTATTTAAGTCTTTAAAAGTGATTAAATACATTACTTATACAATATATGTATAAACATTATAAGTCTTAAGTATTTATGTCAATTAACGTTACGTATTGTTATCGTTTTGAAAACTTAAGTTAGTAGTTTCAAAATACACATATAACTTGTTGTTATTAATACAAAATGAGATATTAAAACATTTATTAATCATGTTAAATATGTATATATACATTTATATACACAAACGTATAATTATCATATATTGTATAGTTCGTGATATCATCGGTCAAACTAGACGGTCAAACGTTGTGTAAAACTCTTTTCGGAAATATAAGTCTCAACAATTTGGATTGCTTATCATGTTGGCAAGGTTTAATTTATGTAAATATTAATCTTATAAGTATAGTATGATCGAAAAAGTGCGGGTCGTTACATTACCTCCCCGTTAAATAAATTTCGTCCCGAAATTTTTAAAATTGTACCTATTTTGCGTCATCGAGAAACAAATGCGGATACTTTCGTTTCATCTGATCCTCTCGTTCCCAAGTAAACTCGGGACCTCTTCTAGCATTCCAACGAACCTTAACAATCGGTATATTACTCTGTTTGAGCTGTTTAACTTCACGGTCCATGATTTCGATTGGTTCTTCGACGAATTGTAGTTTCTCGTCGACATGGATTTCTTCGAGAGGAATGGTAAGGTCTTCCTTTGCAAGACACTTCTTAAGGTTTGAGACGTGAAAGGTATTATGTACTCCAGCGAGTTGTTGCGGTAATTCGAGTCGATAAGCTACCGGTCCAATGCGTTCGATGATCTTAAACGGGCCTACGTACCTTGGGTTCAGTTTACCCCTTTTGCCGAAACGTATTACACCTTTCCAAGGTGACACCTTTAGCATAACCATGTCCCCGACCTGAAACTCTAATGGTTTCCTTCGGACATCGGCGTAGCTCTTTTGGCGACTACGGGCTGTTTTCAATCTCTCCTTGATTTGTACTATCTTCTCGGTCGTTTCGTGTATGATCTCGGGACCAGTTAAATGCCGATCTCCTACTTCAGTCCAACAGATAGGAGATCTACACTTCCTTCCATACAATGCTTCGAATGGTGCAGCTCCAATGCTCGCATGATAACTATTATTATACGAGAATTCTGCTAACGGTAGATACTTATCCCATCCGTTTCCAAAATCGATCACACATGCCCTGAGCATATCTTCAAGAGTCTGAATTGTTCTTTCACTCTGCCCGTCGGTCTGCGGATGATATGCGGTACTCATATCCAAACGAGTTCCTAGTGCCTCCTGTAGTGATTGCCAAAACTTTGAGGTAAATCTACTATCACGATCGGATATAATGGAAATAGGTATTCCATGCCTTGAAACAACTTCCTTTATATACAATCGTAATAGTTTCTCCATTCTATCCGTTTCCTTTATAGGTAAGAAATGTGCAGACTTGGTGAGACGATCAACAATCACCCAAATGGTGTCGTATCCCCAGGCAGTCTTTGGTAACTTCGTGATGAAATCCATGGTAATACCATCCCATTTCCATTCTGGAATTTCTGGTTGTTGAAGTAACCCTGACGGCTTCTGGTGTTCTGCTTTGACTTTGGAACAAGTTAAACATTCCCCAACATATGTTGCAACGTCTGTCTTCAAATTAGGCCACCAATAATGCGTCTTAAGATCTTGGTACATCTTTCCAACTCCAGGATGTATCGAATATCTTGTCTTATGTGCCTCGTTCAATATCAACTTCCTTAATCCACCCAACTTCGGTACCCAAATACGATTTGCAAAATATCGAATTCCATCTTCCCGCATAATGAGTTGCTTCTCATACTTCTTCATTATCTCATTTCCTACATTTTCTTTAGTAAGTGCTTCTCGTTGAACTTCTTTGATTTGTGAGTTGAGATTCATACGAATTTTTATGTTCATTGCTCGAACTCGAATTGGTTCTCGTTCTTTTCTGCTTAAAGCATCAGCCACCACGTTTGCCTTCCCGGGATGATAACGAATTTCACAATCATAGTCGTTTATTAACTCGACCCACCTACGTTGCCTCATGTTCAATTGTTTCTGATCAAAAATATGTTGAAGGCTTTTATGATCAGTAAACACAGTGAATTTAACCCCATACAAGTAGTGTCTCCACATCTTCAATGCAAACACGACTGCTCCCAATTCTAGATCATGCGTCGTATAATTCCGCTCGTGAATCTTCAATTGTCGGGATGCAAATGCAATTACTTTCTTTCGTTGCATAAGAACACAACCAAAACCTTGTCGCGAAGCGTCACAATATATTTCAAAATCATCGTTCCCTTCAGGTAATGATAAAATAGGCGCCGTAGTTAACTTCTTCTTCAGTAATTGAAATGCGTTCTCCTGCTCCGAGGTCCATTCGTATTTCTTCCCTTTTTGTGTTAATGCTGTCAACGGCTTAGCTATTCGGGAAAAATCTTGAATAAACCTTCTATAATAACCGGCTAAACCCAAAAATTGACGTATCTGCGTTGGTGTCTTAGGAGTCTCCCATTTTTCAATAGCTTCAGTTTTTGCTGGATCAACCTGAATTCCTTCGCTATTAACAACGTGACCAAGAAATTGCACTTCTTTCAACCAGAAAGCACACTTAGAAAATTTAGCGTATAGTTGTTCTTTTCTCAACAACTCTAATATCAACCTTAAATGCTGCTCATGCTCTTGCTCACTTTTGGAATAGATAAGAATATCATCAATGAAAACGATAACAAACTTATCTAAATACGGACTACAAACTCGATTCATGAGGTCCATGAATACAGCTGGCGCATTTGTCAATCCAAACGGCATGACCAAAAATTCGTAATGACCATAACGTGTCCGAAAAGCAGTTTTCGGAATGTCCTCTTCTTTGACGCGTAGTTGATGATAGCCCGATCTTAGGTCGATTTTCGAATAAACACATGATCCCTGGAGTTGATCAAATAAGTCGTCAATTCTCGGTAGTGGATACCGATTTTTGATAGTTAACTTATTTAATTCACGATAATCTATGCACATCCTAAAAGATCCATCTTTCTTCTTAACAAACAAAATTGGAGCTCCCCACGGTGATGTACTTGGTCGTATGAATCCACGGTCCAATAATTCTTTTAACTGACTTTGAAGTTCTTTTAATTCAGACGGTGCAAGTCTATATGGAGCACGAGCCACTGGTGCAGCTCCTGGTACTAAATCTATTTGAAATTCTACCGATCTAAATGGAGGTAATCCCGGCAATTCTTCCGGAAAAACTTCAGGAAAATCTCTTGCCACAGGCACGTCGTTGATGCACTTTTCTTTCTTTTCGACTTTATTAACATGTGCTAAAATAGCGTAACATCCCTTTTCTAAACACTTCTTGGCTTTCAAACAGCTAATGAGTTTTAGCTTTGAATTACCCTTCTCTCCATAAATCATCACCGGTATTTTATCCTTACCAGGAATACGAATTGCCTTCTTGGCACAAACAATTTCCGCTCCTATTTTGGACATCCAGTCCATGCCGACTATTACATCAAAACCTCCTAATTCTACGGGTATTAAGTCGATTTTAAACGTTTCTCCGGCTAGATTTATTTCACAATCACGACAAATTTTATCGGCTTTAATTAGCTTACCATTAGCTAACTCAATCAAGTACTTAGCATCTAGAGGTAATGATGAACAATTCAATTTAGTGTAAAAATTTATACACACGTAACTTCTATCGGCGCCAGTATCAAATAAAATAGATGCTGATAAGTTATTAATGGTAAACGTACCCGTAACAAGTTCCGGGTCTTCTCGTGCCTCTCTAGCATTAATAACAAACGCTCTTCCACGTGCAGGTCCGCCATTCTTTTCTGGATTCGGGCACTGACTCTTATAGTGACCTTGTTTTCCACACCCAAAACAAGTAATGTTAGCCAAAGCAGTTCTATTTGCGTTGGTGGCAGGAGTCTTGTTACCATTTGCATTTGTAACGAGAGCCTTACAATCTTCAGCAAGATGTCCCTGTCTACTGCATTTGGTGCACAACACACTGCAGTAACCAAAATGATGTTTGTGACAACGGTTGCATAAAGGACTTTGTCCTTTGTAACCAAAGCCTGAACCGCTACCCGCACCTTTCGTGGTTTCTTGTTTCTTATAAGGTTGTTGTTGGTTACCTCGATCATAACCTCCATTCCACTTTTTCTTGTTCCCCAATACCTTCACCTCAGTATTGAATGCTTTCTTGTCCAAAATGACCTGATCCATTAGCTCATTCGCCATGGTTATAGCTTCATGAATTGTCTTAGGTTTCGATGCCGTAACGTTTGCCTTGACCTTTTTGGGCAAACCACCTTTGTACATTTCAATCTTCCGTGCTTCGGTTGGAACCAATTCAGGACATAGTAAAACTAATTCCATGAATCGCTGGTTGTAGTTGGTGATTTCAGTACCAACCACCTTCAAACTTCGTAACTCATCTTCTAACTTAATAATCTCATTCCTTGGACAATACTCAGTGATTATCATTGCTTTGAATTCTTCCCATGGAGTATCATAAGCTACATCTCCTCCTACCGCCTTCACATAATTCTTCCACCATGTGAGTGCACTATCTTGTAAAGTGCACGATGCATACTTGGTCATGTCTTTTTCATCACAACCGCTGATTTTGAACACCGTCTCCATCTTTTCTATCCATCGGGTTAAACCGATAGGTCCTTCCGTTCCACTGAATGATGAAGGTTTGCAAGCTTGAAACGTCTTGTAGGAGCATCCTACACGAGGATTTGGATTAACTGCAGTAGCTCTTGCAGCTTCGACCCATAGCATTCTATCGTTGACTCGCTGGTTGATGAAGTTCTCGACTTCTTGTTCCGTCATTCGGTTCAATCGCGCCATTTCCTAATGAAAGAAAATAATTATTCACATGGATTATTATAGATGTAGTATGTATTTATAGTACATTTATAGCTTGTTAATAATATGAACCAGGTATTATTATAAAAGCCTTTTCTTCTTATTAGCGTTTTATAATTATATCTTGGGTAGTACCTACCCATTAATGTTCATACTTAATAGCTTAGTACAGAATCAATTACTACAATCTAAATAATACTTAACCATGGAAAATTATTGCATTTCATACTTCGCTATTTTACATATGCTTATCTTACATCAAACTTTAAGCAAACCACACTAATAATATTATACAAAACATTATATGATTCCATGGCTTAATACGGCAGTGCATCGTTCGGTCTATTTTCTAGGGCGTTTAGTTCCAATGAATGGCCTAACGCTTATCCTAGCTGTCTGCCTACGTTTTGGCTGAGGAGCCGAAGAACTAGATGCGGGGATAGCACTAATAGGAATAGCGGGAATAGGGGTGGTAGTGTTGAGTGGAATTGGTGCTACGTCATTCTCACTAAGTTCGGGATTTGAATTTTCTAATTCATTCGCTCTTCGTTTCTTTCCTTGATCGAATTTTTCTTTCGTAATTTCTAGTATTTCTTCCTCGGGTTCACTTTCTTCTTCGGGTTCACTTTCCTCTTCGGGTTCACTTTCCTCCTCGGGTTCACTTTCCTCCTCGGGTTCACTTTCCGATATTTCTATAGTTGGTTCATCTGGAAATTGTGAGTCTTCCCCAAAAATACCATTTTCGTCATCGGATATGTTAATGACTGAAACACAATCTGAAGATTCTGATTCGGAGTCGCTGAATGTGATAATAAGTTTCGAGCCCGACATCTATCACACAACAACTAACCCATTAGTACTTACATAATATTTACATATGAATTTTTAACCAACAGTGATAAGCAATGGTTTTTTTTTTTTAAAATCAAACCCGGTCAAAGTCCAGACTTACTAATGTATCCTAACGACTTATCGGTTTAGACACACTAATGCAAACCTGGTTCGCTAAGACCACCGCTCTGATACCACATGTCATAACCCGTCCTTAACCATAAGAACGCGTTAGATAACGTATGATTTCATTGCGAGGTATTGACCTCTATATGAGACATTTTTGAAAGAAAACTGCATATATTATACATTACAAACCATAACCATTATTTTTGTTACAAACTTAAGACAATAAAAAGAAGATTAACGTTTAGCGATAATCTTCGACTTACAAACTTTACAAATGATGACAACAACACGGTTTCTAGCATATTTTACAGTACAACATCTTGGATATGCAGTTTTATTTTTGACACAAACATGCGTACGCAAGATCCTGGTTAGATCCAACATGATGCAACGGAAGCTTTAGAAATCACCTGAGAATAGACATGTTTAAAAAGGTCAACATAAAGTTGGTGAGATATAGGTTTAATGCCGGCTGCAATATATATATAGACCACAAGATTTCGTATATAATCAGTTTAATAAAAGTATTCTAAGTGGTTGAGCACTCGGTAACCATACTTAACATTTTCACGTCGCATATTCCCTTTAATATGAAATCTTACTACACCGTACCAAGTGTAGTCACAAAAACGAAGTACTGTGCAACCGTTGAATACTGGTCGTCCAGTCCGGTTGGGGTTGTCAGGCCCGATAGATCTATCAACAGGATTCGCGTTTACAATACCGCTGTAAATATTAGTTACCAAGCTACAGGGAAGTATGCCAGTGGTACAACTCAACGTAGAATATATTTTTCAGTTACTTGTGTCCATATCGTAAAACATAAAATACATGTATTCTCATCCCGAAATATTTAGAGTTTAAAAGTGGGACTATATACTCACACTTGTCTTGATGATATATATAATTTGACTCGGTCTTCCGGTTGATATCACGGACCTATCCATATATAATATATCAATATGTTTTCATTTTAAACAAACGTTACATATATATATATACTTGTTATACTTTTAATACTTTGAATATTTCCTTAGTCCGAAGTTAGCATTCCGATGTTAGTAATTCAATTTTTAATGGTTCATTTTTAGATGTTTAATATACCCGCAATAAATAAAACCCCCAACGAAATAAATAAAACCCCAACGTATATGTATTGGTCGAGATTAATCTTGACCCATGGTACCGGTGTTGTCAAATGACGTGTTGCGTACAATCATGGGATCTTATGATTAATCTTCTCGTGTTGTTTACGGGTGATCCTGAACCATATAAAATTGAATTATAAGTACATATATATAAAATATCATGTTATCTTAGAAGTATGTGATTTTATGTAAATTTTTCCAATGAATCCCGAAGTCATTTAAGCCTTGGATAACCAATTTTGTTTCGGTCATAGTTTCTTCGTTACAAGTCCGTTTTCGTTGATTCAACTTGCCATCTCCTTGGATCGAGTCCCTCTTTAAGACTATGAACTGTAAATACCTTAGTTTGTATTCAAAATCACACGGCATAGGTCAAACTTTAGTGAAACTTATGAAGTTAATCATTTTCGTTACAACAAAATCATTTAATGACCATTTTTCTAAAAATACTTATACTTTGAAAAACCAAGTTTTACCTTGTTAAATTAGCATATACATAAGTTATATTACAGGTCTTGAAGTATTTTAAAAGTTAAGTTAGAAGGATCTATTTAGTTTGCAAACAAGTTTGAAAACATTCAAACTATGTTCTTGTTGTTAAACTTGTATACCACAAAATATGATAGCTATATATATATGAATCGAATAAGGTTATGAACATAGATTCTACCTCAAGTTCCTTGGATGAAGTTGCTGTAAAAGAGAAGTAAGAAGCTAGAATCAAAAGGGTGATAGAAGTGGATGAAAGATTGGAAGTAAGTTGGTGTTCTTGGAGGGTTTTCTTGAAGTGTTTTTGTATGGTTTTCTTATGGTGTTTAACTAAGGTTTTTATGGCTAGATCTTTAAGGTAACTTACTGAATTGTTGAAGGTGTTTAAGGGTTATGGAAGTGTGGGTATTTAGCTAAGAGATGATCATGAAAATTGAATCAAAGTGAAGGTATTTATGGCCATGAATGGCGTTTTTCATGGGGGACAAAAACAAAACTTTCTTTTGTTATTTTGCTAGATATTTTTGATAATTGTCAAAAGTTAAATCCTCACATGATCCTTAACTGATTGGATATAATTATTGGTGTATTTTTATGGGTATATACCAATAGTAGATACATCTAGAAGATGGGTATGATACGAGTACATATACTCTAGATATACGTATAGAAATTTTGTGAAAAATGGAATGAGGATTCAAATATAGCTATCTTTTGTGAATACACTTATATGATTTTATGTATTTAAGTCTTTAAAAGTGATTAAATACATTACTTATACAATATATGTATAAACATTATAAGTCTTAAGTATTTATGTCAATTAACGTTACGTATTGTTATCGTTTTGAAAACTTAAGTTAGTAGTTTCAAAATACACATATAACTTGTTGTTATTAATACAAAATGAGATATTAAAACATTTATTAATCATGTTAAATATGTATATATACATTTATATACACAAACGTATAATTATCATATATTGTATAGTTCGTGATATCATCGGTCAAACTAGACGGTCAAACGTTGTGTAAAACTCTTTTCGGAAATATAAGTCTCAACAATTTGGATTGCTTATCATGTTGGCAAGGTTTAATTTATGTAAATATTAATCTTATAAGTATAGTATGATCGAAAAAGTGCGGGTCGTTACAAAAAACATCAATTACAATAACTGAAATCTCATCAAGTGATCAATAAAGGTTTATTTTCAAAGTTTCAAGTTCATCAAATGCATTTTAAGTTTCGGGAATCCAATTCACACATATGATATGCCGTTTTGAAGGTAATGAAACATACGTTACAACTATACATTTACAATTTACATTTCATGACATTCAAGCATCAAAAAGTTCGTTTTAAGTCTATCAAACCCTAATCAAAATCCACAAAAATTAATATTCATGTTTTTGAAGTTTTCTTAATCAACCTACGCATCAAAACGAAGCTAGTGATACTAGTAACATAATTAAAACATGAAATTTAACAATTTAACAACATTAACTCATTCAAAATCAAGATTTAGCACACCCATTACAAATGTTCAAACTAGTTACTCAAAACAATGAATTGAGCAAACAAAACATATATTCATGTTATACACGAGCCATAGACACTAACTAACACCATTTCAAGTATATAAAACGAATTTAAAGAAATTTAGTGTTTTAGAAATGTTACCCAAACGAGATGAAATTGGTACCAAAATGTAGAGGATGAAGAGAGGATTCTGAATATGTAATTTGTTTTGATGTTTGCTTCTTGATTCGGATTTAGATGATGATATTGTGAAGATGGGTGTTTGAGTTCAAAAATGGAAGATGAGAAAGGAGAGAAAGAGATGAGGAGGTGAGTGGAAGTGAATGGGTGGATGAGGTGGGTTGACTAGTTGACCTAGTCAACTAGTTTGCCCACTTGGCAACCTCGGTTCCTCAAGTTTCAAAGCGGGTGCGGGAATTAACCAAACGAATATTTTAAAAACGCTCAAGTAAACAAGTGATGTTATAATTAAATAATGAGAATATTATGAACGTTTGTCAACGGAATCTACGAATATAAATAACGAAAGATATTATTTTTAAAAAAAAAGATAGTGTTAAAAATAAATTTAACGAAAAAACGCGGGATGTTACATTACCTACACCTTAAAAGAAATTTTGTCCCGAAATTTAGTTGGAAGTAGTAGTTGTTGTTTCTTCTTCAAAACCTTGCGTTGCAAATTATACGGGTATGTGAAGGTACTTCCTTTGGCATTTCAACGAACTTTGACAGTCGGGATTTTACGTTGGTTTAAGGTTTGGCTTCACGATTTATAGTTTCAACCGGTCCTCCTAGGAAGTGAAGTTTATCGTTGATAGTAAGTTCATCGAAGAGGATAACAAGTTCTTGTTTCGCAAGATACGCCCTTAAGTTTGATACACAGAATGTAGGATGAACGGAATTCGTTTGAGTCAGAAGTTTGAAGCGGTAAGCAACGGGCACAACACGCCCCAATATTTAAAAAGGACTAAAAATATCGTGGATTTAGCTTTCTACGTTTCCGAAACGGACTACACCTTTTCAAGGTGCGACTTTTAACGTTACACGATTTCCCACATGGAATTTGAAAGGTTTACGTCTAACATTGGCATAGCTCCTTTGGCGACTACGGGCCATCTCGAGCCTTTCTCGGATTGGAACGATCTTAACGGTTACTCCATGAATGAGTCCGGGTTCGGTGACTTGATTATCATTTACTTGGTTCTACAAAAGGAGAATGACGTTTCCGGTCATATAAGATTTCAAAAGGTGTGACGTTAAGACTTGAATGATAACCATCGTTGTAAGAGAATTTGGTTAAAGGCAAAAACTTTTCTCAAGAAATTTTGAAGTCGATAACACGAATTCGTATTACGGTTTCCAAGGTTTGAATCATGTGTTTGCTTGGTCCGTCGGTTTGTAGATGATACGCGGTACTCATGTTTAAACGTGGTCCCGAGGCTTTTTGTAAGTTTAGAAGTGAAACGAGCATCTCGATCCGAAACGAGGTACATTCCTTTAAGGTATATTTGAAAGAGTTTGTTAGGACGTGAAAACGTTTGTTGGAACAAGTTTTTGTTTCTAAAGAATTTCGCACCGCAGAAGATTTATCGGTTTCCGAAAATGTTCGTTAGAGCAAGTTTCTTATCGGGTTCCGAAAACGTTCGTTAGGACTATTCACCCTCGTGACGAATACTAGTATAATGTGAAGAGTCTCTCTCTCCATTGAGAATTTAGAATAAAGATTTCCTTAAAAGGAAGTACGAGTGTGATGGAGAGAAGTTTCCACCTCGATGTAAGCATAACAAGCATATTGTAGTTCGTCGATAAAACTGTGCGAAAACGAGATAGTATACTCGTATAACACATGGTTGAAGTTGAAAGAATTTGTCATTCATTCAGAAGTATAAATATGGTTCGATAATAATCGAAGATGTGTCCCGGGTATGGTTGTTATCAATATTCTCAGAGTTTTCGGATATCCCCAAACAAGAAAAATGAAGTCATGTACATGGCACATGGTAGTGATTAGGTTGATAGAGTCCAACCACCATCACGTGTCATTAGAACTTTGGTATGACTTACCGTAATATAACCACGTTGATTGAGTGTCGTTATATTACGCTAACTCATACCTCCATTCCCACATCACTCCATAGATTCAAATTCGTGTAATCGTGAAGTTTTAAAATGAACAAAGTGTAACAACGTCTCTAACGTGACTCGTATTAAATCGAAAGAATTTGTGCAACTCTAAAGAAGCGTTCCCCGAGAGAAGTGTATAAATGATTGTTCACGTCAATGCAGTTCAAGTCAAACAATAACGTATTCCGGTACGAGAAGTGTAACGAATCATGATAACGAATAGTACATAACCGTAGTGATAATTAGCGATGACGATACTCTCCTAGAGTAGTGATGGTAGTAACAAGAAGTGGTAGATAGTAAGGAACACCGGTGTGACACCTATAGTAAGTTGAAACGGTGGCGAATAACAATCTGGGAGACAGAGTTCCCGAACAAGTGTGACTAATGAAGTCGTTGTCATCCTTACGCGCATGAATCTCGAATTTACGTGTGTTACCAGGAAGTGGCAGTATACGGATTCGTACGATGAAATTTTGGTACCATTATGGAGTTCACCTAAGAAAGATTCAAGTATATATGCACAAATAGTCAAGTAAGTGCTATCTATAGCAAATGCACGTCAGGATGCAATGATTAACTATCCGGTTGTAGTCTAGATTCACTATTGCGTCCTAACGACTCTGTCAGACACACTAATGCATATCCTAGTTCCCTACAACCAACGCTCTGATACCATCTGTAGCGACCCGACCAAATCGTCATTGACGGCGCTGACTACTTAGGTCCCGTTGCGTGGTCATAGTCCCTATATGAGACTCGTTTGACCAAAATTATGTCGCATTCATTTGAAACGTACAAGACTTACAAAGTTTAGTTTATAAAACAATTCGACAACAAGTCTAAGTTTACAAAAGTTGTAAAATATAAATGAATTAACTTGCAACATAATTAGTTTAAAATTACGGTTGCTATAAATAGCGTAAGTATGTAGAAAAAGTTAGAATCCAAAGGTGCTATCACTAGCGTATGTATGTATGTATGTATGTTTGACCCCGAGCAAGAAATCAGAGTGTATGCATGTATGCTTGACTCCAAGCAAGTATGAGTGTACGCGGAAGCATGTATCAAATAGCCAAGTATGAACCTGAGAAACATATAGAAAACTGTCAACGAAAAACGTTGGTGAAATCATAGGTGTTTTAGTAAACATTGTATTTGAACCACAAGATTTAGCATAAGATGATTATCAAAATCATTTGCATTCCAAAGTTGTTGTTTGTATCCCGGGCACCCAATTATCAAACTTAACTGTTTTGCACCCTTTGCGTAGTGTTAGAACATACACTAGACCCGAAAATATATTTCATCCGCTAACGGTAGCAAACCGTCCGAATGAGGCTCGTCAAGCCCATGTGATCACATAATATAAGTTCACGTTTACACCCTGCAAGTGTAACTAATGATAATTGAATTAAGGCTTTTTGTTCAAACCCATACGTGGAATGTTCATTTCTGTACTTGTGTTCAAAGTGTAAAAGTATGATACGTATATGTTTCTCATCCCATAGTTTAAATCATAAAAGTTGTTGAAAGATGGGACTATGATCTCACCTCGAGTGCATGAGTATAAAAGTACTTCACAAAGTAAACGTGTGCATGAAAGTTGCTTAGCCTTGACCTAAACAAGTAAGTTGTATCAATTAACCGGTTACGACACAAGGTCGGGCGAAATGTGTTCAATTAGTCCTATGGCTCGTTACGACTCGAATAATATAGCATGTGAATCACGTTGTCAAGTTTCATGCATGAATCAAGTATAAAAGAAGATTAGAACGATTGCATCAACGTTTGGTTAAGTTTAACTAAAAGTCAAACTCGGACAAGTCAAAGTCAACGAAAAAGTCAACACATTCGGGTCGGGTCCCGAACTATTTTTCTAAGGTTTTTAATCATATATAAGCATGTTATAACAAGTTACATGTGAATCGGAGGTGCGTAGCGTAGCAAACATTTTCTAAATTTTGACCATGTAGGTCAGAACCCAAACACGGCAAATGCCGCGCCGCGACCAAGGAGGGCCGCGCCGCGACATTTAACATAGTCTGGTGCCTGGTCAGTTTCAATTATTCAAGTCAAAATTATCTCTTCAATTTAGCACAATTCACAAACCGCAAACACTTAGAACACGTATCTTATATCATTGGAAGGGTAATTTGACGAGGAACATAACTAAACACTTTTCATCAAGCAAAAACATCAATTACAATAATCAAAATCTCGTAAAGTGATCAATAAAGGTTTATTTTCAAAGTTTCAAGTTCATCAAATACATTTTAAGTTTCGGGAATCCAATTCACACATATGATATGCCGTTTTGAAGGTAATGAAACATACGTTACAACTATACATTTACAATTTACATTTCATGGCATTCAAGCATCAAAAAGTTCGTTTTAAGTCTATCAAACCCTATCCAAAATCTACAAAAATCAATATTCATGTTTTTGAAGTTTTCTTAATCAACCTACGCATCAAAACGAAGCTAGTGATACTAGTAACATAATTAAAACATGAACTTTAACAATTTAACAACATTAACTCATCCAAAATCAAAATTTAGCACACCCATTTTAAATGTTCAAACTAGTTACTCAAAACAACGAATCGAGCAAACAAAACATATATTCATGTTATACACGACCCATAGACACTAACTAACACCATTTCAAGTATATAAAATGAATTTAAAGAAATTTAGTGTTTTAGAAATGTTACCCAAACGAGATGAAATTGGTACCAAAATGTAGAGGATGAAGAGAGGATCCCGAATATGTAATTTGTTTTGATGTTTGCTTCTTGATTCGGATTTAGATGATGATTTTGTGAAGATGGGTGTTTGAGTTCAAAAATGGAAGATGAGAAAGGAGAGAAAGAGATGAGGAGGTGAGTGAAAGTGAATGGGTAGATGAGGTGGGTTGACTAGTTGACCTAGTCAACTAGTTTGCCCACTTGGCAACCTCGGTCCCTCAAGTTTCAAAGCGGGTGCGGGAATTAACCAAACGAATATTTTAAAAACGCTCAAGTAAACAAGTGATGTTATAATTAAATAACGAGAATATTATGAACGTTTGTCAACGGAATCTACGAATATAAATAACGAAAGATATTATTTTTAAAAAAAAGATAGTGTTAAAAATAAATTTAACGGAAAAACGCGGGATGTTACAGCTCGAATCCGCGATCTTTCGTTCCCCTAACACACTCTCAACCATTCTTCTGCTCCTTTCATTTCTGTTTTAAATTCTCAGATTGAATTTATTTAACCAAACTATTCGTCTGTCTACTTCTTTTTCTAAAAACAATTCAACATCATCATCAATGCTTAACATCATAACATCATACATCATCTTAATCATCATCATCACGTGTCACAAAAAATTTATGATCATATCATGATCACTGTACCATCACCGTTTCATCATCATTCTTATTTCATTAACATCACTTCTTAATCATGTAGTATCTATTATCATCCTTTTCTAATCTTAATCATCATTCACGACATCATCATGTATCATCATCTAACATGTATCTCACTATCTATACCCAAACATTCTTAAAATATACAGTGGACCAAGAGTTAGACATATTGGATCCATTTTATATAAATCAACCCAATAAACAAAAGACCCAAAAAAAAATATCCAACCCGTTAAGAGAATGGAGGAGAGCTGTCGGTTCATAAATTTTTGGTACAGGAACGAGATCAACAAGTTGTAGCAGCCATCATACGCTCTCTTTATTATTTATATATATATATATATATATATATATATATATATATATATATATATATATATATATATATATATATATATATATATATATATATATATATATATATATATATATATATATATATATGCGAATAGCAGATGTTATGAAACGTAACTGCATAAGCAAGTGTACAGCGTATATACGTTGTTCAATGGTATTCTTATTGATGGAAAATAGTTTATAGAAATAGTTAGAGTAATCGAATGAATTTGTTGATGATGGTGGTTATTCTTGTTCAAACAGTAACAGGAAAAGGATAGTCCTCATATGGTTGTGTTTGATGGTATAGTGATAAAACTCAATCTATTTAATGGCGGTTGTGGTGGTGATTGAATCCGAACAAGAAGAGAAGCAAGAGGCAAGCAAACCAGTGGTGTTTGGTTTAGGTTTGTTCGAAACAGAAAGTAGACATCAATAATAGCAGGAATTATAAGGTGTCGGTTTAAGGCTTTAAAAAAAATAAGGTGGTGGTTTAAGTGGTTAACCAGGAACAAGAACCCAGCTGTAACAGTGAGCTTGGTAGGTTGTTGTGGTTATGTTGTGGACTTTAAAACAGAAAAAAAAAAATCAGCGGTAGGATAGAAAGGAGTAATCGAAATGCGTTTGATCGATGGTCCTTGATGGATTGGGTGGCGGATCTCAGCTCGAAGTATGAAACAAGAACATGGAAAACAAGTATCTCTCTTATGTGTGTTGTGAGGACTGAACCAGAAATATACTGCAGTACTAAACAAACAAGGTTGTAGGTTGGATGTGGTTTTGGGGTGGGGTTTTCATCGAGCAGAAGTTGTAGTATAAAACTAGCAGCAACAAGTATGTGGTCTTCGCATGGTGTGTGTTTGAGCAGTGGGCCGAAAAGGGGTTGGTTTGGGTTGTGTCTTGAATTGATCGGAACAGAAGAACAACAATAATTTGATCGGGTTTGAGTAGTATCAATTAATAAAGGAGTCAAAGGTGTTTGTTTATGTAGTGCTATGAAAGAGTCGAAGTATCTACCGAGGAAGGAGTGGAGCCATATATATAATTGTGTGCAGGTGAAAGATGGAAAAATGATGGAAAAAGATGTATGTACATGTATGTAAATCCAATTAAGAAGACAAAATCCATTTGTATCATAAAGATAATGGCTATCTCGATCAAGACTAGTAGCACAATGATATTCCAAAAACAAAATAATAAAGAAGAGAAGTGATTGAATGTAGGGTATATAGATAAATATAATAATCATATTTAATAATGACAATATATTAGGAAAGAAATGTGCATGAGTTACTTTTATGAATTCGAATCCTACAGTTTTATACACGGGTGTAGTGGCGAAGCTAGAATTGTGGATGAATGGTGTCATACTATAATATCAAAATATATCAAGTCTCATAGATTTAATTACCAATATATGATTCAATAACATTTTATTATTTCCAGTACTTACATTTATATATATATATATATATATATATATATATATATATATATATATATATATATATATATATATATATATATATATATTTATATATATATATATATATATATATTTATATATATTTACACACAATTGTTCGTGAATCGTCGGGAGTAGTCAAACGTTAATTGAATCAATGTAAACAGTTTAAAAATTTTGAGACTTGGTTTAATAGACTTTGTTTATTGTGTCGAAATCACATAAAGATTAAGTTTAAACTTGGTCAAAAAATTCCGGGTCGTCACAGTTAGTGCCCGTAGATATACCTTTAGGATTCGCGTCAATTAGGGTGTCTGTTCCCTGATTCTTAGGTTACCAAGCTAAAAGGGTGATATTCGATTTGATAATCCAACCATAGAATGTAGTTTTGATTACTTGTGTCTATTCCGTAAAACATTTATAAAACAGCGCATGTATTCTCAGTCCCAAAAATATATATTGCAAAAGCAATTAAAAGGGGAGTAATGAAACTCACCATACTGTATTTTGTAGTAAAAATACATATGACGACATTAAACAAGTGTAGGGTGGCCTCGGATTCACGAACCTATATCATTTGGATATTTATTAATATACATAATCGTAATCGAATAAATTTATATATATTTACTTTATTAATTATATCATTTTTATCTTAATAATATATGTATGTTTCGTATATTCATTTTGTATATAAAAATATTATTTTTGTTATGTTATATGTATTAAATATATATAGTTTGTTTGCTAAAATTTAGTAATTGTAATAACACTAATATAATATTAATAATGGTAAAAATGATAATAATTATAATACTTAATATTACTAATAAAGGTAATAATGTTAATAATTCTATTAATGATAATAATAATGATATCATAAAAATATTAATTTTACTGTTAATAATAGTTATGTTAGTGATTTTATTAATTACATAATAATAATACTCGTGATGATATTATTACTTATATCAATATTAACACTTCTATTATTTATAAAATCATATTATTACTAATATTTACGAAAATGACAATAATTTTTAATAATACTAATAATGATAATCATATGAATAACACATTTGTTAATGATAATCATAGTGCTAAAAATGACCCTAGTGCTAATATTTATGAAAATTATAATAAGTTGTATTATTTTGATAATAATCATGATAATAATAATCAATATCGTAGGAATGGTAATAATACTAAAATGATAAAATTAATAATAATAATAATAATAATAATAATAATAATAATAATAATAATAATAATAATAATAATAATAATAATAATAATAATAATAATAATAATAATAATACTTAAAATAATACAAATGATAATGTTAATATTAATACTACTTAACAATAATATTAGTAATGATAATAATATTAGTAATATTTACAATAATAATAATGGGTACAATACTTATAACTATGATAATAATAATAATAATAATGATAAGTAATTTATTACTAATAATAACAATATAGATAATAGTAATAATAACAAGAAATACTAGTAATAAAAGTTGTTATACCTTCAAAAGAATAGGTTTAAAAAAAATGGCACTGCTGTGGATCAAACCCAGGACCACTTGCTTCCCCGTCACCTCCCTTAACCATTCAGCCAGCGACACTTTTCTGATTCATATCCGTTTTATTTGTTTATAACTCGAAATAATTACGTTTCTATTTTCCTTCTTCTTCTTCATTGAATGTTCAATCGAACGAAATCAATCCCGTAATACGTAACCCGTAATAATCGACACAGGACTTGATATCATTTACAGAAATCATTAGTGTGTGATTAAATTAGTTTAAAACAAATAAAATGAATAAAAAAACGATCCGCTATAGCTCGTTCATAACTATTGTGAACTCGATCATCAATCTCGATTTCTAAAGCGTTTTAGTTCACGATTTCAAAATGAAAAAGGTTTTAAATCAATATTAGAAACTTTCTGAGTAAACAATTTAACTTGAAACACGAAATTGAATTCAAATTTTAATGAAGAACGACAGTTGACTTTTAGAACCCAAAACTTTGACTCGATAATTTGGATTCAATCCAACGAATTGAATTCTGAAACCTTGCAGTTAGATTGACTAAAAGATTTCTAACACTTTTTCATTAATAGATTTTTAAAAAAGAAACGAATTCGAGCCCTTGCAAAATCAATACGCGTACATAGTAGTTTTATTGTTTCCCTCTTTTTCAATTATCAGATATAATGAGTGTTGCATAAATAATTGATCAATGTTATTATTTAGTAAAAAAAAATGAATTCGAATGGTAACTAATCTCGACAGAAACAAAATTTTACAACAGTTGAATGATACATGAACTGGATGTATCTCCTTTTTCTGATTTTTAAATAATTAAGGACGATCGTGATGATTTAACAGAATCCAAATATATCTGTTATTATATATTTTATAATTAATAATAAGTACATGTAAATATTAATAATTCTGTTAATAAATATAATTATAATAAGTTATGTCTTAAAACCTTACCTTTATTAAAATTTTTTATACATATGTATATATATTTTATATTAATTTTAATAATACCAACGTTGATATTTAATATTATTTAATATTAATAATAATAATGAAAATATATATAATAATAATATAAATAATAATATAAATATCATAATAATACTAATAAGAATAATGATAATAATAACTTTAAATAAAATGATAATTTTAGTAATCAAGTTAATGATAATACTTTTTAACAATCATAATAATTAAAATTATAATTTTACTAATAACAATGGTACTAATAATGATAACAAAAAAAAATTAAATGCATCAACTTTATATCTATATGTTATATAGTAATATTAATAATACTGATATTAATATTAATATTAATACTTATTGTTACTCACAATGAAAGTAATAATCATAATGTTGAATACTAACTTGTAATTTCTTTTAATATATTACTGTTACAATTTATTGTTTACGTAATGTTTACCAATTATTAATTGGATATTTATACACTATATAATATATATAATAATTATACATAGATATCATATCTATTTTTATATAGATTCATTTTAAATTACAACCTAATTATTTTGTATTTTATTTCATATTTTCAATTCAGATGATTTAACTGTGTTTGATAATTTCAAATTATTATATATACTTATATTTGTATTTATACATACATATATATACATGTTTATTTACAAACAATTGTTCGTGAATCGTCGGGATTAGTCAAAGGTCAAATGGTTTCATGTAAAACAGCTCACAAATTTTGAGATTCAACAATACAGACTTTGCTTATCGTGTCGAAATCATTTAAAGATTAAATTTAAATTTGGTCAGAAATCTCCGGGTCGTCACAGTACCTACCCGTTAAAGAAATTTTGTCCCGAAATTTGATTCGGATGGTCATGGTTGACAGTAAGTATGTTTTCATGACAAATATGAGTTGATAAATAAAGTGTTATCATCGCTAAGTATTTGAATAGAATAATTAAATTACTCGGAGCATATGAGAGAAGCTATCGTAAAAGATTTGAATAGAGATTCACCTTAGCTTTTGACGTAGTCAGGGTTGAATTCCGAAATGCAAGAGATTTAAAAGAAAATCTTCAAAATCTAAAAGATTTGATTCTTCGGCGAATAAGGAAATTAAGATCTCTATAATTAAATACGGTGATCTGCCTTCATTACTCTGTCTGATATTCCCATTATAAATTAAGCTCTTCCGTTCCATTAGTTTTCACCATTTCTATACTCAATTCCCAAATTCAAAAGATATGTGAAAAATGCTTAACCCAATTCTGATCCTTGTTCTTATTCTAACTATCGCAATGATCGTTCTTCTTTTCCAACTCCCACCTGGAGAATCTATTTATTTCTATTATGCTCTAGGGATCATTGTATTTATAATTCTCTCGTGTTTTTATATTTCTATACGCACTGATATCCACAGTTTGTAATTTCTGTGTTTTGTGATTGGCTATATATTTCTTGTTATGTTTCGGAGCTCCATGCTCTTGTTTTTCTCTTCCCGACTTCAAGTCAAGCAAATAATGGTCCAGAACTCGTAGGTATAGGGTTTCGAATAATTATAACATTCTAAGCATGAAGGAACGTATTTTCACGATTTGATTGGTTAAATTACCAGAATCACTAAGAATGGAACTATCAAGAATATAACTTCTTGTTACGTTCAGAGATTAAGCAGAATAAAAAAGTTATGTAACATGGCTCATGATTATGGTAGGGTTTGTGAATCATCATGTTCCATTAGAAACTTAGCATGACTTACTGTAATATAATCACATTGATCAAGTATCATTATATTATAATAACTCATGCTTCAGTTCCCAACACTACTTCAGAATTCATTCATAGTTTATATTTAGATTTTACAGAAGTTTTCAATGTAATGTATTACAGATAGCACGAAGAGGTATATAATTTCGGACGAGGATATTCATGAAAATATCTTCAGAAATGTCAGAGATATTTATGATGATATTTTGGAATTTCTAAGTTTGCAAGTTGATAGGGAAAAATTTTCCGCAAAATTTTAACATGACTTCAGAGCAAGATATTCTCTAAAAATTTCAACGGATCCAGAATTACCTGGATTCTTTGAATATAGGGTATGGTCCTTGTATTTTTCCTTGGTCTCCTTCGTGGTTAGCTCAATCCGTTTTCCAGTTCCAACTTTTCTGAGCTTTTCCAACATACTATCCTTTATCATCAAACTTCCGATGATTAAGGTCGTTTACGGTTGTCCACGGTTTCTGCTGCTTCATTCAGCTTTTTTAACAATCAGAGTATTGATTTATAGACAGAGTGCTTTTCATAATTTTAGAATGAAAGATCATAATTCTAAGAGATAAATGTTATACATATAACTATTGATGTAGATATGCTGTGAGTTTTCAAATTATTGATTGATAATTCCCGATAATTGGTATGGCAGTTCTCGTTACAAGATGCGGATGAGTATATGATAGGGTTTCAATGAATGAATATAATGATATATCAGAGAGATTTAAGCCAAGAAGCAACGAGGTTGCTGGTACGTCTGCTGGTAATATGGTGAAATATAAAAGGTTCCCTCGTAACGATGACGAGAGGCAACTTATATAATCAAGATTATAATAAGGCTAATCCGAATGAAAAATTGAATTTGATTTTCTGAAGCTGTGACAAAATTGGCTAATTTGAAAGAGAATTGCAATGCTATTTTCGCTAATAACAATGCCAAAGGAGTTAGCACAGATACGTGTTAAACGTTTACTCAGGTTCCGAGTGTTTTCAGGTGCATGACTATATGCATAAATATTTTCTTCCGTAGATGAGGTGCGGTTGGTTCATCCTCTCGATTGAGGTGTTTTCAAAAATCATGAAAGATTTGAACGCAGATTGTAATCGTCAAGATACAAATGAGGTTTAAGATTAAATCAAGTGGCAAACTTGAAGAATTGTTTAGTTTCATATGTTATAAACAATATTTTAATTCATTTTAATTGTCCAATGTTGGTAGTCCACAGTTGATAGTCCACAGTTAGCAGTTCAATAATTTAATATATAATATTCAAATTAATTAATATGTATCGTGACCCGTGTACATGTCTCAGACTCGATCACAACTCAAAGTATATATATTATTATAGAATCAACCTCAACCCTGTATAGAGAACTCGATCATTACTGCATATAGAGTGTCTATGGTTATTCCAAATAATATATATAGATGCGTCGATATGATATGTGAAAACCTTGTATACGTGTCCCGATATTTAAAGTGCGTAAAATAAATAACAGAAATTAAATGACGATAAATAAAATTGCGAGAATATAAATTGCGATAATTAAATTGCGATAAATAAAATGTAATCAGTTAGCTAGGAACAGGTAGCTAGGAACAGTTAGCGTGAATTCTTAACAAAATTTCTCATATTTAATTTGTTTGTTTCTAACAAATTTTATTTTGTCCAATGTTTTCTTCATTATGCCACTTGTTGGATTCTGATAGATCAAAATTCAAATATGAAATTGAATGAAAATGGTTATTCTGCGGTGAACGGATATGTATATCTATAGGTGTAAGTAGGATAGTAAATGACTGTTGAAATAGATTCGAAGAATGTACAGTGTAACTTATTAATGTGAAATCTAAATATTTCTAGGGTATTACCTACCCATTAAAATATTTTCACCATTAACAGTTTGTATAAAAGAATTTTTAATTACAATCTTTATGAAAATATACTTACATATATATATTTTCTTCAGATGTAATATAGATTTAATGAGTTAATATGATATTAAACTCATTTGATTTACCATTAGAACATGAATATATAATCTCTAAAACATTAGAGATTACATAATCGTTATGTCGAACGAAGGTAATTGATGTAGAACGATACGTAGAACGATGATTATTCTTGAGGTACAGAATGAGATGTTGAGGCATGGATTGTTGATGGTACTGGTGCTGTTACTGATGGTACTGTTGGTGTCGGTGATGTTGCTGAAGCCGGTAAGTTTTGCACCACGTTTTCTAAATTGATAACTCGAGCGCGGAGCTTGTTGACTTTTTCCATTATTCCGGGATGATTGTCGGTCGGAACGAGTGGATGAATAAGGTTTTGAATCTGAGATAGTATATAATCGTGATGAGATACCCTGGAAATGAGACTAGAAATGGTGTTTCAGATAGCTTCGCCGGTAAGTGCTTCAGGTTGTTGGCCAAAAGGGGAAAGTTTGATTGGTGGAAAGGATCGCCTTCTTCTCATCTCCATTGGTTAAGTCGACTACGAACCCATCAGATGAATTGGGGATGGATAATTGGTTGATTCAATCTGGTGACACTGCTTCCGGAGCTTAGATGAACATCCATGTCAGAATAGCAATCGGAATCCGAGGAATTTGAACTAGTTTTAAGTTCCATCTCGTACGATAGAGTAAAGGATTTTTCGATATGAAATGATTTTCGAATATTGGATGATATTCTAACTACATAGAATATCTATATATATAGTACTAACAATTTCGTAGACTATGGAAGAATTTACGGCATATGTCAGGCAAGTCTACAGTAATAGATGCGCTAAGATATGAATTATCAGATACGCTAAGATATGAATTTTGTCTATACACTATTCATGCAGTCAATGCAGTAAAACGTGTCTAGACTAAGAATGATAAGCAGGTAATTTCCTAAAGATGATAAGCAGGTAATTTTTGACACGAAATGGTAAGCAAAACTTTTGACATGCAGACACGATCGAAGTCCAGACCCACTAATGCTTCTAAACAACTATCAGTTAGACACACTAATGCAAGACCTGGTTCGCTAAGACCACCGCTCTGATACCACATGTAAATACAGTGGGGACAACCACCGTCCCACCCAGTGCCTTAACTATCCGGCGACCACTGAGTGTACCTCAGATACTGATTTTAGGGCCTGCCTCTCGGCAACTGCTAACCCTCGTAAGGGATCACAAGGAGTAAGAGCCAATGCTTCGCCACAGGTCACACTGTGAGAACCTCCTTTACGACTAACCCACCACACATGAACGCGGTTATACCAGCTCTGATACGATATGAGACGACCCATCGTAATCCATAAGGACGAATACAATAACATATGATTACATCGCGAGGTATTTGACCTCTATATGATATATTTTACAAACATTGCATTCGTTTCTAAAAGACAAACTTTCTTTTTATCGAAAGTTGACGACATGCATACCATTTCATAATACATTCAACTATAATTGACTTAATAATAATCTTGATGAACTCAACGACTCGAATGCAACGTCTTTTGAAATATGCCATTAATGACTCCAAGTAATATCTTTAAAATGAGCAAATATAAATTGCAAGATTTCTTTAATACCTGAGAATAAACATGCTTTCAAGTGTTAACCAAAAGGTTGGTGAGTTCATTAGTTTATCATAAATAATCATTTTATAATTTTAATAGACAACAAGATTTCATATTTCCATTTCTCATAAACATAAGTCCCATGCATAGAGACAAAAATCATTCATATGGATTGAACACCTGGTAATCGACATTAACTTCATGCATATAGAATATCCCCAAACAGAAATCCATCTGTATAATATAAACTCGAAGTACTAAAGCATACCATTTTCCAGTATGGGGGGAGTTAGTGCCCGTAGATCTACCTTTAGGATTCGCGTCAATTAGGGTGTCTATTCCCTAATTCTTAGGTTACCAAGCTAAAAGGGTGATATTCGATTTGATAATCCAACCATAGAATGTAGTTTTGATTACTTGTGTCTATTCCGTAAAACATTTATAAAACAGCGCATGTATTCTCAGTCCCCAAAATATATATTGCAAAAGCATTTAAAAGGGAGTAATGAAACTCACGATACTGTATTTTGTAGTAAAAATACATATGACGACATTAAATAACTGTAGGGTTGGCCTCAAATTCACGAACCTATATCATTTGGATATTTATTAATATACATAATCGTATTCGAATAAATTTATATATATTTACTTTATTAATTATATCATTTTTATCTTAATAATATATGTATGTTTCTTATATTCATCTTGTATATAAAAATATTATTTTTGTTATGTTATATGTATTAAATATATATAGTTTGTTTGCTAAAATATAGTAATTGTAATAACACTAATATAATATTAATAATGGTAAACATGATAATAATTATAATACTTAATATTACTAATAAAGGTAATAATGTTAATAATTCTATTAATGATAATAATAATGATATCGTAAAAATATTAATTTTACTGTTAATGATAGTTATGTTAGTGATTTTATTAATTACATAATAATAATACTCGTGATGATATTATTACTTATATCAATATTAACACTTCTATTATTTATAAAATCATATTATTACTAATATTTACGAAAATGACAATAATTTTTAATAATACTAATAATGATAATCATATGAATAACACATTTGTTAATGATAATCATAGTGCTAAAAATGACCCTAGTGCTAATATTTATGAAAATTATAATAAGTTGTATTATTTTGATAATAATCATGATAATAATAATCAATATCGTAGGAATGGTAATAATACTAAAATGATAAAATTAATAATAATAATAATAATAATAATAATAATAATAATAATAATAATAATAATAATAATAATAATAATAATAATAATAATAATACTTAAAATAATACAAATGATAATGTTAATATTAATACTACTTAACAATAATATTAGTAATGATAATAATATTAGTAATATTTACAATAATAATAATGGGTACAATACTTATAACTATGATAATAATAATAATAATGATAAGTAATTTATTACTAATAATAACAAATTAGATAATAGTAATAATAACAAGAAATACTAGTAATAAAAGTTGTTATACCTTCAAAAGAATAGGTTTAAAAAAAATGACACTGCTGTGGATCGAACCCAGGACCACTTGCTTCCCCGTCACCTCCCTTAACCATTCAGCCAGCGACACTTTTCTGATTCATATCCGTTTTATTTGTTTATAACTCGAAATAATTGTGTTTCTATTTTCCTTCTTCTTCTTCATTGAATGTTCAATCGAACGAAATCAATCCCGTAATATGTAACCCGTAAAAATCGACACATGACTTGATATCATTTATAGAAATCATTAGTGTGTGATTAAATTAGTTAAAAACAAAAATAAAATGAATAAAAAAACGATCCTCTACAGCTCGTTCATTACTATTTTGAACTCGATCATCAATCTCGATTTCTAAAGCGTTTTAATTCACGATTTAAAAATGAAAAAGGTTTTAAATCAATATTATAAACTTTCTGAGTAAACAATTTAACTTGAAACACGAAATTGAATTCAAATTTTAATGAAGAGCGACGGTTGACTTTTAGAACCCAAAACTTTGACTCGATAATTTGGATTCAATCCAACGAATTGAATTCTGAAACCTTGCAGTTATATTGACTAAAAGATTTCTAACACTTTTTCATTAATAGATTTTTAAAAATGAAATGAATTCGAGCCCTTGCAAAATCAGTACGCGTACAGAGTAGTTTTATTGTTTCCCTCTTTTTCAATTATCATATATAATGAGTGTTGCATAAATAATTGATCAATGTTATTATTTAGTAATAAAAAAATGAAGTCGACTGGTAACTAATCTCGATAGAAACAAAATTTTACAACAGTTGAATGATACATGAACTGGATGTATCTCCTTTTTCTGATTTTTAAATAATTAAGGACGATCGTGATGATTTAACAGAATCCAAATATATCTGTTATTATATATTTTATAATTAATAATAAGTACATGTAATTATTAATAATTCTGTTAATAAATATAATTATAATAAGTTATGTCTTAAAACCTTACCTTTATTAATTTTTTTATACATATGTATATATATTTTATATTAATTTTAATAATACCTACATTGATATTTAATATTATTTAATATTAATAATAATAATAATGAAAATAATAATAATAATAATAATAATAATAATAATAATAATAATAATAATAATAATAATAATAATAATAATAATAATAATAATAATAATAATAATAATAATAAAAATAATAATATAAATATCATAATAATACTAATAAGAATAATGATAATAATAACTTTAAATAAAATGATAATTTTAGTAATCAAGTTAATGATAATACTTTTTAACAATCATAATAATTAAAATTATAATTTTACTAATAACAATGGTACTAATAATGATAACAAAAAAAATTAAATGCATCAACTTTATATCTATATGTTATATAGTAATATTAATAATACTGATATTAATATTAATATTAATACTTATTTTTAATCATAATGAAAGTAATAATCATAATGTTGAATACTAACTTATAATTTCTTTTAATATATTACTGTTACAATTTATTGTTTACGTAATGTTTACTAATTATTAATTGGATATTTATACACTATATAATATATATAATAATTATACATAGATATCATATCTATTTTTATAGAGATTCATTTTAAATTACAACCTAATTATTTTGTATTTTATTTCATATTTTCAATTCAGATGATTTAACTGTGTTTGATAATTTCAAATTATTATATATACTTATATTTGTATTTATACATACATATATATACATGTTTATTTACAAACAATTGTTCGTGAATCGTCAGGATTAGTCAAAGGTCAAATGGTTTCATGTAAAACAGTTCACAAATTTTGAGATTCAACAATACAGACTTTGCTTATCGTGTCGAAATCATTTAAAGATTAAATTTAAATTTGGTCGGAAATCTTCGGGTCGTCACAGTACCTACCCGTTAAAGAAATTTCGTTCCGAAATTTGATTTAGATGGTCATGGTTGACAGTAAGTATGTTTTCATGACAAATATGAGTTGATAAATAAAGTTTTATCATCGCTAAGTATTTGAATAGAATAATTAAATTACTCGGAGCGTATGAGAGAAGCTATCGTAAAAGATATGAATAGAGATTCACCTTAGTTTTTGACGTAGTCAGGGTTGAATTCCGAAATGCAAGAGATTTAAAAGAAAATCTTCAAAATCTAAAAGATTTGATTCTTCGGCGAATAAGGAAATTAAGATCTCTATATTTAAATACGATGATCTGCCTCGATTACTCTGTCTGATATTCCCATTATAAATTAATTTCTTCCGTTCCATTAGTTTTCACCATTTCTATACTCAATTCCCAAATTCAAAAGATTTGTGAAAAATGCTTAATGCAATTCTGATCCTTGTTTTTATTCTAACTATCGCAATGATCGTTCTTCTTTTCCAACTCTCACCTGGAGAATCTGTTTATTTCTATTATGCTCTAGGGATTATTGTATTTATAATTCTCTCGTGTCTTTATATTGCTATACGCACTGATATCCACGGTTTGTAATTTCTGTGTTTTGTGATTGGCTTTATATTTCTTGTTATGTTTCGGAGCTCCATGCTCTTGTTTTTCTCTTCCTGACTTCAAGTCAAGCAAATAATGGTCCAGAACTCGTAGGTATAGGGTTTCGAATGATTATAACATTCTAAACATGAAGGAACGTATTTTCACGATTTGATTGGTTAAATTACCAGAATCACTAAGAATGGAACTATCAAGAATATAACTTCTTGTTACGTTCAGAAATTAAGCAAAATGAAAAAGTTATGTAACATGGTTCATGATGATGGTAGGGTCTATGAATCATCATGTTCCATTAGAAACTCAGCATGACTTACTGTAATATAATCACGTTGATCAAGTGTTATTATATTATAATAACTCATGCTTCAGTTCCCAACACTACTTCAGAATTCATTCATAGTTTATATTTAGATTTTACAGAAGTTTCCAATGTGATGTATTACAGATAGCACGAAGAGGTATATAATTTCGGACGAGGATATTTATGAAAATATCTTCAGAAATGTCGGAGATATTTATGATGATATTTTGGAATTTCTAAGTTTGCAAGTTGATAGGGAAAAATTTTCTGTAAAATTTTAACATGACTTCGGAGCAAGATATTCTCTAAAAATTTCAACGGATCCAGAATTACCTGGATTCTTTGAATATAGGGTATGGTCCTTGTATTTTTCCTTGGTCTCCTTCGTGGTTAGCTCAATCCGTTTTCCTGTTCCAACTTTTCTGAGCTTTTCCAACATACTATCCTTTATCATCAAACTTCCGATGATTGAGGTCGTTTACGGTTGTCTACGGTTTCTGCTGCTTCATTCATATTTTTCAACATTCAGAGTATTGATTTGTAGACTGAGTGCTTTTCATAATTTCAGAATGAAAGATCATAATTCTAAGAGATAAATGTTATACATATAACTATTAATCTAGATATGCTGTGAGTTTTCAAAGTACTGATTGCTGATTCCCGGTAATTGGTATGGCAGTTCTCGTTACATGATGCGGATGAGTATATGATAGGGTTTCAATGAATGAATATAATGATTTATCAGAGATATTTTAGCCAAGAAGCAACGAGGTTGCTGGTACGTCTGCTGGTAATATGCTGGAATATAAAAGGTTCCCTGGTAACGATGACGAAAAGCAAATTATATAATCAAGATTATAATAAGGCTAATCCGAATGAAAAATTGAAGTTGATTTGCTGAAGCTGTGACAAAATTGGCTAATTTGAAAAAGAATTGCAATGCTATTTTCGGTAATAACAATGCCAAAGGAGTTAGCACAGATACGTGTTAAACGTTTACTCAGGTTCTGAGTGTTTTCAGGTGCATGACTATATGCATAAATCTTTTCTTCCGTAGATGAGGTGCGGTTGGTTCATCCTCTCAATTGAGGTGTTTTCAAGAATCATGAAAGATTTGAACGCAGATTGTAATCGTCAAGATACAAATGAGGTTTAAGATGAAATCAAGTGGCAAACTTGAAGAATTGTTTAGTTTCATATGTTATAAACAATATTTTAATTCATTTTAATTGTCCAATGTTGGTAGTCCACAGTTGATAGTCCACAGTTAGTAGTTCAATAATTTAATATATAATATTCAAATTAATTAATATGTATCATGACCCGTGTACATGTCTCAGACTCGATCACAACTCAAAGTATATATATTATTATAGAATCAACCTCAACCCTGTATAGAGAACTCGATCATTACTGCATATAGAGTGTCTATGGTTATTCCAAATAATATATATAGATGCATCAATATGATATGTCAAAACCTTGTATACGTGTCCCGATATTTAAAGTGCGTAAAATAAATAACAGAAATTAAATGACGATAAATAAAATTGCGAGAATATAAATTGCGATAATTAAATTGCGATAAATAAAATGTAATCAGTTAGCTAGGAACAGTTAGCTTGGAACAGTTAGCGTGGATTCTTAACAAAATTTCTCATAGTTAATTTATTTGTTTCTAACAAATTTTATTTTGTCCAATGTTTTCTTCATTATGCCACTTGTTGGATTCTGATAGATCAAAATTCAAATATGAAATTGAATGAAAATGGTTATTCTGCGGTGAACGGATACGTATATCTGTAGGTGTAAGTAGGATAGTAAATGACTGTTGAATCAGATTCGAAGAATGTACAGTGTAACTTATTAATGTGAAATCTAAATATTTCTAGGGTATTACCTACCCGTTAAAATATTTTCACCATTAACAGTTTGTACAAAAGAATTTTTAATTACAATCTTTATGAAAATATACTTACATATATATATTTTCTTCAGATGTAATATAGATTTAATGAGTTAATATGATATTAAACTCATTTGATTTACCGTTAGAACATGAATATATAATCTCTAAAACATTAGAGATTACATAATCGTTATGTCGAACGAAGGTAATTGATGTAGAACGATACGTAGAACGATGATTATACTTGAGGTACAGAATGAGATGTTGAGGCATGGATTGTTGATGGTACTGGTGCTGTTACTGATGGTACTGTTGGTGTCGGTGATGTTGCTGAAGCCGGTAAGTTTTGCACCACATTTTCCAAATTGATAACTCGAGCGCGGAGCTTGTTGACTTCTTCCATTATTCCGGGATGATTTTCGGTCGGAACGAGTGGATGAATAAGGTTTTGAATCTGAGATAGTATATAATCGTGATGAGATACCCTGGAAATGAGACTAGAAATGGTGTTTCGGATAGGTTCGCCGGTAAGTGCTTCAGGTTGTTGGCCAAAAGGGGAAAGTTTGATTGGTGGAAAGGATCGCCTTCTTCTCATCTCCATTGGTTAAGTCAACTACAAACCCATCAGATGAATTGGGGATGGCTAATTGGTTGATTCATTCTGGTGACGCTGCTTCTGGAGCTTAGGTGAACATCCATGTCAGAATAGCAATCGGAATCCGAGGGATTTGAACTAGTTTTAAGTTCCATCTCGTACGATAGAGTAAAGGATTTTTCGATATGAAATGATTTTCGAATATTGGATGATATTCTAACTACATAGAATATCTATATATATAGTACTAATGATTTCGTAGACTACGGAGGAATTTACGGCATATGTCAGGCAAGTGTACAGTAACAGATGCGCTAAGATATGAATTATCAGATACGCTAAGATATGAATTTTGTCTATACACTATTTATGCAGTCAATGCAGTAAAACGTGTCTAGACTAAGAATGATAAGCAGGTAATTTCCTAAAGATGATAAGCAGATAATTTTTGACACGAAATGGTAAGCAAAACTTTTGACATGCAGACACGATCGAAGTCCAGACCCACTAATGCTTCTAAACAACTATCAGTTAGACACACTAATGCAAGACCTAGTTCGCTAAGACCACTGCTCTGATACCACATGTAAATACAGTGGGGACAACCACCGTCCCACCCAGTGACTTAACTATTTGGCGACCACTGAGTGTACCTCAGATACTGATTTTAGGGCCTGCCTCTCGGCAACTGCCAACCCTCGTAAGAGATCGCAAGGAGTAAGAGCCAATGCTTCGCCACAGGTCACACTGTGAGAACCTCCTTTACGACTAACCCACCACACATGAATGCGGTTATACCAGCTCTGATACCACATGAGACGACCCGTCCTAATCCATAAGGACGAATACAATAACATATGATTACATCACGAGGTATTTGACCTCTATATGATACATTTTACAAACATTGCATTCGTTTCTAAAAGACAAACTTTCTTTTCATCGAAAGTTGTCGACATGCATACCATTTCATAATTCATTCAACTATAATTGACTTAATAATAATCTTGATGAACTCAACGACTCGAATGCAATTTCTTTTGAAATATGCCATGAATGACTCCAAGTAATATCTTTAAAATGAGCAAATGCACAGCAGAAGATTTCTTTAATACCTGAGAATAAACATGCATTTAAGTGTCAACCAAAAGGTTGGTGAGTTCATTAGTTTATCATAAACAATCATTTCATAATTTTAATAGACCACAAGATTTCATATTTCCATTTCTCATAAACATACGTCCCATGCATAGAGACAAAAATCATTCATATGGATTGAACATCTGGTAACCGACATTAACATCATGCATATAGAATATCCCCAAAATAGAAATCCATCTGTATAATATAAACTCGAAGTACTAAAGCATACCATTTTCCAGTATGGGGGGAGTTAGTGCCCGTAGATCTACCTTTAGGATTCACGTCAATTAGGGTGTCTGTTCCCTAATTCTTAGGTTACCAAGCTAAAAGGGTGATATTCGATTTGATAATCTAACCATAGAATGTAGGTTTGATTACTTTTGTCTATTTCGTAAAATATTTATAAAACAGCGCATGTATTCTCAGTCCCAAAAATATATATTGCAAAAGCATTTAAAAAGGGAGTAATGAAACTCACCATACTGTATTTTGTAGTAAAAATACATATGACTACATTAAACAAGTGTAGGGTTGGCCTCGGATTCACGAACCTATATCATTTGGATATTTATTAATATACATAATCGTAATCGAATAAATTTATATATATTTACTTTATTAATTATATCATTTTTATCTTAATAATATATGTATGTTTCGTATATTCATTTTGTATATAAAAATATTATTTTTGTTATGTTATATGTATTAAATATATATAGTTTGTTTGCTAAAATTTAGTAATTGTAATAACCCTAATATAATATTAATAATGGTAAAAATGATAATAATTATAATACTTAATATTACTAATAAAGGTAATAATGTTAATAATTCTATTAATGATAATAATAATGATATTGTAAAAATATTAATTTTACTGTTAATGATAGTTATGTCAGTGATTTTATTAATTATATAATAATAATACTCGTGATGATATTATTACTTATGTCAATATTAACACTTCTATTATTTATAAAATCATATTATTACTAATATTTACGAAAATGACAATAATATTTAATAATACTAATAATGATAATCATATTAATAGCACATTTGTTAATGATAATCATAGTGCTAAAAATGACCCTAGTGCTAATATTTATGAAAATTATAATAAGTTGTATTATTTTGATAATAATCATGATAATAATAATCAATATCGTAGGAATGGTAATAATACTAAAATGATAAAATTAATAATAATAATAATAATACTTAAAATAATACAAATGATAATATTAATATTAATACTACTTTACAATAATATTAGTAATGATAATAATATTAGTAATATTTACAATAATAATAATGGGTACAATACTTATAACTATGATAATAATAATAATAATAATAATGATAAGTAATTTATTACTAATAATAACAATATAGATAATAGTAATAATAACAAGAAATACTAGTAATAAAAGTTGTTATACCTTCAAAAGAATAGGTTTAAAAAAATTACACTGTTGTGGATCGAACCCAGGACCACTTGCTTCCTCGTCACCTCCCTTAACCATTCAGCCAGTGACACTTTTCTTATTCATATCTGTTTTATTTGTTTATAACTCGAAATAATTACGTTTCTATTTTCCTTCTTCTTCTTCATTGAATGTTCAATCGAACGAAATCAATCCCGTAATATATAACCCGTAATAATCGACACAGGACTTGATATCATTTACAGAAATCATTAGTGTGTGATTAAATTAGTTAAAAAAAAATAAAATGAATAAAAAAACTATCCTCTACAGCTCGTTCATAACTATTTTGAACTCGATCATCAATCTCGATTTCTAAAGCATTTTAGTTCACGATTTCAAAATGAAAAAGGTTTTAAATCAATATTAGAAACTTTCTGAGTAAACAATTTAACTTGAAACACGAAATTGAATTCAAATTTTAATGAAGAACGACGGTTAACTTTTAGAACCCAAAACTTTGACTCGATAATTTGGATTCAATCCAACGAATTGAATTCTGAAACCTTACAGTTAGATTGACTAAATGATTTCTAACACTTTTGCATTAATAGATTTTTAAAAATGAATCGAATTTGATCCCTTGCAAAATCAATACATGTACAGAGTAGTTTTATTGTTTCCCTCTTTTTCAATTATCAGATATAATGAGTGTTGCGTACATAATTGATCAATGTTATTATTTAGTAAAAAAAAAATGAAGTCGACTGGTAACTAATCTTGACAGAAACAAAATTTTACAACAGTTGAATGATACATGAACTGGATGTATCTCCTTTTTCTGATTTTTAAATAATTAAGGACGATCATGATGATTTATCAGAATCCAAATATAACTATTATTATATATTTTATAATTAATAATAAGTACATGTAATTATTAATAATTCTGTTAATAAATATAATTATAATAAGTTATGTCTTAAAACCTTACCTTTATTAATTTTTTTATACATATGTATATATATTTTATATTAATTTTAATAATACCAACATTGATATTTAATATTATTTAATATTAATAATAATAATGAAAATAATAATAATAATAATAATATAAATACAGACTTTGCTTATCGTGTCGAAATCATTTAATGATTTAATTTAAATTTGGTCAGAAATCTCCGGGTCGTCACACATATACTTTATCATACTGATTCGAATTACTGATTTAAATTGCTTGTTGAAGCACTAAAATCTCGTGGTCTACATTACTGATTACAAACAAACTATAGCTCACCAACATTCGTGTTGACTTTTTTAAGTATGTATTTCTCAGGTGCTCAGACGTTGTTGCTTCCGCTGTTAGACTTGCTGTCTTGGTGTTATAGACTTACTGTTATGGATCTGCTGTGTTAGATTTCCGTTGCATTACTTAGAGATGTCTCAATCATGGAACTTTTATCTTGCATTCGTAACTTATGTTATTTTCAAATAATAACTTTGTAACGAACTTTGTGTCACGTTATCTTTTGTAAACGCTATCTTTTTATGAATGCAAAATTGGTTTTCAAACAGTATGTAGTATTTGATCGTGTAAAGATCCTGTTGTTGACGAATCATACACGATGGTTTTGTATGGGGCGTCACAGAAACTTTACAGCACTTGTGGATAGTAAGCTGGAACGGTGGTGAATAACAACCTGGGAGACAAAGTTCCCGAACTAGTATAACGAATGAAGTCGTCGTCATCCTTAAGCGTATGAATCTTGAATTTACGTGTGTTATCAGAAAGCGGTAGAGTACGAGTTCGTATGATGAAAATTTGGTACCACTAAGAAGTTCGCCTAAGAATGGTTCAAGTATAAATGCACAAGTAGTCAAGTAAGTGCTATCTATAGCAAATGCAAGTCAGAATGCAATGATTATCTATCCGGTTGTAGTCTAGATTCACTAATGCGTCCTAACGACTCTGTCAGACACATTAATGCATATCCTAGTTCCCTACAACCAATGCTCTGATACCATGTGTAACGACCCGACAAAATCACCATTGACGGCGCTGTTAACTTAGGTCCCGTTACATGGTCATAGTACCTAAATGAGAGGCGTTTGACCAAAATTATGTCGCATTCATTTGAAACGTGTAAGACTTGCAAAGTTTTAAGTAAACCAAACGGTTCGACAACAAGTATAAGTTTACAAAAGTTTATAAGTATAAATGAAATAACTTGCGACATAATATAAGTTGAAAATCACGATTGCTATAAATAGCGTGTGTATGTATGCTTTAAGTTTGAATCCAAAAGTGCTATCACTAGCGTATGCATGTATGCTTGACTCCAAGCAAATAATCAAAGTGTGCGGAAGCATGTATCAAGTAGCCAAGTATGAACCTTAGAAATATATAAAAAACTGTCAACGAAAAACGTTGGTGAAATCATAGGTGTATTTGTAAACGTTGTTTTTGAACCACAAGATTTTGTATAGTTTGATTATCCAAATCCTTTGCATTCCAAAGTTGTTGTACATTTGTGGAGCACCCAATTATCAAGACTTAACTATATACGAACTCCGTTATCATAGTGTTAGAACCTACACTATACCCGAAAATATATTTCATCCGCTAACGGTAGTGAACTGTTCGAATGAGGGCTCGTCAAGCCCATGTGATCACATAACATAAGTTCACGTTTACACCTTCCAAGTGTAACTAATGATAATTGAATTGAGGCTTTTTGTTTTAACCCCATGTTGAATGTTTGTTTTCGTACTTATGTTCAAAGAATAAAAGTATGATACGTATATGTTTCTCATCCCATGATTTAAAGCGTAAAAGTTGTTGAAAAGGTGGGACTATGGTCTCACTGTAGTTGCATGCCAAAGTACTTGAAATTAAACGTTGTGCAAATGAAAGTTGCTTAGCCTTGACCTAAACAAATAAGTCGTATCAATTACCAGTTACGACACAAGGTCAGTCAAAATGTGTTCAATTAGTCCTATGGTGAAATGTCCGGTTCATATTGATTATAAACGTTCCATATTAATGGATTTCATTGCGAGGTTTTGACCTCTATATGAGACGTTTTTCAAAGACTGCATTCAATTTTAAAACAACCATAACCTTTATTTTATCAATAAAAGTTTTTAAAGCATTACGTAGATTATCAAATAATGATAATCTAAAATATACTGTTTACACATGACCATTACATAATGGTTTACAATAGAAATATATTACATCGACATATGTTTCTTGAATGCAGTTTTTACACAATATCTTACAAACATGGACTCCAAATCTTGTCCTTATTTTAGTATGCAACAAAGGAAGCTCTTAGTATTCACCTGAGAATAAACATGCTTTAAACATCAATAAAAATGTTGGTGAGTTATAGGTTTAACCTATATATATCAAATCGTAACAATAGTCCACAAGATTTCATATTTCAATACACATCCCCTACATAGAGATAAAAATCATTCATATGGTGAACACCTGGTAACCGGCATTAACAAGATGCATATATAAGAATATCCCCATCATTCCGGGACACCCTTCGGATATGATATAAATTTCGAAGTACTAAAGCATTCGGTACTTTGGATAGGGTTTGTTAGGCCCAATAGATCTATCTTTAGGATTCGCGTCAATTAGGGTGTCTGTTCCCTAATTCTTAGATTACCAGACTTAATAAAAAGGGGCATATTCGATTTCGATAATTCAACCATAGAATGTAGTTTCACGTACTTGTGTCTATTTTGTAAATCATTTATAAAACCTACATGTATTCTCATCCCAAAAATATTAGATTTTAAAAGTGGGACTATAACTCACTTTCACAGATATTTCCTTCCTCGAAAATAAGACTTGGCCACAGATCGATTCACGAACCTATACAAATATGTACATATATATCAAAGTACGATCAAAATATAATTACAACCATTTTTATTATGTTTTAAAGATTTGAGTGTATTAAGTCAGCTGTCCTCGTTAGTAACCTACAACTAGTTGTCCACAGTTAGATGTACAGAAATAAATCGATATATATTATCTTGAATCAATCCACGACCCAGTGTATACATGTCTCAGGCTAGATCACAACTCAAAGTATATATATTTTTGGAATCAACCTCAACCCTGTATAGCTAACTCCAACATTACTGCCTATAGAGTGTCTATGGTTGTTGCAAATAATATATATACATGGGTCGATATGATATGTCAAAACATTTGCATACGTGTCTATGGTATCCCAAGATTACATAATATATTAGAATACATGTATAATACAATATAAGTTAGCTAGGATATGATTTGTATAGATTTGTTAAACATTTCCCGTAGCTAAAAAGATCAAAAAATATCCAATCTTGTTTTACCCATAACTTCTTCATTTTAAATTCGTTTTGAGTGAATCAAATTGCTATGGTTTCATATTGAACTCTAATTTAAGAATACAAACATAAAAAGTATAGGTTTATAGTTGAAAATTTAAGTTACATGTCAATTACTAAAGAGATAGTCATTTTCGTCAAAAGAACGACATCTTGATGACCATTTTGAAAAACATACTTTATATGTATGAATAAAGTATTAACTAAACTAAACTATGTTCTAGTGGTTACAAGTTTAAACCTTCGAATAAGATAGCTTTATATGTATGAATTGAATGATGTTATGAACATCATTACTACCTAAAGTTTTCTGGATAAAACTACTGGAAATGAGAAAAATAGATCTAACTTCAAAGGATCCTTGGATGGCTTGAAAGTTCTTGAAGCAGAATCATGACACGAAAACAGTTCAAGTAAGATTTTCACTCGAAATAAGATTGTTATAGTTGTAGAAATTGAATCAAAGTTTGAATATGAATATTACCTTGAATTAGAAAGATAACCTACTATAAATTACAAAGGTTCCTTGATCTTAGATGATTACTTGGAATGGATTAGAAAGCTTGGAAGTAGACTTGCAAACTTGGAAGTATTCTTGATTTTTATGAAACTATACTTATGGAATTTATGAAGAACACTTAGAACTTGAAGATGGAACTTGAGAGAGATCAATTAGATGAAGAAAATTGAAGAATGAAAGTGTTTGTAGGTATTTTTAGTCGTTGGTATATGGATTAGATATAAAGGATATGTAATTTTATTTTCATGTAAATAAGTCATGAATGATTACTAATATTTTTGTAATTTTATGAGATATTTTATGCTAGTTTCCAAATGATGGTTCTCACATATGTTAGGTGACTCACATGGGCTGCTAAGAGCTGATCATTGGAGTGTATATACCAATAGTACATACATCTAAAAGCTGTGTATTGTATGAGTACGAATACGGGTGCATACGAGTAGAATTGTTGATGAAACTGAACGAGGATGTAATTGTAAACATTTTTGTTAAGTAGAAGTACTTTGATATGTGTCTTGAAGTCTTTCAAAAGTGTAAGAATATATATCAAAACACAACATGTATATACATTCTAATGGAGTCGTTAAGTCTTTGTTAGTCGTTACATGTAAGTGTTGTTTTGAAACCTTTAAGTTAACGATCTCAATTAATGTTATTAACCCAATGTTTATTATATCAAATGAGATGTTAAATTATTATGTTATCATGATATTATTTTTTATGAATATCTCTTAATATGATATATACATTAAAATATCGTTACAACGATAATTGTTACATATAAGTCTCGTTTCGTAATTCTTGAGTTAGTAGTCTTGTTTTTACATATGTAGTTCATTGTTAACACACTTAATGATATATTTAAATATCATTTTATCATGTTAAATATAGTGTATCAATATCTTAATATGATACATATGTATTTAGTAGACGTTATCATAACGATAATCGTTATATATATCATTTCGAGTTTCTTAACTTAGTAATCTCATTTCTTATGTATATCACACATTGTTAATATATTTAGTGAGATACTTACTCATCATAATATTATGTAAACCATATATATATGTCTATATATACCACAACATGTAGTTTTTACAATTTTGTAACGTTCGTGAATCGCCGGTCAACTTGGGTGATCAATTGTCTTTATGAAACTTATTTCATTTAATCAAGTCTTAACAAGTTTGATTGTTTAATACATTGGAAACATTTAGTCATGTAAATATCAATCTCAATTAATATATATATATACATGGAAAAGTTCGGGTCACTACAGTACCTACCCGTTAAATAAATTTCGTCCCGAAATTTTAAGCTGTTGAAGGTGTTGACGATTCTTCTGGAAATAGATGCAGGTATTTCTTCTTCATCTGATATTCACGCTCCTAGGTGAACTCGGGTCCTCTACGAGCATTCCATCGAACCTTAACAATCGGTATCTTGTTTTGCTTAAGTCTCTTAACCTCACGATCCATTATTTAGACGGGTTCTTCAATGAATTGAAGTTTTTCATTGATTTGGATTTCATCCAACAGAATAGTGAGATCTTCTTTAGAAAAACATTTCTTCAAATTCGAGACGTGGAAAGTGTTATGTACAGCCGCGAGTTGTTGAGGTAGCTCTAGTTGGTAAGCTACTGGTCCGACACGATCTATAATCTTGAATGGTACAATGTACCTTGGATTTAGTTTCCCCCGTTTACCAAATCGAACAACGCCTTTCCAAGGTGAAACCTTAAGCATGACCATTTCTCCAATTTCAAACTCTATATCTTTTCTTTTACTGTCCGCGTAGCTCTTTTGTCGACTCTGGGCGGTTTTCAATCTTTGTTGAATTTGGATGATTTACTCGGTAGTTTCTTGTATTATCTCCGGACCCGTAATCTGTCTATCCCCCACTTCACTCTAACAAATCGGAGACCTGCACTTTCTACCATAAAGTGCTTCAAACAGCGCCATCTCAATGCTTGAATGGTAGCTGTTGTTGTAGGAAAATTCTGCTAACGGTAGATGTCGATCCCAACTGTTTCCAAAATCAATAACACAAGCTCGTAGCATGTCTTCAAGTGTTTGTATCGTCCTTTCGCTCTGCCCATCAGTTTGTGGATGATAGGCAGTACTCATGTCTAGACGATTTCCCAATGCTTGCTGTAATGTCTGCCAGAATCTTGAAATAAATCTGCCATCCCTATCAGAGATAATAGAGATTGGTATTCCATGTCTGGAGACGACTTCCTTCAAATACAGTCGTACTAACTTCTCCATCTTATCATCTTCTCTTATTGGCAGGAATTGTGCTGACTTGGTGAGACGATCAACTATTACCCAAATAGTATCATAACCACTTGCAGTCCTTGGCAATTTAGTAATGAAATCCATGGTAATGTTTTCCCATTTCCATTCTGGGATTTCAGGTTGTTGTAGTAGACCTGATGGTTTCTGATGTTCAGCTTTGACCTTAGAACACGTCAAACATTCTCCTACATATTTAGCAATATCGGCTTTCATACCCAGCCACCAAAAGTGTTTCTTGAGATCTTTATATATCTTCCCAGCTCCGGGATGTATTGAATATCTGGTTTTATGTGCTTCTTTAAGTACCTTTTCTCTCACATCTCCAAACATTGGTACCCAAATTCTATCAGCCCTATATCGGGTTCCGTCTTTCCGAATATTAAGATGTTTCTCTGATCCTTTGGGTATCTCATTCTTCAACTTTCCTTCTTTTACAACCCCATGTTGCACCTCCTTTATTTGAGTAGTAAGGTTAGTACGAATAATTATATTCATAGCTTTTACCCGTATAGGTTCTCTGTCCTTTCTACTCAAAGCATCGGCTACCACATTCACCTTCCCCGGGTGGTATCGAATCTTAAAATCATAATCATTCAACAGTTCAATCCACCTACGTTGTCTCATATTCAGTTGCTTCTGATTAAATATATGTTGGAGACTTTTGTGGTCGGTATATATAATACTTTTGACCCCATATAAATAATGCCTCCAAGTCTTTAATGCAAAAACAACATCACCCAATTCCAAATCGTGAGTTGTATAATTTTGCTCGTGAATCTTCAATTATCTAGACGCATAAGCAATCACCTTCGTTCATTGCATTAATACACAACTGAGACCTTGCTTTGATGCGTCACAATAAATCACAAAATCATCATTCCCTTCAGGCAATGACAATATAGGTGCCGTAGTTAGCTTTTACTTCAATAACTGAAACGCCTTCTCTTGTTCATCCTTCCATTCAAATTTCTTCCCTTTATGCGTTACTGCAGTCAAGGGTTTTGCTATTTTGGAGAAATCTTGGATGAATCTTCTGTAGTAACCAACCAATCCTAAAAATTGACGTATATGCTTCGGAGTTTTTGGGGTTTTCCACTTTTCAACGGTTTCGATCTTTTCCGGGTCCACCTGGATACCTTATTTGTTCACTATGTGACCGAGGAATTGAACTTCTTCCAACCAAAATGCACACTTTGAAAACTTAGCGTACAGTTTTTCTTTCCTCAATACTTCTAGCACTTTTCTTAAATGTTCTTCATGCTCTTGATCATTCTTTGAGTAAATAAGTATGTCATCGATGAAAACAATGACAAACTTGTCAAGATATGGCCCACACACTCGGTTCATAAGGTCCATGTACACAGCTGGTGCGTTAGTCAATCCAAACGGCATAACCATAAACTCGTAATGACCATAATGAAATGTCCCGTTCTTATTGATTAAAAACGTTCCATATTAATTGATTTCGTTGCGAGGTTTTGACCTCTATATGAGACGTTTTTCAAAGACTGCATTCATTTTAAAACAAACCATAACCTTTATTTCATCAATAAAGGTTTAAAAAGCTTTACGTAGATTATCAAATAATGATAATCTAAAATATCCTGTTTACACACGACCATTACATAATGATTTACAATACAAATATGTTACAACAAAATAAGTTTCTTGAATGCAGTTTTTACACAATATCATACAAGCATGGACTCCAAATCTCGTCCTTATTTAAGTATGCGACAGCGGAAGCTCTTAATAATCACCTGAGAATAAACATGCTTAAAACGTCAACAAAAATGTTGGTGAGTTATAGGTTTAACCTATATATATCAAATCATAATAATAGACCACAAGATTTCATATTTCAATACACATCCCATACATAGAGATAAAAATCATTCATATGGTGAACACCTGGTAACAGACATTAACAAGATGCATATATAAGAATATCCCCATCATTCCGGGACACCCTTCGGATATGATATAAATTTCGAAGTACTAAAGCATCTGGTTCTTTGGATGGGGTTTGTTAGGCCCAATAGATCTATCTTTAGGATTCGCGTCAATTAGGGTGTCTGTTCCCTAATTCTTAGATTACCAGACTTAATAAAAAGGGGCATATTCGATTTCGATAATTCAACCATAGAATGTAGTTTCACGTACTTGTGTCTACTTTGTAAATCATTTATAAAACCTGCATGTATTCTCATCCCAAAAATATTAGATTTTAAAAGTGGGACTATAACTCACTTTCACAGATTTTTACTTCGTCGGGAAGTAAGACTTGACCACCGGTTGATTCACGAACCTATAACAATATATACATATATATCAAAGTATGTTTAAAATATATTTACAACACTTTTAATATATTTTGATGTTTTAAGTTTATTAAGTCAGCTGTCCTCGTTAGTAACCTACAACTAGTTGTCCACAGTTAGATGTACAGAAATAAATCGATAAATATTATCTTGAATCAATCCACGACCCAGTGTATACGTATCTCAGTATTGATCACAACTCAAACTATATATATTTTGGAATCAACCTCAACCCTGTATAGCTAACTCCAACATTCACATATAGAGTGTCTATGGTTGTTCTGAAATATATATAGATGTGTCGACATGATAGGTCGAAACATTGTATACGTGTCTATGGTATCTCAAGATTACATAATATACAATACAAGTTGATTAAGTTATGGTTGGAATAGATTTGTTACCAATTTTCACGTAGCTAAAATGAGAAAATTATCCAATCTTGTTTTACCCATAACTTCTTCATTTTAAATCCGTTTTGAGTGAATCAAATTGCTATGGTTTCATATTGAACTCTATTTTATGAATATAAACAGAAAAGTATAGGTTTATAGTATGAGAAATAAGTTACAAGTCGTTTTTGTAAAGGTAGTCATTTCAGTCGAAAGAACGACGTCTAGATGACCATTTTAGAAAACATACTTCCACTTTGAGTTTAACCATAATTTTTGGATATAGTTTCATGTTCATAATAAAAATCATTTTCTCGGAATAACAACTTTTAAATCAAAGTTTATCATAGTTTTTAATTAACTAACCCAAAACAGCCCGCGGTGTTACTACGACGGCGTAAATCCGGTTTTACGGTGTTTTTCGTGTTTTCAGGTTTTAAATCATTAAGTTAGCATATCATATAGATATAGAACATGTGTTTAGTTGATTTTAAAAGTCAAGTTAGAAGGATTAACTTTTGTTTGCGAACAAGTTTAAAATTAACTAAACTATGTTCTAGTGATTACAAGTTTAAACCTTCGAATAAGATAGCTTTATATGTATGAATCGAATGATGTTATGAACATCATTACTACCTTAAGTTCCTTGGATAAACCTACTGGAAAAGAGAAAAATGGATCTAGCTTCAACGGATCCTTGGATGGCTCGAAGTTCTTGAAGCAGAATCATGACACGAAAACAAGTTCAAGTAAGATCATCACTTGAAATAAGATTGTTATAGTTATAGAAATTGAACCAAAGTTTGAATATGATTATTACCTTGTATTAGAATGATAACCTACTGTAAGAAACAAAGATTTCTTGAGGTTGGATGATCACCTTACAAGATTGGAAGTGAGCTAGCAAACTTGAAAGTATTCTTGATTTTATGAAACTAGAACTTTTGGAATTTATGAAGAACACTTAGAACTTGAAGATAGAACTTGAGAGAGATCAATTAGATGAAGAAAATTGAAGAATGAAAGTGTTTGTAGGTGTTTTTGGTCGTTGGTGTATGGATTAGATATAAAGGATATGTAATTTTGTTTTCATGTAAATAAGTCATGAATGATTACTCATATATTTGTAATTTTATGAGATATTTCATGCTAGTTGCCAAATGATGGTTCCCACATGTGTTAGGTGACTCACATGGGCTGCTAAGAGCTGATAATTAGAGTGTATATACCAATAGTACATACATCTGAAAGCTGTGTATTGTACGAGTACGAATACGGGTGCATACGAGTAGAATTGTTGATGAAACTGAACGAGGATGTAATTGTAAGCATTTTTGTTAAGTAGAAGTATTTTGATAAGTGTCTTGAAGTCTTTCAAAAGTGTATGAATACATATTAAAACACTACATGTATATACATTTTAACTGAGTCGTTAAGTCATCGTTAGTCGTTACATGTAAATGTTGTTTTGAAACCTTTAGGTTAACGATCTTGTTAAATGTTGTTAACCCAATGTTTATAATATCAAAAGAGATTTTAAATTATTATATTATCATGATATTATGATGTACAAATATATCTTAATATGATATATATACATTAAATGTCGTTACAACGATAATCGTTACATATATGTCTCGTTTCAAAATCATTAAGTTAGTAGTCTTGTTTTTACATATGTAGTTCATTGTTAATATACTTAATGATATGTTTACTTATCATAATATCATGTTAACTATATATATAACCATATATATGTCATCATATAGTTTTTACAAGTTTTAACGTTCGTGAATCACCGGTCAACTTGGGTAGTCAATTGTCTATATGAAACCTATTTCAATTAATCAAGTCTTAACAAGTTTGATTGCTTAATATGTTGGAAACATTTAATCATGTAAATATCAATCTCAATTAATATATATAAACATGGAAAAGTTCGGGTCACTACAGTACCTACCCGTTAAATAAATTTCGTCCCGAAATTTTAAGCTGTTGAAGGTGTTGACGAATCTTCTGGAAAGAGATGCGGGTATTTCTTCTTCATCTGATCTTCACGCTCCCAGGTGAACTCGGGTCCTCTATGAGCATTCCATTGAACCTTAACAATTGGTATCTTGTTTTGCTTAAGTCTTTTAACCTCACGATCCATTATTTCGACGGGTTCTTCGATGAATTGAAGTTTTTCGTTGATTTGGATTTCATCTAACGGAATAGTGAGATCTTCTTTAGCTAAACATTTCTTCAAATTCGAGACGTGGAAAGTGTTATGTACAGCCGCGAGTTGTTGAGGTAACTCAAGTCGGTAAACTACTGGTCCGACACGATCAATAATCTTGAATGGTCCAATATACCTTGGATTTAATTTCCCTCGTTTACCAAATCGAACAACGCCTTTCCAAGGTGCAACTTTAAGCATGACCATCTCTCCAATTTCAAATTCTATATCTTTTCTTTTAATGTCAGCGTAGCTCTTTTGTCGACTTTGGGCAGTTTTCAACCGTTGTTGAATTTGGATGATCTTCTCGGTAGTTTCTTGTATAATCTCCGGACCCGTAATCTGTCTATCCCCCACTTCACTCCAACAAATCGGAGACCTGCACTTTCTACCATAAAGTGCTTCAAACGGCGCCATCTCAATGCTTGAATGGTAGCTGTTGTTGTAGGAAAATTCTGCTAACGGTAGATGTCGATCCCAACTGTTTCCGAAATCAATAACACATGCTCGTAGCATGTCTTCAAGTGTTTGTATCGTCCTTTCGCTCTGCCCATCGGTTTGTGGATGATAGGCAGTACTCATGTCTAGACGAGTTCCTAATGCTTGTTGTAATGTCTGCCAGAATCTTGAAATAAATCTGCCATCCCTATCAGAGATAATAGAGATTGGTATTCCATGTCTGGAGACAACTTCCTTCAAATACAGTCGTGCTAACTTCTCCATCTTGTCATCTTCTCTTATTGGCAGGAAGTGTGCTGATTTGGTGAGACGATCAACTATTACCCAAATAGTATCAAAACCACTTGCAGTCCTTAGCAATTTAGTGATGAAATCCATGGTAATGTTTTCCCATTTCCATTCCAGGATTTCGGGTTGTTGAAGTAGACCTGATGGTTTCTGATGCTCAGCTTTGACCTTAGAACACGTCAAACATTCTCCTACATATTTAGCAACATCGGCTTTCATACCCGGCCACCAAAAATGTTTCTTGAGATCCTTGTACATCTTCCCCGTTCCAGGATGTATTGAGTATCTAGTTTTATGAGCTTCTCTAAGTACCATTTCTCTCATATCTCCAAATTTTGGTACCCAAATCCTTTCAGCAATATACCGGGTTCCGTCTTCCCGAATATTAAGATGCTTCTCCGATCCTTTGGGTATTTCATCCTTTAAATTTCCCTCTTTTAAAACTCCTTGTTGCGCCTTCTTTATTTGAGTAGTAAGGTTATTATGAATCATTATATTCATAGATTTTACTCGAATGGGTTCTCTGTCCTTCCTGCTCAAGGCATCGGCTACCACATTTGCCTTCCCCGGGTGGTAACGAATCTCAAAGTCGTAATCATTCAATAATTCAATCCACCTACGCTGCCTCATATTCAGTTGTTTCTGATTAAATATGTAGCGACCCGACCAAATCGTCATTGACGGCGTCGTCTACTTAGGTCCCGTTACGTGGTCATAAGTCTTTAAAACAACGTTTGACCAAAAGATATGTCGCCTTCATTTCAAAATAAAGATTGTTTCAAAGTTTACAAGAATTGTTCAACCAATAGTTAAGTTACAACGTTATAATACGAATGAAATCTAGGCGACACGGTTTAAGTAAAGTCAAAAGACGCTCCATGAAATGCACGTATACTCGAAATCCAATGCAAGTATCAAATAATGAGCGGAAGCATGTATCATGTATCGTTCAAGGACCTGAGAAAAACATAGAAATCTGTCAACGAAAACGTTGGTGAAATCATAGGTTTAAGTAAGTAAGTACAAGTGAACCACAAGATTTGCATCAATGAAATAATAGTAATACATTCCAAAAGTTTGTTTCACGAGCACCCAATTATCAATGCTTAACATTTCCTTCCATTGAACCCCATCACTTAGTGCTAGAACATACACTGTTTCTCGAAAATATATTTCATTCGTAAACGGTAGCGAACCGTTTGAATGAGGGTTTGTCAAACCCATATGGATCCATACAACATAAGTTCTCGCTTACACCCGGCAAGTGTAACTAATGATAATCGAATTGAGGATTTTGTTCTAAACTCGTATGTAGAATGTTTGTTTTCCTGTACTTGTGTTCACTTAGTAGAAGAAATGTTTATGTTTTCTCATCCCAAATGTAAGTTCAAAAAGAGTAAAAGTGGGACTATGATCTCACCTTGTATGCACGAACCAAAAAGTACTTCGACAAGTGAACGTGCAGTAACAATGCTAGTCTTGACCTAAACAAATAGGTTGTATCAATAACGAAAGTCACGAGGGGTCAAAGTTGTTCAATTAGTCCTATGGCTCAATACGACTCGATTACGAAGCATGTGAAGCAAATAGTCAAGTTTCATGCAAGGTACACGTATAGAAACAAGTTAGAAAGATTACATAAGTAGTTGGTCAAGTTTGATTAAAAGTCAAACTTGGTCGGGTCAAAGTCAACGAAAAAGTCAACACGTTCGGGTCGGGCCTCGAACGAATTTTCTGAAGTTTTTAATCATATATAAGCATGTTGGAACAAGTCTCATGTGAAACGGAGGTCTAGAACGTCCCAAACATTTTTCGTTAAATGACAACCAAAACAGCCCACTTTAGGCTTATGGGACGGCGTCCCAAAAGGCCTAGACGGCGTCCCACTTTGAAGGGCAAGACGGCGTCTGGGACCCCTAGACGGCGTCTAGGTTTGAAAGTCAGGACGTCGTCCTGGGTATTGGGACGGCGTCTTGGCTTGTTTCCAGACCCTGGTTGCTGAAACTCCTAAGTGCACGAGTCCAAACATAAACCAACACAAATTACAACCCGCAAACATTCAAGACATGTATTTTATATCACCGGAAAGGTATTTTGACGAGGAACACAACTATGCACTTATCATCAATCAAACTTTCGCATACAACAACCAAAAACCGCATTTAGTGACCCTCATTCAATGCATATAAGTCATAAATGCTATTTAATGATTCGGTAACCAAAAGACATGAACAATATGCCGTTTCGAAGGTAATTAAGCATACAACACAACCTAACACTTATAATTAACACTTCATGTCATTTAATGCTTCAAAATCCATTCCTAGTTCATGAAACCCTAACCAAAAGTTACCAAATTTCATAATCAAGTTTAAGAGGTTTCTTTGATCAATCTTTACATCATAATGAAGCTAGTAACACTAGAAACAAGATTAAAACATGAAGTCTTAGCATCTAACAACACATGAACACTTAAAACTCAAGATTAAGCATGTTAACTTTCCATATGAACTAGTTACTCCAAAATATCAAAAACGAGCATACAAAACACATAAACAAACTAGACTTGAGCCATAGATACTAATTAACAAACTTATAACTTAAAAATCTCAAGAACACAAAGATTAGTGATTTAGAAAGTTACCCAAAATTGATGAAACCGGTATGAAATCGAAGAGGAGATCACGAGGAGTTAAAATTTGTATTTTGTTTGGCAAGAAGACCACTAGCTCGGTTTTGGATGATGAATCTTTGTTCTTGAAGTTGAGAGGAAAAGTTGAAGTATTAAGAAATTGGAAGAGATGAATGAATGGATAGAATGAGAGTTTGACTCTTTGACCTAGTCACAAGTTTCAACATTTGGCAAGATTGGTCCCTCAACTTAAATCGGGTGCGGGAATTACCTAACAAGATAATTCAAACGCATATTAACGAGATGTGTTATAAACATCTAACGGAACTTAAATAGTTAAACGGAAAAGTTGACGGAAAAAGGCGGGATGTTACATTACCTACACCTTAAAAGAAATTTCGTCCCGAAATTTAAGCAGGCGTTGTAGTCGTTGTTTCTTCTTCGGAATCTGACGGTTCCGGAATCGGGAATAGATGCGGGTGCTTCTTTCGCATTTGGTCTTCTCTTTCCCAAGTAAACTCGGGTCCCCTTTTGGCGTTCCATCGGACCTTAACAATCGGGATCCGGCTTTGTTTTAATTCCTTTTCGACGTAGTCCACAATTTCAACCGGTTCCTCCACAAAATGGAGTTTGTCATTAATAGTAAGTTCCTCGAGAGGGACGACGATATCGGGCTCGGCAAGACACTTCTTCAAGTTAGATACATGGAAAGTAGGATGAACGGAGCTTAGTTGAGGCGGAAGGTTTAAACGATACGCGACGGTTCCAACACGCTCTAAGATCTCGAAAGGACCAACATACCGCGGATTTAGTTTCCCACGTTTCCCAAAACGAATGACACCTTTCCAAGGTGCGACTTTTAACATGACGCGATCACCGACTTGAAATTCGAGGTCCTTGCGTCTCTTATCGGTATAGCATTTTTGACGACTCCGGGCCGTCCGAAGCCTATCTCGGATTTGAAGAATCTTCTCGGTGGTTTCGTGAATGAGTTCGGGCCCGGAAATTTGCACGTCACCTACTTCGGCCCAACAAAGAGGAGAGCGGTATTTTCGGCCATATAATGCTTCAAACGGTGCGGCCTTAATACTCGCGTGATAACTATTGTTATAAGAGAACTCGGCGAGAGGTAAGTGCTTGTCCCAAGCTTTGCCAAAATCGACCACACAAGCTCGGAGCATATCTTCCAAGGTTTGTATCGTACGTTCACTTTGCCCATCGGTTTGAGGATGATATGCGGTGCTCATGTCCAAACGCGTTCCCAACGCTTCTTGTAACGTACGCCAAAATCTAGAGATGAAACGACCATCTCTGTCGGAGATAATCGATAAAGGTACGCCGTGTCGGGCTACAATCTCCTTAATGTAAAGTCGTGCAAGTTTCTCCATTTTGTCGGTTTCTTTCATGGCGAGGAAGTGCGCGGATTTGGTGAGGCGATCGACAATGACCCAAATAGTATCATAACCGCCCGACGTTTTCGGTAATTTGGTGATAAAATCCATCGTGATCATTTCCCACTTCCATTGCGGGATCTCGGGTTGTTGGAGTAATCCGGACGGTCTTTGGTGTTCGGCTTTGACTTTAGCGCAAGTCAAACATTTGGCAACATATCTAGCAACTTCCTTTTTGATGTTCGGCCACCAATATTGTTCTCTAAGGTCGTGGTACATCTTATTGGCACCGGGGTGAATCGAGTATCGTGACTTATGGGCTTCATCTAAAATAAGGCTTCGTAGATCCCCATAACTAGGCACCCAAATTCTTCCGGCGAAATGTCGGAGTCCGGTTTCTTTAACTTCGAATCGAGAGGTGAGGACGTTCAAGTGTTCTAGAGAGATGTTTTCATCCTTGAGAGCCTCATCTTGGGCTACCCGAATTTGGCTATTAAGGTTGGTGTGAATGGTGATGTTTAAAGCTCGGACACGGAGAGGTACCGCTCTTTCTTTTCGGCTTAAGGCATCGGCTACTACATTTGCCTTCCCGGGATGGTAACGAAGCTCGCAATCGTAATCGTTTAAGGTTTCAATCCACCTTCGTTGTCTCATGTTTAGTTGCTTTTGATCGAAAATGTGTTGGAGACTTTTGTGGTCGGTAAAGATAGTACTCTTGGTTCCATAAAGATAGTGTCTCCACATTTTAAGTGCAAAGACAACGGCTCCGAGTTCGAGATCATGCGTCGTGTAGTTTCGTTCATGAATTTTGAGTTGTCGAGAAGCATAAGCAATGACTTTCGTTCGTTGCATCAATACACACCCAAAACCATGTTTTGAGGCATCGCAATATACAACAAAGTCATCATTGCCTTCGGGAAGTGACAAGATAGGAGCGGTGGTTAGCTTCGTTTTCAAGATTTGGAATGCGGATTCATGTTCGGTCGCCCAAATGAATTTCTTTCCCTTGTGAGTTAATGCGGTTAGAGGACGTGCAACCAAAGAGAAATTTTCGATGAATCTACGATAGTACCCGGCGAGACCCAAAAATTGACGAATGTGAGTAGGAGTAGTAGGAGTCTCCCATTTGCTAATGGCTTCGATTTTCGTTGGATCGACTTTAATACCTTGGTCACTTACAACATGACCAAGAAATTGAACTTCCTTTAACCAAAATTCACACTTGGAGAATTTGGCATAGAGTTGTTCTTGTCTTAAAAGTTCAAGCACAAGTCGGAGGTGTTCCTCGTGTTCTTCTTCGCTTTTTGAATAGACTAAAATATCATCGATGAACACGATAACGAATTTGTCAAGATACGGTTTGCACACGCGGTTCATAAGATCCATGAACACCGCCGGTGCGTTAGTGAGACCAAATGGCATGACAAGGAATTCATAACTACCGTAACGAGTCCGGAAAGCGGTTTTGGAGACATCTCCCCCCTTAACCCTTAATTGATGATAACCCGAGCGGAGATCGATTTTCGAATATACACAAGACCCTTGTAGTTGATCAAAGAGGTCATCGATGCGAGGAAGAGGATATCGGTTCTTAACCGTCAATTTATTTAGTTCACGATAATCAATGCACATTTGTAGGGATCCGTCTTTCTTTTTAACAAACAAAATCGGAGCGCCCCAAGGTGAATGGCTAGGTTGGATAAAACCACGATCAAGTAGTTCTTGGATTTGACTTTGCAATTCTTGCATTTCGGATGGAGCGAGTCTATATGGTGCACGTGCTACGGGTGCGGCTCCCGGAATAAGATCGATTTGGAATTCAACCGGTCGATGAGGCGGAAGACCCGGCAATTCGTCGGGAAATACATCGGAATAGTCACTAATAATTGGCACATCATCGATGTGCTTCTCATCGGACTCGACTTTCTTAACGTGAGCAAGGATCGCAAAACAACCCTTACGGAGTAGTTTTCTAACTTTAACACACGAAACGAGGTTGAGTCCGGTGCAACTCTTATCGCCATAGACGATCAAAGGTTCACCATTCTCGATAGGAATTCGGATTGCGTTAAGATCACAAAGAATGTGAGATTTCGTTTTGACTAACCAATTCATACCGATTATTACATCAAAGCTTCCTAGTTCCATGGGTATCAAGTCAATTTCAAATTCCTTACCCAAAATTTTTAACGTACACCCCCGGTAATATGTGTTGGCACTTAATAGTTTCCCGTTAGCCACTTCAATGGTATAAGTGGTATCTAATGGAAGAGGTGGAGTGCTAAAAGAATGAGTCAAAGTCTTGGATACAAAGCATTTATCGGCACCCGAATCGAATAAACAGGAGACATAAGAATTGTTGAGAAGAAACGTACCCGTGACTAGTTCAGTGTCATCCCGGGCTTCCTCGGTGTTGATTTTGAAAGCTCGGCCGCGCGTATTGGTATTATCTTTCCTTTTCGGGCATGCATTTCTATAATGACCCGTTTGACCACATTCGTAACAAGTGCCCGTCTTTGGTGCATTGGGCCACTTTCGAGCAACGGGAGTGGCACTTTTACAATCGTTGGCCTTATGACCAACTCCTTGGCACCGGTGGCAAATTAACTTGCCACATTCACCAAAGTGATGTTTGTTGCATTTGTTGCAAAGAGGTAGGTTCCCGGCATAACCCTTCTTGCCGTCGGAAGTGAAAGATTTCTTGGCAAAGTTGTTGTTGCTTGATTGGGAGGGTTCCCACTTTCTTTTGTTGCCGCCAGATTTATCCTCGGCCTTAGGTGCCGGAACTACGATTTCGTCAACCGTTTCAATTAGTTGGCGAGCCATGTTCATAGCGGCTTGATGAGTAGTGGGTTTGGATGACATCACCCCTTGTTTGATGCTTTTTGGAAGACCGAGCATGTAGAGCTCAATCCTTTGAGATTCGGGGTTAACGAGATTAGGACACATCAAGGATAGTTCGGCGAAGCGTTGATTATAAGCTTTAAGATCGTTTCCGACCGCTTTCAAAGCTCTTAGTTCTTCCTCAAGCTTTCGGGTTTCTTCGCGCGGAAAATATTCAACAATCATCTTTTCCTTTAGATCGGCCCAAGAGAGGGCATGAGCTTCATCGGTACCCACCGATTGAACATAGGTGTTCCACCATGTTAGAGCAATTCCGGAGAAAGTGTGAGTGGAGTATTTGACCTTGTCTTGGTCCCGACAACCGCTTATGCTAAAGACGGCTTCCGTTTGCTCAAACCATCGGGTGAGCACGACCGGTCCCCCGGTTCCATCAAAAGTGTGAGGTTTGCACCCCATGAAAGCTTTATAGGAGCATCCCTCGTTTGAGTTTCCGGCTCCATTGTTGTTGTTATTGTTGTTGTTGTTGTTGTGGTTGTTATTATTATTGTTGTTGGATGAGTGACCGGCCATGGCCGCATCTACGGCGGTTGCTATCATCCGTTCGAGAGCTTGTTCGGGAGTTTCATTGCGGCGTACACGACGAGGAGCCATTGTTCCTTCAAGACACAAGAATATCATTGATTAGTATTCTCAATAATACTAACCGTGATATAGAATAAAGATAAAGAGAAGTTTTTCCTCGACTCGCCTTAAATTCTTTATGTCATAATATCGGAACGTTCATATGAGTCACCGTAATATAATCCCGGAAATTATATTACCCTGATTCATATGTGCATTCGACATCATTTCATATAGTCAAGGTGGCGTGTCAATCAAATTAAACAACGTGAGATTAAGATGAACTAAGAGTAGATATGAGTAGAAGCGTTCGAGTATAAATGCACAAGTAGTCAAGTAATTCCTACTTCAAGTCTATATGCCGGTTGTAGTCTAGACTCACCAATGTACCCTATGACTCGGGGTCGACACCAATGAACTCTAAATCCCTACAACCAACGCTCTGATACCATCTGTAGCGACCCGACCAAATCGTCATTGACGGCGTCGTCTACTTAGGTCCCGTTACGTGGTCATAAGTCTTTAAAACAACGTTTGACCAAAAGATATGTCGCCTTCATTTCAAAATAAAGATTGTTTCAAAGTTTACAAGAATTGTTCAACCAATAGTTAAGTTACAACGTTATAATACGAATGAAATCTAGGCGACACGGTTTAAGTAAAGTCAAAAGACGCTCCATGAAATGCACGTATACTCGACATCCAATGCAAGTATCAAATAATGAGCGGAAGCATGTATCATGTATCGTTCAAGGACCTGAGAAAAACATAGAAATCTGTCAACGAAAACGTTGGTGAAATCATAGGTTTAAGTAAGTAAGTACAAGTGAACCACAAGATTTGCATCAATGAAATAATAGTAATACATTCCAAAAGTTTGTTTCACGAGCACCCAATTATCAATGCTTAACATTTCCTTCCATTGAACCCCATCACTTAGTGCTAGAACATACACTGTTTCTCGAAAATATATTTCATTCGTAAACGGTAGCGAACCGTTTGAATGAGGGTTTGTCAAACCCATATGGATCCATACAACATAAGTTCTCGCTTACACCCGGCAAGTGTAACTAATGATAATCGAATTGAGGATTTTGTTCTAAACTCGTATGTAGAATGTTTGTTTTCCTGTACTTGTGTTCACTTAGTAGAAGAAATGTTTATGTTTTCTCATCCCAAATGTAAGTTCAAAAAGAGTAAAAGTGGGACTATGATCTCACCTTGTATGCACGAACCAAAAAGTACTTCGACAAGTAAACGTGCAGTAACAATGCTAGTCTTGACCTAAACAAATAGGTTGTATCAATAACGAAAGTCACGAGGGGTCAAAGTTGTTCAATTAGTCCTATGGCTCAATACGACTCGATTACGAAGCATGTGAAGCAAATAGTCAAGTTTCATGCAAGGTACACGTATAGAAACAAGTTAGAAAGATTACATAAGTAGTTGGTCAAGTTTGATTAAAAGTCAAACTTGGTCGGGTCAAAGTCAACGAAAAAGTCAACACGTTCGGGTCGGGCCTCGAACGAATTTTCTGAAGTTTTTAATCATATATAAGCATGTTGGAACAAGTCTCATGTGAAACGGAGGTCTAGAACGTCCCAAACATTTTTCGTTAAATGACAACCAAAACAGCCCACTTTAGGCTTATGGGACGGCGTCCCAAAAGGCCTAGACGGCGTCCCACTTTGAAGGGCAAGACGGCGTCTGGGACCCCTAGACGGCGTCTAGGTTTGAAAGTCAGGACGTCGTCCTGGGTATTGGGACGGCGTCTTGGCTTGTTTCCAGACCCTGGTTGCTGAAACTCCTAAGTGCACGAGTCCAAACATAAACCAACACAAATTACAACCCGCAAACATTCAAGACATGTATTTTATATCACCGGAAAGGTATTTTGACGAGGAACACAACTATGCACTTATCATCAATCAAACTTTCGCATACAACAACCAAAAACCGCATTTAGTGACCCTCATTCAATGCATATAAGTCATAAATGCTATTTAATGATTCGGTAACCAAAAGACATGAACAATATGCCGTTTCGAAGGTAATTAAGCATACAACACAACCTAACACTTATAATTAACACTTCATGTCATTTAATGCTTCAATTTCCATTCCTAGTTCATGAAACCCTAACCAAAAGTTACCAAATTTCATAATCAAGTTTAAGAGGTTTCTTTGATCAATCTTTACATCATAATGAAGCTAGTAACACTAGGAACAAGATTAAAACATGAAGTCTTAGCATCTAACAACACATGAACACTTAAAACTCAAGATTAAGCATGTTAACTTTCCATATGAACTAGTTACTCCAAAATATCAAAAACGAGCATACAAAACACATAAACAAACTAGACTTGAGCCATAGATACTAATTAACAAACTTATAACTTAAAAATCTCAAGAACACAAAGATTAGTGATTTAGAAAGTTACCCAAAATTGATGAAACCGGTATGAAATCGAAGAGGAGACACGAGGAGTTCAAATATGTATTTTGTTTGGCAAGAAGACCACTAGCTCGGTTTTGGATGATGAATCTTTGTTCTTGAAGTTGAGAGGAAAAGTTGAAGTATTAAGAAATTGGAAGAGATGAATGAATGGATAGAATGAGAGTTTGACTCTTTGACCTAGTCACAAGTTTCAACATTTGGCAAGATTGGTCCCTCAACTTAAATCGGGTGCGGGAATTACCTAACAAGATAATTCAAACGCATATTAACGAGATGTGTTATAAACATCTAACGGAACTTAAATAGTTAAACGGAAAAGTTGACGGAAAAAGGCGGGATGTTACAAAATATGTGTTGAAGACTTTTGTGGTCAGTATATATAATACTTTTGACCCCATATAAGTAGTGCCTCCAAGTCTTTAATGCAAAAACAACCGCGCCTAATTCCAAATCATGCGTCGTATAATTTTGTTCGTGAATCTTCAATTGTCTAGACGCATAAGCAATCACCTTCGTTCGTTGCATTAATACACAACCGAGACCTTGCTTTGATGCGTCACAATAAATCACAAAATCATCATTCCCTTCAAGCAATGACAATATAGGTGCCGTAGTTAGCTTTTTCTTCAATAACTGAAACGCTTTCTCTTGTTCATCATTCCATTCAAATTTCTTCCCTTTATGCGTTAATGCAGTCAAGGGTTTTGCTATTCTGGAAAAGTCTTGGATGAAACTTCTGTAGTAACCAGCTAGTCCTAAAAACTGGCGTACGTGTTTCGGAGTTTTCGGGGTTTCCCACTTTTCAACAGTTTCTATCTTTGCTGGATCCACCTTAATACCTTCTTTGTTCACTATGTGACCGAGGAATTGAACTTCTTCCAACCAAAATGCACACTTTGAAAACTTAGCGTACAATTCTTCCTTCCTCAATACTTCTAACACCTTTCTCAAATGTTCATCGTGTTCTTGGTCATTCTTTGAGTAAATAAGTATGTCATCAATGAAAACAATGACAAACTTATCAAGGTATGGTCCACACACTCGGTTCATAAGGTCCATGAACACAGCTGGTGCATTAGTTAAACCAAACGGCATGACCATAAACTCGTAATGACCGTAACGTGTTCTGAAAGCAGTCTTTGGAATATCATCTTCTTTCACCCGCATTTGATGATACCCGGAACGTAAGTCAATCTTTGAATAAACAGACGAGCCTTGTAGTTGATCAAATAAGTCGTCGATTCTCGGTAGTGGGTAGCGGTTCTTGATGGTAAGTTTGTTCAACTCTCGGTAGTCGATACACAACCTGAATGTACCATCTTTCTTCTTGACAAACAATACAGGAGCTCCCCACGGTGATGTGCTTGGTCGAATGAAACCACGCTCTAAAAGTTCTTGTAATTGGCTTTGCAGTTCTTTCATCTCGCTGGGTGCAAGTCTGTAAGGAGCACGAGCTATTGGTGCAGCTCCTGGTACAAGATCTATTTGAAATTCAACGGATCGATGTGGCGGTAATCCCGGTAATTCTTTCGGAAATACATCGGGAAATTCTTTTGCAATGGGAACATCATTGATGCTCTTTTCTTCAGTTTGTACTTTCTCGACGTGTGCTAGAACAGTATAGCAACCTTTTCTTATTAGTTTTTGTGCCTTCAAATTACTAATAAGATGTAGCTTCGTGTTGCCCTTTTCTCCGTACACCATTAAGGGTTTTCCTTTTTCTCGTATAATGCGAATTGCATTTTTGTAACAGACGATCTCTGCTTTCACTTCTTTCAACCAGTCCACACCGATTATCACATCAAAACTCCCTAACTCTACTGGTATCAAATCAATCTTAAATGTTTCGCTAACCAGTTTAATTTCTCGATTCCGACATATATTATCTGCTGAAATTAATTTACCATTTGCTAATTCGAGTAAAAATTTACTATCCAAAGGTGTCAATGGACAACTTAATTTAGCACAAAAATCTCTACTCATATAGCTTCTATCCGCACCCGAATCAAATAAAACGTAAACAGATTTATTGTCAATAAGAAACGTACCCGTAACAAGCTCCGGGTCTTCCTGTGCCTCTGCCGCATTAATATTGAAAACTCTTCCGCGGCCTTGTCCATTCGTGTTCTCCTGGTTCGGGCAATTTCTAATAATGTGGCCCGGTTTTCCACATTTATAACAAACTACATTGGCATAACTTGCTCCGACACTACTTGCTCCGCCATTACTCGTTCCGACACCATTTGTTCCTTTCGTTCTATTAACCCCTGGTCCGTAAACCTCACACTTCGCCGCGCTATGACCATTTCTTTTACACTTTTTGCAAAATTTGGTGCAGAACCCCGAGTGATACTTTTCACACCTTTGGCATAGCTGCTTCTGATTGTTGTTGTTGTTGCTGTTATTATTGTTGTTGGGATGATTGTTGTAGTTACTGTTGCTGTTGTTGTTGTTGTTGTTGTTGGGCAGTTTGTTGTAGTTGCGATTGATGTTGCGATTGTTGGGATAATTGTTGCGATTATTGTTGTAATTGCTGTTGTTGTTGTATTGGTGATTCTTATCACCGTTATCCTCCCACTTTCTTTTGACTTGCTTCACATTGGCCTCTTCAGCAGTCTGTTCTTTAATTCTTTCTTCAATCTGGTTCACTAGTTTGTGAGCCATTCTACATGCCTGTTGTATAGAGGCGGGCTCGTGTGAACTTATATCTTCTTGAATCCTTTCCGGTAATCCTTTCACAAATGCGTCGATCTTCTCTTCCTCATCTTCGAATGCTCCCGGACACAATAGGCACAATTCTGTGAATCGTCTTTCGTACGTGGTAATATCAAATCCTTGGGTTCGTAACCCTCTAAGTTCTGTCTTGAGCTTATTGACCTCGGTTCTGGGACGGTACTTTTCGTTCATCAAGTGCTTGAATGCTGACCACGGTAGTGCGTACGCATCATCTTGTCCCACTTGCTCTAGATAGGTATTCCACCATGTTAACGCAGAACCTGTGAAGGTATGCGTAGCGTACTTCACTTTGTCCTCTTCAGTACACTTACTTATGGCAAACACCGATTCGACCTTCTCGGTCCACCGTTTCAATCCGATCGGTCCTTCGGTTCCATCAAATTCCAAAGGTTTGCAGGCAGTGAATTCTTTGTAGGTGCATCCTACACGATTTCCTGTACTGTTAGATCCAAGGTTATTGTTGGTATGTAGCGCAGCCTGTACTGCGGCTATGTTTGAAGCTAGAAAAGTACGGAATTCCTCTTCATTCATATTCACGGTGTGTCGAGTAGTCGGTGCCATTTCCTTCAAAATAGTCAAATGGAAGAAGTTAATCATACAGAATATTAAGAGTAGTTAATAGTATTTCGTAGCATAATATGAACTCATTTATAAAAGCTTTTTCTTCATATTAGCGTTTTATAAGTTTAAATTCGGGTAGTACCTACCCGTTAAGTTCATACTTAGTAGCTAATATACAATTCAACTACTACAATTCTATATGAAAAACTGATTATAATAATATTTCGCGTTCAAACTTTTATACAATATTTTACAAACTTACAATACCGCTTATTTTACATAAAGCATGAAATATAGCACACAATAACTTTGATACAAGATAGTTGTGAAGATAATTCTAGCTAGTACACAAGTCGTTCAGCAAAGACAATAAAGACACGTAATTCATACGTCCAGAAACAAGTCATGCATTCTGGTTTTACTAGGATTACTTCCCATCCTTGGTCTTGTGGAACATAACCATTATGGCCGTTGATAAGACAGCGTGTTGTAACATGGTCAAAAGGACGAGGGTTACGTAATGTCCAACAGTCCCGTAACAATCTAAAAACCTCATTTCTTACCCCAATTACCGACTCCGTCACTTGTGGAAACGTTTTGTTTAATAGTTGTAGCCCGATGTTCTTGTTCTCACTTTGGTGAGAAGCGAACATTACTAATCCGTAAGCATAACATGCTTCTTTATGTTGCATGTTAGCCGCTTTTTCTAAATCACGAAGTCCAATATTCGAATATATTGAGTCAAAATAATTTCTTAACCCGTTGCGTAAAATAGCATTTGGGTTCCCCGCAATATATGCGTCAAAGTAAACACATCGTAACTTATGGGTTTCCCAATGTGCTATCCCCCATCTTTCAAACGAAAGTCTCTTATAAACCAAGACATTCTTGGAACGTTCTTCGAATGTCTTACAAACTGATCTCGCCTTAAATAGTTGTGCCGAGGAATTCTGGCCGACTCTAGACAAGATTTCATCAATCATGTCTCCGGGTAGGTCTCTTAAAATATTGGGTTGTCTATCCATTTTGTGTTTTTAAACTGTAAAATAGACAAGAGTTAGATTCATAAAAAAATACTTATTAATACAAGCAATTTTTACATATATCATAAAGCATAAGAACACTATATTACATATATTACACCACACGAATACAACTATCTTATTCCGACTCGCTCGTTTCTTCTTCTTCGGTTTTGGTTCGTTTTGCCAAGTTTCTAGGGATATATGATGTTCCCCTAATACGAGCCGTCGTTGTCCACATTGGTTTAGAAAAACCTGGTGGTTTAGAGGTTCCCGGGTCATTGTTACAACTTAAGGACTTCGGGGGTTGACGATACATATAAAGTTCATCGGGGTTGGAATTAGATTTCTCTATTTTTATGCCCTTTCCCTTATTATTTTCTTTTTCCTTTTTAAATTCAGTTGGGGTAATTTCTATAACATCATTGGAATTCTCGTCGGAATCCGATTCATCGGAGAATTGGTAATCCTCCCAATATTTTGCTTCCTTGGCGGAAACACCATTGACCATAATTAACCTTGGTCGGTTGGTTGAGGATTCTCTTTTACTTAACCGTTTTATTATTTCCCCCACCGGTTCCGATTCTTCTTCCGGTTCCGATTCTTCTTCCGGTTCCGATTCTTCTTCCGGTTCCGACTCTTCTTCCGGTTCCGACTCTTCTTCCGGTTCCTCTTCGGGAACTTGTGAATCAGTCCACGAATCATTCCAATTTACATTTGACTCTTCATTATTATTAGGTGAGTCAATGGGACTTGTTCTAGAGGTAGACATCTATCACATAATATCAAACACGTTAAGAGATTAATATATCACATAATATTCATATGTTAAAAATATATAGTTTCCAACAAAAATGTTAAGCAATCATTTTTAAAGAAAACACGGTCGAAGTCCAGAATCACTAATGCATCCTAACAAACTCGATAAGACACACTAATGCAAATTTTCTGGTTCTCTAAGACCAACGCTCGGATACCAACTGAAATGTCCCGTTCTTATTGATTAAAAACGTTCCATATTAATTGATTTCGTTGCGAGGTTTTGACCTCTATATGAGACGTTTTTCAAAGACTGCATTCATTTTAAAACAAACCATAACCTTTATTTCATCAATAAAGGTTTAAAAAGCTTTACGTAGATTATCAAATAATGATAATCTAAAATATCCTGTTTACACACGACCATTACATAATGATTTACAATACAAATATGTTACAACAAAATAAGTTTCTTGAATGCAGTTTTTACACAATATCATACAAGCATGGACTCCAAATCTCGTCCTTATTTAAGTATGCGACAGCGGAAGCTCTTAATAATCACCTGAGAATAAACATGCTTAAAACGTCAACAAAAATGTTGGTGAGTTATAGGTTTAACCTATATATATCAAATCATAATAATAGACCACAAGATTTCATATTTCAATACACATCCCATACATAGAGATAAAAATCATTCATATGGTGAACACCTGGTAACCGACATTAACAAGATGCATATATAAGAATATCCCCATCATTCCGGGACACCCTTCGGATATGATATAAATTTCGAAGTACTAAAGCATCTGGTTCTTTGGATGGGGTTTGTTAGGCCCAATAGATCTATCTTTAGGATTCGCGTCAATTAGGGTGTCTGTTCCCTAATTCTTAGATTACCAGACTTAATAAAAAGGGGCATATTCGATTTCGATAATTCAACCATAGAATGTAGTTTCACGTACTTGTGTCTACTTTGTAAATCATTTATAAAACCTGCATGTATTCTCATCCCAAAAATATTAGATTTTAAAAGTGGGACTATAACTCACTTTCACAGATTTTTACTTCGTCGGGAAGTAAGACTTGACCACCGGTTGATTCACGAACCTATAACAATATATACATATATATCAAAGTATGTTTAAAATATATTTACAACACTTTTAATATATTTTGATGTTTTAAGTTTATTAAGTCAGCTGTCCTCGTTAGTAACCTACAACTAGTTGTCCACAGTTAGATGTACAGAAATAAATCGATAAATATTATCTTGAATCAATCCACGACCCAGTGTATACGTATCTCAGTATTGATCACAACTCAAACTATATATATTTTGGAATCAACCTCAACCCTGTATAGCTAACTCCAACATTCACATATAGAGTGTCTATGGTTGTTCCGAAATATATATAGATGTGTCGACATGATAGGTCGAAACATTGTATACGTGTCTATGGTATCTCAAGATTACATAATATACAATACAAGTTGATTAAGTTATGGTTGGAATAGATTTGTTACCAATTTTCACGTAGCTAAAATGAGAAAATTATCCAATCTTGTTTTACCCATAACTTCTTCATTTTAAATCCGTTTTGAGTGAATCAAATTGCTATGGTTTCATATTGAACTCTATTTTATGAATATAAACAGAAAAGTATAGGTTTATAGTCGGAGAAATAAGTTACAAGTCGTTTTTGTAAAGGTAGTCATTTCAGTCGAAAGAACGACGTCTAGATGACCATTTTAGAAAACATACTTCCACTTTGAGTTTAACCATAATTTTTGGATATAGTTTCATGTTCATAATAAAAATCATTTTCTCAGAATAACAACTTTTAAATCAAAGTTTATCATAGTTTTTAATTAACTAACCCAAAACAGCCCGCGGTGTTACTACGACAACGTAAATCCGGTTTTACGGTGTTTTTCGTGTTTTCAGGTTTTAAATCATTAAGTTAGCATATCATATAGATATAGAACATGTGTTTAGTTGATTTTAAAAGTCAAGTTAGAAGGATTAACTTTTGTTTGCGAACAAGTTTAGAATTAACTAAACTATGTTCTAGTGATTACAAGTTTAAACCTTCGAATAAGATAGCTTTATATGTATGAATCAAATGATGTTATGAACATCATTACTACCTTAAGTTCCTTGGATAAACCTACTGGAAAAGAGAAAAATGGATCTAGCTTCAACGGATCCTTGGATGGCTCGAAGTTCTTGAAGCAGAATCATGACACGAAAACAAGTTCAAGTAAGATCATCACTTGAAATAAGATTGTTATAGTTATAGAAATTGAACCAAAGTTTGAATATGATTATTACCTTGTATTAGAATGATAACCTACTGTAAGAAACAAAGATTTCTTGAGGTTGGATGATCACCTTACAAGATTGGAAGTGAGCTAGCAAACTTGAAAGTATTCTTGATTTTATGAAACTAGAACTTTTAGAATTTATGAAGAACACTTAGAACTTGAAGATAGAACTTGAGAGAGATCAATTAGATGAAGAAAATTGAAGAATGAAAGTGTTTGTAGGTGTTTTTGGTCGTTGGTGTATGGATTAGATATAAAGGATATGTAATTTTGTTTTCATGTAAATAAGTCATGAATGATTACTCATATTTTTGTAATTTTATGAGATATTTCATGCTAGTTGCCAAATGATGGTTCCCACATGTGTTAGGTGACTCACATGGGCTGCTAAGAGCTGATCATTGGAGTGTATATACCAATAGTACATACATCTAAAAGCTGTGTATTGTACGAGTACGAATACGGGTGCATACGAGTAGAATTGTTGATGAAACTGAACGAGGATGTAATTGTAAGCATTTTTGTTAAGTAGAAGTATTTTGATAAGTGTCTTGAAGTCTTTCAAAAGTGTATGAATACATATTAAAACACTACATGTATATACATTTTAACTGAGTCGTTAAGTCATCGTTAGTCGTTACATGTAAATGTTGTTTTGAAACCTTTAGGTTAACGATCTTGTTAAATGTTGTTAACCCAATGTTTATAATATCAAAAGAGATTTTAAATTATTATATTATCATGATATTATGATGTACAAATATCTCTTAATATGATATATATACATTAAATGTCGTTACAACGATAATCGTTACATATATGTCTCGTTTCAAAATCATTAAGTTAGTAGTCTTGTTTTTACATATGTAGTTCATTGTTAATATACTTAATGATATGTTTAATTATCATAATATCATGTTAACTATATATATAACCATATATATGTCATCATATAGTTTTTACAAGTTTTAACGTTCGTGAATCACCGGTTAACTTGGGTAGTCAATTGTCTATATGAAACCTATTTCAATTAATCAAGTCTTAACAAGTTTGATTGCTTAATATGTTGGAAACATTTAATCATGTAAATATCAATCTCAATTAATATATATAAACATGGAAAAGTTCGGGTCACTACACATAACGCGTCCTAAAAGCAGTTTTTGGAATATCATCCTCCTTTACTTGCATTTGATGATATCTAGAATGTAAATCGATTTTCGAATAAACTGACGAGCCTTGTAGTTGATCAAATAAGTCGTCAATTCTCGGCAGTGGATAACGGTTTTTGATGGTAAGTTTATTCAACTCTCTGTAGTCAATAAACAACCTAAATGTACCATCCTTCTTCTTGACAAACAAAACAGGAGCTCCCCATGGTGATGTGCTTGGTCGAATGAAACCATGTTCTAATAGTTCTTGCAGTTGGCTTTGCAGTTCTTTCATCTCGCTGGGTGCGAGTCTGTAAGGAGCACGAGCTATTGGTGCAGCTCCTGGTACAAGATCTATTTGAAATTCAATAGATCGATGTGGAGGTAGTCCCGGTAATTCTTTCAGAAATACATCGGGAAATTCTTTTGCGACGAGAACATCATTGATGCTCTTTTCTTCAGTTTGTACTTTCTCGATGTGTGCTAGAACAGCATAACAACATTTTCTTATTAGTTTTTGTGCCTTCAAATTACTAATAAGATGTAGCTTCGTGTTGCCCTTTTCTCCATACGCCATTAAGGGTTCTCCTTCTTCTTGTACAATGCGAATTGCATTTTTGTAACATACGATCTCTGCTTTCATCTCCTTCAGCCAGTCTATGCCAACTATTACATCAAAACTCCCTAAATCTACTGGTATCAAATCAATCTTAAATATTTCGCTACCCAGTTTAATTTCTCGATTCCGGCATATATAATCTGCTGAAATTAATTTACCGTTTGCTAATTCGAGTAAAAATTTACTATCTAACGACGTCAATGGACAACTTAATTTAGCACAAAAATCTCTACTCATATAGCTTCTATCCGCACCCGAATCAAATAAAACGTAAGCAGATTTATTGTCAATAAGAAACGTACCCGTAACAAGCTCCGGGTCTTCCTGTGCCTCTGCCGCATTAATATTGAAAACTCTTTCGCGGCCTTGTCCATTCGTGTTCTCCTGGTTCGGGCAATTTATAATAATGTGGCCCGGTTTTCCACATTTATAACAAACTACATTGGCATAACTTGCTCCGACACTACTTGCTCCGCCATTACTCAATCCGACACCATTTGTTCCTTTCATTCTGTTAACCCCTGGTCCGTAGACCTCACACTTCGCCGCGCTATGACCATTTCTTTTACACTTGTTGCAAAATTTGGTGCAGAACCCCGAGTGATACTTTTCACACCTTTGGCATAGCTGCTTCTAATTGTTGTTGTTACGGTTGTTATTGTTGTTGGGATGATTGTTGTAGTTGTTTTTGTTGTTGTTGTTGTTGTGCCGTTTGTTGTAGTTGCGATTGATTTTGCGATTGTTGGGATAGTTGTTGTTGTATTGGTGACTCTTATCACTATTTTTCTCCCACTTTCTTTTGACTAGCTTCACGTTGGCCTCTTCGACCGCCTGTTCTTTAATTCTTCCCTCAATCTGGTTCACTAGTTTGTGAGCCATTCTACATGCCTTTTGTATGGAGGCAGGCTCGTGTGAACTTATATCTTCTTGGATTCTCTCTGGTAATTCTTTCACAAACGCGTCGATCTTCTCTTTCTCATCTTCGAACTCTCTCGGACACAATAGGCACAATTCTGTGAATCGTCTTTCATACGAAGTAATATCGAATCCCTGTGTTCGTAACCCTCTAAGTTCTGACTTGAGCTTATTGACCTCGGTTCTGGGACAGTACTTCTCGTTCATCAAGTGCTTGAATGCTGACCACGGTAGCGCGTAAGCAGCATCTTGTCCCACTTGCTCTAGATAGGTATTCCACCATGTTAACGCAATACCTGTGAAGGTATGCGTAGCGTACTTCACTTTGTCTCCTTCAGCACACTTACTTATGGCAAACACCGATTCAACTTTCTCGGTCCACCGTTTCAATCCGATTGGTCTTTCGGTCTCATCAAATTCTGAAGGTTTGCAGGCAGTGAATTCCTTGTAGGAGCATCCTACACGATTCCTTGCGCCGTTAGCTGTATTGCTTGATTCGGAGTTATTGTTGGTATGTAGCGCGACCTGTACTGCGGCTATGTTTGAAGCAAGAAAGGCACGAAATTCCTCTTCGCTCATATTCAAGGTGTGTCGAGTAGTCGGTGCCATTTCCTTTAAAATAGTCAAATGAAACAAGTTAATCATACAGAATATTAAGAGTAGTCAATAGTATCTCGTAGCATAATATGAACTCATTTATAAAAGCTTTTTCTTCATATTAGCGTTTTATAAGTTTAAATTCGGGTACTACCTACCCGTTAAGTTCATACTTAGTAGCTAATATACAATTCAACTACTACAATTCCATATGAAAAACTGATTATAATAATATATCGCATACAAATATTGTTCAAACTTACAACTTCACTATATTACATATAACATGAAATATAGTACACTATGATACAGGACAGTTTTGAAGATAAATCTAGTTAATACGCAAGTTGTTCAGCAAAGTAAATAAAGACACGTAATTCATAAGTCCAGAAACAAGTCATGAATTCTGGTTTTACTAAGACGACTTCCAATCCTTGGTCTTGTGGAAAATAACCGTGACCATTGGCTAGGCAGCATGTTGTAATATTTTCAAAAGGACGAGGGTTTTGTAATGTCCAACAGCCCCGTAATAATCTAAAAACCTTGTTTCTCACCCCAACTACTGAATCCGTCACTTGTGGGAAAGTTCTATTTTAAAAGCTGCAATCCGATGTTCTTTTTCTCACTTTGGTAAGAAGCGAACATCACTAACCCGTAAGCATAACATGCTTCTTTATGTTGCATGTTAGAAGCTCTTTCTAATTCACGAAATCCTATGTTGGGATATGTTGAGTCAAAATAGTTTCTTAACCTGTAGCGTAAAATTGCATTTGGGTTCCCCGCATTTAACGCTTTAAAGAAAACACGGCGTAACTTAAAGTCTCCCCAATGTGATATACCCCACCTATCAAAGGAAAGCCTTTTATAAACTAAGGCATTTCTGGAAAGTCTTTCAAATGTTTGACAAGTTAATTTCGCCATAACTAAATGTGCTGATGAATTCTGACCGACTCTAGACAAGATTTCCTCAATCATATCCTCTGGTAGGTCTTCTAAAATATTCGGTTGTCTACCCTTAATGTCCATTTTGTTTTTATACTGTAAAATAGACAAGGATTAGATTCGTAATAACAAACAATACAAGCAATTTTTACATAGAACATAAAAGTACAAGCACACTACAATACATTTATTACACAACATGCTCACACCCCTCTAATCTGAATCACTGGTTTCTTCTTCTTCGGACTTGGTTCTTTTTCCTAATCTTCTAGGGATATATGATGTCCCTCTAATACGAGTCGTCGTTTTCCACATTGGTTTAGAAAAACCTGGTGGTTTAGAGGTTCCCGGGTTATTATCACGATATTGAAAATACGAGTGTTGACGGTACATATAAAGTTCATCGGGGTCGGAATCAGATTTCTCTATTTTGATGCCTTTTTCCTTATTATTTTCTTTTGCCTCATTAAATTGGGTCGGGGTAATTTCTATAATATCATTAGAATCCTCATCAGGATCCGATTCATCGAAAAATTGGTAATTTTCCTAATATTTTTCTTCCTTAACGAAAACACCATTGACCATTATTGACTTTGGTCCATTGGTTGAGGATTTTCTTTTATTTGACCGATTTTCTGTGGTTCCTACTATTCCCCCCTCCGAAACCTCTTCTTATTCCGGTTCCTCTTCTTCTGGTTCCTCTTCTTCCGGTTCCTCTTCTTCCGGTTCCGTTTCCTCTTCTTCCGGTTCTTCGGGAACTTGTGAATCTTGCCAATATATATTCAACTCTTCGTTATTATTATGTGAGTCAATGGGATTTGTGCTAGAGGTAGACATCTATCAGACAATATCAAACATGTTAAGAGATTAATATATCACATAATATTTACATGTTAATAATATATAGTTTCCAACAAAAATGTTAAGCAATCATTTTTAAAGAAAACACGGTCGAAGTCCAGACTCACTAATGCATCCTAACAAACTCGATAAGATACACTAATGAAAATTTTCTGGTTCTCTAAGACCAACGCTCGGATACCAACTGAAATGTGCCATTCATATTGATTATAAACGTTCCATATTAATTGATTTCATTGCGAGGTTTTGACCTCTATATGAGATGTTTTTCAAAGACTGCACTCATTTTTAAAACAACCATAACCTTTATTTTATCAATAAGGGTTTTAAAAGCATTATGTAGATTCTTAAATAATGATAATCTAAAATATACTGTTTACACATGACCATTACATAATGGTTTACAATAGAAATATATTACATCGACATATGTTTCTTGAATGCAGTTTTTACACAATATCATAAAAACATGGACTCCAAATCTTTTCCTTATTTTAGTATGCAACAGCGGAAGCTCTTAGTATTCACCTGAGAATAAACATGTTTTAAACGTCAACAAAAATATTGATGAGTTATAGGTTTAACCTATATATATCAAATCGTAACAATAGACCACAAGATTTCATATTTCAATACACATCCCATACATAGAGATAAAAATCATTCATATGGTGAACACCTGGTAACCGACATTAACAAGATGCATATATAAGAATATCCTCATCATTCCGGGACACCCTTCGGATATGATATAAATTTCGAAGTACTAAAGCATCCGGTACTTTGGATGGGGTTTGTTAGGCCCAATAGATCTATCTTTAGGATTCGCGTCAATTAGGGTGTCTGTTCCCTAATTCTTAGATTACCAGACTTAATAAAAAGGGGCATATTCGATTTCGATAATTCAACCATAGAATGTAGTTTCACGTACTTGTGTTTATTTTGTAAATCATTTATAAAACCTGCATGTATTCTCATCCCAAAAATATTAGATTTTAAAAGTGGGACTATAACTCACATTCACAGATATTTCCTTCCTCGGAAATAAGACTTGGCCACGGATCGATTCACGAACCTATACAAATATGTACATATATATCAAAGTATGATCAAAATATAATTACAACCATTTTTATTTTGTTTTAAAAATTTGAGTGCATTAAGTCAGTTGTCCTCGTTAGTAACCTACAACTAGTTGTCCACAGTTAGATGTATAGAAATAAATCGATATATATTATCTTGAATCAATCCATGACCCAGTGTATACACGTCTCAGGCTAGATCACAACTCAAAGTATATATATTTTTGGAATCAACCTCAACCCTGTATAGCTAACTCCAACATTACTGCCTATAGAGTGTCTATGGTTGTTCCAAATAATATATATACATGGGTCGATATGATATGTCAAAACATTTGCATACGTGTCTATGGTATCCCAAGATTACATAATATATTAGAATACATGTATAATACAATATAAGTTAGCTAGGATATGATTTGTATAGATTTGTTAAACATTTCCCGTAGCTAAAAAGATCAAAAAATATCCAATCTTGTTTTACCCATAACTTCTTCATTTTATATCCGTTTTGAGTGAATCAAATTGCTATGGTTTCATATTGAACTCTAATTTAAGAATCCAAATAGAAAAGGTATAGGTTTATAGTAAGAAATTTAAGTTACATGTCAATTACTAAAGAGGTAGTCATTTCCGTCGAAAGAACGACATCTTGATGACCATTTTGAAAAACATACTTTCACTTTGAGTTTAACCAAGATTTTTTGATATAGTTTCATGTTCATATGAAAAATAATTTTCCCAGACGAACAACTTTTAAATCAAAGTTTATCATAGTTTTTAATTATCCAAACCAAAACAGCCCCTGGTTTCACTACGACGGCGTATATCCGATTTTATGTGTTCATCGTGTTTCCAGATTTTAAATCATTAAGTTAGAATATCATATAGATATAGAACATGTGTTTAGTTGATTTTAAAAGTCAAGTTAGAAGGATTAACTTTTGTTTGCGAACAAGTTTAGAATTAACTAAACTATGTTCTAGTGATTACAAGTTTAAACCTTCGAATAAGATAGCTTTATATATTACCTTGAATTAGAAAGATAACCTACTATAAATAACAAAGGTTCCTAGATCTTAGATGATTACTTGGAATGGATTAGAAAGCTTGGAAGTAGACTTGCAAACTTGGAAGTATTCTTGATTTTTATGAAACTATACTTATGGAATTTTTGAAGAACACTTAGAACTTGAAGATGGAACTTGAGAGAGATCAATTAGATGAAGAAAATTGAAGAATTAAAGTGTTTTTAGGTGTTTTTAGTCGTTGGTATATGGATTAGATATAAAGGATATGTAATTTTATTTTCATGTAAATAAGTCATGAATGATTACTAATATTTTTGTAATTTTATGAGATATTTCATGCTAGTTGCCAAATGATGGTTCCCACATGTGTTAGGTGACTCACATGGGCTGCTAAGAGCTGATCATTGGAGTGTATATACCAATAGTACATACATCTAAAAGCTGTGTATTGTACGAGTACAAATACGGGTGCATACGGGTAGAATTGTTGATGAAACTGAACGAGGATGTAAGTGTAAGCATTTTTGTTAAGTAGAAGTACTTTGATATGTGTCTTGAAGTCTTTCAAAAGTGTAAGAATACATATCAAAACACAATATGTATATACATTCTAATGGAGTCGTTAAGTCTTCGTTAGTCGTTACATGTAAGTGTTGTTTTGAAACCTTTAAGTTAACGATCTCAATTAATGTTGTTAACCCAATGTTTATTATATCAAATGAGATGTTAAATTTATATGTTATCATGATATTATGATTTATGAGTATCTCTTAATATGATATATACATTAAAATATCATTACAACGATAATCGTTACATATAAGTCTCGTTTCGTAATTCTTGAGTTAGTAGTCTTGTTTTTACATATGTAGTTCATTGTTAACACACTTAATGATATATTTAAATATCATTTTATCATGTTAAATATAGTGTATCAATATATTAATATGATACATATGTATTTTGTAGACGTTATCATAACGATAATCGTTATATATATCATTTCGAGTTTCTTAACTTAGTAATCTCATTTCTTATGTATATCACACATTGTTAATATATTTAGTGAGATACTTACTCATCATAATATTATGTCAACCATATATATATGTCTATATATACCACAACATGTAGTTTTTACAATTTTGTAACGTTCGTGAATCGCCGGTCAACTTGGGTGATCAATTGTCTTTATGAAACTTATTTCATTTAATCAAGTCTTAACAAGTTTGATTGCTAAACACATTGGAAACATTTAGTCATGTAAATATCAATCTCAATTAATATATATAAACATGAAAAAGTTTGGGTCACTACATATGGCTCGTTACGACTCGATTAATATAGCATGTGAATCATGTTGTCAAGTTTCATGCAAGAATCAAGTATAAAAGAAGATTAGAACGATTGCATAAGTAATTGGTTAAGTTTGACTAAAAGTCAAACTTGATCAAAGTCAAAGTCAAAGTCAAAGACAAAGTCAATGGGGTCGGGTTGGGTATCCGACAACTTTTCTTCAATTAGTAATCATATATAAACATGTTGGCCAAGTTTCATGTTAATCGGAGGCGCGTAGCATAGTTAGAATTAAACGTGAAAACGCAAACTTGGACAGCCCCTAACAGGCCATCTGGACGGCGTCTAAAATGGCTGGATGGCGTCCAACAATGAAGGACTGGACGGCATCCAAAGGGTGGGACGGCATCCAAAAACACCTGGGTTGCTGAATGCTGAAATTTCACAAGTCTCGAACCAAAACTCTTTCAATCACAACTAATGAACCGTAAACACTCAAAACATGAATCTTATATCGTTGGAAAGGTATTTTGACAAGGAAAACAACTAAGAAAATATCATCAACCAAAATTTGATTTTACAATAATTAAATCTACATTGAATGATCATAGAAAGTTCATCATTCAATGTTTCAAGTTCATAATTTGCATCTAGCAATTTGGACGTTAAACGTACACATATAGTATGCCATTTTGAAGGTAATCATACATACAGCGCAACTAAACATTTACCAACAACGCTTATTATCATTTAAGACCTCAAATGTTCATATCAAACTTCACCAAACCCTAATCAAGAATCATCAATTCAATAATCATGTTAATGTGAGATTTTTATGCCATTCAACATACCAAATCGAAGCATATGAAGTAACTAACTCATTGAACACACAAACATTAACATCTAAACACATTTCATCATCCAAAATTAAAGATTAAATAAACTCTTTTTTAAGTTCATGCTAGTTTATGCAAAATAACAAGATCGAGCAAATAAATTACATATCCATGTTAGACTCGAGCCATAGACACTAACTAACACACTTTTAAGTTTAAAGGTCTAATTTATGAAAATTAGAGATTTTGAAAAGCTTAGCCCAAGCTATGAAATTGGTACCAAAACGTAGAGGATGAAGAGAGGATTCTAAAAGTACTATTTATTTTGATGTTTACTCCCTTGAAATGATTTAGATGATGGTTGAATGATTATGAAGAAATGGAAGAAAAATGGAAGTAAGAAGAGAGAAAGAGATAAGAGAAAAATGAATGGTGGGTGGTGGGAGGTGGGTGACTAGTTAACCCAATTTGGCCAAGTGACAAGATTAGTCCCTCAAGTTTGTAGTCGGGTGCGGGAATTAACCGAACAAATTATTTTAAATACGCGAGAGTAAACGGGAGATGTTAAAATCAAGTAACGGGAATGTTAAGAAAGTTAGTTAACAGAAGGTACGAATTTAACGAAAGATATTATCTAAAAAAAAAAGATGGACGTTAAAATAATTTAACGGAAAAAGGCGGGTTATTACATCATAAACTTGATTTTAGACTTAAGCAAACTTATGAGTGTTAATGATTCATTATCTTTTAAGATTACTAGATTATGACATATTAAGCATTATCCAAGTAGAATATATTGAAGTAGTCCAAATACTAGTTGATGAAATCCAAACTTGTAACACATAGCAAGACAAGGTTCATACATATACATATTAAGTAACTACTTAGCATTTTGCATTCAGCACATAGTCAACTAATACACATGTATTAATAGGAACTAGTCAAGTAATATTCATGTAATGACTAGTAAGAGATCACTAATTAATCTAGGATTAAACATATAGTCATAACATAGCATTGAACTAAGGCTATGTAAGTTTTACTTGCAAAGTGGTATTTGCAAGATTAATGTATAAGTATACATTAATGTCCAACACATGTATAAGGAAGGAGCAACTCTTGGTTGGGACTTGGTGACCATCCTAAGTATGTCTAGATACATTTTAAATGTACACGTTTTCCTATAACACTTATGTGTTATCCTTAATCAAGGCTTAATCATCATTAAGGTGTCATTAGGTGTGATTAATCAAGATTAGTGTTCTAGTGAACAAAAATCCTTTAGGTATGAAGGAGGCAACTATTCTAATCATGTTTAAACAAGTTGCATAAATTTTAGATGCCCCGAAGTGGTCGAACTAAAATTGGTGGAAATTAGGATAGAACCTTTTATGGTCGACCCACGGTTGACCATGGAGTCGACCGTGTACGCCCAGTTTCATAAACCAGGGTGCAAGGTTCCACAGTGTCACGACCCTACTTTTTCCGCTATCTTTTTCTGTTAAGTATTTAACTTTCGTTAACTTGTATCCTTGCCAGGTCATTTTATGTGAATAGATTATATTATTTTTAAATTAAATAATATTCCTATATTGTTTATTAAATGAAAAGGTGTGACTATGTGTTAGTACGTTCCTACGTATAACGATTTTATTTGAATAATCGTCTCGATTTTCAAACCAGCGATTATATATATTCATGATTTTCAAATCCGAATTCTTCCATGTGACATTCCTATATCAGTCGTAATAATAAAATATTCCTATATTTTATTTCCTGTATTATTATTCATCTTGTGTATTATAAGTTGCTAATATCGGCTAAAAAGTCACGTTTTCACCCCGGTATTAAGGCCCAAAAACAAGAAAGATTCAATCTTTATCAGAAAAAATACCCTCTTCGTCGGTTAAAATTGAAGATCAAGTAATTACGAAGACGCTGCAAAAAGAATCAAGAGAATCGGAGCTAAAACGAAGATTCTAGAGCGAAAATGGTGAAAGACAAGAAATCAAGTTACGATCCAGCGAATCAGCAAGCCAAACGGCTTGCCAAACGGGCTTCCAATCGGCCTGCCATACGCCCATATCAAATGGGCACATTAAACGGACTGGCCTGCCAAACGGCCCCTACAAACGGCCTGCCAAACGGCTTGCCAAACGGCCTGCCAGCTGTTTGCAGGCAGATTTCAAGCTTATTTAAAGGGTCTTTGTCATTCATTCCAACGCACACTTCAATTCACTTCTTTCTCTTTCTTATAAAATATTAGTCATACTTTCAAGATCTTTGACTTCGTGCGGGAAATCTAGTACCCGGAGAAGAACGCCGAAGATTTTATTAGGAGCGGTCTGTAGTTTGAAGTTGTCACTTTTGCATTCGGAACTCGTTTAATCTACTGGTACATCTATCCTTTATCTTATTATAATGTCTTTTATCATTATGTTCTGTGATATTGTTGCCATGATTAGCCAGTAGTTATCTTTTGTGTATGCTATGATATACCCAGTTATAATGCCAAAATAGTATTATGGTGTGTGTATGTTGTCAAAATGCTTTCCGATTATGCTTTAAACTCAATCGCTTTTCCAACTAATAGAACGTAGTTATTCCCTTTGTTATTGGGAAGTCGCGAACCCCGATTCGGATTACACTATCTGTGTCACCCCTTGGTAAGAGAAGTCCATCGGATACAACGTAAGATCGACTGAGGCACACCGGTTGTAGTAAGTCTATCAAGCTTTGGATTCCGACTAAGGACTCTTTCGTAGTGAAACATCTAACTAGAACCCTAGTACATTGTCGGTCTCAGACCATGCTAGTGTAGTCACCAAGCATATAAACTTCGTACGTGCATGCTGAAGCACAACGGTTGTTGTAAGCTGTACCTATGCTAAGTAAGGCCATGAAACCCGGTCAGTGCTGATTAGTACACTGCACCATAACGCGGTCTCAAGCATCGCACCCCGCTTGAGGGATTCTTGGTTAATTAAGAAACTGTTTGTTTAAACACATAAAGGATTGGACCGTTAGGATAACCAAACGTGTTCAACGAAGTTAACTTGACTTGGTCATGGTGTTCTTTATGGCTGAACTCTTTTAAGGGCCTAACTATCTTTTAAACCCAATCATTAACGAAAGCATTGAAACACATCACGTCTCATCCAAAATAGCTGTCAGTTTCATAGATTACCGAATGATGATCCTAACTCTCTCCTTGATAAATTTATATCTCTTTCGAACTCCTACAAACAGCCAGGGATAGGACAAGATATAGTCTGGCTATACTTGTTTCCCTATTCTCTCACTCATCATGCACAAACATGGTTCGAAGGACTGGAAAACGATTCCATCACGTCATGGACGGAGATGGCTACTAAATTCCTAACCAAATATTTTCATCCTTCTAAACAAACCAAACTAAAGAATGACATCGTTAACTTCAAACAAAGTTATGATGAATCTCTTTACACTGCATGGGAGCGATTCAAAACTCTGCTGAAGAAATGCCCTAATCACCAGTTAGAATGCTCAACTCAAATCTGTACCTTCTACAATGGTCTTACGGTAAATCATAGGACGACGATCGATGCAGCAGCTCAAGCAAATTTGATGAACCAAACCGCAGACGAAGCATGGGAATTGCTTGAGAACATGACAATGCATCATCATGACTGAAACATTGGTGAAACAAGTTCATCATCTGCCCCACTCTCTGCACTTAACAATCAAACGGAAGCCATCAAATCCCTCACAGATAAGATGGAATCTCTCGCTAAACAACTTGGAGAATTGAAGACGCAACCGCAGCATGTCAACTAGGCTGTAACGACCCAACCCGTTATCCAACCGAATACGCAAGATAATTTTTTTATACAAGAGGGTGCACGGCGCGCAACCCTCAATGTGTGCAGCGCGCACAAGGCCAGATCAGTTTTGTCCGAATTTTCCAATTTTCGTTTAATGATCTCCCACTTCCCGACACTTTTAGACTAAACGCTTTTCTCAGCATTTTATAATATGTAAAACAAACACATTTCAATAATAAAAAAGTTTTATGACACCGGGCCCACATCGGCCATTTTATGACTTTCGTACAAAATACAAGTTTTCGACTACATGAGTTTAAGTTCCAAACACAACAACGAGCATGATGTTTGGGGATAAACTACCCAATTCTAAGTCGAAACCAAAAGTAATTCAAGCAAGCATCAAAAGGGGAAATCCTCTAATCCCGAGCATACCCTTGCCACGTCTGCCTCTGAACCTAAAAATGTAAACAATGAGAGGGTAAGATAATGCTTAGTGAATGCAATACTTATACGCATACATACATAATTCAATCACTTGCATACACCTACACAAACAACGCAATATCATTAGCAAACCGCAATAATCGAATATTCATACGTACAACAAGTCAACACCATTAGCATAGAGATCTCAACAAATAATACGTGCCAACAAGAAGATACATACAATGCTAGTGAAACTTACACACCCCAACATACACAATGTCGACATTCGACTCGATGGTGGCCGACGAAGAGCGGTAGGTCAAATACGTTAACCACTCACCACCCATCGCATCGCGTACGTGGCCGACGAAGAGCGGTAGGTCAAAATCATTAACCACTCACCACTACGCGCCATGAGTGAAATGACCCGTCCTAATCCATCCGGACAAAGTCCATATCGATTATAAACGATTCACACCAGTTGATTACATCGCGAGGTACTTGACCTCTATATGATACATTTTACAAACATTGCATTCGTTTTTGAAAGAAAATCTTTCATTTCATCGAAAGTTGACGGCGTGCATACCATTTTATAACATATCTAACTATAATTGACTTAATAATGATCTTGATAAACTCAACGACTCGAATGCAACGTCTTTTGAAATATGTCATGAATGACTCCAAGTAATATCTTTAAAATGAGCAATTACACAGCGGAAGATTTCTTTCGTACCTGAGAATAAACATGCTTTAAAGTGTCAACCAAAAGGTTGGTGAGTTCATTAGTTTAACATAAATAATCATTTCATAAATTTTAATAGACCACAAGATTTCATATTTCCATTTCTCATAAACATACGTCCCATGCATAGAGACAAAAATATCATTCATATGGATTGAACACCTGGTAACCGACATTCACAATATGTATATAAGAATATCCCCATCATTCCGGGATCCTCCTTCGGACATGATATAAATTTCAAAGTACTAAAGCATCCGGTACTTTGGATGGGGCTTGTTGGGCCCGATAGATCTATCTTTAGAGTTCGCGTCAATTAGGGTTTCTGTTCCCTAATTCTTAGATTACCAGACTATATAGGGTGATATTCGATTTGATAATCCAACCATATAATGTAGTTTCGATTACTTGTGTCTATTTCGTAAAAACAGTTATAAAAGCAGCGCATGTATTCTCAGTCCCAAAAATATATATTGCAAAAACATTTAAAAAGGGATTAATGAAGCTCACGCATATAAATATTGTAAAATAGTTATTAAAACATTGCATATATTCTCAGCCCAAAAATATATATAAAAAGGGAATAATGAAACTCACCTAATGTATTTTGTAGTAAAAATACATATGACGTCATTGAACAAGTGTAGGGTTAACCTCAGATTCACGAACCTATATCATTTATATATATATTAACACATATAATGGTAATCGAACAATTTATATATTATTAGTAATTTAATTGTTATTTTAATCATGTGTTTCATTAATAATTTAATTACTTATATTTATTTTATGTACCTTAAATAAATAATTAATATTTATTATGAACATTAATAATATAGTTATGTTAAATATAGTTTTATGTCTCTAATAATTATATGATAAAGTATAATTGATAATAAATAAAAAGTTGTTTTATTCTATAATAATAATAATTATTATTATTATCATTATTATAGTAATAGTAATAATAAAATGATAATGATAATAATTCTAAAAATAATAATAACATTAATACTTATAATAATAGTGATAATATCAAATAATAATTCTTAATGATAATATTAATAATAATTTTTATGGTAATACTAATACTAATAATAATGATGGTTTTCAAAAATGGTAATTTTACTAATACTTGTATTACTAATTATAATAATCATAACATTCTTAATAATTAACAATAATCATACTAACAACAATAATAATAGTATTAATACATAATAATAATAATAATAATAATAATAATAATAATAATAATAATAATAATAATAATAATAATAATAATAATAATAATAATAATCATAATAATAATAATAATAATAAGATAACAAAATTACTACCTCACATAAAATAGGCTTCAAAAAGAATAGAATGACATTGCCCGGACTCGAACCCTCGACCTCCCACTTAGCCCGAAATACCACTAACCATTCCACCATTTCATATTTCCTGAATTAAATCACACTTTAATTATATAAAACCCCTATTTTCTATTGTCCTAATTCTTCTTGAACTTTCATATCATTATCATTTATATATCCTTTTAACATCATCATCTTTATCAATTATCCTAACATCACAGACCCACCACCATCATCATGATCTTATGTCATTCAACATCATCATTTGATATTATTCACAACAACAAAAAAAATACGATTCATTATGTATCATGTATCACCCAACTTATTTGTCATCATTATCATCCTTAAATCATCATCCCTATTCACCGTCTTCCTCATTCATCATCATCTACTGTAACACGTATCATCTTCATCATCAAACACATAAAATCATAACTTAATCATCACAATCTTAATCGTGATCATCAGGGACCCATCATCATTCGTTATTCTTTCATCGTTAAACATCCCAACAACCATCATGTACATCTCATCGGTATCCATCAAAGAAAAAAAATAACGTGTAACAACTTCAAATATTCTGACCCATCATCAATTCGGCCCAACTACACAATATAGTTTACTCAAAGCCCGATTGTAGTTGGAGGTCAAAAGGGAAAAAGAACTCGGCCCAAGTGTATAACCGATCAAATATATATATAATGGGATTTTGTTTACAACAAAATAAAAGAAAAAAAAGGTAGCTTGACATGTGGGGATTTAAAGTAGACTAGATTATCATTCCCTTTTTGTGGTGGGTTTCTGTCAGGAATTTAGGAAACAGTAACAACAATAAAAACGCAGCTGTACGCAGTAACTTTGTTGTTTGTTTTTTTGTTTTTGTTTTTTTATGGGTTCCTGACTGAACTAAAACGTACATCAGCAGCCTTTGAGACAGAAATAGATCAGAGAGTAACGAAGGAAGACAGAAACGTAAGCTGCAACAGCAGCCTTGGTCAGTTGCAGTATTCGAACCAGAAAAACAAAAGAACATGAGAGAGAAAAGAGAGAGAAAGAGATGAAGATGGAGTGGATTTTGAAATCAGAGAAAGCAGAAAATAGTTAGGATATGAGTGGATCATTATGGTTTTGGGCGGTTTATTAATGGTTGGAGAAAGAAAAGGAAACGGTGAGCTACAGTTTATATGGTGGTTCACGAAAAAAAAATATCAACTATTCATCATCATCTTTATCTTTCACTGCACCGGAACAATGGAAGAAAAGAAAAAATTTGGTGTCTTTGTATGGTGGTCTAATAGAGGTGAAGTGTAGTGTGCCTTTAAAACCGAAAAATATATAACCGTAGCAGAATCATAAGTTGTGGTGACGGTTTTGTTGTGTTGATAATAGGAGTGGTAGCAAGAAACAGAAAATAGCAGTAGAAGCAACCAATCTTGTGGTGTCTTGTAGACTCTCGGTTGTGGTTTTATATCTATCAAACATGAAACATGTATACCTATATAGAGAATAAAGAAAGAGGTGATGTGAATTAATAAATTAATATATATATAATATATAATAGATATTATTATATTATATTACATACTAACATGTATCATGAATCACGAAAAGTAATTGACACACAGTAAAGCCACCGAAGATTTTAATTTATTCTACCGACAGTTTTCACGGGCGGTGTATCGTGCGAAATCAGTGGGGATAAAAGTCTTCGGAAAAATCCCAAAATTTTAATTTAAGTATCTTTATTTATTTAGGTCATTATGGTATAAAGTTTGGTCATTAACTATTAAATAAAAGTTACATTAATTAATCACTCCCAACCCCTAAGCAAAATATAAAAATTTTAAAATTCGACAAACAACATCTAAATACATTATTAATAAGCCTAAAATTTATATTACTCATTTTCGGATCACCGTTTATTTTAAAATCACCCAAGTTTGAATTTAACTTGCTTAATATCAATCGAAACATCAAACGAGTATTAAAATCATTTAATATTTATTTTTTTAATATACTTTATTTATATATAGAGATATATTTTAAATAAAAATTATTATAATATCCTATTTTTTTATTTTATAAATTTTTAATAACAACAACGTATAATACTTCAAATTATATTTCGAATTATTATTTATATATACTTACACACATATCTATTTAGAATTAATTATTCGTGAATCGTCGAGAGCAGTCGAAGGTCAATTGAATATATGAAACAGTTCAAACTTTTTGAGACTCAACCTTACAGACTTTGCTTATTGTGTCGAAATCATATAAGAATAAAGTTTAAATTTGGTCGGAAATTTGCGGGTCGTCACAGTACCTACCCGTTAAAGAAATTTTGTCCCGAAATTGGATTGGGATTGTCATGAATGACAATAGGTATGTTTCCATGACTCGCAGGAGCTGATAAATAGAATTTTATTACCATTGAGTAATAAGGATAAAACAATTCGGTTATTCGAAGAGTACGAATGAAGCTATTATAAAAGATTGAGATAGAGATTTAACTTTTGGCGTAGTCACGGTGGATTTTCGAAATTCAAGGAATTTAGAGATAATCTTCGAAATCTAAAAGATTTTATTCTTCGGCGAATAAGAAAATTAGGATCTCTATAATTAAATACGGCGATCTGTCTCGATTTCTCTTAATATTTCACTATAAATCCACCCTCTTCGTTTCCTTTATATTTTGGAGTTCCAACCCTTTTGTTTTTCTCTTCCCGACTTTAAATCAAGCGAATAATGGTCCAGAATTCGTAGGTTTAGAATTTGGAATGAATTTAATGTTATAATCAAGAAAGAACGTAATAGCACGATTTGATTCGTCAAATTACCAGAATCATTGAGAATAGAGCTATCAAGAATATACTTTCTTGATATGTTCAGAAGTTAATTAGAATGAAAGAGTTATGTAACATGACACATGATGGTGGTATGATCTACTGTGAATCATCATGTCTCATTAGAAACTCAGCATGACTTACTGTAATATAATCACGTTGATCAAGTGTCATTATATTATACTAACTCATGCATCAGTTCCCAACATTACTTCAATAACATTCATATTTTAGGCCCGAAAGTTTACATAATATAGAAACTAACAGTTTTTATATGATGTAACACTGATAGCACTAAGAGATTAATGATTTCAGATAAGGTTAGTTATGAAAATATATTCAGAAATATCGAAACTATTTATAATGAAAGATACTATAATATCTTTGAATATCTAAGATCAGAGGATGATGGAGACTATTGTCCGCAAAGGTTTAGAGTAAGGAGCAAGATATTCGCAAAAGACTTCAGCAGGCATTGAATCTTTTGGATTCTTTGAAGTCAAACTTATTCTTTGTGATTTGTCCACGGTTTCCTTCATAGTTTCGCATAATCTTCTTTTTGGTACTAAATTCTCTATTGAGTGTTTCTAATACTCCATTCTTTATCATCAAACTTTCGACGGTTAAGGTCGTGTACAGTTTTTGCTGCTGTATTCAGCTTTTTCAGAATTTGTGGTATTGATTTGTAGACAGGGTGCTTTTCAGAATTTCAGAATGAAAGATCATAACTCTAAGAGATAAATGTTATATGTTTACATATAACTGTTGGTGTAGACATGCTGCGAGGTTTCAAAATACTGATTGCTGATTCTCGGTATTTGGTACGGAAATTCTCCTTATCAGATGCAGATGAGTAGATAATAGGATTTCAATGAATATAATAACTTTTTATAAGGTCAAAGATCAATGAAGTTGCTGGTAAGTTTACTGATAATGTAGTGAGATATAAACGGTTTTCCGGTATTGATGACGAAAGGTAAACTTATATATCATGGTTATAATAAGCTAATCCGAGTGAAAATTCGAAGTTGATTTGTTGGAGCTGTGACAAAATTGGCTAATTTGGAAAGGGATTGCAAAGTTATTTTGGGTAATAATAACACTAAAGGAATTAACACAGCTATGCGTTAAATGTTTACTCAGTTTCTGAGAGTTTTCAGATGCATAACAATACGCATCAGTCTTTTCTTCCGTAGATGAAGTACGGTTGGTTCATCTTCCCGATTGAGGTGTTTTCAAGAATCATGAAAAGTTTGAACGCAAATTAGAATCGTCAAGATACAAATGAAGTTTAAGATGAAATCAAGTGGCAAACTTGAAGAGATGTTTAGTTTCATATGTTATAATCAATATTTTTAATTCATTTTTAATTGTCCAATCTTATTAGTCCACAGTCGATAGTCCACAGTTAACAGTCCAATAATTCATATATAGGTTAATATATAATATTCGAATTAATTAATACATGTCGTGACCCGTATACGCCTCAGACTCGATCACAACTCAAAGTATATATATATATATATATATATATATATATATATATATATATATATATATATATAGATGGGTCGATATGATATGTCAAAACATTGTATACGTGTCCCGATATTTAAAATGCGTAAATAACAGAATGACAATAAATAAAGTGCGTAAAATAAATAACAGAAATTAAATGACGATAAATAAAATTGCGAGAATTAAATTGCGATAAATAGAATGTAATCAGTTAGCTAGGAACAGTTAGCTAGTATTTTGTTAGCGTGGTTTCTTAACAAAAATTCATATTGTTAATTAGTCTGTTTCTAATCAATTTTTATTGTGTCCATTATTTCTTCATTATGCCACTTGTTGGATTCTGATAGATTAAAATCCAAATATGAAATTGAATTTGAATGAAAATGGTTATTCTGTGGTGAACGGATTCGTATATCGGTAGATGTAAATAGGATAGTAAATGACTGTTAAATCAGCTTTGACGAATGTACAGTGTAACTTATTAAGGTGAAATCTAAATATTCCTCGGGTATTACCTACCCGTTAAAATATTTTCACCATTAACAGTTTGTACAAGAGAATTTTTAATTACAATCTTTATGAAAATATATATACATATATATTTTCTTCAGATGTATTCATGGATTTAATGAGTTAATATAATATTAAACTCATTTGCTTTTCGGTTGGAATTAGAATAAATAATCTCTAAAACTTTAGAGATTACATATTCGTCATGTCGAACGAAGATAAATGAGGTAGAACGATACGTAGAACGAAGATCATACTCAAAGTACAGATGATGATATTGAAGCATGGATTGTTGATGGTACTGGTGTTGTTATTGATGGTACTGTTGGTGCCGGTGATGTTGCTGAAGCTGGTACATTTTGCACCATATTCTCAAATTTTATTTCTCGAGCGCGAAGTTTGTTGACTTCTTCTATTATTCCGGGATGATTGTCGGTCGGAACGAGCGAATGAATAAGGTTTAGAATGGTGGATAGAATATAATCGTGGCGAGATATTAGGGAAATAAGGGTGAAAATGGTATTTCAGACGGGTTCGTCGTAAGTGCTTCAGGTTCATTGCCAAGAGGTAAATTCGGTTGGAGGAAGGGATTGCCTTCCGCGCGTTTCCATTAATTAAGTCGACTACGAACCCATCAGATGAATTGATAATGGCTGATTGGTTGATTCATGCCGATGACGCTATTTTCAGAGCTTAGGTGAACATCTATGTCGTAATAGCTGTCGGAATAACTATCGGAATAGCTATCGGAATCTGAGGGACTCGAACTGGTTGCAGGATTCATCTCGTACAATTAGATGAAGGATTTTCGATAAGAAATAGATTATAGGATGTAGATTAGTACCCTGCAATACATAGTTTACATATGCATATATAATACTAAAATCCCATAAGTTACGGAGGAATCTACGGAAGCTGTCAGGCAAAGGTAACAATAACAGGTACGCTAAGATATGAAGTAGCAGATACGTTAAGATGTCTATACCCTATTCATGCAATCATTGCAGTAAGATGTGTCTAGACTAAGAATGATAAGCAGATAATTTCCTAAGGATGATAAGCAGATTATTTCCGACTAGAAATGATAAACAAAACTTTTGACATGCAGACACGGTCGAAGTCCAGACTCACTAATGCATCCTATCGACTTATCAGTTAGGCACACTAATGTAAGACCTGGTTCGCTAAGACTAACGCTCTGATACCAACTGAAATGACCCGTCCTAATCCATCCGGACAAAGTCCATATCGATTATAAACGATTCACACCAGTTGATTACATTGCGAGGTACTTGACCTCTATATGATACATTTTACAAACATTGCATTCGTTTTTGAAAGAAAATCTTTCATTTCATCGAAAGTTGACGGCGTGCATACCATTTTATAACATATCTAACTATAATTGACTTAATAATGATCTTGATAAACTCAACGACTCGAATGCAACGTCTTTTGAAATATGTCATGAATGACTCCAAGTAATATCTTTAAAATGAGCAATTACACAGCGGAAGATTTCTTTCGTACATGAGAATAAACATGCTTTAAAGTGTCAACCAAAAGGTTGGTGAGTTCATTAGTTTAACATAAATAATCATTTCATAAATTTTAATAGACCACAAGATTTCATATTTCCATTTCTCATAAACATACGTCCCATGCATATAGACAAAAATATCATTCATATGGATTGAACACCTGGTAACCGACATTCATAATATGTATATAAGAATATCCACATCATTCCGGGATCCTCCTTCGGACATGATATAAATTTCGAAGTACTAAAGCATCCGGTACTTTGGATGGGGCTTGTTGGGCCCGATAGATCTATCTTTAGAGTTCGCGTCAATTAGGGTTTCTGTTCCCTAATTCTTAGATTACCAGACTATATAGGGTGATATTCGATTTGATAATCCAACCATATAATGTAGTTTCGATTACTTGTGTCTATTTCGTAAAAATAGTTATAAAAGCAGCGCATGTATTCTCAGTCCCAAAAATATATATTGCAAAAACATTTAAAAAGGGATTAATGAAACTCACGCATATAAATATTGTAAAATAGTTATTAAAACATTGCATATATTCTCAGCCCAAAAATATATATAAAAAGGGAATAATGAAACTCACCTAATGTATTTTGTAGTAAAAATACATATGACGTCATTGAACAAGTGTAGGGTTGACCTCAGATTCACGAACTTATATCATTTATATATATATTAACACATATAATGGTAATAGAACAATTTATATATTATTAGTAATTTAATTGTTATTTTAATCATGTGTTTCATTAATAATTTAATTACTTATATTTATTTTATGTACCTTAAATAAATAATTAATATTTATTATGAACATTAATAATATAGTTATGTTAAATATAGTTTTATGTCTCTAATAATTATATGATAAAATATAATTGATAATAAATAAAAAGTTGTTTTATTCTATAATAATAATAATAATAATAATTATTATTATTATAGTAATAGTAATAATAAAATGATAATGATAATAATTCTAAAAATAATAATAACATTAATACTTATAATAATAGTGATAATATCAAATAATAATTCTTAATGATAATATTAATAATAATTTTTATGATAATACTAATACTAATAATAATGATGGTTTTCAAAAATGGTAATTTTACTAATACTTGTATTACTAATTATAATAATCATAACATTCTTAATAATTAACAATAATCATACTAACAACAATAATAATAGTATTAATACATAATAATAATAATAATAATAATAATAATAATAATAATAATAATAATAATAATAATAATAATAATAATAATAATAATAATAATAATAATAATAATAATAATAATAAGATAACAAAATTACTACCTCACATAAAATAGGCTTCAAAAAGAATAGAATGACATTGCCCGGACTCGAACCCTCGACCTCCGGCTTAGCCCGAAATACCACTAACCATTCCACTATTTCATATTTCCTGAATTAAATCACACTTTAATTATATAAAACCCCTATTTTATGTTTTCCTAATTCTTCTTGAACTTTCATATCATTATCATTTATATATCCTTTTAACATCATCATCTTTATCAATTATCCTAACATCACAGACCCACCATCATCATCATGATCTTATGTCATTCAACATCATCATTTGATATTATTCACAACAACAACAAAAATACGATTCATTATGTATCATGTATCACCCAACTTATTTGTCATCATTATCATCCTTAAATCATCATCCCTATTCACCGTCTTCCTCATTCATCATCATCTACTGTAACACGTATCATCTTCATCATCAAACACATAAAATCATAACTTAATCGTCACAATCTTAATCGTGATCATCAGGGACCCATCATCATTCGTTATTCTTTCATCGTTAAACATCCCAACAACCATCATGTACATCTCATCGGTATCCGTCAAAGAAAAAAAATAACGTGTAACAACTTCAAATATTCTGACCCATCATCAATTCGGCCCAACTACACAATATAGTTTACTCAAAGCCCGATTGTAGTTGGAGGTCAAAAGGGAAAAAGAACTCGGCCCAAGTGTATAACCGATCAAATATATATATAATGGGATTTTGTTTACAGCAAAATAAAAGAAAAAAAGGTAGCTTGACATGTGGGGATTTAAAGTAGACTAGATTATCATTCCCTTTTTGTGGTGGGTTTCTGTCAGGAATTTAGGAAACAGTAACAACAATAAAAACGCAGCTGTACGCAGTAACTTTGTTGTTTTTTTTTTTTTTTTATGGGTTCCTGACTGAACTAAAACGTACAGCAGCAGCCTTTGAGACAGAAATAGATCAGAGAGTAACGAAGGAAGACAGAAACGTAAGCTGCAATAGCAGCCTTGGTCAGTTGCAGTATTCGAACCAGAAAAACAAAAGAACATGAGAGAGAAAAGAGAGAGAAAGAGATGAAGATGGAGTGGATTTTGAAATCAGAGAAAGCAGAAAATAGTTAGGATAGGAGTGGATCATTATGGTTTTGGGCGGTTTATTAATGGTTGGAGAAAGAAAAGGAAACGGTGAGCTGCAGTTTATATGGTGGTTCACGAAAAAAAAATATCAACTATTCATCATCATCTTTATCTTTCACTGCACCGGAACAATGGAAGAAAAGAAACAATTTGGTGTCTTTGTATGGTGGTCTAATAGAGGTGAAGTGTGGTGTGCCTTTAAAACCGAAAAATATATAACCGTAACAGAATCATAAGTTGTGGTGACGGTTTTGTTGTGTTGATAATAGGAGTGGTAGCAAGAAACAGAAAATAGCAGTAGAAGCAACCAATCTTGTGGTGTCTTGTAGACTCTCGGTTGTGGTTTTATATCTATCAAACATGAAACATGTATACCTATATAGAGAATAAAGAAAGAGGTGATGTGAATTAATAAATTAATATATATATATATAATATATAATAGATATTATTATATTATATTACATACTAACATGTATCATGAATCACGAAAAGTAATTGACACATAGTAAAGCCACCAAAGATTTTAATTTATTCTACCGACAGTTTTCACGGGCGGTGTATCGTGCGAAATCAGTGGGGATAAAAGTCTTCGGAAAAATCCCAAAATTTTAATTTAAGTATCTTTATTTATTTAGGTCATTATGGTATAAAGTTTGGTCATTAACTATTAAATAAAAGTTACATTAATTAATCACTCCCAAGCCCTAAGCAAAATATAAAAATTTTAAAATTCGACAAACAACATCTAAATACATTATTAATAAGCCTAAAATTTATATTACTCATTTTCGGATCACCGTTTATTTTAAAATCACCCAAGTTTGAATTTAACTTGCTTAATATTAATCGAAACATCAAACGAGTATTAAAATCATTTAATATTTATTTTTTAATATACTTTATTTATATATAGAGATATATTTTAAATAAAAATTATTATAATATCCTATTTTTTTATTTTATAAATTTTTAATAACAACAACGTATAATACTTCAAATTATATTTCGAATTATTATTTATATATACTTACACACATATCTATTTACAATTAATTATTCGTGAATCGTCGAGAGCAGTCGAAGGTCAATTGAATATATGAAACAGTTCAAACTTTTTGAGACTCAACCTTACAGACTTTGCTTATTGTGTCGAAATCATATAAGAATAAAGTTTAAATTTGGTCGGAAATTTGCGGGTCGTCACAATGAGGCCGACGAAAAGTGCAACCAAAATGTTAACACTTACCTCAATTGCAAGGATGGCCAACGAAAAGCGGAACCGCTTACCACCCTACGATAAGTGGCCAACGAAGAGCGGATCCCTAAACAGATAACACTCACCACTTATCCCAACACACATATGTGGCCGACGAAGAGCGATAGGTCAAACATTAATCACTCACCACATAACCCAAAAAACACATGTGACCGACGAAGAGTGATAGGTTAAGCATTAATCACTCGTCACATAACCAAACGCACACATGTAGCCGACGAAGAGTGACAGGTCAACAATTAATCACTCGCTACATAACAAAACACACACATATGACCAACGAAAAGCGATAGGTCAAACATTAATCACTCGTCACATGCCTCACCTCCAATCGTGGTCGACAAAGAGTTAATCCTTCCGGATATCACTCACCACATATCGTAACCAAATATAGCCAACGAAGAGCTATCCATACGGATATCACTCACTATATTTTCCAACCCAATTGTGGTCCCCGAAAAGTGAATCCTAACGGATGTCACTTACCACGCCGCACACAAGCAACCAAATTATATACATAAACGTATAAATATTCCACTCACATCGCCTACTTGAAGAGACAATCCCGCTTAAGCTCCTAATCGTCCAAAAGTAAATCACCTACGTAATTCACAACAATTAAGCTACAACACTCTAGCTTATACCCAAAATACCTATAAGTGCAATATTGACCCATTTGCACTTACTTCCACTTTGACCAAGTCAATTCTCACCCGAAAACCCCCATAATCACAATCGGCTAGTGACTATGTTCCAACAACTCATTTTACTCGAGGTTTCATCATCAAAACATATTACTTACATTAATTTACACAAAACCCATTTTGACCTAATCTCAAGTCAAAACACCCGTTTGTAAGCTTACACAATTAATCACTTATAACCTAAGTTAACTAGTGATATAAACACCCTTACATGATTATCAACTAATCAATTTCATCATCCAACCCAAAACCCACCAACAATGGTTATCAACACCATTTACTAGCTTAAACACCCAATTATCCACTAGTGGGTTTACTCAAGAACACCCAAATCAAAACCCCAATTATGAACACTAAATCAAACTATGAAAACTCGAAGTTAGAACTTACCAATACTACCATAACGTAGCCGTAAACGAGATGAACAACTTTAATACCCTAGCTTTGGTGAGAATCCAACTCCTTCTCCTCCAAATCAAGCTTTCTCTCTCTAAGCTCTTTCTCACTCTAGGGTTGGAGGTTGAAGATGTGAGAATGAAGATAAGGCTGTAGACTTGAAAGAGTCCACCAATCTACCATTTTGTGGCCTAAAACCGACCCCCAAGTGAAAAGACCAGTATGCCCCTCATTTAACTTTAAATAAAAAGCAAGAAGCTGTCGCCAGGTATAGTGCGCGGCACGCACCACTGCTTGTGCGCAGCGCGCACAAGCTCAAACACAGTCTGTCAGCTTCTGTTTAACTCAGTTTGATTAATCGACATTTATGCACCCTGTACACTTGGGTTTTGGGTCTTACAACTCTCCCCCACTTAAATTGGATCACGTCCCCGTGATCCTCGCCACTGAACAACAGGACCCACGCTCTATGGTCCTTCGACATATGTCCAAACTAGATGTCCACAACAATTTCCACAAATTCGAAGGTTTCACACAATTCCTTTAGGCGACTTAACTCAGAAGTTACCCTTCCGATTTAAATCATCATCCGTGATTTACCAAATCTACTAAACCGATCACTAAGTCTCGCTTCATTCCCAAACCGGAACGAACTCACGCCTCGACCGCATGACAAACACATGCTAACATTCCAAAATCTCGTACCGAATTAGCAATCCCTTTAGCATACCCTTATCATGTACATCGCTAAAGTAACAACACACCACATAAATGGCCAACAATCAACACTATGGAGACGACGAAAAGTGAATCCTCACGATTGGATACCACTTGCCCCACATCCTCACGCATACGTGGCCGACGAAAAGCGGTAGATCAAACGTTAACCACTTACCACTACGCAACAAGAGGCCGACAAAATGCGCATCCTTACGGATCACACTTACCTCTCTTCACACATGGCCAACCAAAAGTGATTCCTTACGGAAAACGCATTCCACACAACAATAAGTAGCCGACGAAAAGTGAATCCTAACGGATAACACTTACTACTTATCACACCTCAACCGTGGGCAACGAAAAGTGAATCCTCGCAATTTGGATAGCACTTTCCACAATACATACAAACAAACTAAGTATATACGCCTACTTAGAATCATTCCACTCAACTTGGAACCTCCTGCACACGAACCATACGCATGCACAAACATCGCTAACATGATCGTGCAAATCATAACCTATATCACGCATAGGTTCAAGAATACATTTCTCTAAAAGAGAAGTAGGCATACCATCCCTCGATTACGGGACCCTACCTTGCTCAACGATCCCGCCCAATTATCTCTTAATGAGCTCAACCACATTACCACCTCAAGTAGTATTTCACATCCAAACCAATAAATACAATTTAACCAAAATTGTACTTTACCACAAATTGACCAATCTAGGTCCTGACACTAGTCTCCGGATCTACCATGAGCATTATCCGAAATTTCACACTAAACCTCCTCTTGGAGGAGTGTAACTCCCCCACTTGGAACTATGTTCCATAACCACATCGTCGTGGTAACAACATCCCGCGATAATTACCACATTCCAAAATACGTGACCAATCTAACCATCGGTCGTAGTACCCGAATTCCCAATAATTCATTTCGCACACTAGAAATTGACGCTCACCGTCACCCGTTGACGTCATTTAAGCAACGACAAAAAGCTAACACAACACGCACCTTGTACAACCGTACAATGCTACCAAAGGTAGACTTTTCTAACCATTGGGTTTACACGACCCATTACCACATCTTGCTCCAACCTTGAGCATACAAAGGATCTTAACCTATCCATAATTACTTCGAACAAAGAGTTCATCACAAATTACACAAACTTAATTCTTGCAGTTCTCCGATTGCCATAGCTTGTTAAAGTTCCACCTAGTCACTCATGTACCTAAGGGTTTCTTTCCGGTACCCTAAGTACAATGTAACCACAACGCCTTCGGAGTTGAACATTATGCTTGCAGGTATGAAAGAGGTATCTGACATCGCGTCACATAGACTCCACTATCAACATTCATCGAGACCAAAAAGCTCGACCTCGAGGGTTCCATTCATCCGATGTCACCCATCACAACACCTAAGTGACCTTAAGTCATCTGTACCCGAAGAAACTCATGTTTCATCAATTAAGACACAAAAAGCGACTACGCGCGACCAAAAACAACACCAAAGCCCATTTCCATGGCTTGGTAAAATCTTTCGCCCAACACTAAGGAATGCTTGGAAGCACCAAGTCTTACGCCCTTCGCTCGTAAATCCGACCATCATCATAGGTTAATTCCATAAGGAACGCTACCCTTCATCACACTACGCATTAACACAAAATGCATTAAACAAAATCATAAGTACATTTCAAAAGAAATATCGAAAAGTACCTGAACATCGTCGTCAGGTTCTCATGCATCACCAACTAGTTCCGGAAACGCCGACTTTCCGTGTCCATCCTTTCGACAATTAAAACATGTAACCTTGTTAGACTTCGCATTCGTACATTCGCGCGACAAATGACCCTGTTGTCCGCAATTATAACACGTGGGTATAAAACCACCGGTACCACTCTTCTTCACGCTTTCGACACCCTCAGAAACACTCTTACTCTTTTTGTTTGAAAACATCGTAGTTTCGGACTTTCGCTTACTAACATCAGAACCACTCTTCTTCAGGACAAGCGTCTCAAAACCCTTCGCCATGTCATATAATTCGTCAAAAGTTTTCACCGCGTTCCTACTAATCTTCTCTTGGTAGTGATCATTTAAAGTTCGGTAAAAGTCTTCCTTCAACATATGATCATCCCCGACATACTCCGTGCAAAATTGGGTCTTCGATAAGAAAACGGATTTGAGAGTGTTTAAATCCATTGACCCTTGTCTCAAAGCACGCAACTCGTCTTTAAGCTTAGAAAGATAGGCCGAAGTCCCATATTCCTTGAAAAATTCCGCCTTAAACTCGTCCCATGTGAACTCCATACATTGTTCCTCACCATAGAGTTGGATTTTCGCATCCCACCACAACTTGGCGTCACCCCTTAACATACTACTACCATACCTCTTCTTCTTATCGAGAGGGCACTTACTAGTACGAAAGGCCCCCTCCATATTGGAGATCCATCGAGCACTCTTGAGTGGGCCTCGTTCTCCCTCAAAAGTGGGAGGTTGAGCATCCTTGAAGTTTTTGTAGTAAAGTCTCGCCTTCCCACATTATCCTCGTGAAGAACAACCTTAACTTGTTACTTGACTAGATTGACTACTTTCTCGTCAATCGTATCTAAGAACATCTTTTTAACGTCCTCTAGAATCTCCGCCTTTTGACGTTCAAAGATGGCCTCAACCTTGGCCGTGAACTCGGAGTCCTCGCCTTGATCGCCATTATCATGTCCGTTCCTCGTCTTCATTCTAAGAAATGAACGCGGTTAGGAACGCAACACACATAAATTACATACACCGCCACGATCAATATTCACAATCATATAATTATGCCACCGTTCGTACATCTCATCTAGTTCAATACTTGTTGTACATCACTTGCATGACTTGGCTTATAACCGTAATAATGGTCGCGAATTATAATTACGCTCACACGCCATGTCGAGCTCATGAATACAACAACTATCTCGCTAGACGTTCAACACAAAACAACATGATTAGTAACAATGTAATCAATATATAGTTAGTTCACCTATTCTCTAAGGCACTAACTAAAACCCGAACCAACCCGTAATCCTACAAGTCCCGCAACAAATAAGCGCACACAAAAGTCTAAGTCTAGGCGCCTATCTCAAGTCACCTAAATCCCTTAGACCATGCTCTGATACCACTTGTAATGACCCAACCCGTTATCCAACCGAATACGCAAGATAATTTTCTTTTATATACATGAGGGTGCGCGGCGCGCAACCCTCAATGTGCGCGGCGCGCACAAGGCCAAATCAGTTCTGTCCGAATTTTCCAATTTTCGTTTAATGATCTCCCACTTCCCGGCACTTTTATACTAAACGCTTTTCTCAACATTTTATAATATGTAAAACTAACACGTTTCAATAATAAAACAAGTTTTATGACACCGGACCCACATCGGCCGTTTTACAACTTTCGTACAAAATACAAGTTTTCGACTACATGAGTTTAAGTTCCAAACACAACTACGAGCATGATGTTTGGGGATAAACTACCCAATCCTAAGTCGAAACCAAAAGTAATCCAAGCAAGCATCAAAAGGGGAAATCATCTAATCCCGAGCATACCCTTGACACGTCCGCCTCCGAACCTAAAAATGTAAACAATGAGAGGGTAAGCTAATGCTTAGTGAATGCAATACTTATACGCATACATACATAATTCAATCTCTTGCATACACCTACACGAATAACACAATAAACATTAGCAAACCGCAATAAACGTATAATCGTATGTATAACAAGTCAACACCATTAGCATAGAGATCTCAACAAATAATACGTGCCAACAACAAGATACGTACAATACTAGTGAAACTTACACACCCCAACATACACAATGTCGACATTCGACTCGATGGTGGCTGACGAAGAGCGGTAGGTCAAATACGCTAACCACTCACCACCCATCGCATCGTGTACGTGGCCGACGAAGAGCGGTAGGTCAAAATCATTAACCACTCACCACTACGCACCATGAGGCCAATGAAAAGTGCAAACAAAACGTTAACACTTACCTCAATCACAAGGATGACCGACAAAAAGCGGAACCGCTTACCACCCTACGATAAGTGGCCAACAAAGAGCGGATCCCTAAACGGATAACACTCACCACTTATCCCAACACACATATGTGGCCGACGAAGAACGATAGGTTAAACATTAATCACTCGCCACATAACCCAACAAACACATGTGATCGACGAAGAGTGATAGGTCAATCATTAATCACTCATCACATAACCAAACGCACACATGTAGCCGACGAAGAGTGATAGGTCAACAATTAATCACTCACTACATAACCAAACACACACATGTGACCAACGAAGAGCGATAGGTCAAACATTAATAACTCGTCACATGCCTCACCTCCAATCGTGGTCGACAAAGAGTTAATCCTTCCGGATATCACTCACCACATATCGCAACCAAATATAGCCAACGAAGAGCTATCCATACGGATATCACTCACTATATTTTCTAACCCAATTGTGGTCCCCGAAAAGTGAATCCTAACGGATGTCACTTACCACGCCGCACACAAGCAACCAAATTATATACATAAATGTATAAATATTCCACTCACCTCGGTTACTTGAAGAGCCAATCTCGCTTGAGCTCTTAATCGTCCAAAAGTAAATCACCTAAGTAATTCACAACAATTAAGCTAAAACACTCTAGCTTATACCTAAAACACCAATAAGTGCAATATTGACCCATTTGCACTTACTTCCACTTTGACCAAGTCAATTCTCGCCCGAAAACCCCCATAATCACAATCGGCTAGTGACTATGTTCCACCAACTCATTTTACTCGAGGTTTCATCATCAAAACATATTACTTACATTAATTTACACAAAACCCATTTTGACCTAATCTCAAGTCAAAACACCTGTTTGCAAGCTTACACAATTAATCACTTATAACCTAAGTTAACTAGTGATATAAACACCCGGACATGATTATCAACTAATCGATTTCATCATCCAACCCAAAACCCACCAACAATGGTTATCAACACCATTTACTAGCTCAAACACCCAATTATCCACTAGTGGGTTTACTCAAGAACACCCAAATCAAAACCCCAATTATGAACACTAAATCAAACTATGAAAACTCAGAGTTAGAACTTACCAATACTACCACAACGTAGCCGTGAACGAGATGAACAACTTTAATACCCGAGCTTTGGTGAGAATCCAACTCCTTCTCCTTCAAATCAAGCTTTCTCTCTCTAAGCTCTTTCTCACTCTAGGGTTGGAGGTTGAAGATGAGAGAATGAAGAAAAGGTTGTGGACTTGAAAGAGTCCACCAATCTGCCATTGTGTGGCCTAAAACTGACCCCCAAGTGAAAAGACCAGTATGCCCCTCATTTAACTTTAAAGAAAAAGCAAGAAACTGTCGCCAGGTATAGTGCGCAGCGGGCACCACTGCTTGTGTGCAGCGCGCACAAGCTCAAACATAGTCTGTCAGCTTCTGTTTAACTCAGTTTGATTAATCGACATTTATGCACCCTGTACACTTGGGTTTTGGGTCTTACACAGGCTCAGGCCTGTGTTAATTGTACCAACCCACAAGCCGCTGAAGAATATCAAGTTGAGTACGAAAACCCTGACGGTTCAGTCTATTACGTTCAATACCCAGCTCGTCAACCAAATCCCGGATTCAATCAACAACCTAGGGTTAACCAATTTCAATGAAGCAACTAACCTTTTAGTATCACTACCCACCTTATCCAGCCCAACAATCTCAATTGTCCTACGATCAACCACTTCCACTCACTTGTCCGCCAGTCGAGGAAAATTCCCCAACCACCCAAATCACAAAAGTAAACAACCCCACTCTCGGAGTTGATGACCAGTTGACTCAGTTCATACAAGGACATCAATAGCTAAATCAGAGAACTGCATCCAAACAAGACCAGACGGAGATACTAATGAGAAATCAATTGGCTCTGCTCAAAAGTCCATAGACGCAGCTCCGACAGTTATCACAACGCCTTGAAACCCGAACACAAGGAAGGTTACCGAGTAATACTATACAAAATCCCCACATAGAGGAAGCTAAGAAAATGGATTCCGTAATCCCAGAGGAAGAACCACAGAGAAGGTCAGCTAGGCACAAGAACAAATCAACATATACTCAGAAGCTGCCCATTGCAACTCCAGTTCGTGTACCTTACCCTGGAAGGCTACAGGAGGAACCATCCAAGCTTGATTCCTTCAAACTCGATGGAAGATTCCTGGACACCATGTCCAAAGTTCCAAACCAGAAGAGATATATTCGAAGGCGTCTCTCTACTAAGGAGAGGATACTAGATTCTAACAAAATTCCACTAAGTGAAGAATGCTCAGCATTACTCAGAAACTCTCTACCGCAAAAACTAGGAGACACGGGCCGATTCATTGTCCCGTGTTCTATTTAACAATCTGGAACCATTCATGTGCTAGCAGATTTAGGAACAAGTATCAACCTAATCCCCTACTCTCTCTTCAAGAGATTTGAGTTAGGAGACATGTCACCAACTAAAATGACAATCCAACTTGCCGATCACACAATTCGATATCTTAACGGCATAGTTGAGAACGTCTTGGTGAAAGTCGACAAATTCTTGTATCCTTCGGATTTCGTAGTAATGGAAGAACTACACACACCAGTAGTGTTAGGAAGTCCTTTCATGAATACGGCTAGGACTGTCATTGATGTGTATAATTAAACCTTGATCTTGCGATCACATGGGGAGAGCGTTACCTTCAAAATTGACCGACCTACCGATCTTTCTGGACAGGCAGAGATGTTTACTATTTCCACCAGACGGATCACTTCCGATAATGAGTCTTCACCACCAGCCGATGATATCGAAATGGGTGTCGAATCATAATCTGCAGATGACCCAGAAATGGAAGAAGAGGATCCCAGCGAAGAAATTGAGGAAGAGGAAGAATCTGAAGAGGAAGAGGCAATGGAAGACGTAAAAGAAACTGCGATAATACCCTCTCTAAGCATAAAGCGTCATGAAGAATTATTGAGGCTTGAGACGGAAGATCACAGTTTAATCATTCATTTCAAGAAAAAGACTGATAAAGTTGAGGTTAAAGATATAGAAATTGACCCTGCGAGTATCAAAGTGGAGAACCAGAATACTGAAGAAGCCCGTTCATCAGACGAATTTTCAGAAGAACATTATACCGATGATACTGAAGAAGCCCGTTCATCACACTCTCCAACCGAACCAGATCAAGGGGAGCCGGACTCTTCTTCAAATCGGATTCCGGTCATATCTACACACGCCGACATGATAACTTTCATCAATGACACCGATGAATTTTATGATATTCTCGAAGCCATCCGTAAATCAACAATTGATTTCACTCTACGCTTAATGGAATGAATCATGGCAATCCGAGAAGAATACAACCTCTATCTCCAAAGAGAAAACAATGATGTTGAAATCCTAGAAGAAACGCATTCAAGACTTTATCAATACCCTTCACGATCATATCTACCGCGAAGAAAGGCAACGAGAGCACAATTCAGTAGTCCGCACTATTCTTGAGACAAGATTTTGTCGAGATCAGAAGGTCATTTACTCTAAGGTTTACAATGCCTTGGCAGGATCTGCACTTCCTTTCTCAGCAAACCAACGAGCACTACTAACTCTCATCCAGAAGTAAATGGATCTTTCCACCGGACGCCCGACTTATCACTCTGATTTTCAAATGATCGAGGATATTCACAGCTTTTTCTCTTTCTTGGAAAAAGATAATTTCAAAAGCACACCAGACAGGCTAGTGATTTATGTAATAATTAATCACCACGCTGATCTGTAACAACCCAACCCGATAACCGACCATAAACAGTCCCAAAAAAAAAAAATTAAAAGCTGCTGGACAGGGGAGTGCGCGGCGCGCATCCCCTGTAGTGCGCGGCACGCACAGAGCATTCCAGCTTGTGTCCGAACTATTTTTAACACACAAAAAGATGGACCACTTCCCGACATTTTTAGACCGAACGCTTTTCACAACAAACTTATATATGTAAAACTAACACGAATCAAACATAAAAATGATGTTTTACAAGCGGGGCCCACACGACCCAAAATACAAGTTTAATACAAGTTTAGAGTTTCGACCACCAAAAAGTTTAAGTTCCAAACTACACAATGAGCATGGCGTTTGGGATTAAACTACCCTACTACCGGTCAAACTCCAAGAGCTACTAAAGCCAAAAGCGTCCCCTAGTATCAAGCGGGATCTCTAGTCCAATACGATGCCCTTACCCTTGTCCAAAACCGAACCTATAAAATGGTAAACAACGAGAGGGTAAGCAAAGCTTAGTGAATGCAATAATTATACGAATACATATATAATTATACCTACTTGCATACACTTACACAAACCGCAAACATGCTAGCAACACAATTAGCTTATCGTCACATTAACAAGCTATAATCTCCAATACCACAAGCTAGCAACAACCGCATAATAATATAACTCGAAATGATATAATATGCTTACAACACAAGTAACCATGGTCGACCAATAGTACAAGGGAACGGCGCTCGCGAAAACGCCATCGGTGTTCATAACATCCATTAGGGCACTTAACACCTCGCACTACTAACCCCTAGGGTGGCACCTTAACACCTCGGCACATCACCCCGAGTGGCATCTTAACACCTCGATGCAACACTCATTATTTTACGGAGTGGTGTCTTAACACCTCGACACTACACTCCTAGGTGGCATCTTAACACCTCGATGCTACACCCGAGTGGCATCTTAACACCTCGATGCTACACCCTTCACGTGAAACGTGGTGTCTTAACACCTCGACACTACACCTTTCATGCTACAACAAATAGATACATTATATACATACGCATATAATTATTCCACTCACCTTAACAATTAGATGACGATTTCAACCTCCACAAGCTTCAAAGCAAAGTACCTAATATAATAAGTACTTGATCAACACACAAGCTAAATGGACTCAATACTAACACTTACACATGAGCATTTAATGACTTAATGTATTAAATCTCCCATTTATACCAAAACCGCCCAATTAAAGTCAAGACCACCACTAATCACTTAAAAGCTGGTGATTAAGGTACAACAACACCAACTAACACATAATTAGGGTAATTCATACCCATCTTTCCAAACTAGGTCAATTTATTACCCAAATAACCATTTTAAGACAACACACCCATTTCGGGTCATCCACTAACTAACCAACACCCATTTACTAAATAACTAGGTGTGTTAGCAATTAACTCACCAATTAGGGTTCATAAACATCATTTAATACTTTGAAACCCTAGACTAGTCACCAATTAGTATTCAAGACTCAATTTTACCCAAGAACACCCAAAATCACCAATAATGGGTTTTGTGTTCATCATTTACTCAAACCCTAACCCTTACACTAAATCAAAGTAAGGAAAATAAAATTAGAACATACCACAACTACCACAACGAAGCTAGAGATAAGATGAACGACTTTAATGCTTGAACTTTAACCCAAAACAAGCTCCTTCCTCTTGGATTTAAGCTTTCTCTCTCAAAAATCACAATCTCTCTCTAGAATTAAAGTTAAAGTGATAAGGTTGTTGATAATGGAGTAATGGTGCTCCCCAAACTGACATATCTGTCTTTAACCCGTCCATAAGTGAATTTACCAAAATGCCCATCAAAATATCTGATTTAAAAAGCTGGAACCCGGCTACAGTAAGGGGTGCGCGGCGCTCCCTTTAGTGTGCGCGGCGCCCACTAGGCTCAGCTCACTCAGTGACTTCTGTTTAACTGTACAACATCACCCACCCTCTATGTAACATATTTACACTGCTGTACAAACAGATTAGGGTCTTACAACTCTCCACCACTTAGATTGGATCACGTCCTCGTGATCCGCACCAAATACTAGAAGTTAACCACTCTACCTTGAACATTTCCGTCTCCAATGCGGAATTACACTTGTGGCAATCACTCATCAGGGTTCTCACTTCGTACACTAACGCATCATAATACAACAACCGTACTTCACACTTCCATTCGATCAAAATTCTCACCACTCACTCGGAAATACACCGTGAAAACATCATAATATATCTTTCCAAAAGCCATAGCACTCCATCATTTCACGATATCGGGTAATAAACCCACGAGACCCAATAACTACAACCGTTTGCTCTTACGCCGAGTATCCAAACTCGTACCCTACACTCCACAATCGTCCTAAAAGTAGTACAATCTACCGACAATCATTGTCGTCACGCCTATCAATCGTGGAATATTCGGGAATCATCCCGACACTTTTCGAAAATCTCTCGTATCCCTCTATTGGGAACTTCGCCATACCGTCTCACGTCGCAAACTACCTTCGCAATTAACTCCAAAGTCCAACTTGGGACTTTTTCGAAGACCATCGAAGCTTTCCTTTCCTAAATGAGCGACACCCGTTCGCTCATCACGTCTACTAGATAGGAACTTTTCCGCATTCTCCGGCGTTGGTCATACTAAATAATCCTTCCAAGGACTCGCTATAAGATATTCGAACCTCGGTCTTTCAAATCATTTGAGTGTCAACGCTCGCTAAACACCACACTATACCACCATTGTAAATTCGACTTTCTCACCGGTACCCAAAATCAAAGCAATCACATCATCGGGGTCAAAAGTTACACTAGTATGTATAAGGAGGCACATGATGTTGTGTTATCCAACTCCGATTACTAACACCGAGTTTCCCAGACTCGACCCTTACGGGATCTACTCCTGATGTCACACGTCACCTAACTACACGCGGTCACATAAATCTAACGAACCTTACAGCTCGACACCTATGACTTCCTAGCGGCACCTGCTAGTCACTATCCACCTAGGCCGCATAGCTAGTCTACTTATATTCCATCTCAACACTAAGGAGGCGCTTGGGACACCAAGGCTTACACCTTTCCAACTTGGTCCTAACCATTAACCCGGTTACCTACATACATAAGGATAGTTAACCACCAAGACTCTACTCGCACACGAACGCGATTAACGGAAATGCCTCTAGAACGGCACAACGCGTACACCCCCAAAATCATAAAAGAAAAGAGTGGCCGTCAAGAGCGTACAACACTCGCCACACAATCACAAAACCGCCATTGAAATCGAATCGTCAATTAATCATTAATTCGAAGATTATTCCAATAACTAAATACACACTTGCACGCAATTCGAAACGTGCAATACACACAACATCCGAAGTCTATAATGATCACTTAGAATACGAGAAGTCGTCACGTAATCTTCCAACTTCTCTAGGCAATCATTCTCTAAGAGTCAACATTATTAACCAAATTGTCACCCGCAATTTACTAAAGTCCACAATTCCGAGTACAAAGTTTGCTCAATCCTTTATATCGGGAAGAACTTAACCGATCTCGTGCCAAGATATCAATCCCCTAGCGTACCCTTACCAAGTACAATGCTAAAAACCACCAAGTCTCAACCTAATGTCAATAACCCAAAAGATGAAGGCCAAGTAAAAATGAATCCTTACGGATAACACCTTCCACCTAACACCCCTCTTAGTACGCATACACGGCTAATACGCATCTACCACAAGTATTTGATCAGAACACGGCTATTGTATCACTAGTCACACAACATGGTCCTCATGACCGAACCACCGGCGTATACAACCAGTAGTTTTTAATACTAACAATAAGAAGGTTATTCAATACAAAACTCAAGGTGTACAAAAACGGCTATCGTGATATATCCGTAGTGCGCAAAAACGGCTATTGCAACACTACCAACAATATGTGTGTGAAACACGGCTACCGCACTATTAATACCAATGTGAGTAAAACCGACTATTACTCACAACCATGTGCATAAAACGGCTATGTGCACAATTCCTACGGGCAATTAAAATCGTAAATATACAAGTAACGGTTCTTCCCGAGAGCCGCTTGCCATCCATCACAACCAAGGGTGGTAACGAAGAGTTAATCCTTCCGGATATCCCTCATCACCTATCACAAGTCAAACGCGGTCAACAGAGAGATGACCCCAAATAAACACATATATCTAATTTCCTCGTAGTACACAAAATGGCTATTTTGTAACTACTACCCAAAGTATACGACAATGAGGCATCGTACCCTTTCTCGAATCCCGTTACGCTTCCTCGGTAGGAATATAAATCCTAATAAAGTCGAAACAATTTCTTTGATGTAACACTACCAACTTCCCAACGTAGAACCTCGTTCCTAAATCAAATCGTCAAGATTACAAAGTTAAATGATTTCGCCATTTACCATCGTACACGACCTTACTTGGCGTCGGTCCCTCTTCCTGAATTCTTGAGAGCTCAATTCGATAATAATAAATACTAACGTCTACCGTCACCCGATTGCGCCACTAAAGTGATGACACAATGTCAACATAACACGTTTTCTTTTTAGAACGAAATTACCGCTACCCGCAAGGTAGACTTTTCCAACTATCAAATCCTTTCTACCCGTTACCACTACGAAATCATCCGGTCAACGATACACACATGATCTCAAGGGTTTCACCCACTTCACTACAAACGCGAACACGCGCTCACAACCTAACGCCAAAGTTTGTTCTCATGGCTTAGTGGATTCATTTACCCTATCACTAAGAAATGCTTGATTGCACCAAGTCTTACTCCCTCGTCCGTCAATACAAATGTCATCATAGATTGTTTCCATTAGGAATGTCACCCGCATCAATACTACGTATTACCACTATGCATTCGTCCCCAGGGCGCGTTTCCACGAGTCAACGACTCAGGCGCTACCCTGGTGCACTATCATCAAAACCATCAATAAATCGAATCTTTACCGAGTTCACTTGAGTCTAAATAGATCTCGAAGCAAAGTTTAAGTCCCTAATACATACACGAATCCATCAGCACAAATAAACAATAATAAGGCATATTTGTACCAAAGACGAAAATACCTGAAACATCATCGTTGGACCCTTGCGCTCCACTGATCATCAGATAGTCACGCTCTAACCTCCTAACCCGATCTACAAACGATTTGGAACATTCCGACTTACGGTGTCCCTTCTTTTGGCAAATAAAGCACTTGATCGTGCTTAAAGGTACACTCATACAATCTCGTGCAAAATGACCTCGTCCTCTACACCGAAAGCACGTAGGCCCATAACCTGTCTTACCCCTCTTCTTCACTTTTTCAACACCTCCGGGCGTACTTCTCGCCCTTTTACTAGGAGCACCTCTTGATTCTAACTTTCTCTTACCCAAAGAGTGATCAGCAAATTTTGAAGCATGAGATTCAATCCCCATAGTTGCTCATTCGTCACCGTCACCTTGAGGTTTAGGAAACCTCTTTGCTAACTCTTCCTTAACGACCTTAGGCACTCAGTCTCGAACCATCTCGGTCACTATTCACTCGAACGACTCTTGGAGAACTTGCTTAACCTTGTTGGCGAAAATCAAGATATAGCGTTCGAACTCCGCCTCAATCCTTAATGTTAACTCATCCTTCCCCTCATGAATAGGCGCGTCCGTTCCGGTTCCATCTTCCGTCTTCATTCTAAAGAATGCATATAGATTAAACAGCGAAACAAAAAGGAACGACATACATATACCACACCGCCTCATCTTGTTTGATACTCATCGTACATTGCTTGTTTGACACGTCTTGAACCCGTAACAATGGTAGCTAATCATTGTTACGCGAGCATGTCGCATTAACTTGCTAGTACAACGTCTATCTCGCTTGATGATTGCTAAAACAACACAAAACGATTAGTGCAAGGTTAGTTCACATAGACCTAAGCACTAACCAAATCCCCGGTCCGACCCGTCTCCTACAAGTCCCACAAAAAGCGCATACACATTAAAGTCTAAGTCTAGGCACCTATCTCAAGTCGCCTAAATCCCTTAGACCATGCTCTGATACCACTTGTAACAACCCAACCCGATAACCGACCATAAACAGTCCGAAAAAAAAAAATTTAAAAGCTGCTGGACAGGGGAGTGTGCGGCGCGCATCCCCTGTAGTGCGCGGCGCGCACAGAGCATTCCAGCTTCTGTCCGAACTGTTTTTAACACACAAAAAGATGGACCACTTCCCGACATTTTTAGACCGAACGCTTTTCACAACAAACTTATATATGTAAAACTAACATGAATCAAACATAAAAATGATGTTTTACAAGCGAGACCCACACGACCCAAAATACAAGTTTAATACAAGTTTAGAGTTTCGACCACCAAAAAAATTTAAGTTCCAAACTACACAATGAGCATCGCATTTGGGATTAAACTACCCAACTACCGGTCAAACTCCAAGAGCTACTAAAGCCAAAATCGTCCCCTAGCATCAAGCGGGATCTCTAGTCCAATATGATGCCCTTACCCTTGTCCAAAACCGAACCTATAAAATGGTAAACAACGAGAGGGTAAGCAAAGCTTAGTGAATGAAATAATTATACGAATACATATATAATTATACCTACTTGCATACACTTACACAAACCGCAAACATGCTAGCAACACAATTATCTTATCGTCACATTAACAAGCTATAATCTCCAATACCACAAGCTAGCAACAACCGCATAATAATATAACTCGAAATGATATAATATGCTTACAACACAAGTAACCATGGTCGACCAATAGTACAAGGGAACGGCGCTCGCGAAAACGCCATCGGTGTTCATAACATCCATTAGGGCACTTAACACCTCGCACCACTAACCCCTAGGATGGCACCTTAACACCTCGGCACATCACCCCGAGTGGCATCTTAACACCTCGATGCAACACTCATTATTTTACGGAGTGGTGTCTTAACACCTCGACACTACACTCCTAGGTGGCATCTTAACACCTCGATGCTACACCCGAGTGGCATCTTAACACCTCGATGCTACACCCTTCACGTGAAACGTGGTGTCTTAACACCTCGACACTACACCTTTCACGCTACAACAAATAGATACATTATATACATACGCATATAATTATTCCACTCACCTTAACAATTAGATGACGATTTCAACCTCCACAAGCTTCAAAGCAAAGTACCTAATATAATAAGTACTTGATCAACACACAAGCTAAGTGGACTCAATACTAACACTTACACATGAGCATTTAATGACTTAATGTATTAAATCGCCCATTTATACCAAAACCGCCCAATTAAAGTCAAGACCACCACTAATCACTTAAAAGCTAGTGATTAAGGTCCAACAACACCAACTAACACATAATTAGGGTAATTCATACCCATCTTTCCAAACTAGGTCAATTTATTACCCAAATAACCATTTTAAGACAACACACCCATTTCGGGTCATCCGCTAACTAACCAACACCCATTTACTAAATAACTAGGTGTGTTAGTAATTAACTCACCAATTAGGGTTCATAAACATCATTTAATACTTTGAAACCCTAGACTAGTCACCAATTAGTATTCAAGACTCAATTTTACCCAAGAACACCCAAAATCACCAATAATGGGTTTTGTGTTCATCATTTACTCAAACCCTAACCCTTACACTAAATCAAAGTAAGGAAAATAAAATTAGAACATACCACAACTACCACAACGAAGCTAGAGATAAGATGAACGACTTTAATGCTTGAACTTTAACCCAAAACAAGCTCCTTCCTCTTGGATTTAAGCTTTCTCTCTCAAAAATCACAATCTCTCTCTAGAATTAAAGTTAAAGTGATAAGGTTGTTGATAATGGAGTAATGGTGCTCCACAAACTGACCTATCTGTCTTTAACCCGTCCATAAGTGAATTTACTAAAATGCCCATCAAAATATCTGATTTAAAAACTGGAACCCGGCTACAGTAAGGGGTGCGCGGCGCGCTCCCTTTAGTGTGCGCGGCGCGCACTAGGCTCAGCTCACTCAGTGACTTCTGTTTAACTGCACAACATCACCCACCCTCTATGTAACATATTTACACTGCTATACAAACTAATTAGGGTCTTACATGATCTGATTATCAAAGAGTTGCGAGATGTAGTTACAGAAGAAGTAAGATGCAACAATCCGTTCTCTCATCTTGAACCAGATCGAGTCAACATTGCACCTACATTACGAAACAGGTAGCACGTATCTTCCATGAATCCACGATTCCAAGTTTTACATTTAAAGCCAGATGTCAGGAGATATACTCAAAGATGGTGATATTAATGCTCGGGTCAGGATTGCTTTTTACTTCTTTTCAGCTTCGCCTTCTGACCGATCTGTGCAAAGCTACAGACTCTTACTATGAAGATCACCATTTTGAAGATTTCGAAATACTGAAGTTACAGTTTCTAACACTATTTGAAGACCTCCGAAATGAGCATCCTATCAGAGAGATAATCACCACCAGCACCGCCTTTATCATTGACATTCATGGATCAACCAGCAGAGCTGTGGATCATATTCTCATCGGACTTCAAGATTTATCATGAGCTAAAACTGCACACTACCTATCTTTCAGAAGATCTTCTAGAGAAGTACCGGATCTTCTACCACTTTTGGTCCGACACTTTCTCAGGATTTACCCACCAAGACTCACATTCCCTCGAGAAGACCAAGATCACAACCACCAGTAAGGAATGTTTAATTTCTCAGCATCACTATGGTCGAGCCAACGACCTTAAACAAAAGCGCTTCTCGGGAGGCAACCCGTGCAATAAAGTAGTGTAGAAGAATAAAGGATGACAAATGAGCCGATCAATAAAGGACGCAAGGATTGAAAGTCAGCCAGTATCTTCACAAGCAACATCTGCTAGGGGTATGAATTAATTAATATTTAATTAATAAATATTTATAATAAATGTTTAATTATTAATTAACTAATTAAAGATTTTGATAAGAATAAAATTATTAACTTCTTATGACATGATTTAGTTATTAAAAATACTTATGATATAATAATTTAATTAAAAGAACTTATGTTACAATTAATATTTTTATTTATTAATTTAAATTACTTATATTATAACTAATATTTCATCATTAATTAAATACATATGTATTATATATTCATATCATCGAAACTTACTATAACTTAATTAAATTCATTTAAATTAATTAAAATTATAATATAACTTATATTATATCAAATAATATTAAAATGGGTAATATTGAAATTTGGTATGCATTAAATATCAAAGTTGACTTAAGTTTACTGGAGTTGACTTTTAGTTGACTTTTTGGTTGACTTTTTCATTTGACTTCGGTTTACTTGAGTTGACTTTCTAAATAAGGAAACTTCCTAAATAAGAAAACTTTCTAAAAATAGAAACTTTCTAAAAATATAAGCTTTCCTAAAATAGAAACTTACTAAAAAAGGAAACTTACTAAAAATAGAAAGTGCGCGTAATACTTCAACTTATTCAAATCTTTTGATACCGAATTCTAAATCCACTTCAAGCATTAGGACTGTCATACTATGACCCGACCTAAGTTAGATATATTCTGACCTACTTTATTATTTAGGTTGGAGTCTAGATCACTCTTGATCTACTTTATTCGTGTACTTGTTAACTCTTCAGTGCATTCAAAGGTGAGTTATAGTCCCACCTTTTTCTACTGTTTTAAATCTTTTTGGGATGAGAATACATGCTTTTGGTTTTACATATTAGACACAAGTAATCAAAAATGGTAAATTATTCATTTGTGAGTTGAACAAAAATATACCTTAGCTTGGTAACTTGTAGCTACGGGCCCTGTACCATATGCGCGAATCCTATTAATAAATCTATCAAGCCTGACCGCCCCATTCCTTGCTAGTCGCGCTAGTCTTCAAGGGAATGTTTAGTCCTTCATTAGAAGATACACCTGTTCAGTGTATGATCCATACAAGGGTAGATAAACTGAGTTAAGTTGGGTTACCAGGTGCTCACGAGATAAATGTAATAATATTTTAAGACATTTCTCAACATTTAATCTTGTGGTCTAATTTAATTCAAGTTGTTCTATTAAACCTATATCTCACCAACATGTTTATGTTGAGCTTTACTCGCATGTTCTATTCTCAGGTACCTAGATATTGCTTCCGTTGTTGATAGAGGTCATGACCGTGCTTTTAGGACCGATGGTAACGAGCTGCGTCAATAGCGATTTGACGGGTCGTTATACACGGTCTGACCTGATGTCAACCGTGGATCTAACCGTGTAACTTATGTTTTTCTTTTAAGCTTTATTTGGTTTTGGTCTTTCGCTAGAGTAAGTGTGGATTAGTGAACTTACGCTTGCTACCTTAGGAAGTAAAAAATTTGATTTCGGCCCCGATATTAAAAAAATAAATCACCTGATCCTTTTCTGAGAACCGTTCTGCCAACCTTGTTACACTTAAACAAAATCGACTTTTTGAGCGATATCAGTCCTTTGATGTATCTTTGACGAAAGAGGGTCTTACTAAAGTGCCAGTATGGGTGAAGTTCTTTGATTTTTTTAAACAGATTTATGGAAGAAGGCCTTAGTGTGATTGCATCTAAATTTGGAAAATCGAAGATTCTTGATTCTTACACGAATACCATGTGTATCGAAGCATGGGGTATTCCGAATTTTGCAAGGGCAATGATTGAAGTTACTGCGAAATGCGAGCTACGAGAAAGGTTGAAGATGGCTACTCCAAATGTGAATGGAGGTAGTAAAACCATTGATATAGTGACAACTGAATATGAGTGGAAATTGCCACATTGCTCTTGTTGCCGTCTCTTCGGCCACAAGGACCCAATGTCCCATGTGAAGACCCGGAAATTTTCGACCAAATTTAAACTTAATCTTTATATAGTTTCGACACAATAAGCAAATTCTATTAAACTGAGTTTCAAAATTGTTGAACTGTTTCATGAAATCATTTGACCTTCGACCAGTTCTGACGATTCACGAACAATTAATTGCAACTTGATATGTATATATATATATAATAATTGAAAACATAATTTTAAATATTGTATGTTGTTGTTACTAAAATTTATTTATCTAAAGTAAAATAAAAATAGGATATTATAATGATTATTATTTAAAAAGTATCTATATATATAAATAAAGTGTATTGAATATATATGTTTATAGTTTCGAATTTATTTGGAAAATGATTGTAACACTCAATTGTCATTCGATCGATAATAAGTAAGTTAAAATCAAACTTATATTATTTTAAAATAAACTGTGATTCGAAAATGAGATTTACAAATTATAGACTTATTAAAAATGTATTTAGGAACTATTTGTTGAATTTTAAAACTTTTTATATTTTACTTGGGATTGGGATGAAATGTCCCGTTCATATTAATTATAAACGTTCCATATTAATCAATTTCGTTGCGAGGTTTTGACCTCTATATGAGACGTTTTTCAAAGACTGCATTCATTTTTAAAACAACCATAACCTTTATTTTATCAATAAAGGTTTTAAAAGCATTACGTAGATTATCAAATAATGATAATCTAAAATATAATGTTTACACATGACCATTACATAATGGTTTACAATAGAAATATATTACATCGACATATGTTTCTTGAATGCAGTTTTTACACAATATCATACAAAGATGGACTCCAAATCTTGTCCTTATTTTTAGTATGCAACAGCGGAAGCTCTTAGTATTTACCTGAGAATAAACATGCTTTAAACGTCAACAAAAATGTTGGTGAGTTATAGGTTTAACCTATATATATCAAATCGTAACAATAGACCACAAGATTTCATATTTCAATACACATCCCATACATAGAGATAAAAATCATTCATATGGTGAACACCTGGTAACCGATATTAACAAGATGCATATATAAGAATATCCCCATCATTCCGGGACACCCTTTGGATATGATATAAATTTCGAAGTACTAAAGCATCCGGTACTTTGGATGGGGTTTGTTAGGCCCAATAGATCTATCTTTAGGATTCGCGTCAATTAGGGTGTCTGTTCCCTAATTCTTAGATTATCAGACTTAATAAAAAGGGGCATATTCGATTTCGATAATTCAACCATAGAATGTAGTTTCACGTACTTGTGTCTATTTTGTAAATCATTTATAAAACCTGCATGTATTCTCATCCCAAAAATATTAGATTTTAAAAGTGGGACTATAACTCACATTCACAGATATTTCCTTCCTCGGAAATAAGACTTGGCCACGGATTGATTCACGAACCTATACAAATATGTACATATATATCAAAGTATGATCAAAATATAATTACAACCATTTTTATTATGTTTTAAAGATTTGAGTGTATTAAGTCAGCTGTCCTCGTTAGTAACCTACAACTAGTTGTCCACAGTTAGATGTACAGAAATAAATTGATATATATTATCTCGAATCAATCCACGACCCAGTGTATACACGTCTCAGCCTAAATCACAACTCAAAGTATATATATTTTTGGAATCAACCTCAACCCTGTATAGCTAACTCCAACATTACTGCATATAGAGTGTCTATGGTTGTTCCAAATAATATATATACATGGGTCGATATGATATGTCAAAACATTTGCATACGTGTCTTTGGTATCCCAAGATTACATAATATATTAGAATACATGTATAATACAATATAAGTTAGCTAGGATATGATTTGTATAGATTTGTTAAACATTTCCCGTAGCTAAAAAGATCAAAAATATCCAATCTTGTTTTACCCATAACTTCTTCATTTTAAATCCGTTTTGAGTGAATCAAATTGCTATGGTTTCATATTGAACTCTAATTTAAGAATCCAAATAGAAAAAGCATAGGTTTATCGTCGGAAATTTAAGTTACATGTCAATTACTAAAGAGGTAGTCATTTCCGTCGAAAGAACGACATCTTGATGACCATTTTGAAAAACATACTTTCACTTTGAGTTTAACCAAGATTTTTGGATATAGTTTCATGTTCATATGAAAAATCATTTTCCCAGAAGAACAACTTTTAAATCAAAGTTTATCATAGTTTTTAATGGTGTTCATCGTGTTTCCAGGTTTTAAATCATTAAGTTAGCATATCATATAGATATAGAACATGTGTTTAGTTGATTTTAAAAGTCAAGTTAGAAGGATTAACTTTTATTTACGAACAAGTTTAGAATTAACTAAACTATGTTCTAGTGATTACAAGTTTAAACCTTCGAATAAGATAGCTTTATATGTATGAATCGAATGATGTTATGAATATCATTACTACCTCAAGTTTTCTGGATAAAACTACTGGAAATGAGAAAAATAGATCTACATTCAAAGGATCCTTGGATGGCTTGAAAGTTCTTGAAGCAGAATCATGACACGAAAACAGTTCAAGTAAGATTTTCACTCGAAATAAGATTGTTATAATTGTAGAAATTGAATCAAAGTTTGAATATGAATATTACCTTGAATTACAAAGATAACCTACTATAAATAACAAAGGTTCCTTGATCTTAGATGATTACTTGGAATGGATTAGAAAGCTTGGAAGTAGACTTGCAAACTTGGAAGTATTCTTGATTTTTATGAAACTATACTTATGGAATTTATGAAGAACACTTAGAACTTGAAGATGAAACTTGAGAGAGATCAATTAGATGAAGAAAATTGAAGAATGAAAGTGTTTGTAGGTGTTTTTGGTCACTGGTATATGGATTAGATATAAAGGATATGTAATTTTGTTTTCATGTAAATAAGTCATGAATGATTACTAATATTTTTGTAATTTTATGAGATATTTCATGCTAGTTGCCAAATGATGGTTCTCACATGTATTAGGTGACTCACATGGACTGCTAAGAGCTGATCATTGGAGTATATATATACCAATATTACATACGTATAAAAGCTGTGTATTGTACGAGTACGAATACGGGTGCATACGAGTAGAATTGTTGATGAAACTGAACGAGGATGTAATTGTAAGCATTTTTGTTAAGTAGAAGTACTTTGATATGTGTCTTGAAGTCTTTCAAAAGTGTAAGAACACATATCAAAACACAACATGTATATACATTCTAATGGAGTCGTTAAGTCTTCGTTAGTCGTTACATGTAAGTGTTGTTTTGAAACCTTTAAGTTAACGATCTCAATTAATGTTGTTAACCCAATGTTTATTATATCAAATGAGATGTTAAATTATTATATTATCATGATATTACGATGTATGAATATCTCTTAATATGACATATACATTAAAATATCGTTACAACGATAATCGTTACATATAAGTCTCGTTTCGTAATTCTTGAGTTAGTAGTCTTATTTTTACATATGTAGTTCATTGTTAACACAATTAATGATATATTTAAATATCATTTTATCATGTTAAATATAGTGTATCAATATCTTAATATGATACATATATATTTAGTAGACGTTATCATAACGATAATCGTTATATATATCATTCGAGTTTCTTAACTTAGTAATCTCATTTCTTATGTATATCACACATTGTTAATATACTTAGTGAGATACTTACTCATCATAATCTCATTTCAACCATATATATGTCTATATATACCACAACATGTAGTTTTTACAATTTTGTAACGTTCGTGAATCGCCGGTCAACTTGGGTGATCAATTGTCTATATGAAACTTATTTCATTTAATCAAGTCTTAAAAAGTTTGATTGCTTAACATGTTGGAAACATTTAGTCATGTAAATATAAATCTCAATTAATATATATAAACATGGAAAAGTTCGGGTCACTACAGTACCTACCCGTTAAATAAATTTTGTCCCGAAATTTTAAGCTGTTGAAGGTGCTGACGAATCTTCTGGAAATAGATGCGGGTATTTCTTCTTCATCTGATCTTCATGCTCCCAAGTGAACTTGGGTCCTCTACGAGCATTCCATCGAACCTTAACAATCGGTATCTTGTTTTGCTTAAGTCTCTTAACCTCACGATCCATTATTTCGACGGGTTCTTCAATGAATTGAAGTTTTTCATTGATTTGGATTTCGTCCAACGGAATAGTGAGATCTTATTTAGCAAAACATTTCTTCAAATTCAAGATGTGGAAAGTGTTATGTACAGCCGCAAGTTGTTGAGGTAGCTCCAGTTGGTAAGCTACTGGTCTGACACGATCTATAATCTTGAATGGTCCAATGTACCTTGGATTTAGTTTCCCCCGTTTACCAAATCGAACAACGCCTTTCCAAGGTGAAACCTTAAGCATGACCATTTTTCCAATTTCAAACTCTATATCTTTTCTTTTACTGTCCGCGTAGCTCTTTTGTCGACTCTGGGCGGTTTTCAATCGTTGTTGAATTTGGATGATTTTCTCGGTAGTTTCTTGTATTATCTCTAGACCCGTAATCTGTCTATCCCCCACTTCATTCCAACAAATCAGAGACCTGCACTTTCTACCATAAAGTGCCTCAAACGGCGCCATCTCAATACTAGAATGATAACTGTTGTTGTAGGAAAATTCTGCTAACGGTAGGTGTCGATCCCAACTGTTTCCGAAATCAATAACACATGCTCGTAGCATGTCTTCAAGCATTTGTATCGTCCTTTCACTCTTCCCATCAGTTTGTGGATGATAGGCAGTACTCATGTCTAGACGAGTCCCCAATGCTTGTTACAACATCTGCCAGAACCTTGAAACAATTCTACCATCCCTATCAGAGAAAATAGAGACGGGTATTCCATGTCTGGAGACAACCTCCTTCAAATACAATCGCGCCAACTTCTCCATTTTGTCATCTTCTCTCATTGGCAGGAAGTGTACTGACTTGGTGAGACGATCAACTATTACCCAAATAGTATCATAACCACTTGCAGTCCTTGGCAATTTAGTAATGAAATCCATGGTAATGTTTTCCCATTTCCATTCCGGGATTTCAGGTTGTTGTAGTAGACCTGATGGTTTCTGATGTTCAGATTTGACCTTAGAACACGTCAAACATTCTCCTACATATTTAGCAATATCGGCTTTCATACTCGGCCACCAAAAGTGTTTCTTGAGATCTTTATACATCTTCTCCGCTCCGGGATGTATTGAATATCTGGTTTTATGTGCTTCTTTAAGTACCATTTCTCTCACATCTCCAAACCTTGGTACCCAAATTCTATCAACCCTATATCGGGTTCCGTCTTCCCGAATATTAAGATGTTTCTCTGATCCTTTGGGTATCTCATTCTTCAACTTTCCTTCTTTTACAACCCCCTGTTGCGCCTCCTTTATTTGAGTAGTAAGGTTAGTATGAATAATTATATTCATAGCTTTTACCCGTATAGGTTCTCTGTCCTTTCTACTCAAAGCGTCAGCTACCACATTCGCCTTCCCCGGGTGGTATCGAATCTCAAAATCATAATCATTCAACAGTTCAATCCACTTGCATTGTCTCATATTCAGTTGCTTCTGATTAAATATATGTTGGAGACTTTTGTGGTCGGTATATATAATACTTTTGACTCCATATAAATAATGCCTCCAAGTCTTTAATGTAAAAGCAACAGCACCCAATTCCAAATCGTGAGTTGTATAATTTTGCTCGTGAATCTTCAATTGTCTAGACGCATAAGCAATCACCTTCGTTCGTTGCATTAATACACAACTGAGACCTTGCTTAGATGTGTCACAATAAATCACAAAATCATCATTCCCTTCAGGCAATGACAATATATGTGCCGTAGTTAGCTTTTTCTTCAATAACTGAAACGCCTTCTCTTGTTCATACTTCCATTCAAACTTCTTCCCTTTATGCGTTAATGCAGTCAAGGGTTTTGCTATTTTGGAGAAATCTTGGATGAATCTTCTATAGTAACCAGCCAATCCTAAAAATTGACGTATATGCTTCGGAGTTTTTGGGGTTTCCCACTTTTCAACGGTTTCGATCTTTGCCGGGTCCACCTGGATACCTTCTTTGTTCACTATGTGACCGAGGAATTGAACTTCTTCCAACCAAAATGCACACTTTGAAAACTTAGCGTACAGTTTTTCTTTCCTCAATACTTCTAGCACTTTTCTCAAATGTTCTTCGTGCTCTTGATCATTCTTTAAGTAAATAAGTATGTCATCGATGAAAACAATGACAAACTTTTCAAGATATGGCCCACACACTCGGTTCATAAGGTCCATGAACACAGCTGGTGTGTTAGTCAATCCAAACGGCATAACCATAAACTTGTAATGACTATAACGCGTCCTAAAAGCAGTTTTTGGAATATCATCCTCCTTTACTCGCATTTGATGATATCCAGAATGTAAATCGATTTTCAAATAAACCGACGAGCCTTGTAGTTGATCAAATAAGTCGTCAATTCTCGGCAGTGGATAACGTTTTTTGATGGTAAGTTTATTCAACTCTCTGTAGTCAATACGCAACCTAATTGTACCGTCCTTCTTCTTGACAAACAAAACAGGAGCTCCCCATGGTGATGTGCTTGGTCGAATGAAACCACGTTCTAATAGTTCTTGCAGTTGGCTTTGCAGTTCTTTCATCTCGCTGGGTGCGAGTCTGTAAGGAGCACGAGCTATTGGTGAAGCTCCTGGTACAAGATCTATTTGAAATTCAACAGATCGATGTGGAGGTAGTCCCGGGAATTCTTTCGGAAATACATCGGGAAATTCTTTTGCGACGGGAACATCATTGATGCTCTTTTCTTCAATTTGTACTTTCTCGACGTGTGCTAGAACAGCATAGCAACCTTTTCTTATTAGTTTTTGTGCCTTCAAATTACTAATAAGATGCAGCTTCGTGTTGCCCTTTTCTCCGTACACCATTAAGGGTTCTCCTTCTTCTCATACAATGCGAATTGCATTTTTGTAACATACGATCTCTGCTTTCATCTCCTTTAGCCAGTCCATGCCAACTATTACATCAAAACTCCTTAACTCTACTGGTATCAAATCAATCTTAAATATTTCTCTACCCAGTTTAATTTCTCGATTCCGGCATATATAATCTGATGAAATTAATTTACCGTTTGCTAATTCGAGTAAAAATTTACTATCCAACGGCGTCAATAGACAACTTAATTTAGCACAAAAATCTCTACTCATATAGCTTCTATCCGCACCCGAATCAAATAAAATGTAAGCAGATTTATTGTCAATAAGAAATGTACCCGTAACAAGTTCCGGGTCTTCCTGTGCCTCTGCAGCATTAATATTGAAAACTCTTCCGCGGCCTTGTCTATTCGTGTTCTCCTGGTTCGGGAAATTTCTAATAATGTGGTCCAATTTTCCACATTTATAACAAACTACATTGGCATAACTTGCTCCGACATTACTTGCTCCGCCATTACTCGTTCCGACACCATTTGTTCCTTTCGTTCTATTAACCCCTGGTCCGTAGACCTCACACTTCACCGCGCTATGACCATTTCTTTTACACTTGTTGTAAAATTTGGTGCAGAACCCCGAGTGATACTTTTCACACCTTTGGCATAGCTGCTTCTGATTGTTGTTGTTGTTGTTGTTGTTGTTATTGTTGTTGGGATGATTGTTGTAGTTGTTGTTGTTGTTGTTGTTGTTGTTGTTGTTGTTGTGCCGTTTGTTGTAGTTGCGATTGATGTTGCGATTGTTGGGATAGTTGTTGTTTTTTTGTGACTCTTATCACCATTTTCCTCCCACTTTATTTTAACTAGCTTCACGTTGGCCTCTTCGGCCGCCTGTTCTTTAATTCTTCTCTCAATCTGGTTCACTAGTTTGTGAGCCATTCTACATGCCTTTTGTATGGAGGCAGGCTCGTGTGAACTTATATCTTCTTGGATTCTCTCCGGTAACCCTTTCACAAACGCGTCGATCTTCTCTTCCTCATCTTCGAACGCTCTCGGACACAATAGGCACAATTCTGTGAATTGTCTTTCGTACGAAGTAATATCGAATCCCTGTGTTCGTAACCCTCTAAGTTCTGACTTGAGCTTATTAACCTCGGTTCTGGGACGGTACTTCTCTTTCATCAAGTGCTTGAATGCTGACCACGGTAGCACGTAAGCAGCATCTTGTCCCACTTGCTCTAGATAGGTATTCCACCATGTTAATGCAATAACTTTAAAGGTATGCATAGCGTACTTTACTTTGTCTCCTTCAGCGCACTTACTTATGGCAAACACCGATTCAACTTTCTCGGTCCACCGTTTCAATCCGATTGGTCCTTCAGTCCCATCAAATTCTGAAGGTTTGCAGGCAGTGAATTCCTTGTAGGAGCACCCTACATGATTTTGTGCGCCGTTAGCTGTATTGCTAGATTCAGAGTTATTGTTGGTATGTAGCACGGCCTGTACTGCAGCTATGTTTGAAGCAAGAAAGGCACGAAGTTCCTCTTCGCTCATATTCAAGGTGTGTCGAGTAGTCGGTGCCATTTCCTTCAAAATAGTCAAATGAAACAAGTTAATCATAGAGAATATTAAGAGTAGTCAATAGTATCTCGTAGCATAATATGAACTCATTTATAAAAGCTTTTTCTTCATATTAGCGTTTTATAAGGTTAAATTCGGGTACTACCTACCCGTTAAGTTCATACTTAGTAGCTAATATACAATTCAACTACTACAATTCCATATGAAAAACTGATTATAATAATATATCACATACAAATATTCTTCAAACTTACAACTTCGCTATATTACATATAACATGAAATATAGTACACTATGATACAGGACAGTTTTGAAGATAAATCTAGTTAATACGCAAGTTGTTCAGCAAAGGAAATAAAGACACGTAATTCATAAGTCCAGAAACAAGTCATGCATTCTGGTTTTCCTAAGACGACTTCCCATCCTTGGTCTTGTGGAAAATAACCGTTATGACCATTGGCTAGGCAGCATGTTGTAATGTCGTCAAAAGGACGAGGGTTTTGTAATGTCCAACAGCCCCGTAATAATCTAAAAACCTTGTTTCTCACCCCAACTACTGAATCCGTCACTTATGGGAAAGTTTTATTTAAAAGCTGCAATCCGGTGTTCTTTTTATCACTTTGGTAAGAAGCGAACATCACTAATCCGTAAGCATAACATGCTTCTTTATGTTGCATGTTAGAAGCTCTTTCTAATTCACGAAATCCTATGTTGGGATATGTTGAGTCAAAATAGGTTCTTAACCCGTAGCGTAAAATTGCATTTGGGTTCCCATCATTTAACGCTTTAAAGAAAATACGGCGTAAATTAAAGTCTCCCCAATGTGATATACCCCACCTATCAAAGGAAAGCCTTTTATAAACTAAGGCATTTATGGAAAGTCTTTCAAATGTTTGACAAGTTAATTTTGCCATAACTAAATGTGCTGATGAATTCTGACCGACTCTAGACAAGATTTCCTCAATCATATCCTCTGGTAGGTCTTCTAAAATATTCGGTTGTCTACCCTTAACGTCCATTTTGTTTTTATACTGTAAAATAGACAAGGATTAGATTCGTAATAACAAACAATACAAGCAATTTTTACATAGAACATAAAAGTACAAGCACACTACAATACATTTATTACAAACATGCTCACACCCCTCTAATCTGAATCACTGGTTTCTTCTTCTTCGGACTTGGTTCTTTTTCCTAATCTTCTAGGGATATATGATGTTCCTCTAATACGAGTCGTCGTTTTCCACATTGGTTTAGAAAAACCTGGTGGTTTAGAGGTTCCAGGTGTAACATCCCGCCTTTTTCCATTTACTTTTCTGTTTAATTATTTAAAGTCCGTTATAAGATTATAACATCTCTCGTTAATACTCGTTTTAAAAATATCTCGTTTAGGTAATTCACGCACCCGCAACCGAACTCGAGGGACTAAAATCGCCAAAGTATCAAAGAGGTGACTAGCTTTTTGACTAGTCAACCCACCTCCCCATTTACTTTTTAATTTCATTTCCATTTTCATTAAATACTTTCCAAATTTCTCTCAAATCTTCAAACAAGGAATCATCATCTATTTTCAATCGATCAAGCTTCAATCCAAACAAATTACATATTTGGAATCCTTGCAACTTCCTCTTCGATTCCATACCGATTTCATTGCATTTGGGTAACTTTCTAAAATCACTAGATTTTGTGTTCTTGATGTTTTAAGTTATAAAGTTGTTAATTAGTGTCTATGGCTCAAGTCTAACATGATTATATGATTTATATGCTCGATTTCGTTATTTGAAGTAACTAGCTTGAATATGAACTTTGGTGTGTTTGATTTGGTGATTTGGTTGCTTGAATGTTGTTAAATGTTATAAATGCATGTATTAAATGTGTTCCTAGTATCACTAACTTCAATTTGATGGGTAGGTTGCTTGAGAAAACTCCATAAACTTGATTAGTGATTTTGGTGAAATTGGGTTAGGGTTTGATGAACTTGAAATGAATATTTGATGCATTGAATGCCATGAATTGTTGTTGGTAAGTAGTTAGTTGTATTGTATGCTCGATTACCTACAAAACGGCGTGTTGTATGTATTCATTAAATGCCCAAATCATAAATGTGCACCTATAAAATTTGAAGCATTAAATGTATGCATTGATTGATATTTTGATTTGAAAAGTCGGTGATTACAAATAATGTTTTCGGTTGGTGAAACGTGTTTAGTTGTATTCCTTGTCAAAAGAGCTTTCCAACGATATGAGGTGCGAGTTCTAAGTGGTTACAGTTTGTGTTTTGTGCATGAAAAGATTTTGGTTTGGACTTAGAAAAACGGAAACTGGCCAGGTACCAGCTCCCGTGTATTGTCGCGGCACGACAATTTGGGGCCGCGGCGCGGCATAAGCCGTGTCCAGTTTCTGACCTCCTTGTCCAATATACGAAAAATGTTTGGCATGCTACGGACCTCCAATTCACATGCAACTTGTTCTAACATGCTTATATATGAGTAATTAGCACAGAAAAATAGTTCGGGACTCGACCCGAACATGTTGACTTTTTCGTTGACTTTGACCCGACCAAAGTTTGACTTTTTGTCAAATTTAACCAAATGATTATGCAACCTTCCTAACTTGTTTTTATACTTGTATTTTGCATGAAACTTGACAATTTGATTCACATGCTACATAATCGAGTCATAACGAGCCATAGGACTAATTGAACATCTTTGACCAATCGTGACTATCGTTTTTGATACAACCTATTTGTTTAAGTCAAGACTAGCATTGTTCTTTGCACACGTTACTTGTCGAAGTACTTACTTGTAATGACCCGGGAATTTCCGACTAAATTTAAACTTAATCTTTATATGATTTCGATACGATAAGCAAAGTCTGTAATGTGAGACTCAAAGTTTTTGAATTGTTCTCATGAATTCATTTGACCTTCTACTAGTTACGACGATTCACGAACCACTATTTGTAAATAGATACATAGATATTAAAACATATGAATATATAATAACAAATTGAAATATAATTTGAAATATTATATTAAAGCTTAGTAACTATAAAATAAAATAAAAAAAAATATGATATTAAGATAATTAATATTTAAAACATATTTATGTATATAAATAAAGTATATTAAAAAATATATATATTTTGTGATTTCAAATTTATTTCGTAAACATTGGTAACGCTCAATTGTTATTAAATGAATAGTAAATGAGTTAAGAAGGAACTTACGTGATTTTAAAATAATTGGTAATCTAAAAGTGAGTTATATAAGTTATAGGCTTATTAAAAGTATATTTAGGATCAAATTATTTAATTTTAACACTTTTTATATTTTACCCATAAATGAGAGGGACAGTGGATGTAATTTTTATTTATTAAATTAATGATGGAATTTTATACCATAATGATCAAAATAAATAAATATAGTTAATTTAAAAATATGGGATTTTTTTTTCTGAACACTTTTATCTGTCACTGATTTTGCACAATACACAGTCCGTGAAAACTGTCGGTAATCCATTTGACAAATAATATTCACAAGATATAAATTATATTACTATTTAACACTATTCATGATTGGAGATACTGTGTTTAATTTGTACCATTTAAATTATTATATACATGCATAAACTACCTAATCCACTTGTGAATCTTGTCTCTTTTGTTATTCGACAAAACATCCAGTTGTATATTGATATGATAAATTTATTAAATTATTATTATTATTATTATTAGTTAATATTATAATTATTAATATATTATGTAAAAACTTCTATATATCAATCCATATATGTTCACATGAAGTGAATGGGATGACACTTGCTCGATCACCTTCATCCACTCACAACCCACTCATTCGATCACCTCACGACCACCATCTTGCTGGACCGCCATCTGCCACCCTAAACCGCCGGTCATCACCACCATCGACACTCTCATCATATAAATTGTTTCGGTTCTTGCTGCAACAACCAACACCAATCGAGATCATCACCATGTAAGAACCTGTTCGTTTTATGTTTTGTTAAATCACCATAACCACCACTTAAAACCATCCCAACCTCCACCTTTACTACTATAATTTTGTTTAAACCACCTTCAACCCCAAAACACCACCATGATGAGACAAGCACCCTTCGCCACATCATCGTGATCTCTTGATGATGTTGTTACGGCTGCTATTTTTTTTATCCCCGTCACTGTTTGAGACACTAGACCATCAACAACCCAAAGTAAACTGTGAACCACCACCTTTATTAAACAACCCAACCACCTTTCATCACCATCTCATACCACACTTTGAGCACCCATAAACCATAACTCTAGAACCCACAAACCTACAACGCTTCCTTGCTATAGTGATCAAACCCAAAAGGTTTACTGTCACTGTTTCCTGTTTCACTCGAATACAATCACAAAACGCCATCACTTGTTATTATTGTTGATTTCGGCTGCTGCCATTCGATTATGTTTCCATTTTTTTTCAGTTATGATTGAGTGTGTCTAAAGTTTATGATAATGGTTGAATAATGATAAAGACATAGTGAGTGGGATGATGAGTCAATGATGATCTAATATAATTATAAGTACTTGCGTTTTCATTTTATTTGTTAGCTGGCAATTCGGTAACAACCTTGCAAACAAAGTCACGGTTTAAAATAGTGCAGAAGTTAATCGGGTTTAGTATTTAATAATGGGCTATGGTTATTAGTTTGTTGGGCCATGTTTCCTTGGCTTAATGAACTGAATTTTTTTTATTTATCAGGCCGAGGCCCAACTGGCTTACAGATGGGCTGAAACAGATAACGAAAAATAAATTTGGTGATGGGGATGATGTACGTTAATAGGGATGATTATGATTATGTTTTCTTTTGATATTGATAAAGATATCAAATGATAGATGATAATATAAAGTTGGTAGGAATGATGATGATGAAACCTTGTTGAAGAGAGTAAACTGTTTTGTACATGTTAACTGAATATTCACACGAGTTTAAACAGAAATGAATCAATGGTGCAATGGCCTAGAGAGTGCCTTGTGAATCGTGAGGTCTTGGGTTCAAGCCTTACAGGGTGCATTTTTTTTAAGGCTGAATGGAGGAATTAAAAACAGGATGTAAGGAGTTAAATAAAATCCGGTGGTGTATAAATTCAGAAAAACGGATCCAATTGAGTGGTTAAAGTGAGTGTCAGGTTAACGTGTGGTCGCGAGTTCGAGCCTGAGATCTAGTATTTTTTTTATTGGAAAAAGAAGAAGAAGAAGGAGGAATCATTAATAGGATAAACAAAATTAAGTATGCTCATCATCAGAAAATAAGGAATAGAGGAATGGTTTGTAGTGTTATCGAGTTAGCGGGACGTCGCCGGTTCAAACCCGAACTTGGGCATTTTTTTTAAGGGATACTCATTTGAGGTAGTTATTACAAAACTCTTATTATTATTATTTCATTATTATTTTTATTGTTATTATTATTATTATTATTATTATTATTATTATTATTATTATTATTATTATTATTATTATTATTATTATTATTATTATTATTATTATTATTATTATTATTATTTATTATTGATTGTTATTAAGTAATTACTATTATTACCAATATTAGAAATAAGATTAATAGTATAATTAATATTAATATTAATATTAATATTATTATTATTATTATTATTAAAATATATAGTATTATTATTAATGTGACTATTAAAATTTCTATTAAAATCATCATTTTTATTAAAAGTACCATTATTATTTAAAATATTATTTTTATGAAAACTAACATTTTTATCTATTCATTATTATCTTTTCATTTAAAATTATTATTATTACTAACATTACTTTCATTACTAGTATTATTATCAAAACTACTAATAGCAATATCATTACTAAATCTAATTACTTTTAGTATTACTATTATTAACATAAAAAGATACAAATTTTTATTTATTATCATTGATATTATTTTACCAAATAAATAGCTATATAAGAATATATTTAAAACATATCGCATAACAACATAAATATTTTCATAATAAATACTAATTATTTATCTAAAGTATATAAAATAAATATAGTTAATATAGTTACCAATGAAACATACAAGTTACTGAAATAACAATTAATAATAATATCTAAACTTGTTCGATTACAAGTATATGTTTTAATAAATATATGAATAATATAGGTTCGTGAATCCGAGACCAACCCTACACTTGTTCAATGACGTCATATGTATTTTTACTACAAAATACAATATGGTGAGTTTCATTTGCCCTTTTTACTCTTTACGTTTTTGGGCTGATAATACATGTAAATGCTTTATTAACTGTTTTACAATATTTATATGCGTGAGTTTCATTAATCCCTTTTTAAAAGCTTTTGCAATATATATTTTTGGGACTGAGAATACATGCGCTGTTTTTATAACTATTTTACGAAATAGACACAAGTAATTGAAACTACATTATATGGTTGAATGATCGAAATCGAATATGCCCCTTTTTATAGTCTGCTAATCTAAGAATTAGGGAACAGACACCCTAATTGAAGCGAACTCTAAAGATAGATCTATCGGGCCCAACAAGCCCCATCCAAAGTACCAGATGCTTTAGTACTTCAAAACTTATATCATGTCCGAAGGAGGATCCCGGAATGATGGGGATATTCTTATATGTATATTGTGAATGTCAGTTACCAGGTATTCAATCCATATGAATGATTTTTGTCTCTATGCATGGGACGTATGTTTATGAGAAATGGAAATATGAAATATTGTGGTCTATTAAAATTATGAAATGATTATTTATGATAAACCAATGAACTCACAACCTTTTGGTTGACACTTTAAAGCATGTTTATTCTCAGGTACGAAAGAAATCTTCCGCTGTGCATTAACTCATAATAGAGACATTACTTGGATTCATTCATGACATATTTCAAAAGACGTTGCATTCAAGTTGTTGAGTTCATCAATATTATTATTAAGTCAATTATAGTTGAATATATTATGAAATGGTATGCCTGCTGTCCATTTTCGATGAAATGAAAGTTTGTCTTTTCAAAAACGAATGCAATGTTTGTAAAATGTATCATATAGGGGTCAAGTACCACGCGATGTAATCAACTGTTGTGAATCATTTATAATCGATATGGACTTCGTCCGGATGGATTAGGACGGGTCTCTACATTACTTGCTCTTGCGCTCAAGGTGAGATCATTGTCCCATTTTTTACTCTTTTGAACTTACTTTTAGGATGAGAAAACATGAACTCTTCTTTTACTAAGCGAACACAAGTACATGAAAATAAACATTCTACATACGAGTTTAGAACGAAAATTCTCAATTCGATTATCATTAGTTACACTTGACGGTGTAAGTGAGAACTTATGTTATATGGCCATATGGATTTGACAAACCCTCATTCGGACGGTTCGCTACCGTTATTCGGATGAAATATATTTTCGGGGAACGGTGTATGTTCTAACACTATTGTGATGGGGTACTAAGGAAGGAAACATTAAGCTTTGATAATTGAGTGCTCGTGAATATTAACTTTTAGAATGCATTACTATTTATCAATGATGCAAATCTTGTGGTTCGACTTACTTTTACTCACTTACTTTCTTAAACCTATGATTTCACCAACGTTTTCGTTGACAGATTTCTATGTTTCTCTCAGGTCCTTGAACATTAGGTGATACATGCTTCCGCTCGTTCTTTTTCATACTTGCTTTGGATGTCGAGTATACTTGCATATGTGGAGCGTCTTTTGACTACTTTAAACTGTGTCGCACGTGTTTCATTTGTACTTTAAACGTCATTATGTACTAGTTATGGAAACTACTTTTGTAAACTTTGAAACATCCACACTTATGAAATGAATGCGACATATTTTCGGTCAAACTTTGTCTTAAAGACTTATGACCATGTAATGGGACCTACGTAGACGACGCCGTCAATTGACGATTTGTCGGGGTCGCTACACCCGGGTTATTATCACGATATTGAAAATACGGGTGTTGGCGGTACATATAAAGTTCATCGGGGTCGGAATCAGATTTCTCTATTTTGATGCCTTTTCCCTTATTATTTTCTTTTGCCTCATTAAATTGGATCGGGGTAATTTCTATAACATCATCGGAATCCTCATCAGGATCCGATTCATCGAAAAATTGGTAATTTTCCCAATATTTTGCTTCCTTAGCGGAAACACCATTGACCATTATTAACTTTGGTCCATTGGTTGAGGATTTTCTTTTATTTGACCGGTTTTCTGTGGTTCCTACTATTCTCCCCTCCGGAACCTCTTCTTCTTCCGGTTCCTCTTCTTCTGGTTCCTCTTCTTCCGGTTCCTCTTCTTCCGGTTCCGTTTCCTCTTCTTCCGGTTCTTCGGGAACTTGTGAATCTTGCCAATATATATACGACTCTTCGTTATTATTAGGTGAGTCAATGAGATTTGTGCTAGAGGTAGACATCTATCACACAATATCAAATATGTTAAGAGATTAATATATCACATAATATTTACATGTTAATAATATATAGTTTCCAACAGAAATGTTAAGCAATCATTTTTAAAGAAAACACTGTCGAAGTCCAGACTCACTAATGCATTCTAACAAACTCGATAAGATACACTAATGCAAATTTTCTGGTTCTCTAAGACCAACGCTCGGATACCAACTGAAATGTCCCGTTCATATTGATTATAAACGTTCCATATTAATTGATTTTGTTGCGAGGTTTTGACCTCTATATGAGACGTTTTTCAAATACTGCATTCATTTTTAAAATAACCATAACCTTTATTTTATCAATAAAGGTTTTAAAAGCATTACGTAGATTATCAAATAATGATAATCTAAAATATACTGTTTACATATGACCATTACATAATTGTTTACAATAGAAATATATTACATCGACATATGTTTCTTGAATGCAGTTTTTACACAATATCATACAAACATGGACTCCAAATCTTGTCCTTATTTTAGTATGCAACAGCAGAAGCTCTTAGTATTCACCTGGGAATAAACATGCTTTAAACGTCAACAAAAATGTTGGTGAGTTATAGGTTTAACCTATATATATATCAAATCATAACAATAGATGAAAGGACCCGTCCTAATCCATCCGGACGAAGTCCATATTGATTATAAACGATTCACAACAGTTGATTACATCGCGAGGTATTTGACCTCTATATAATACATTTTACAAACATTGCATTCGTTTTTGAAAAGACAAACTTTCATTACAACAAAAGTTGACGGCATGCATACCATTTTATAATATATCTAACTATAACTGATTTAATAATAATCTTGATGATCTCAACGACTCGAATGCAACATCTTTTGAAATATGTGATGAATGACTCCAAATAATATCTTTAAAATGAGTAATTACACAGCGGAAGATTTCTTTCGTACCTGAAAATAAACATGCTTTAAAGTGTCAACCAAAAGGTTGGTGAGTTCATTAGTTTATCATAAATAATTATTTCATAATTTTTAATAGACCACAAGATTTCATATTTCTATTTATCATAAACATACGTCCCATGCATAGAGACAAAATATCATTCATATGGATTGAACACCTGGTAACCGACCTTAACAATATGCATATAGAATATCCCCATCATTCCGGGATCCTTCTTCGGACATGATATAAACTTCGAAGTACTAAAGCATCCGGTACTTTGGATGGGGCTTGTTGGGCCCGATAGATCTATCTTTAGGATTCGCGTCAATTAGGGTGTCTGTTCCCTAATTCTTATATTACAGACTAAAAAGGGCATATTCGATTTCGATCATTCAACCATATAATGTAGTTTCAATTACTTGTGTCTATTTCGTTAAACGGTTATAAAAACAGCGCATGTATTCTCAGTCCCAAAAAAATATATTGCAAAAGCATTTAAAAAGGGATTAATGAAACTCACCTAATGTATTTTATAGTAAAAATACATATGACGATATTGAACAATGCAGGGTTGGCCTCGGATTCACGAACCTATATAATTTGTATATTTATTAATATACGTAATTATAATCGAACAATATATGTATCATTATTTGTGAAGTAAATTATAATTTAACAAGTTTCATTATATATATATACTTTCATTTTATATATAGTAATATTAATGTAGTTAGGATATGTTTATTAAATATATTTTTAGATATATTATTTATCACTTGTTTATTAAAAATAGTAATTATATTAATACTAAATTATTATTAGTAGTGATTAAAATAATGATAATGATAATACTAGTGTTAATAATAATAATAATAATAATAATAATAATAATAATAATAATAATAATAAAAATACTAGTGTTAATAATAATAATAATAATAATAATAATAATAATATAAATGATAATTTTTAAAAGAATAACAGTAATTTTTAATAAAATAAAAAGTTTATTAATAATGATAATGAAAATAATAATTTTTATAGTAATACATAATACTTTATAATAATAGCCATTATAGAAATTTCATTACTAATGATAATATTAATAACAATACTTATGTTAATCCTAATCAAAATCTTCATGTTTAATTTGTAAACTAATTACTAAAGTTTCGTAATCCTAATCATATTAATAAGAGTAATACTTATTAATAATAATCATAATAATAATATTTTTCTTAAATGTGACTATAATCTTAATACTAATAATAAATGATAACTAATACATATTTTAACAGTAATAATAATAATAACATTTATAATACTTGTAATGCCAACAATAATTAATAATAACAATATCAAAAGTACAAGCAAGCATACTCATATCTACTCGAGCACTAGTCAGGATACACTAATAATAATAATAATAATAATAATAATAATAATAATAATAATAATAATAATAATAACAATAATAATAATAATAATAATAATAATAATAATAATAATAATAATAATAATAATAATAATAATAATAATAATAATAATAATAATAATAATAATAACAATAAATATAAAAGAAAAGGTATACCCTTATGAAAACTCTTCTAAAAAGAATAGCCCTGGACCGGGCTCGAACCCGCGACCTCTCGCTTAACCCCAACACCCTAAACCACTCCACTGCTAGTTACTTCTTTGTATTATCTTCTTCAAATAATTCTTTTAAACCGAAACTCGGCCCAACAGAAGACAAGGAATTCGGCCCAACTGGAAAATAAAATTTTCGGCCCACCACTCGAATCTCCTATCGAAAATCCAATTAAATCATAACCGGCCCAAAAATATATCGTGGCCTTCATATTATTATGAGTTACGTATTATATGTTTTATTAGGTTAATTAATTATAACCGACAGCTCATCTTCATCCTTGTCTCGTCCCCATCATATTCAACTTTATGAACGTATCATCATCATCGTATTATCATTTCAATACCATAAATACTATTCATCATCACTTTCAAGTGGGTTTTCGAATGGAAACAACATAAAGTTCCGGCCAATTTATTTTGGAACTCGAATCAGTGAAGGTAAATGGAAAAAAAAATATAGGTATAGCAGTCTTCATTGTCATCTCATATTCATGACACCATCATATCTTATTCAATCATTCATCATACACATCCTTACTACAGTACTTCGTTCACCATCCTCCTCTTCCTTAAGACAGGAAACTAACCGGAAGTTATACTATAGCAATCTTGGTTCAAATAAAATAGAAAAGTCGAGTAGCAGAAGTGTTCGATGGGTTGTTCATTTGAAGGTGAGTTGCAGGTGATTGGTTGTATAGTTGTTGATGGTGGTGTGTGATGGTTGTTTCCATGGTTTTCCACGAAAAAAAAGAGAAACGAGAGAAAAAAATGGAAAGAGTTAGGGTGGCGGTTTGTGGCGGTTCTAGGTGGTGGACGGTGGATATGGTGGTCACCATGGTTGTAGTGGGGGTGATGAAAATGTTTTGGGTCAAGCAACAAGCTACGTAGCTACAACAAAGAAGTAGGAATAGTTTAGCGGTCGCAAGTGATTAAATGGGTTTAATTGATGTTCTTGTTATTACAACCGAAAACAGTAGCACTTGGTTCAGTTGTAGCTGCAAACAAAAGTAGATTAATAACAACAAGTGGGTGATTAATTAAGGTGGTGGTTCTTCATTGGTTTTAGCATGAAGTAAAAAAAATATATGGATGATGATGAACGTGCACGACATATGTGATGTTGGTTTGGGTTTCTACTATAGAATAAGAACAAGAGTGGTTAGTTGGGTTTTAAAAAAAAATGATGATGAATCGGAATAGAAAACAGAGATAGTACAGTAATAGATAATTGATGGTGTTGAGTGTTTTTGATAAAGGTGATAGGTGTCATGAATTACTTGAATAATTTGATACAATTTACTTAGCTTTCTCATTTTCTAATCATAGATATATCCTATCCTATATATAATCATAATATAAGTAGTACTATAACATAGTGACATATATAATTAAAATATGCCCACAGTAATCAATCAAGATTTTTTCAATATGATTTACGAATGAATTTGAACAAGTGGGAAGAAAAAGGCAACCCATTATAATAATATGAATATTAATAATTGGTAATCAACAAACGTGTCAATTAGAAATAGCAGCCATCATTTTGTTTTTAACTACCGACAGTTTTCACGGGCTGTGTATCGTCTACTATTTGAAATCATTGGCGTATAAAAGTCTTCAGAAAATTCCTAAATTTTTAAATTAATTTCTTTTATTTATTTCAGTCATTATGGTACAAAATTCAATCACTAATTATTAAATAAAAATTACATCAACTGTCCCTCTCAATTCTGAGTAAAATATAAAAAGTGTTAAAATTAAATAACTAGATCCTAAATACATTTTTAGTAAGCCTAAAATTTATAGAGCTCATTTTCAGATCACCGTTTATTTTAAAATTATTTAAGTTTGAATTTAACTTGCTTAATATCCATCGAAGCATCAAACGAGTATTACAATCATTTAATATTTATTTTTAATATACATTAGTTATATATAACTATGTTGTAAATGATAATTATTGTAATATCATATTTTTATTTTATTTTACATAATTAATTCTAACAACCAATATTCCAACTTACGTTATTTAAATAAAGATATTTTAATAAACAAGTTCTATTATATCAAAAAACGTTTCGCACGTTTGAAAATAGATCAATTAAGTATTATGAAATTCAATTCTCCACTAACTTTTGTCTAACTCTCGATAAGTGATACTTTGTTCTCATTTGTAAATTACTTTTTCATTTATTCCGAATACCGTTAAAAGAAACGATTTCTCAAATCATCGTGGGCCTCGTAACAGAGACTTGTAATCATGATTCAATGTATCTGATAATTCAATCATATGATATTATCTTTTAATTCCGTCAATAACTATATTGAACAAATATCGAAACAAACTCGTTTATATAAAGTATTATATATCTAACATATTGTTAACGTTTTCAATCAACGAGTATATATTATATATACATTTCTATATACACATAAATGTTCGTGAATCTTCGAGCATAGTCAAAGGGTATTTGATTACATGGATATTGATTTCAAAACTTTCGAGACTCAACATTACTGATCTTGCTCATCGTGTCGGAATCATATAAAGATTAAAGTTTAAATTTGATCGGAAATTTCCGGGTCACTACAGTACCTACCCGTTAAAGAAATTTCGTCCCGAAATTTGAGTGAGGTCGTCATGGCTAACCATAAGAATGTTTTCTTGACGAATATGAGTTGATAAATAGAGTTTTATCAATATTGATTAATATCGATAAAAAGGTTTGATTATGTGAAGCGTACGAGTGAAGTTGTCACAAAAGAGTGAAATGAAAAATGAAGTTTTGTTTTAACTATTGACATTGCCTTGGTTGAATTCCGGAATTCAAGGGATCTCGAGAAAATCTTCGAAATCTAAAAGATTTGATTCTTTGGCGAGTAAGGAAATTAAGATCTCTATAATTAAATACGGTGATCTGCCTCGATTTGTCTGTCTGATATTTCCACTATAAATTAAGCTCTTCCGTTCCATTATTCTCACCATTCCCATACTCTCTTCCTTAGTTCATACATCCAAAAGTTTGTAAAAATGCTTAATCTAGTTCTAATCCTTGTTCTTATCCTTACTATCGTAACAATCATTCTCCTTTTCCAACTTCCACCCGAGGAATCTGCTTACTTCTACTTTGCTTTTGGGGTTATAGTGCTTTTAATTCTCCCGTGTCTTTATGTTGCGATAAACATTGATATACACGGTTTGTAATTTATGCGTTGTTATCGGGCTTTATATCTCTCCTTATATTTCAATGTCCCCTTTTCTGTTTCCTATAATCATCGTCATCCACAGTTAATACTCCCTCCTATTTGCTGCGATTTATACTCCAATTTCCATTTCAGAGTTTTGTCCCTTCGTTTCTTCTTCTGGCGATTTGGCATCTCTTGTAATGGTCCAGAATTCGCAGATGTAAGTTTCAGAATGAACTTTATTAATGTTCTAAATAAGAATAAACGTAATAGCACGATTTGATTTGTCAAATTACCAGATTCACTGAGAATAGAACTATCAAAAATATACTTTCTTGATATGTTCAGAAGTTAAGCAGGATGACAGAGTTATGTAACATGGCACATGATGACGTTATGATCTGTGAATCATCACGTCCCATTAGAAACTCAGCATGACTTACTATAATATAATCACGTTGATCAACTGTCATTATATTATACTAACTCATGCATCAATTCCCAACATTACTTCGATAACATTCATATTTTAAGCTCAAAAATTTACAGAATATAGAAACTAACAGTTTCTATATGATGTAATACGGATAGCACGAATAGATTAATGATTCCCAATAAGAGTAGTTACAAAAATATCTCCAGAAAAATGGAGGATATTTATAATGAAAGATATGATATATCTCGGAATATCTAAGATCAGAGGATGATAGAAACTATTGTCTGCAAGGGTTTAGAGTAAGGAGCAAGATATTCACTAAAGACTTTAGCAGACATTGAATCATTTGGATTCTTTGAAGTCAAACTTATTCTTTGTGATTTGTCCACGGCTTTCTTCATAGTTTCGCATAATCTGCTTTTCGGTACTAAATTTTTCTATTAAATGTTTCCAATATAATGATACGCAGGAAGCATGAAGAGGTGTATAATTTAGGACGTGAATATTTATGAAAATACCCTCAGAAATATCGAAGATATTGATGATGATATTTTGGAATTTCTAAGTTCGATGGTTGATGGAGAAAGATTTTCTGCAAGATTTTAACATGACTTCGAAGCAAGATATTCTCTAAAGATTTCAACGGATCCAGAATTATCTGGATTCTTTGAATATAGGGTATGGTCCTTGTATTTGTCCTTGGTCTCCTTCATGGTTAACTCTATCCGTTTTCCAGTTCCAACGTTTCTGAGTTTTTCTAACATATTATTCTCTATCATCAAACTTTTGACGATTAAGGTCGTTTACGGTTATCTACAGTTTCTGCTGCTTCATTCAGCTTTTTCAAAGTTCAATGTATTAATTCGTAAGCTGGGTGCTTTTCAAAATTTCAAAATGGAAGATCATTATTCCAAAAGATAAATGTTATACATATAACTGTTGATGTAGATATGCTGTGAGTTTTCAAAGTACTGATTGTCGATTCCTCTACATTTACTGCTACCATATCTGAATCATTAGTTATCGATCCGAGGTGATTTCAAGAGAAATGTGTTTTTTAGATGATTAAACGCTGACGGTAATATGGTGGAATATAAAAGATTCCCCGGTAACAATAAAAGAACATATATACAAGTCAAGGTGATAATAAGGTTGTTTCAAACGAAAAGTCGAAGTTGATTTGCTGAAGCTGTGACAAAATTTGCTACCTTGAAAAGGGATCGCAAAGTTATTTTTGCTAATAAATGCCAAAGGATCTGATGCGGCTATGTGTTAAACTTTTCCTCAGTTGCCGAGAGTTTCTCAGGTGCATAACTATATGCACAAATCTTTCCTTACGTAGATGAAGTGCGGTTGATTCATCCTATTGATTGAGGTGTTTTCAAGAATCATGAAAGGTTTGAACGCAGATTGTAATCATCAAGATACTAATGAAGTTTAGAATGAATTCAAGTGGCAAACTTGAAGAATTGTTTAGTTTCATATGTTATAATCAGTATTTTAATTCATTTTAATTGTCCAATGTTGGCAGTTCACAGTCGATAGTCCACAGTTAACAGTCCAATAATTCATACATAGTTTAATATATAATATTCGAATTAATTAATTCATATCGTGACCCAACATTTAAAGTGTGTAAAATAAATAACAGAATTTAAATGACGATAAATAAAATTGCGATAATTAAATTGCGATAAATAAACTGCGATAAATAAAATGTAATCAGTTAGATAGGAACAGTTAGCTGGAAACAGTTAGCGTGGATTCTTAACAAAATTTCTCATAGTTAATTTGTTTGTTTCTAACAAATTTTATTTTGTCCAATGTTTTCTTCATTATGCCACTTGTTGGATTATGATAAATCAAAATCCAAATATGAATTTGAATAAAAATGGTTATTCTGCAGTGAATGAATACATATATTGGTGGATGTAAGTAGGATAGTAAACGAATGTTGAATCAGATTTGAAGAATGTACAGTGTAATTTATTAATGTGAAATCTGAATATTCCTCGGGTATTACCTACCCGTTAAAATATTTTCACCATTAACAGTTTGTACAAAAGAATTTTTAATTACAATCTTTATGAAAACATACTTACATATATATTTTCTTCAGATGTAATTATAGATTTAATGAGTTAATATAGTATTAATCCAATTTGATTTACCGTTAGAACTAAGATACATAATCTATAAAACATTAGAGATTTACATAATTGCCATGTCGAACGAAGATAAAATAGATAGAACGATGATTATGCTCGTAGTACAGAATGTGATATTGAGGAAAGTATTGTTGATGATACGGGTGCTGTTACTGATGGTACTGTTGATGTCGGTGATGTTACTGAAGCTGGTAAGTTTTGCACCATGTTCTCCAAATTGATTACTCGAGCGTGAAGCTCGTTGACTTCTTCGATTACTCCGGAATGATTGTCGGTCAGAACGAGCGAATGAATAAGGTTTAGAATCTGAGTTATGATATAGTCGTGGCGAGATATTCGTGAAATGAGGATGAAGATGGTGTTACGAACAGGTTCGCCGGTAAGTGCTTCAGGTCCTTCGCCAAAAGATGAATTCGGTTAGTGGAAGGGATCGCCTTCTGCGCATCTCCATTTATTATGTCGACTACGAATCCATCAGATGAATTGGGGATGGATGATTGGTTGATTCGATCTGGTGACGTTGCTTTCGGAGCTTAGATGACTATCCATTCAGAATAACTGTCGGGATAACTATCGGAATAGCTATCGAAATCTGAGGGACTCGAACTGGTTGCAAGATTCATCTCATACGATCAGATGAAGAATTTTTCGATAAGAAATAGATTATAGGATGTAGATTAGTACCCTGCAATACATAATTTACATATGCATATATAATACTAAAATCCCATAAGTTACGGAGGAATCTACGGGAGTTGTCAGGCAAAGTTACAGTAACAGATACGCTAAGATATGAAGTAGCAGATACGCTAAGATATGAATTTTGTCTATACACTATTCATGCAGTCAATGCAGTAAAACGTGTCTAGACTAAGACTGATAAGCAAGTGATTCTATAAGAATGATAAGCAGGTAATTTTTGACACAAAATGATAAGCAAAACTTTTGACATGCAGACACGGTCGAAGTCCAGACTCACTAATGCATCCTAACAACTTATCAGTTAGACACACTAATGCAGACCCGGTTCACTAAGACCACCGCTCTGATACCAACTGAAAGGACCCGTCCTAATCCATCCGGACGAAGTCCATATTGATTATAAATGATTCACAATAGTTGATTACATCGCGAGGTATTTGACCTCTATATAATACATTTTACAAACATTGCATTCGTTTTTGAAAAGACAAACTTTCATTACAACAAAAGTTGACGGCATGCATACCATTTTATAATATATCTAACTATAACTGATTTAATAATAATCTTGATGATCTCAACGACTCGAATGCAACGTCTTTTGAAATATGTGATGAATGACTCCAAATAATATCTTTAAAATGAGTAATTACACAGCGGAAGATTTCTTTCGTACCTGAAAATAAACATGCTTTAAAGTGTCAACCAAAAGGTTGGTGAGTTCATTAGTTTATCATAAATAATTATTTCATAATTTTTAATAGACCACAAGATTTCATATTTCCATTTATCATAAACATACGTCCCATGCATAGAGACAAAATATCATTCATATGGATTGAACACCTGGTAACCGACCTTAATAATATGCATATAGAATATCCCCATCATTCCGGGATCCTCCTTCGGACATGATATAAACTTCGAAGTACTAAAGCATCCGGTACTTTGGATGGGGCTTGTTGGGCCCGATAGATCTATCTTTAGAATTCGCGTCAATTAGGGTGTCTGTTCCCTAATTCTTAGATTACCAGACTAAAAAGGGCATACTCGATTTCGATCATTCAACCATATAATGTATTTTCAATTACTTGTGTCTATTTCGTAAAACAGTTATAAAAACAGTGCATGTATTCTCAGTCCCAAAAAAATATATTGCAAAAGCATTTAAAAAGGGATTAATGAAACTCATCTAATGCATTTTATAGTAAAAATACATATGACGATATTGAACAATGCAGGGTTGGCCTCGGATTCACGAACCTATATAATTTGTATATTTATTAATATACGTAATTATAATCGAACAATATATGTATCATTATTTGTGAAGTAAATTATAATTTAACAAGTTTCATTATATATATATACTTTCATTTTATATATAGTAATATTAATGTAGTTAGGATATGTTTATTAAATATATTTTTAGATATATTATTTATCACTTGTTTATTAAAAATAGTAATTATATTAATACTAAATTATTATTAGTAGTGATTAAAATAATGATAATGATAATACTAGTGTTAATAATAATAATAATAATAATAATAATAATAATAATAATAATAATAATAATATAAATGATAATTTTTAAAAGAATAACAGTAGTTTTTAATAAAATAAAAAGTTTATTAATAATGATAATGAAAATAATAATTTTTATAGTAATACATAATACTTTATAATAATAACCATTATAGAAATTTCATTACTAATGATAATATTAATAACAATACTTATGTTAATCCTAATCAAAATCTTCATGTTTAATTTATAAACTAATTACTAAAGTTTCGTAATCCTAATCATATTAATAAGAGTAATACTTATTAATAATAATCATAATAATAATATTTTTCTTAAATGTGACTATAATCTTAATACTAATAATAAATGATAACTAATACATATTTTAACAGTAATAATAATAATAACATTTATAATACTTGTAATGCCAACAATAATTAATAATAACAATATCAAAAGTACAAGCATGCATACTCATATCTACTCGAGCACTAGTCAGGGATACACTAATAATAATAATAATAATAATAATAATAATAATAATAATAATAATAATAATAATAATAATAATAATAATAATAATAATAATAATAATAAATATAAAAGAAAAGGTATACCCTTATGAAAACTCTTCTAAAAAGAATAGCCCTGGACCGGGCTCGAACCCGCTACCTCTCGCTTAACCCCAACACCCTAAACCACTCCACTGCTAGTTACTTCTTTGTATTATCTTCTTCAAATAATTCTTTTAAACCGAAACTCGGCCCAACAGAAGACAAGGAATTCGGCCCAACTGGAAAATAAAATTTTCGGCCCACCACTCGAATCTCCTATCGAAAATCCAATTAAATCATAACCGGCCCAAACATTTTCACGGCCCACTTAGAAACAAAAAAAAAATATATCGTGGCCTTCATATTATTATGAGTTACGTATTATATGTTTTATTAGGTTAATTAATTATAACCGACAGCTCATCTTCATCCTTGTCTCGTCCCCGTCATATTCAACTTTATGAACGTATCATCATCATCGTATTATCATTAATAATTATCAATACCATAAATACTAATCATCATCACTTTCAAGTGGGTTTTCGAATGGAAACAACATAAAGTTCCGGCCATTTTATTTTGGAACTTGAATCAGTGAAAGAAAACAGAAGAAAAAAAATATATGTGTAGCAGTCTTCATCGTCATCTCATATTCATGACACCATCATATCTTATTCAATCATTCATCATACACATCCTTACTATAGTACTTCGTTCACCATCCTCCTCTTCCTTAAGATAGGAAACTAACCGGAAGTTATACTATAGTAGTCTTGGTTCAAATAAAATAGAAAAGTCGAGTAACAGAAGCGTTCGATGGGTTGTTCATTTGAAGGTGAGTTGCAGGTGATTGGTTGTATAGTTGTTGATGGTGGCGTGTGATGGTTGTTTCCATGGTTTTCCACGAAAAGAAAGAGAAACGAGAGAAAAAAATGGAAAGAGTTAGGGTGGCGGTTTGTGGCGGTTCTAGGTGGTGGACGGTGGATATGGTGGTCACCGTGGTTGTAGTGGGGGTGATGAAAATGTTTTGGGTCAAGCAACAAGCTACGTAGCTACAACAAAGAAGTAGGAATAGTTTAGCGGTCGCAAGTGATTAAATGGGTGTAATTGATGTTCTTGTTATTACAACCGAAAACAGTAGCACTTGGTTCAGTTGTAGCTGCAAAAAAAAGTAGATTAATAACAACAAGTGGGTGATTAATTAAGGTGGTGGTTCTTCATTGGTTTTAGCATGAAGTAAAAAAAAATATATGGATGATGATGAACGTGCACGACATATGTGATGTTGGTTTGGGTTTCTACTATAGAATAAGAACAAGAGTGGTTAGTTGGGTTTTAAAAAAAAATGATGATGAATCGGAATAGAAAACAGAGATAGTACAGTAATAGATAATTGATGGTGTTGAGTGTTTTTGATAAAGGTGATAGGTGTCATGAATTACTTGAACAACTTGATACAATTTACTTAGCTTTCTCATTTTCTAATCATAGATATATCTTATCCTATATATAATCATAATATAAGTAGTACTATAACATAGTGACATATATAATTAAAATATGCCCACAGTAATCAATCAAGATTTTTTCAATATGATTTACGAATGAATTTGAACAAGTGGGAAGAAAAAGGCAACCCATTATAATAATATGAATATTAATAATTGGTAATCAACAAACGTGTCAATTAGAAATAGCAGCCATCATTTTGTTTTTAACTACCGACAGTTTTCACGGGCTGTGTATCGTCTACTATTTGAAATCAGTGGCGTATAAAAGTCTTCAGAAAAATTCTAAATTTTTAAATTAATTTCTTTTATTTATTTCAGTCATTATGGTACAAAATTCAATCACTAATTATTAAATAAAAATTACATCAACTGTCCCTCTCAATTCTGAGTAAAATATAAAAAGTGTTAAAATTAAATAACTAGATCCTAAATACATTTTTAGTAAGCCTAAAATTTATAGAGCTCATTTTCGAATCACCGTTTATTTTAAAATTATTTAAGTTTGAATTTAACTTGCTTAATATCCATCGAAGCATCAAACGAGTATTACAATCATTTAATATTTATTTTTAATATACATTAGTTATATATAACTATGTTGTAAATGATAATTATTGTAATATCATATTTTTATTTTATTTTACATAATTAATTCTAACAACAAATATTCCAACTTATGTTATTTAAATAAAGACATTTTAATAAACAAGTTCTATTATATCGAAAAACGTTTCGCACGTTTGAAAATAGTTCAATTAAGTATTATGAAATTCAATTCTCCACTAACTTTTGTCTAACTCTCGATAAGTGATACTTTGTTCTCATTTGTAAATTACTTTTCCATTTATTCCGAATACCGTTAAAAGAAACGATTTCTCAAATCATCGTGGGCCTCGTAATAGAGACTTGTAATCATGATTCAATGTATCTGATAATTCAATCATATGATATTATCTTTTAATTCCGTCAATAACTATATTGAACAAATATCGAAACAAACTCATTTATGTAAAGTATTATATATCTAACATATTGTTAACGTTTTCAATCAACGAGTATATATTATATATACATTTCTATATACACATAAATGTTCGTAAATCGTCGAGCATAGTCAAAGGGTATTTGATTACATGGATATTGATTTCAAAACTTTCGAGACTCAACATTACTGATCTTGCTCATCGTGTCGGAATCATATAAAGATTAAAGTTTAAATTTGATCGGAAATTTTCGGGTCACTACAATAGACCACAAGATTTCATATTTCAATACACATCCCATACATAGAGATAAAAATCATTCATATGGTGAACACCTGGTAACCGACATTAACAAGATACATATATAAGAATATCCCCATCATTCCGGGACACCCTTCGGATATGATATAAATTTCAAAGTACTAAAGCATCCGGTACTTTGGATGGGGTTTGTTAAGCCCAATAGATCTATCTTTAGGATTCGTGTCAATTAGGGTGTCTGTTCCCTAATTCTTAGATTACCAGACTTAATAAAAAGGGGCATATTCGATTTCGATAATTCAACCATAGAATGTAGTTTCACGTACTTGTGTCTATTTTGTAAATCATTTATAAAACCTGCATGTATTCTCATCCCAAAAATATTAGATTTTAAAAGTGGGACTATAACTCACTTTCACAGATATTTCCTTCCTCGGAAATAAGACTTGGCCACGGATCGATTCACGAACCTATACAAATATGTACATATATATCAAAGTATGATCAAAATATAATTACAACCATTTTTATTATGTTTTAAATATTTGAGTGTATTAAGTCAGCTGTCCTCGTTAGTAACCCACAACTAGTTGTCCACAGTTAGATGTACAGAAATAAATCGATATATATTATCTTGAATCAATCCACAACCCATTGTATACACGTCTCAGGCTAAATCACAACTTAAAGTATATATATTTTTGGAATCAACCTCAACCCTGTATAGCTAACTCCAACATTACTGCATATAGAGTGTCTATGGTTGTTCCAAATAATATATATACATGGGTCGATATGATATGTCAAAACATTTGCATACGTGTCTATGGTATCCCAAGATTACATAATATATTAGAATACATGTATAATACAATATAAGTTAGCTAGGATATGATTTGTATAGATTTGTTAAACATTTCCCGTAGCTAAAAAGATCAAAAATATCCAATCTTGTTTTACCCATAATTTCTTCATTTTAAATCTGTTTTGAGTGAATTAAATTGATATGGTTTCATATTGAGCTCTAATTTAAGAATCCAAACAGAAAAAGTATAGGTTTATAGTCAGAAATTTAAGTTACATATCAATTACTAAAGAGGTAGTCATTTCCGTCGAAAGAACGACATCTTGATGACCATTTTGAAAAACATACTTTCACTTTGAGTTTAACCAAGATTTTTTGATATAGTTTCATGTTCATATGAAAAATCATTTTCTTAGAAGAACAACTTTTAAATCAAAGTTTATCATAGTTTTTAATTATCCAAACCAAAACAGCCCCCGGTTTCACTATGACGGCGTATATCCGATTTTATGATGTTCATCGTGTTTCCAGGTTTTAAATCATTAAGTTAGCATATCATATAGATATAGAACATGTGTTTAGTTGATTTTAAAAGTCAAGTTAGAAGGATTAACTTTTGTTGCGAACAAGTTTAGAATTAACTAAACTATGTTCTAGTGATTACAAGTTTAAACCTTCGAATAAGATAGCTTTATATGTATGAATCGAATGATGTTATGACCATCATTACTACCTCAAGTTTTCTGGATAAAACTACTGGAAATGAGAAAAATGGATCTAGCTTCAAAGGATCCTTGGATGGCTTGAAAGTTCTTGAAGCAGAATCATGACACGAAAACAGTTCAAGTAAGATTTTCACTCGAAATAAGATTGTTATAGTTGTAGAAATTGAATCAAAGTTTGAATATGAATATTACCTTGAATTAGAAAGATAACCTACTATAAATAACAAAGGTTCCTTGACCTTAGATGATTACTTGGAATGGATTAGAAAGCTTGGAAGTAGACTTGCAAACTTGAAAGTATTCTTGATTTTTATGAACCTATACTTATTGAATTTATGAAGAACACTTAGAACTTGAAGATGGAACTTGAGAGAGATCAATTAGATGAATAAAATTGAAGAATGAAAGTGTTTGTAGGTGTTTTTGGTCGTTGGTATATGGATTAGATATAAAGGATATGTAATTTTATTTTCATGTAAATAAGTCATGAATGATTACTAATATTTTTGTAATTTTATGAGATATTTCATGCTAGTTGCCAAATGATGGTTCCCACATGTGTTAGGTGACTCAAATGGGCTGCTAAGAGCTAATCATTGGAGTGTATATACCAATAGTACATACATCTAAAAGCTGTGTATTGTACGAGTACGAATACGGGTGCATACGAGTAGAATTGTTGATGAAACTGAACGAGGATGTAATTGTAAGTATTTTTGTTAAGTAGAAGTACTTTGATATGTGTCTTGAAGTCTTTAAAAAGTGTAAGAATACATATCAAAACACAACATGTATATACATTCTAATGGAGTCGTTAAGTCTTCGTTAGTCGTTACATGTAAGTGTTGTTTTGAAACCTTTAAGTTAACGATCTCAATTAATGTTGTTAACCCAATGTTTATTATAACAAATGAGATGTTAAATTATTATATTATCATGATATTATGATGTATGAATATCTCTTAATATGACATATACATTAAAATATCGTTACAACGATAATCGTTACATATAAGTCTCGTTTCGTAATTCTTGAGTTAGTAGTCTTGTTTTTACATATGTAGTTCATTGTTAACACACTTAATGATATATTTAAATATCATTTTATCATGTTAAATATAGTGTATCAATATCTTAATATGATACATATATATTTAGTAGACGTTATCATAACGATAATCGTTATATATATCATTTCGAGTTTCTTAACTTAGTAATCTCATTTCTTATGTATATCACACATTGTTAATATACTTAGTGAGATACTTACTCATCATAATCTCATGTCAACCATATATATATGTCTATATATACCACAACATGTAGTTTTTACAATTTTGTAACGTTCGTGAATCGCCGGTCAACTTGGGTGATCAATTGTCTATATGAAACTTATTTCATTTAATCAAGTCTTAAAAAGTTTGATTGCTTAACACGTTGGAAACATTTAGTCATGTAAATATCAATCTCAATTAATATATATAAACATGGAAAAGTTCGGGTCACTACATGGGAGTGAATAATTAATGTAATTTTTATTTAATAATTAAGGATCGAATTTTATACCATAATGACCAAAATAAATAAATATAGTTAATCTAAAAATTTAGGATCTTTCCGAAGACTTTTATCCGCTACTAATTAACTACGGAGTATGAAGCCCAGTCCGTGATATAGTGTCGGCAGTTTTATAGTTACATATACCCGTGATATCTTGAATGACGAATTGATTTACTGTGTGACACTGTGTAAGATTGAACTACTATTATCAATTGATTTTTTTGTTTTTGTTTCTTCCTCTCATTCCAACTTTTAGAGAAGTATATATAAACATACATATACAATTCATACAGACATAAAAACCATCTATCAAACCAACGACCTCCTTCTACCTTGATCACCCTTATCACTTCCGGTCACCATATTCAACTTCCATGATCACCTCCATCATCACCCAACGATTGAACCACCATTATATATATATATATATATATATATATATATATATATATATATATATATATATATATATATATATATATATATATATATATATATATATATATATATATATTTTTTTTTTCTCTTTCTTCTTTCGCTGAATCCGCGACACATGGCTGCTGTTACTTCTGTTTTTGGACAGCCATAGATCGTTCCTGGTTGCAGGCCAAACAAACACCCAACACAACCATCTTCATCACTAAACCACCATCATCGAACACCTTCACTTTCGTAAACCACCACCTTCATTATCTATCACCACCTCCTTCAACTACTTACACCATAGAACTGTCATCAAACCACCACAACCATCTCTTTCTATCTCTTATTTTCTGCTCTACAGCCACCATGCTATTAGATGCTACCATACTGTTATCGTTGTTGCTACTACTATAATACAATTCCTGTTGTACGAATGCAACGAGAACGATGGAGATAAAAGTTTTAATAATGATAAGGTTGTATATAGTGAGTTGAATAACAAAGATGATAATCACGAAGTTGGGGATTCTGGTGATACGTGTATACCTGATTTCTAAACAATCATGGCGATAGGATATAGCAAATTAAATATGATGATGAATCGAATTTTTTATTGTGGCTATTTTATTTATCTCTTGTGGCCGGCACCAACTTGTGGGTGACATGTTAGTGTAATTGGTTCGTGACAATGACAGAAAATATTAGGAACCGTAAACCCTCTTCGGGTTGTAAATGATTGCAACATAGATTGGGCTATGTAGTTACTAACTTGGCCAATTATGGTCCGAATCTCTTGGTCCAGTAAAGCCCAAAGGTGTGTACAAATATGTTTTGAGCTGTAAGAATATATAGTCCATCTACTTCTGTCTTTTGTTTCTGCTATACGAAACCCATATCACCAAGATCTCGGATCTCTTACCTCCATCGTTAAGCAAATAATGATAGATTATAATGATGTTTAAATGATATTTGAGCTGCACTATTACGGGTTTTTGTTTCTTAATTCACATATCAATCATATGAAGATTGGGCTGGGCTAATATATCTTGGGCTTCAAGATCCATTAATTAAATATTGGGCTGTAAATGATTAGCCTTATACTGTGATCCGTGATGGTAGTGATAGCAAACATAAACGATAGGATTGATAATGATGTGATGATCTATTCATTTAAGATATGATATAACGAACGATGATGATGTATTATGGAGTCACTGTTATGATAATAAAATGATTAGGATTAAGATTATGATTATGATTAAATTAATAATGATGATTCTGTTTGCACGATTAGGTTGTGTTGGTGATAATGATTACTATGTTTATGGTAGTGATATGATGAAGAATAAATGAGTTTTAGAAGAAGATGAAAACGGATATATATATTAGATATATAGATAAAGGTTGTATGTTAAATCAGAAAAACAGCAGAGGGATCAATGGTTAGGGAGTGTTTGGTGTTAAGCGAGAGGTCTCGGGTTCGAGCCCGGACTCGGGCATTTTTTTTAGAAAAAGGAAGAAGAACGATACAGAAGTAACGGTTAAAAACAATTTAAGTTGGGTGTTATTTCATAATTGAAACATATACCGTAATGGTTAAGTATGTTATCAAGTTAGCGGGACGTCGCGGGTTCAAACCCGGGCTTGGGCATGTATTTTTGGAAAAGCTTTTAAGGTAGTAATACATCTCTTATTATTATTATTATTATTATTATTATTATTATTATTATTATTATTATTATTATTATTATTATTATTATTATTATTATTATTATTATTATTATTATTATTATTATTATTATTATTATTATTAATAATATAACTTTATTATTATTAATTTAACTTATGATATTATCATTTCACTAGTGTTAACACTTAAAAATTATTAGTATTATCATTACTAATATTATTATTATTAGTACTATTATTACTACTAGTATTATTATTATTATTATTATTATAAATATTATCATTTATATTATTATTATAAATTTTCATTATAGATATTGTTACTACTAAAAGTTATTATCATTAATTTTATTTTTACTAAAATTATCTTTTTGTAATCCTTGAAAACTATCATTTTTATTATTATCAGTAATATCTATATTATTATTACTAAAATAATTATAATTATGAAAATAAAAGTTTAAAAGATATAGTTAAGATTATAAGTATAAAAATTGAAGGTTATATATATAAAGATATATTTAATATACACAACTTAATTATATTAAAATTATTATGTAAAACAAATGAAAATATATAAAATGAAATTTATAAATTAATAAATACAACAATTATATCACTAATAATAATATATATTTGTTCGATTACAAGTATATGTTTTAATATATAAATGAATGATATAGGTTCGTGAATCCAAGGCCAACCCTACATTTGTTCAATGTCGTCATATGTATTTTTACTACAAAATACAATATTGTGAGCTTCATTTGCTCCCTTTTTAAATGTTTTTGCAATATATATTTTTGGGACTGAGAATACATGCGCTGCTTTTATAAATGTTTTACGAAATAGACACAAGTAATCAAAACTACATTCTATGGTTGGATTATCGAATCGAATATGCCCCTTTTTAGCTTGGTAGCCTAAGAATTGGTGTTTATTATAATTGCCACCAATTGACGTGAATCCTAAAGATAGATCTATGGGCACTAACAAGCCCCAGTCAGAGAATTTGAACTGCTTTAGTACTTCGATTTATCATGTCCGATGTGAGTCCCGAAATGATGGGGATATTCTATATGCATCATGTTAAGGTCGGTTACCAGGTGTTCACCATATGAATGAATTTTAATTCGCGGGTTACGCGTGACAATATATGAAATCTTGTGGTCTATTAAAATGATGGAAATGAATGATTATGATAAACTAATGAACTCACCAACCTTTTGGTTGATACTTTAAAGCATGTTTATTCTCAGGTATTAAGGAAATCTTCCACTGTGCATTTGCTCATTTTAGAGATATTACTTGGAGTCATTCATGACATATTTCAAAAGTCGTTGCATTCGAGTCGTTGAGTTCATCAAGATTATTATTAAGTCAACTATAGTTGGTTTATATTATGAAATGGTATGCATGCCGTCAACTTTCGATGTAATGAAAGTTTTTCTTTTAAAAACGAATGCAATGTTTGTAAAATGTATCATATTGAGGTCAAGTACCTCACGATGTAACCAAATGTTATTGTATTCGTCCAGATAGATTGGGACGGGTCGTCTCATCCCAAGCAGGTTTACGTGGTTGTTGCTAAGGATGTTTCTGGTGATGATGGATTAGAACTGATTACAAGTCAGAAGGAAATAGGAGGGCAAGGAAAGCAGGTTAAAGAAAAGGGTGTGGTGATTGGAAAAGAAAAATGAAATTTGTCTTTCGATCTAAACAACTTGCACAACAACTTAAACAAAAAGATAATATTTCTTCAAGGAGTGGTCCAAGTAAGCAGGCTGGTCAGGTTCACGTGGTTAATAAATTCGAGGCTCTCCAAAATGTTGATGATGAAAACGATCAAATGTCCTATTTTAAAGTAGTTGATACAACAAGTGATGTGGGGGAACAAGATAATGAGATTGCACAGTTTGTTATTGGAAAATAAAATACGGAGGGAGCAAGCAATCTCGTTATATATAGATAGTTTCCAATGATAAGTCTTGCATCATGAAATATTTCGGAGAGCCTCGAATTTATTTAGTTGTGTCGTCAGCTTTAGTTGTGTCGTCAGCTTTTTGATTTTGTTAGTCCTGTTCGTTTCACTTTGTAGGTTCTAGCTAGAGGTGTAAATGAGCCTAGCCGAGCCCAAGCTTGGTAGTGTTCGAGCTCGGCTCGACTGGTTTTCAAAAAGCTCGAGCTCGATCTCGGCTCGAGCCACCCCGCCGACATCATCATATCGGCCAGGGTTATTCACGGTAGCCGGACCAGAGATCCTTGTTATAAGATCCTTAAACCCCCCCTTTTTACATATTGAACAGACATATTGACCCTATGGAAAATATATGCATGATCAGTCATCTTTCCTGATCTCTTGTAAAGCATAAATCGCACATATTACCACCTTTGGGCCGTACTATTGTTTATTGACGTGTAGCGATGCTGAAAGCTTTGAGAATATTATTTCCTCTCGGTCAGACGACTTCTTTATTATCAGCCAATTCTCAGAATATTCCGAGTCTTTCTTTAGGTTTGTGTGGATTGAAATAACAGGTATTCTGGTAAAGTGCGTTTCCAGCAATAGCATAACAGAAGTTGCCGAGCTCTTTGGCGACGTGCTTTCTGTTTTTGGTTCATCCGCTTCATTGGGTAATGTTGTTTCTTTGTTTACGTTTATCCAATCGAAGAGTGCTAAACATATCCACGGATCGGTTGACGTTGATATCAAGGATAAGGACAGTTCAAAATGTAACGTTTGGTGTGTCGAAAATATCCGATACCTGTAGTTTATCTCGTATTCTTTTTCATACGTTTGATAATAACCTTTTAGAATCTATGAATCATTTCTTCGTTATTAGTGGAACATCATCGGATTTGTTTGTGGATCACTCACCGCTTGCGAGTGACGCTAATCATCCCTTTTACTCTACCCAAATTGGTGATGCTTCGATCAAAGTTAACGCTGTGATGAATGCTTCTGTTAGTTCTGCTTCTATTTTAGAATCTGAGTGTCCTACTATTACTAGATCAGGTGTTATTAGCCCAACACCTATTTTTGAATCGGTTCCTTCCTTTGGGCCGGGGTTAGGCCCAACATTCAATTCGGGTCCTTGTATTAGGTTTGTCTTGGGTCATTCTCGGGTAAACCCAGGGTCATGTTTGAGCCCAAGTATGTTTCTATTGGGCCTTGGCTAGGCTCGGAATGTGGTGATAGCCCCCCCCCCCCCCCCCCCCCCCGCGCGGGTTTTGAAGATGCTAATGAAGACAATCTAACTTTTGAGGACAGATTGGCACGTTTGAAGAAACAGAAGAAGAAAAAGAAGGATGATTTGAAGGCGAGTTCAGAGGCTGTAACAAAGGAAGTGAATTTGCGGTCAAGAAGGAATGTTGCATCTACCTCGGGTTCTTTTAAACTTATGGATTACGAGGACGATTTGAATTACGGGGACTCCATTCAAAATTTGTTTTTGGCGGTTAATGTTGATAAGAAGAGTGGTTATGTGGATTCGGGAAGTGGCGGTACCTCGGTATCGAATAAAATGAGTATGATCGACGAGGCTTTCGTATCCTTTATTACTTCGATGACGAGTATGGCCGAGAGTGAACCGGATGCGGAGAATCTTATTATTTCTAGCGAAATCCCACGACCGCCAGTTAAGAAAAAGAATCAGCAAAAACGTAAGGAAAACGTGGTTCAGGGTGCCGAATTGCCAATATTTGACGTTTTCATTAAGGACATTTGAGTTCGTTTTTCGGTTTCATGTTTCCTGTTTAGTAGTATTATTAGAATTTGTAGCTCGTCGTATCGTTTGCTTTTAGTTTCGGTTTAGGTTAGGCGAGACTCAGAATAGATAGTTTGTTGGTACTGCTTTCTAGGTACGAGTCTCACCGAGGTTGTTTTTTGTACTTCTTGTTGATCGAAAACGTTTTCTTTTTGAAAACGTTTTCTTTTCGAAAACATTTTCTTTTCAAAAACGTTTTCTTTTATAATAAAAGTTATCGTTTTTTTGCTTAAAAAAAAATTTCTCATTGCATTGTTGTTGCTTGATTTGATACATTCAAATAAAATAAATTAATCACCACATTTTCTTTGAAAATCGTTAGTACGGAGTATAAGATTACCAATGTTCTAAAACACAGCCTCCATATACATTATTCAGTTTAAAACACAGAAACCTAGCTCAATATCACCTGATTTCCTTGTATTCGATACAATTTAAGCAATATGAAAATTAGGTCACATAATGCATTTAACAATTCAATTACTTACCAACAGCAATACGCCAATAATCTATGCTTTAAAACATTTAACCACCAACAAGTTAAATTCACAAACAGGAACTAATTCCTACACATCAATTTCCAATTACAACCAATTCAAATCTATTGAGTAATCAACTAACAATAATATAACAATATACTAACCTAGATGAAATTCATGACCACATTAAACCTTGGCCCACGACCAATCTCCGTTATCAGTCACAACCTAAAGACAAATTGAAGATGAAACCGAAGCAGCAGTTTATTTATTTATTATTTTGAAGCAGCAGCTTTACCTCCATCATCCACAAGATCTGCATCTGCTAAATCCATATATTCTCAAAGACAAAAATTAGCTAGCCCTAATTTATTCAAATTTATTAAATTAACAATTACACCTTCGTCCATACCAAAAAATAAAAAATAAAAAATGAATGCGTTCTTTTGGCTAAATACTAAAAGTGATATGCATGTTCGAAGCGTAAAGAGAAAGTTTGTGTTTAGTTATATTGCAGTAGAGTTTAAACAAGAGCCAACAAGAGCGTCTTTGACTACGTCACTTTTTGTAATACCCGTCAGAATCCACTAACGGCGTATTAACTCTGGTCTCACATTTTACGGTCACGCCCTCTAAATAATACGTTTCCGAAAAGGATTCGCACTAAATTCAACTGACAAAATCATTAAATGTAAAATAATTCTGAAAACAGTTGACATCAATGACCAACATAAATAATCTCAAAACATTATTTGGAGTAAATAATCTTTAATGCAGAATGTAAGTTCTTGAAATAGAAATGATAAACATGCTGAACTTCACTCTAGTACTAACAACAAGAAATCAAAGTAACCTCAGCTAGCGGAAGTAATAACTCTATGGACCTGTAAATAAAAACATGCAAAAGGTCAACAAAAACGTTGAGTGAATCTACAGGTTTAGTAAAGCATTTATTGTAAGTTAGGCCACGAGATTTCTGAAAACATCATAAAAATTATACATTATCATGATCACTTGATTATAAGACTTTAACCCTGCGGATAGCTAATTCCATACATGTCTTCCTTTTACCCTTTCTAAGCATACACCAATCAAGTGTACAAGTTACAACAGAATAAGCACCCCGTATGTTGAGGCGAGGTTTGTCAAACCTAACGGTACCATCCCTATAAGTCGAGCTTACTTAAAGTAATTAATATAATCAAGATAAGGGATTTTTGATCTAAACTCATATGTATATCATTTAGTTACTCAAGCCTAATATGTAAAATATTTGAAAAAAAACATGTTATCTCATTCCATGTAAAAAGTAGTAGGGACTGTAGACTCACATTTGCAAAAGCACAGTATATCTATTAGTAAAACCGTACGGTAGTCTGACGATCACGATCGAAAAACGCAACCTATTCAAATAGGTTATCTTAAATAAATACGTAGGTCACACTATGTCAACTCATAGTGTACGCATAGTCCTAGTGCGCAGACTGACTCAATAAGCAAGCAAAAGTCAACTAATCCAAGCAAGTCAACCAAAAGTCAACTCGATCAAAGTGGTCAACCTAAGTCAATCATCTCAGTAGGTCATGTAATCTTGGTCAACATGTCAATCCTAAGTCAAGTAACATGTTATAGCTTATAGTTCGTCAATTACACGTACGCAGTTTATCGCATGACGTTGAATTTACGCACACCTTACAAACAACGAGCATAATTCATAGCACATAAGTCATGATAATAAGGCAAACTTCGGCCCTCATACGATGTCAACAAGTCGGGTTTCAGAAAGGGTCTAGTTAAAGTTTACCAAAACAGTTTCAGCATTCACAGCAGTTTTAGAAAAATTCTCATTGAATATTGAAAGTAGCTTTTAACGAACGGCCAATCAGAGAAGACTCTAGAAACTACAAATTTTCAGTGATAAAATAACCAAAGACTTTCATCTAGCCATTTTGTACAGATTATTCATTAAAGTCAGATCTCCTGTTTTGGACTACAATCAGACATGTCATTTGGTGATGCATATAACACATAGAAAACCACGTTTTCAGAAGCTAGCATGCATATGTAATATGCTTATGAACATCTAAATAATCATATTCCAGAAGATCAAGGTCATAAACAATTCATAGTTCATGTGAGGTCATTTCTTGTGCCTATGAAAACAGTTTCAGCTCAATACAAAACACCAATTTTCATTTAGTCACACCGAGAGCAATACAAAACTTTTAACATGATTCTTAATTCTAACTTGAGTGATCTTTAACAAGGAATTCAATGGTTTTCATTTCAATGACCAATTTGTAAAGCACATATACCAGAAAATTCTTATAGCATGCAAAAACCTAACAAAACTTCAATTGATCATAACTTAAGCATCCGGTAACAAAATCATGCAAATCTGTGATAGCCTGTCCAAATCCACCTGGACGAAGTCATCAATATTTAGTCCCATTACGAGGTACTATCCTAAATATGTCATGAACGACTCCATGTAATATCTTTGAAATGAGCAAATGCACAGCGAAAGATTTCTTTCATACCTGAGAATAAACATGCTTTAAAGTGTCAACCAAAGGGTTGGTGAGTTCATAAGTTTATTGTAATCAATCATTTCAATAATTTTAATAGACCACAAGATTTCATTTTTATATTACACATAACATGTGTAATAAAATAGTACGCATAACCTGCGAATTAAAATTCATTCATATGGTGAACACCTGGTAACCGACATTAACAAATGCATCTAGAATATCCCCAAATATACAGGTACACTCATCTGTATATAAAATCGAAGTACTAAAGCATCCATAATCTGGATGGGGTTTGTTAGTCCCAATAGATCTATCTTTAGGATTCACATCAATTAGGGGGTCTTTCCTTAATTCTTAGGCTACCAAGCTAAAAGGGTGATATCCGGTATAATGATCTAGCCATAGAATGTAGTTTTAAGTACTTGAGTCTATTTCGTAAAACATTTATAAAAGCAGCGCATGTATTCTCAGTCCCAAAAATATATATTGCAAAAGCATTTAAAAAGGGAGCAAATGAAACTCACGATACTGTATTTTGTAGTAAAAATACATATGACGTCATTGAACAAATGTAGAGTTGGCCTCGGATTCACGAACCTATATCATATATATATATATATATATATATATATTAAAACATATAATCGTAATCGAACAATTTAGATATTATTATTAGTGATATAATGGTTATATTTAATAATTTATAGGTTTCATTATTTAATTAAATATATTCATTTTATATATTAAATATATTAATATAGTTAAGTTATGTGTATTAAATATATTTTTATACAATTAATCTTAATTTGATATATTAATAATAATAATAATAATAATAATAATAATAATAATAATAATAATAATAATAATAATAATAATAATAATAATAATAATAATAATAATAATAATAATAATAATAATAATAATAATAATAATTTTGGAATATAACCTTTGAAGAAACAAGTCGCTAAAAAGAAAATAGCCACCGCCCGGGCTCGAACCCGAGACCTCTCGCTTAAACACAAACACCCATAACCACTCCTCCAATGTTTTATTTCTGATATAACTCGTAACTTAAATTTTATTTAACATTATATCTACCAGTTTCCATTTCCCTAATCCAGTCATCATCATTTGGCCCAACAGAAAACATAGGTTGGATCTCGGCCCAACAATACAAAATGATTTACGGCCCAAATATAGAATAGAAGTATAGTGGCCCAAGTAGAAATCGAACATGGCAGCTCAATTAGAAATTGAAGTTTATCGGTCCAATAGTAGTTCAATAGCAGCAAACATGGCAACCGGTTAGTAATTTGCTAGGGTTTCGATAGTTATGGTTTTATTCGAATATTAAGCATAAACAACACCACGTAGTATAAAGTCACGACGAATGTAGTAGTTGATAAGTATTTTGCGATTGTTTCGAACGAAAATAATAATCGGGGATTACATAGTCACTGTTACAGGTTTAGTGGTGGTTTTAGTGGTTGTGGTGGGTTTCAGTTATATCACAACAACAGATGGGTTCGGTTACAGTAGCAGTGTCCTTTGTGGTTTTATTTCGAGCAATAGTCGTATGGTGATAATGGTTCAATAGGTTTAAAAGGAAATCGAATAGCAGGCAATTAACATAAAAGGTTTCGAATTGTTTGCAAGTTGAACAGCAACTACAATTAAAAAGTGGTTCGATGGTTGTGATTGGAACAAAATAGAAAGAAGCAGTGATCACGTACATTATCTCCATCTCCATCAACATCAACTCCTCATCAATCAAATACATCATCATCTTCATTCTTACATTCTCTCATCATCTTCACATAAAACCATAACACATCATCATCATCATCATATTAATCATAATCGTGGTCAACCATCATCATGATTATCATCTTAATATTTTTTGTTTCACAGGTCAATAACATTTCGTGTTTATCATCACTATTATTCATAATCGAACAAAATATGTATGATAATGATAGTCCAACTTATCACTTACAGGCCCACCATCCAATAAGTATTAGCAATACCGACCCATTATATAGATTAAAGGTCTGCGGTCTAGATTCAAAGAAATAAATCTAGGGATTAATTTTCTAGTTGTTTGTGCAAAGGAGAGTTAGTTTGGCACGTGAAGAAATCAACTTTGGTTGTTAGCTGTAAAGTCATTTGGTGGGATACAAGAGGCGCACTCAAGGGTCCACACAAAAAGTCGTTTGGTTTTGTATCTTCTCAATTATAAACCGACAATTATTGCAGCTATAGTTGAAATTCTTTAACTGAAACAAAAAATACTTACTAATTGTAGTTGTGGTTTTTAATCGAATGGGTTTGATTGGGTTTTGGTCTGAATGAGAAAAATAAATATAAACAGTACGCAGTGATGGTAATAGGTGGTGGTTTGTGATGGTGATGATGAAGGAGGTAGTTGTGGTGTACGACAGCAGACGGTTGAGTAGTGAGCAGTAGCTGAATGAAAACATAATCATAGCAGGATAGAAGGGAACGTATAGTAGTAGCAATTTCATATGAAGTGAGAAAGAAAATATGCAGCAGCAGTGGTTCGTTCATGGTGGTGATATGGTGATTCTAACGGTGGTGGTTGGTGATAGTCTAGAGATATAAAGGTGGTGGTGATGTTTACTGTGGACAGCAGCAATAACAACAACAACAAAACGATGGTGTGGTGATGATAAAGTGGTTGTGATAGTGGTTTGATGGTTCTTGTTTGCTGTAAAACGAAACTGAAGATAGCAATATGCAAGTAGCAGCTATGATGAGTGGTTAAAGGTAGATTTCGGCTGTTAACAGAAACCATAAACGATGGTTTGTTCTTGAATACAAAACAAAACGGGAACAAGCAAAGGTTGGGTGACCAGGGTGGTTTGTTCTTTATGCACGTATATGTATAGGTAACATATAGAGCATGGTGGATATATCTATGTATCATATATGTATATATAATCTATATATATAATAGAGTTAAATTTACATAGATAGGAAAAGAAAAATAGTGATCGAAGTATTAGTCAATTGTACAGTTCAAAACAAATAAAAGGTAGTGATTAATGTCAAATAATTTAAGTAGGTGTGTGGTGGTTTGATACATTCAGTGGATTTAAATGGGTGATAGAAACATGTAACAGAAAGTAAAGAATACAAAACTGGTGGGGTTTGCTTGATCAACAGAATCAAAGAGACAATGGGAAAGATTGATGATGGTTGTGATATATTTCCTCCGTATGTTTAAGTGTTATATACATATATAAATATAAATATAAGATAGTGGGATGTAACATAACTAGTAGGTTGTCAGGAAAACAAAAACAGTAATCAATCAGACACAGTACCATACATAGTAATATTCAAAGTTTAATCAATTAGGTGCAGCTACCAAATAGTACTTATAATATTAAATCAACGAATTCATATGTGGAGAGTGACATGAAGTTTAATTCAATAATTTCAATTCGGTTATACATTCCATCACATTCAATCAAGGAGATTATAATGTAATAATATTAATAATATAATAATAATATTTAATATTTATTTTTAATATACTTTATAGATATGTTTTAAATAATAATTATTATAATATTTTATTTTTATTTTATTTTACATAATTAATTAACTCATATAATATTTTAAATTATATTTCAAATTATTATTATATATTCATATATTTAAATATATATATTTACCTCTTTACAAATAGTGGTTCGTGAATCGTCGAAAATGGTCGAAAGTTAATTGAATATATGAAAACAGTTCAAAATTTTTGAGACTCATTCTAATAAACTTTTTTCATCGTGTCAAAAATATTAAATCGTATCGAGAGTCACAATTATTAAATCGTATCGAGAGTCACAAAATCCAAAGTCCAAATTTATTAATTTTTCGAGATCTATCCATCTAGATACATTACAAGTTCAGTACATAAACTCATTTGATCAGATTCATAGCAATTAAATTTGTGATTCACACCACATACAATAATCGCGATAAATAACGACTAACAACAACTATAATTGCAATCAATTGAGCATTAAACACTAAAACACTATGTAATTGAACAAAAATATGAGCTAGAAGAATTAAGGTTAGTGATTATACCTTAAAACACAAATTGATTGATGCTAGAGTGTGTAGAACGATCTAGGGAACAACCTTTATGCACAAAGTTTCTTCAAATTTTGATTGATGATGGGTGTTCTTGTGGGGTTGATGATCGATGACAAGAAGGAGGGAGGGAGAGCAATCAGTCAACCAATATAGGGTTTAGGGGTATGTGTTAATGTTTAACTTCTATTTATACTCTCGAGTTAGGGCCTAAACAAGCTACTAGTGATCTTATAGTCCAAGTTTAAGTCCAATAAAGGGTTAAGTGGGGGGGGGGGGGGGGGGGGGGGTCGGCCGATGGCCCTTCTAGGGTGGTCATTGGGCTCGTTTGGTGATTTACTTGTACGCACATTGTAAGACCCAAATTATTATTGTACAACAGTGTAAAAATGGTACATAAAGTGTGGGCTTCATTGTGCATTTAAACAGAAGTCAGAACCTGCCCAGAACCTTGTGCGTGCCGCACAGGGTTAAGTGTGCGCGCTGCGCACTAGCCCTGTGCACTTAAGGCCAGATTTTTGGTGGTTGAAACACATTCAACACAACCACCAACACCATCTTCAATTCCACTTCAATTTTAGAGAGAGAAACCCTTTGTGAGAGAGAAAGCTCAAATCGAGGAGGAAGAAGCTTGATTCGGGTTAAAGCTCAAGTATTAAAGTTGTTCATATAGCCTTTAGCTACGTTTTGATTGTGTGGTATGTCTTAACTTTGATTTCCTTATTTTAATTTGTTAAGGGTTAGGGTTTGGGTTAGTGACGAACATAAAACCCATTATTGGTGATTTTGAGGGTTCTTGGGTAAGATTGAGTCATGAAGACTCAATAGTAACTAACCTAGGGTTTCAAAGTGATAATTGAGGTTATTGAGTCTTAATTAGTTAGTTATTTACTAGCACACCTAGATATCAAATGAATGGGTGTTATTTGGGTTAGTGGATAACCCGAAATGAGTGTGTTGACCTTAAAGTGGTTAAATGGGTAATGATTAACCTAGTTTGGAAAGATGGGTATGAAATACCCTGATTTTGTGATAGTTAGTGTTGTTGGACCTTAATCACTAGCTTTTAGTGGTTATTGATGGCCATGACATTAAATGGACGGTTTTGGCATAAATGGGTCATTTAATGCATTTAAGTCATTTAATGCATTTAAGTCATTAAATGCATAAGAGTGTATTGTTGGTGTTTAGTCCAACTAGTTTGTGTGTTGATTGAGTACTTAATATATTAGGTACTTTGCTTTGAAGCTTGCAGAATTATAAAACCGTCACCGAAGCGTTAAGGTGAGTGGAATAATTATATATGTATGTATATGATTTATTTGCTTGCGGGGTATTGATTTAAAGTTCGATACCCCTATTGTTGTTGGATGAGGGTTTAAAGTTCGATGTTGACGATACCTCATATGTATGGATTTAAAGTTCGATGTTGACGAAGCCATACCACTATTGTAGTGACATTCGATGAGGGTTTAAAGTTCGATGTTGACGATACCTCATATATGTGGGTTTTAAGTTCGATGTTGACGATACCACATTAAATGAGACGGATGGGATTTAAGTTCGATGTTGACGATACCATTCAACGGGCTAGCCTTGGGAATTGAATAGTTGTGAACATCAATGTTGTGTTTTGTGGTGTGGCACAATATATTGCTTGTGTTTTATGCTATTGTTATACTAGCTTGTGTATTGGAGATTTAGCGTTATACATTATGATGGTATGCTAATTATATTGATAGTATGTATGCGGAAATGTTGTAGGTGATCGCAAGTAAGTTATATATGTATATGTATAATTATTGCATTCACTAAGCATTTTGTTTACCCTCTCGTTGTTTACCTTTTTATAGGCTCCGGTGTGGACAAGGGTAAGGGCGTTCGTTTGGGATCCCGCTTGTTTTTGATAGGAGATGCTTTTTGGAAGTTTAGCTTTTGAAAGTTCGACCAAGTTATGGGTAGTTTAACCCCATACATCATGCTCGAAGTTTCGTTTGGAAATTAAACTTTTGTGATCGAAACTTATATTTGTACGCAACTCGTAATTCGGGATGATGTGGGCACGGTGACGTAAAACTAGTTTTATTATTGAAACATATTAGTTTTAACTATATTAATGTGTTGTAAAAAGCGTTTCCTCTGAAAGTGTAGGGAAGTGGGAGATCATTAAATGAAAATTTGCAAAACCGGACAGAAGCTGAAAGTTTATGTGCGCGCCGCGCACCAAAGGGTCTGCGCCGCGCACCCTTGCTGTGTAAAAAAAAAAAATTTTATGGTTTGTTTTCGGTTGGTTAACGAGTTAGGTTGTTACACGCGTGGTCCGTTTCGAGTGCCGTTAACCGTACCGGGTCTCCAGAACGTTAACCGGTCGTTGAAACGCAATCCACTGGGTTTAACTTATTAAATAAATAATAAATTAATTAAGTTTTTCATAAAGTTAATAATTATTAAAAATAATTATTTTATCATTTTTCCGAGTTCCGTAAACTGAAAGGCTTTCTAGGCAATTATCGTAATTGTGTCGTTTTCTAGGTATTTCGTTATCCAAAACAAGTTCATCAATTCATATAACCATATTAATTCAAGTAATCCACTAGGATCATGTATGTATCTAATTCAAACACATAAAGTTCTATGTAATCACCGTTAAATATTTAACGAACAAGTAACGATAGTAACGGGAAAAGTAGGGTTGTTACATTACCCGCCTGTTATTGAAAATTTCGTCCCGAAATTTTAGTGCACGTCCGCCGTAGTCGTCTCCTCAGGAAAAATTTGTGTATACTTTAGCCTCATCTAATCTTCATGCTCCCACGTGAATTCTGGTCCTCCACGGGCGTTCCATCGAACTTTAACTATCGGGTTCTGCTTTGCTTTAATCGTTTGACTTAACGGTGCATGATCTCAACGGGTTCCTCAACAAAATGAAACTTGGGATCAACTTGTATCTCTTCCAAAGAATCACAAGGCTTTTGTCCAATAAACATTTCTTCAAGTTAGAAATTTGGAAAGTGTCATGAATTTTGCTGAGTTCTTGAGGTAGTTTCAATCTATACTCTACTAGTCCAATTCTTTCGATAATCTCAAATGGTCCAATATACCTCGGAATTAGCTTGCCTCTTTTACCAAAACGCACTACACCCTTCCAGGGTGATACATTGAGCATAACTTTGTCTCCAATCTGAAATTCTGAATCTCGCCTTCTAACATCGGCATAACTCTTTTGACTACTTCGAGCCATTTTCAGTCTATCTTATATCTGCACGATCTTCTCAGTTGTCTCGTGTATGATCTCAGGACCAATCAATTGACTATCCTCTATCTCAGTCCAACATACGGGTGATCTGCACTTTCTGCCATAAAGTGCTTCAAAAGGCGCGACCTTAATGCTTGTGTGATAACCGTTGTTGTATTAGAATTCTGCCAGTGGTAGATGTTTATCCCATCTAATTCTGAAATCGATAACACATGCCCTCAACATGTCTTCTAATGTTTGGATGGTTCTTTCGCTTTGGCCATCAGTTTGTAGGTTATACGTTGTACTCATGTATAAACGGGTTCCCATTGCCTCTTGTAAGGCTTGCCAGAATCTAGATGTAAATCTGCTATCTCTATCGAAAATAATGGATATCGGCACTCCATGTCGGGAAACCACTTCCTTTATGTAGATCTGTGCCAACTTCTCCATCTTATCCATTTCCTTAATCGGTAGAAAATGAGTTGACTTTGTGAGATGATTAACAATAACCCAAATTGTATCGTAACCTCCCACAGTCTTGGGTAAGTTAGTAATGAAATTCATGGCAATACATTCCCATTTCCACTGGGGAATCTCTAGCTGTGTCAGCAATCCTGATGGTTTCTGATATTCTGCTTTTACCTTAGCACATGTCGAGCACTTACCAACATAAGTAGAAATATCGGCTTTCATATTAGGCCACCAGTAGAGTGCCTTAAGATCTTGATACATCTTGTCGGATCCAGGGTGAATAGAATACCTTGTCTTGTGTGCCTCATCTAGCACGCCAAATCTCGGTACCCAGATTCTATCTACGAAGTATCGGGTTCCATCTTCTCGAATGGCAAATTTCTTATCCAGTCCTCTAAGTGACTCAGTAACAATGTTCCCTTCCTTCAATGCCTCAAGTTGTGCATTGCGTATCTGAGAAGTAAGGTTCGTTTGGACAGTCATGTTCAATGCTCTAACTCGGAGAGGTTTAGCCTTCGCTTTCCTATTCAAGGCATCTGCGACTACATTAGCCTTGCCAGGATGATAGCGAATCTCGTAGTCGTAGTAATTCAATAGCTCTACCCAACGTATCTGCCTCATGTTGAGCTATTTCTGGTCGAAGATATGCTGTAAGCTCTTGTGATTGGTGAAAACAGTAAATTTAGTACCATACAAGTAGTGTCTCCACTTCTTCAGTGCAAAGACTACAGCACCAAGTTCCAAATCATGTGTCGTGTAATTTAGTTCATGTACCTTCAATTATCATTATCCATAGGCAATCACTTTCTTCCGTTGCATTAACACGCAACCAAAACCCTGTCGTGAAGCATCACAGTAAATCACGAAGTCCTCATTCCGTTCGGGTAAAGACAAAATCGGAGCTGTAGTCAATCTCTGTTTTAACAACTGAAATGCAGACTCATGTTACTCAGTCCACTCATACTTCTTACCCTTGTGAGTCAATGCTGTTAACGGTGGGACAATAGTAGAAAATCCCTCAATGAATCTTCTATAATAACCCTAGAGACCTAAGAACTGTCGGATCTGCATTGGCGACTTAGGCGTCTCCCATTTCTTGACCGTTTGAATCTTCATAGGATCAACTTGAATACCATTGACGCCTATGATATGACCCAAAAATTGAACTTCCTGCAGCCAGAAGTCACACTTTGAAAATTTCGCGTACAACTGCTCTTTCTTGAGCATCTCAAGTAGCAAACAGAGATGTTGTTCATGTTCTTCCTCGTTCTTAGAATATACCAGAATATCATCAATAAACACAATAACAAACTTGTCAAGATATGGCTTACACACACGGATCATGAGATCCATGAACACTGCCGGTGCGTTCGTAAATCCAAACGGTATTACGGTAAATTCATGATGACCATAGTGTGTTCTAAACGCTGTCTTCGGTATATCTGTCTCCTTTACTCTCATCTGATGGTAACCTGACCTCAGATCAATCTTAGAGTAAATCCTGATCCTTGCAACTGATCAAACAAATCATCAATCCTCGGTAACAGATATCTATTCTTGATAGTCAGTTTATTCAGTTCCCTGTAATCGATACAGAGTCTCATAGATCCGTCCTTCTTCTTTACAAAAAGAACTGGAGCTCTATCTCTGAAGTCATTGGCCATGTAGCCCGCCTTCTTGCACCTATCACAAATCAGAGCATTGCAACCCTGATGTTCTTCACTATGGGGAGCACTTAACGCAGAATAGCATAACATGCTAGTTCCAATAATAAACAAGGCTATAACCAAATATACTAGCAACGAGTAGTGATGGATAGTAAATAATATTAAATCGTAAAGATTTTAGTAGTGATAGTAGTAAGTAGCAGTGGTACATAGTGTAGAGACCCGTCCTAATCCACCTGGACGAAATCTCCAACATTTTGTCCCATTACGAGGTACTGACTTCTATATGCCATGAATGACTCCAAGTAATATCTTTAAATTGAGCAAATACACAGCGAAAGATTTCTTTCGTACCTAAGAATAAACATGTTTTAAAGTGTCAACCAAAAGGTTAGTGAGGTCATAGGTTTATCATAAACAATAAAATTCATAATTTTAATAGACCACAAGATTTAAGTACAGTACACCTATCTCGTGTACAAAACCATTTTTTATAATGCTTAGCAGAGTAGATTCGTATCGTTTTCTCCCCCGTAGGTTGCCTCGCGATTTTTAAATAACCGTACACATATCTCGTGCACAAAAAAAATACGCATAACCTGTGTATAAAAATCATTCTCTCGATACATAACATTCAATTTGATTTTATTCCTCAACATGGTAACCGACCTTAACATATAATGCGCATCAATAATATCCCCAAAACAGAACATCTCGTCTGTAAAATATATAAACTTCGAAGTACTAAACACCACGCCCACTTGCTCTTCCGTCTAGTGAACATTCTGGATGAGGGTGTTAAACCCTGTAGCTACCTTTAGGATTCGCGTGAATTAGGGCCATACCCGTTTCTAATTCTTAGGTTACCAAGCAATAATAATCAGGGGAAATATTTGTGACGACCCAGAAATTTCCGACTAAATTTAAAATTAATCTTAATATGAATTCGACACGATAAGCAAAGTCTGTAATGTTGAGTTTCAAAAACTTTTGAACTGTTTTCATATATGCATTTGACCTTCGACTGTTCTCGACGATTCACGAACAATTAATTGTAAATAGATATATATATATATATATAATAATAATAATAATAATAATAATAATAATAATAATAATAATAATAATAATAATAATAATAATAATAATAATAATAATAATAATAATAATTTGAAATATAATATTATCGTATTTAGTTATTAGAATTAATTTTTGTAAAATAAAATAATATAAGATAATAAAATCTATTATTGAAATAAATCTATATATATATATATATATATATATATATATATATATATATATATATATATATATATATATATATATATATATATATATATATAGGGGCACGATCCATGGATAAGCTTAAAAAGAGTACAAACCGGATAAGCAAAATAAAATGTTTTTTTTTTTGATTTTTTTTTTACATTCATAAATCTGCATTAAAATGCACCTCTAATCAATTTTTTTCATTAAAAAAAGTTCAAAATCTTTCAAAAATCGATGATGAATGGTAAAATTAACCATTCATCGGGTTAATTTATCATTCATCTTATTTACGATTAATGATAAAATTAATCAATGCTAAAAAAACCAGATGAATGGTTAAATTAACCATTCATCTGTTTTTTTATCATTCATCATAAACAGATGAATGGTTAAATTAACCATTCATCTGCTTTTTTTTAGCATTGATTAATTTTATCATTCATCGCGGACAAAAATGAATGATAAATTAACCAGATGAATGGTTAATTTTACCATTCATCATCAATTTTTACCATTCATCATCGATGTTTACCATTCATCATCGATTTTCGAACGATTTTGTTCAAAAACTTTTTAAAATTTTTTCGTTTTCTTCTATTTGCATATTAAAGGATCATTTTTTTTTAAAAAAAAAAATTTGAAATTTTACTTATCCAGTTTGTGCCCCATTTAGTGCTTATCCATGGATTGGTCCACTATATATATATATATATATATATATATATATATATATATATATATATATATATATATATATATATATATATATATATATATATATTTCGAATACTTTAGTCCGCCACTAAATTAATCACGGAAGCGATATAACACTTTGTGAAAAACCGTCGGCATAATATTACAAATATGAGAGCTGTAAAGTCATATCACACGTTTTATTGGTTAAAGATTTGAATTAGTTAAAATATTATATTTACTTTGTTCGTTCTTTTCTTTTTCTTATATATAGTTCCTGTCATTTTTATATATGCAAACAAAAAGCTTAAAGCAAACCATTTTATACCTTGTTTACATACTCGGAAAATCTCACTACATATTTACATTTACATGGTACTTACTTACACTTGAATATATTACACTTAAATATATACAATAATATTATCATATATCATTACACAACTCAAGAACTCCATTAATTGCGCAATTCATTTTTTTTAAGCAAGCTTACTGTGATTGATTTCAATCTTCATCTAAATCTAATATATAAAATAAAAAGAGCATATGAAATATAGATACATACAATGAAAGTGAAGTGCAAACCACTATCTTTTCCTCTGTCAACTTTATGTTACCTATCACAATCTATATCATACAAATAATTTACTATAGTGATGGAATATTATATAAATTACATGATACGAGATATACATATGCATATCATCAACAACTTTCACTATCTACTTTCTATTATTTTCTTTCTTCCCTTTTTCTTGATTGGTTCCTACCTCTGATTTTGGTAAATAACGAAAATCAATTCACATTAACAAACGAATTCAGTTGTACATCAATATCTACTTTATATATTTTCTTTGTTTGCTTCTCCTTGGCACAAATATTGCTGTCGACTTCTTTAGTCGATTATAATAATCGATGAACCCATATCACATGGGAGGGAATGCCACACTCTTCTTCATTCTCTTGTAAACACACCAACATACACAAATCCCATTCGGCAACCCTCATCCGCCTTCAAATTCAATCTCCTTGAAAAACAAACCAACCACCATAACCATTAAGTACTTTAAACCGTCACCATGTTGTTCATAACTATCATAAACGACTGATGTTATTCGAATAACAATCACCATTAACCACCATTAACACGCATTTGTGTTACTACTACTTTGCTGTTCGAATCACCACTAATCAATAAATATAAACACGACATCCACCAACCATCAACTAAGTGACACCATCTAACCTTGCTGATATTCCTCTTCTACTTCTTCGGTTTCGATGACAACCCAAAACATTACCCTTCTCATCAAACACCTTCGTGGATTCTGTTCTTACTCTAACCGTGATCATCAAACTGCAAAACCAAGAACCATTGAGAACCCAACATGGCTGCAACCATCAGTCCCTGTTGAAATTAAAATTTCTGCTTATCGGTACGCTGTTACTATCTATCTATTTCTCCTTCAAAATACGAATCAAGACTCACATATATCACATAACAATCAATAAATTATCAAGAACTATGGAAACTCTTGAGACTAGTTATCGAAACATATATAGTAATAGTAGTAACAGAAAGTGAGAATTAATAAAAAAAAAGATATGCTTGTGATATTCAAATATGCAAAACAGCATCATCATCATACTGCAGCTACTTCTGTTATGTTCCTATTTTCAACCAAATACAACACCATCGAAACTCAATTCTTCTTCTTCCTAATATTCGAATAAACTGCTGCTGCCATAAATTTTTCTGTTCTCTAAACCAAAACCCATCTTCACCATAATCAAAACACCAAGAACATCATAAATTATTGATCTTGTTCGATAAAATAAGTATACAGAGAATATGGTGGGATTATAGAAATTAAGGGGACATCATTGAATCGATTACCTGGTATTCCTATCTTTCTGTTTCAATTAACAACAGCTACTAGATCGATCTATTTTGTTGATGCCCTGATCGATTTACTCCTGCTCCTATCCTGTCGACAAATATCATAAAAGGTAGTTTAAAATTTCTTTCTTACTCGACTGCTACTGTTCCAATTGAAGCTGCTAAATCGATTACCTGTTTGATCGATCGTTTGATTGAAGAATCGAAGACCCCATGAACCACGGTGTTCCTGTGTTCTTGACCTGCTATCCCCGATCTACTTTTGAACCGATAACATAATTATAAACGGAGTGAATGAATCTATTAAATCAATTGGGGTAATAAACCTTTAATCGAATGATTATTTGGGTCGAATATTACCAGTGGACTGATAGGAGTAATAGGCCTCAATTTCTATTTGGACTGCTGTGATTGGGTTGTAATTAGACCGAAGCCCAAATCTAGTTAAAAATGTATGAGGGTGATTCACGATGAACGAGTTATAAAAATTAAAGCTAAATAAAAACAAGAAAGACAAGCCAGAGTAGATGGTTTAGAGGAGTGTTTGGGGAACGAAAGATCACGGGTTCGAGCCCTAGATATGGCATTATTTTTTTTAAAGCTTCTTTTAATGGTAGTCTTAAGTTAATATAATTATTATTATTAGTATTATTACTATTATTACTATTAATATTATTATTATTATTATTATTATTATTATTATTATTATTATTATTATTATTATTATTATTATTATTATTATTATTATTATTATTATTATTATTATTATTAGAATTATTATTATCGTTTTTAATATTATCATAATAATTATTAATATTATTAAAAGAACCATTATTTTTTACATTATCTTTTTTTTTTATTAGTATTATCAAAAGTATCATTTAAAATTATCATTTTATTTAGATTTATATTATTATTATAAATATTATTATTTAAACTACTTTTATTTAAAATTTCATTATCATTATATTATTATAAAAAATAAATATTTTGTATATAAAAATATACTTATACTAAAATTATACTAATACTGCCTATAATTATATATTAAAAATATTAACATTTCTATTATGCATATACAAAATGAATACATATATAACATGTAATTTAAGATATAAAACATATTAGAATTTAGTACAAATTATATATAAACTACGACACTTAATATATAAATAATATATATAATTAATAAATAGAATTATTTGATTTTCTTTATATGTTTTAATATATATAACTAATATAGGTTCGTGAATTCGAGGCCAATCCTGCATTGTTCAATTGTTCAATATAGTCATATGTATTTTTACTACAAAATACATTAGGTGAGTTCATTTGCTCCCTTTTACTCTTTACATTTTTGGGACTGAGAATACATGCGCTATTTTTACAACTGTTCAATATAGTCATATATATTTTTACTACAAAATACATTAGGTGAGTTAATTAGTCATATGTATTTCAAAGGCATTTAATAAAGCAGTTGTAAAAACAGTGCATGTATTCTCAGTCCCAAAAATGTAAAGAGTAAAAGGGAGCAAATGAACTCACAATACGATATTTTGTAGTAAAAATATGCATAGGACGGAACTGAACAATGCAAGGTTGGCCTCAGGTTCACGAACCTATATCATTTATATATATATATTAATACATATAATTGTAATCAAATAAATTTATATATATATATTTATTAGTGATATCATTTTATATTAATATCTTGTATGTTTCATAAATGTATTTATTTTAGGTATAAAATATAGTTATATTATATGTATTAAGTATAGTTTTATATATCTAATAGTTACTTGATAAAATAATATTAATGTTAAAAATAATAATGATAACAAAAATAATAATGATAATAATAATACTATTAATAATAATAATAATAATAACTTTACTAATAATGATAAAATTGATAATAATAATAATAATAATAATAATAATAATAATAATAATAATAATAATAATAATAATAATAGTAATAATAATAATAATAATAATAATAATAATAATAATAATATTACTAATATTAACAATAATGATAATAATATTAATTGTATGATTTTTGATTGATACTAATAATTAGATTTTTAATATTTGTAATAATCTAATATCAATAAAAAATAATAATAATAATAATAATAATAATAATAATAATAATAATAATAATAATAATAATAATAATAATAATAATAATAATAATAATAATAATAATAATAATAATAATAATAATAATAATAATAATATTGAGTAATAAGTAAACTACCTTAAAGAAGTAGCCATAAAAAAAATGCCCAAGTCCGGGTTTGAACCCGCGACATCCCGCTAACCCGACATCTCCCCAAACCACTCTTCTATCTTAACCATTCTGATTTAGTTCGCTAACCACAACTATTTAACCCGTTTACATCTTTTTCCTTTTCTTCTTCAAAACCAAAAACCCATAATTATCATTTATCATGCTAAACCTTCATCATCTTATCTCGTCACCATTTTTATCTCATCATCATCATGAACATCATCGTTCGAATCATAATCATCACCTTATGTTTGCTATCACTTTCTTCATTAGATTATCCTCATATACATGTTGTATTTTATCACCTTTAACATAATTATCCTCACTCTTTTTAAAACATCATCATCTTTATGATATATCATCATTATCATTAATCAACTTTCTGTTTCCATATCTCCTTTATGATTGTAACAAAAAGGGATACAACAGTAGCACGTCAAAAACCGCAATTACTAGACTAAATGGATTTTTGGGCCAAATTGAAACTGAACACCTTGTAGTCATTTGCTAGTCCACTAACAGCCCATGATGCCAAAAACCCTATGTAATCCATTAGCTATCAATCGCCCCCAATTTGATTACGATCACAACCCTAATTAAAGGAACTGGATATCGATGTGATTGCTTTTGGTTTATCATGTACCACATCACTTTCCATTATCAATCAACTAATATCATTATCGACACTTTGATAAAAGAAAGGCTTTGGATTCCATTTCACGTCCCTACCCATACCTCCATGTCACATTCCATTAACAATCTTTTATCAGATATATACTAGTTGGAAAAGAAAAATAATACCCATTGCTGCTATATTTGTGTTATATATATATCGGTGGTTCTTTGTTGAATAATCAAACGAAAAAAAATATTCCAAATGGGTTTTGTCGATTTATCAGTTAACAAAAGGAAGAAGAAAAATAGCAGCAGTATATATGTTAGTGGTGATGTAGAGTGTCGGTTCTAGGTGGTTAATATAATCGTATAGCAACAACATGGTGGGTTCAGATGGTGCTGCAAAACAGGAAGTAGCAGAAGTGTAACCAAAATTAATGACAGTTTAAATGATGGTTTGATATAAAATGGAACCGAGGTGGTGATGGTTCAACAATAGAGTGATGGTTTATGGTGACTGATATGGTGGTGTTAGGAGGTGATAAGATGGTGGTTGATTGTTTAAACTCGATCAGGAAATAGAAAAACAAAGCAATTGTATAAGAAGGAGAAAGGGGAAATAAGGAAGGTGGTGTTGGTTTTTAATAGTGATTCGTTTGTTTTCCAGCCGATCAAAATAGAAGCACTTAATCGAGATGTAGTAGCACTTAGTAACCATGTGGGTGATGATTTATTCGTGACCAAACAGAAAACAAACATAGCAGCCGTGGAGGTTAACATGAGTTCGATTATGGTGTTGGATGATGGCTAATTGAGTATCAATCGAAACAAAAAGAAAAATATATAGTGAGTGTGTTCGTGAGTGATGATGGGTTTATGGTGGGTGTTCAATGGTGATAAAAGGTTAGGGTGGTAATCGGTGGAAGTGGTGATGAAGGTTTTCGAACACAAAAGGTTAGTGTTATTATGGGAGTTTCTTTATATTTTTATTTGATTTTTCTTCCCCTCTTTTTTTTGAATTTGCAGTTCAGGTTTTATAGAGTGCAACGACATAAATATCACCACAATATTCGATTAACAATTGTTTTGTAGTGATTAAATTCGACGTCTAACAGAATGCGGACAGAAATCAGACAGGAAACAAAATACAGAGCATCATTTTAAAAGCCGATGGTGATAGCTAACAGAATGGAATAATTCAATCTTTATAGTTTGTATTTATCTGAATTTGATATCTATCAGATTGATCAAGGTGACGCGAAAGTGATTTAGATGGCTAACACATTCTTGGATTGTTCCCTTGATTGAATTATGATTTGTACGAATTTTGAAAATCAAATACAGTTTGATAGTTACATGAAACAGATTCGTGCGTGTTTCTTGATTTATAGTTTATAATTACTGATATTAATAAATGTATTATTAATAATAATAATTATATTAATACTAATTAATCTTGAGACTAATAATAATAAAAATGATAATAATCCTATTGTTATTATTAATGTTAATAATAATAAAATGTATTGTTTTTCAATAAACATTAATTATAATAATAATACTAATAATAATAATAATTATATTAATTATAATAATATTAGATATTAATATTAATAATGATATTAACTATAGGAATGGCAATAATATTATTATTCATGATACTAATAATGATACTACTTATATTGATATTAATATTTTTATTAATAATAATAATAATATAACAATATATACGTATCAAATTTCATATTTATATCATATTATTATTAATACCGATATTAATATTAACATTAATATTAATACTAATAATGAAAGTAACATTAATAATATTGATATAGCAACTATATTTTAATTTGTAAGTAAGTTTAATATAATAATATTTCATATTATTAATTATGTAATATTTAATAATTATATCATGTGTATATATATATTGAATATTTAATATTATACATTTTATTATGTTATTCTATACACATAATCATTAATTAAGTATAGAATTCATATATATACTAATATATATTTACAATTATGTTTTAACTAACAAGTAGTTAAATATATGAATAATGTATTGAAATAATTAACTCAGAGTATATCAATTAATACTTTGTATTTGTTTTTGCAAGTTGTTATATGTATATATACTTATTTAATCGTAAACTGTCGTTCGTGAATCGTCAGAAATAGTCAAAGGGTAAATGCATATGTGAAATCAGTTCAAAATTTTTGAGAATCAACCTTACAGACCTTGCATATTGTGTCAAAAAGTATTAAATTGTATCGAGAGTTTGGTTTAAAATTAGTCGAAAATTTCCGGGTCGTCACAGTACCTACCCGTTAAAGAAATTTCGTCCCGAAATTTGAATGTGATCGTCATGGCTAACAATAAGAATGTTTTCATGACGAATATGAGGTGATAAGTAGACTTTTATCATTATTGATTAATATAGATAAAATGATTTGATGATGTGAAGCGTACGAGTGAAGCTGTCACAAAATATTGAGATAGCGATTTAACTTTTGACGTAGTCACGGCGGATTTCCAGAATTCAAGGAATTTAGAGATAATCTTCAAAATCTATATATGATTTGATTCTTCGGTGATTAAGGAAATTAAGATCTCTTTAATTAAATGCGGTCATCTGCCTCGCTTGCTCTGTCGGATATTTCCATTATAAATTTATTTTTCCCGTTTCATTATTTTCATCATTCCAATACCGTCTTTCTTAGTTCATACTTTCAAAAGATTTTCAAAAATGCTTAATCCAATTATAATCCTTGATATTTTCTTGATTATCATGTCAACCACTCTTCCTTTTCAACTAACACCAGAGGAAGCTGTTTACTTCTACTATGCTCTAGGAATTATTGTATTTCTCATTCTCTCATGTCCTTATATTGCTATACACATTTGTGATGACCCAGAAATTTCCAATCAAATTTAAACATTAATCTTTATATATTTCCGACACGATAAGCAAAATCTGTGATGTTAAGTCTCGAAAGTTTTGAAATCTATATTCATGTAATCAATTACCCTTTAACCGTGCCCGATGATTCACGAACAATTGTTTAATAATATGTATATATATAGATATAAACATATGTAGTAATTTGAAATTATTAAATATGATTTAAACCATAGAATTTGACATGTAAAATAAGAATACAAAATAATTAAGTTCAATTTAAAAAGAATCTATATATAAAGGCATATGAGGTTTATGTATAATTATTATATATATATATATATATATATATATATATATATATATATATATATATATATATATATATATAACTAAATATTAAAGAATCAATAAAAGTTATTATTTGTATTTCTTATATTTAGTATTATAAGTAATAATAAGATTATTATTATCATTTTATATATATATATATATCTATATATATATATATATATATATATATATATATATATATATATATATATATATATATATATATATATTACAATTAATATTAATTGTATTATTATTTCTCTTAAATATTCTGATATTATTATTATTTCTATTTAGTATTATTGATTATTGATTTTTATTAATATAATTATAATAACTAATTAATAATATTTACATAAAAATCATATATATACGAATTAGGAGTAAAATCATTTTCATGTACCCATCACACTGTAACTAGTTTTGTTCTTGTCTATGAATCTGCTACATAAACGAATCTATACACAGGATTAATCCAAATTCAGTTAGAAATCCATATCACTTTTTATTTTTTTTATTATTTGTCTGTACGACTAATTGATACTTAATGATTTGATTCTGCCATATGATAACCAATTAAATCATGATATTAGAGAACCCACTAGTTTCCTTCTTGTTTTCAATCAAAACCCACATCATTTCTCTGTAACCGGTTTTGTATTTGATTAAACTAAAAACCATTTTTATTCACAACCTAACACCGAGTATTCCGTTCAAGTCGATCACCACAATCATCTCTATCCTATCGCTCTCTACCTCTCTCTTTTTCTCTCTGAAATATAGATCACACTTCAAACCCGTTTTGATATCATCCCTTGATATACCTCCTGCTGCTACGAAACCCTATTGAAAAATCACCATGGAAGTCGACTTCAATTGTCAAAAACAATCAATTTTAATCAAGTTTTGTACTGCCATATAACTCATACACGAAACATAATAATCTTCATTACCCGTGTCTATCCACCACCGTGAAAACCATTCGGGAACCACCATCTTCACCACAAGAACCACACTCAAGCCACCATCCTCCATTGAACAACCACCACTCTAGTTTCTGTTTTTCTATCGAGCACCATCACCACAAACCGCCATACTCATGTAATATTTATGTCTTCTTTGTGTTTCAAACCCATCGACTAGTTGCTACTACTATACGGTTTATGTTCTTGGAACACCAACAACCCGTCACCTGCTAATAGATCCTGTTCCGGTCAGCTTCTCACACAAAAGTCGAACCACTTCTTGTTGCTGCTACTACACTATTTCCCTGCTGTTTTCAGATTGAACCAGAATCACAACCACCACCGTAACCACCATCTCAACCCCTCTCTCTCTTCTCTCTCACTTATAAAAGAAAAAAAAATCCACCATCAACGCTACCATTAAACCGACTGTTATTTGTTTCTGTTTTCGTTTGAGCCACAACAACATCAACCATCTTCATCGAAGATCGATCACCCATTCCCACAAAACATGATGATCATGAAGATGATGATAGAAACCGCACTCCATTAAAGTTGCTATGAATTCGTAAAAGAAATAGATGATGATGATAACTATTAAATAATAAAATATGAGGATGAGAAAATTACAATTATGATGATTGATTAATAAATCTGAAGACCCCACTTTTGTTTCCTGTCGCGAACAAGCAAAGCACGAGCCACTTGTTTTAATAATGGATATGATATACGGCTCTCACATATACTGATTTTTCTCAACTGGAAAAACCCTTTTGCTATAAGCCATATATTCTCTATTAACCGAATCCTACACATTCATAAACTGATACGAACTGGATATCAATCGTGGGACACTATATTTCAGTTTCTAATATTGGGCCATAAATGAGCTTGGGCCGAGAGCCAAATTCTGTTTTTCTGATGGGCTGAAACAAGGCCATGCATTATGAATACGGGTTATATAGCTGATAGGTTTGTATAATTACAGAAGAACTGAAGTGGTCGAATGGTTTGGTAGTGTGTCACGGGAACGAGAGGTCGCGTGGTCAATCCGTGGCCATGGCATTTTTTTTAGAAGAAAAATATAGAGGGGAAAACAAAAGGAATAGGATAAAAGAAAATTTCGTGGGGATACATTCAGGAAAACAGAAATTAGACAAGTGGTTAGGAGGTTAAAGGGTGAGCGAGAGGTCTTGGGTTTGAGTCCTGTCGTGGAAAATAAGTTTTTTTGGCCTATTTTGAGGTAGTTACTTATTAATTATTATTATGTTTATTATTATTATTATTGTTATTGTTTTTGTTATTGTTAAGTATTAGTATTGTAGTATTATTATTACTAAGTATTAGGAACATTATTATTATTATTATTACTAATAACTAACATTATGTTTATGATAAAATAAAAATAGATATAAATTATGTTAAGATATATTAAGATAAAAATGATTACGATTATGTTCATGAATATAACTAAGTTAATTACAACCGAAAAGATAATTAAAAGTACGTTTATGAGAAAGAGGAATACAAATATGATTAGGTCACGAATAAATAGAATTATTATTATTACCATTAAAAGTATTATTATTATTATTATTATTATTATTATTATTATTATTATTATTATTATTATTATTATTATTATTATTATTATTATTATTACTATTATTATCATTATTATTAATATTAATATTAGTATTATCATTAAAATTATCATATTTAAATTTTTATTATTAATAAAAGTATCTCTATCAAAATTATCATTTTTATAAGAATTATCATTAAAAATATTATTTTTAATATTATTATCATTATTATCAATATTTTTAATATTATTATTATTATTAGGGTCATTATTATTACAATTATTAATATTACTAGTATTATTATTATTACCATAAAAAGAGACAACTCTTACTTATTATTTAGTAATGTTAATTTATCAAATAGCTATTAGTTATATAAAACTATACTTAATACATAAAACATAACTATATTTTTATTTAAAATACATAAAATGTATATATTTATGAAACATATAAATTATTAATGTAAAGATGATATGACTAATAAATATATATATAAATTTGCTCAATTTCAATTATGCATGTTAATATATATACAAATAATATAGGTTCATGAATCCGAGGCCAACCCTATACTTGTTCAATGTCGTCATATGTATTTTACTACAAAATACATTAGGTGAGTTTCATTTGCCTTTTTACCCTTTATATTTTTGGGCTGAGAATACATGCGCAATTTTTATAAATGTTTTACGAAATAGACACAAGTAATTGAAACTACATTATATGGTTGAATTATCGAAATCGAATATGCCTTTTTTATTAAGTCTGGTAATCTAAGAATTAGGGAACATACACCATAATTGACGCGAACTCTAAAGGTAGATCTATCGGGCCCAACAAGCCCCATCAAAAGTACCGGATGCTTTAGTACTTCGAAATTTATATCATGTCCGAAGGAGGATCCCGGAATGATGAGGATATTCTTATATGCATATTGTGAATGTCGGTTACCAGGTGTTCAATCCATATGAATGATTATTTTTGTCTCTATGCATGGGACGTATATTTATGAGAAATGAAAATCTTGTGGTCTATTAAAATGATGGAAATGTTTATTTATGTTAAACTAATGAACTCACCAACCTTTTGGTTGACACTTGAAAGCATGTTTATTCTCAGGTACGAAAGAAATCTTCCGCTATGCATTTGCTCATTTTAGAAACATTACTTGGAGTCAGTCATGACATATTTCAAAAGACGTTGCATTCGAGTCGTCGAGTTCATCAAGATTATTATTAAGTCAATTATAATTGGATATATTCTGAAATGGTATGAATGCCGTCAGTTTTAGTTGTAAAGAAAGATTGTCTTTTAAAATTGAATGCAATGTTTGTAAAATGTATCATATAGAGGTCAAATACCTCGCGATGTAATCAAGTGTTGTAAATCGTTTATAATCGATATGGACTTCGTCCGGATGGATTAGGAGTGGTCTTTACAGTTGGTATCAGAGCGGTGGGCTTAGCGAACCAGGTCTGCATTAGTGTGTCTAATTGATAAGTAGTTAGGATGCATTAGTGAGTCTGGACTCCGACCGTGTCTGCATGTCAAAAGTTTTGCTTATCATTTCGTGTCGAAAATTTCCTGCTTATCATTCTTAGGGAATCACTTGCTTATCATTCTTAGGGAATCACTTGCTTATCATTCTTAATCTAGACATATCTTACTGCCTGGATTGCATGAATAGTGTATAGACAAAATTCATATCTTAGCGTATCTGCTAATTCATATCTTAGCATATATATTACTGTAAACTTTACCTAACATATTCCGTAAATTCCTCTGTAACTTATGGGATTTTAGTATTATACATGCATATGTAAATTATGTATTGCAGGGTACTAATCTACATCCTATAATCTATTTCTTATCCAAAATCCTTCATCTGATCGTACGAGATGAATCCCTCAACCAGTTCGAGTCCCTCAGATTTCGATAGTTGTTCCAATAGTTATTCTGACAGCTATTCTTGCATGGATGTTCACTTAAGCTCCGAAAGCAGCGTCACCATAATGAATCAACCAATCAGCCATCCCCAATATATCTGATGGGTTCGTAGTCGACTTAATCAATGGAAACGCGAAGAAGGCGATCATTTCCACCAACCAAATTACCCTCTTGATGATGAACTTAAAGCACTTACCGGCGAACCTGTCCGTAATACCATTTTCTCGCTCATTTCCAGATTATCTTTTCATGATTATATTCTATCCACAATTCTAAACCTTATTCATCCACTAGTTCCGACCGAAAATCATCCCGGAATAATGGAAGAAGTCAACAAACTTTGTGCTCGAAAAATCAACCTGGAAAACGTGGTGCAATACCTACCAGCTTCAGCAACAGCACCGGTAACACCAGTACCATCAACAACAACATCTGCAACACAAACCTCAACATCTCATTCTATACCTCAAGTATAATCATCGTTCTTCGTATCATTCTACATCATTTATCTTCGTTCGACATGGCGCTATGTAATCCCTAATGTTTTAGAGATTATATATTCTTGTTCTAATGGTAAATCAAATGAGTTTAATATCATATTGACTCATTAAATCCATGGTTACATCTGAAGAAAATATATATGTATATATGTCTTCATAAAGATTGTAATTAAAAATTCTTTCGTACAAACTGTTAATGATGAAAATATTTTAACGGGTAGGTATACCTACCCGAGGAAATATTTAGCTTTCATATTAACATGTTATACTGTACATTCTTTCAATCTGATTCAACAGTCATTTACTATCTTACTTACAACCACCGATATACGTATCCGTTCACCGCAGAATAACCATTTTTATTCAATTTCATTTTTGAATTTTGACCTATCAGAATCCAACAAGTGGCATAATGAAGAAAACATATGACAAAATAAAATTTGTTAGAAACAGATAAATTAACTATGAGAAATTTTGTTAAGAATCTACGCTAACTGTTCCTAGCTAATTGTTCCTAGCTAACTGATTACATTTTATTTGTCGCAATTTAATTATCGCAATTTATTTTATCGCAATTTAATTCTCGCAATTTTATTTATCGTCATTTAATTTCGGTATTTATTTTTTTACGCACTTTAAATATCGGGACACGTATACAAGGTTTTGACATATCATATCGACGCATATATATATTATTTGGAATAACCATAGACACTCTATATGCAGTAATGATCGAGTTCTCTATACAGGGTTGAGGTTGATTCTATAATAATATATATACTTTGAGTTGTGATCGATTCTGAGACATGTACACGGGTCACGATACGTATTAATCAATTCGAATATTATATATTAAATTATATATGAATTATTGGACTGTTAACTGTGGACTATCGACTGTGGACTAATAACATTGGACAATTAAAATGAATTAAAATATTGATTATAATATATGAAACTAAACAATTCTTCAAGTTTGCCACTTGATTTCATCTTAAACCTCATTTATATCTTAACGATTACAATCTGCGTTCAAACCTTTCATAATTCTTGAAAATACCTCAACCGAGAGGATGAACCAACCGCACTTCATCTACGAAAGAAGAGATTGACGTATATAGTTATGCACCTGAAAAACTCTCGAAAACTGAGTAAACGTTTAACACATAGCTGTGTTAATTCCATTAGTGTTATTATTACCCAAAATAACTTTGCAATCCCTTTCCAAATTAGCCAAATTCGTCACAGCTCCAGCAAGTCAACTTTGATTTTTCAGTCGGACTAGTCTTACTATAACCTTGATATATATGCGTGGTCTTTTATTATTACCGGGGAACCTTTTATATTCTACCATATTACCAGCAGACATACCAGCAACCTCGTTTCTCCTTGGTTTAAATCCCTCCGACAAATCACTATATTTATCTATTGAAGTCTCATCATGTACTCATCCGCATTTTTTAACAAGAATTGACATACGAATCATCGGGAATTAGCAATCAGTATTTTGAAATCTCACAGCATGCCTATGCCAACAGTTATATGTGTACATATAACGTCTATCATCTAGACTTACATGCTTGAATGTGAAGTTTCTGAAAAACACCCCGAACTGCGAACTAGTCATCGAAATGCTGATGAAGCAGCAAAAACCGTAAAACGACATTAATTGTCAGAAGTTTTATGATAAAGAATAGTATGTTGGAAAAGCTTAGAAAGATTGGAACTGGAAAATGGATTGAGCTAACCACGAAGGAGACCAAAGAAAAATTCAAGGACCATACCCTATATTCAAAGAATCCAGGTAATTCTGGATTCGATGAAACCTTCGACGAATATCTTGCTCCGTACTCATGTTAAAATCTTGCGTAAAATCTTTCTTCATCAACCATCGAACTTAGAAATCCCAAAATATCATCATAAATATCTTCGATATTTATGAGGATATTTTCATAACTCTTCTTGTCCGAAATTAGTTATATCTTCGTGCTATCCGTATTACATCATAAAGGAAACCATTTTAAAATTCTAGTTTAAATTATGAATGACTTCTGTAGTAGTGTTGGAAACTGATGCATGAGTTAGTATAATATAATGACACTTGATCAACGTGATTATATTACAGTAAGTCATGCTGAGTTTCTAATGGGACGCGATGATTCACAGATCATAACGTCATCATGTGTCTTGTTACATAACTTTTTCATTCTGCTTAACTTCTGAACATATCAATAAAATATATTCTTGATAGTTCTATTCTCAGTGATTCAGGTAATTTGACAAAACAAATCGCACTACTACCTTTTCTTTCTACCTTGTATATTATAATAATTCGAAACTCCATACCTATGAATTCTGGACCATTACTTACGAAAAGTAAACAAAAGCATGAAGCTCCAAAATAGAAAGGAGGTATAAATCGCAGCAAATAAGGGAGCGCATTAACTGTGGATGACAATAATTATAGGAGATAGATGCAGGGACATTGAAATATAAGGGAAGATATAAAATCCAACAACAACGCATAAATTACAAACCATGGATATTAATACGAATAACAATATAAAGACACGGTATAATTAAGAATAGTATCACCCCAAGGTAATAGTAGAAGTAAACAGATTCTTCTGGTGAAAGATTGAAAAGAAGGATGACAGAAATAATAATTAGAAAAATATCAAGGATTAGAACTGGATTAAGCATTTTCAAAATCTTTTGGATGTATGAACTAAGAAAGAAAGTATAGGAATGGTGAGAATAATAGAACGGAAGAGCTTAATTTATAATAGAAATATCAGATAGAGTAATCGAGGCAGATCACCATATTTATTTATAGAGATCTTCTTTTCTTTTTGCCGAAGAATCAAATCTTTTAGATTTCGAAAATTTTCTTTAAATCCCCTGAATTCCAGAATTCAACCAATACAATGTCAAAAGCTAAGATGCACTTTATTTTCTAAATTTAACCCTGACTCTTTCAAAAGTTAAGATGAATCTTTACTTTCCTATTTCACTCTTTGGTGATAGCTTCATTCGTACTCTTCGAATAATCGAATTATTTTTATCCATATTACTCAATGATGATAAAACTCAATTTATCAACTCATATTCGTCATGAAAACATGTTTATTGTTTTAGCCATGACCACCTCACTCAAATTTCGGGACGAAATTTCTTTAACGGGTAGGTACTGTGATGACCCAGAAATTTCCGATCAAATTTAAACTTTAATCTTTATATATTTCTGACACGATAAGTAAAATCTGTGATGCTAAGTCTCGAAAGTTTTGAAATCTATATTTATGTAATCAATTACCCTTTAACCGTGCCCGATGATTCACGAACAATTGTTTAATAATATGTATATATATAGATATAAACATATGTAGTAATTTGAAATTATTAAATATGATTTAAACCATAGAATTTGACATGTAAAATAAGATATAAAATAATTAAGTTCAATTTAAAAAGAATCTATATATAAAGGCATATGAGGTTTATGTATAATTATTATATATATATATATATCGTAGTATATATAAAACTAAATATTAAAGAATCAATAAAAGTTATTATTTGTATTTCTTATATTTAGTATTATAAGTAATAATAAGATTATTATTATCATTATATATATATATATATATATATATATATATATATATATATATATATATATATATATATATATATTACAATTATTATTAATTGTATTATTATTTCTCTTAAATATTCTGATATTATTATTATTTCTATTTAGTATTACTATTATTATTAGTATTATTGATTATTGATTTTTATTAATATAATTATAATAACTAATTAATAATATTTACATAAAAATCATATATATACGGATTAGGAGTAAAATCATTTTCATGTACCCATCACACTGTAACTAGTTTTGTTCTTGTCTATGAATCTGCTACATAAACGAATCTATATACAGGATTAATCCAAATTCAGTTAGAAATCCATATCACTTTTTATTTTTTTTATTATTTGTCTGTACGACTAATTGATACTTAATGATTTGATTCTGCCATATGATAACCCATTAAATCATGATATTAGAGAACCCACTTGTTTCCTTCTTGTTTTCAATCAAAACCCACGTCATTTCTCTGTAAACGGTTTTGTATTTGATCAAACTAAAAACCATTTTTATTCACAACCTAACACCGAGTATTCCGTTCAAGTCGATCACCCCAATCATCTCTATCCTATCGCTCTCTACCTCTCTCTTTTTCTCTCTGCAAACATAGATCACACTTCAAACCCGTTTTGATATCATCCCTTGATATACCTCCTGCTGCTACGAAACCCTATTGAAAAATCACCATGGAAGCCGACTTCAATTGTCAAAAACAATCAATTTTAATCAAGTTTTGTACTGCCATATAACTCATACACGAAACATAATAATCTTCATTACCCGTGTCTATCCACCACCGTGAAAACCATTCGGGAACCACCATCTTCACCACAAGAACCACACTCAAGCCACCATCCTCCATTGAACAACCACCACTCTAGTTTATGTTTTTCTATCGAGCACCATCACCACAAACCGCCATACTCATGTAACATTTATGTCTTCTTTGTGTTTCAAACCCATCGACTAGTTGCTACTACTATACGGTTTATGTTCTTGGAACACCAACAACCCGTCACCTGTTAATAGATCCTGTTCCGGTCAGCTTCTCACACAAAAGTCGAACCACTTCTTGTTGTTGCTGCTACACTGTTTCCCTGCTGTTTTCAAATTGAACCAGAATCATAACCACCACCGTAACCACCATCTCAACCCCTCTCTCTCTCTTCTCTCTCTCTTATAAAATAAAAATAAAAAAAATAAAATCCACCATAAACGCTACCATTAAACCGACTGTTATTTGTTTCTGTTTTCGTTTGAGCCACAACAACATCAACCATCTTCATCAAAGATCGATCACCCATTCCCACAAAACATGATAATCATGAAGATGATGATAGAAACCGCACTCCATTAAAGTTGCTATGAATTCGTAAAAGAAATAGATGATGATGATAACTATTAAATAATAAAAGATGAGGATGAGAAAATTACAATTATGATGATTGATTAATAAATCTGAAGACCCCACTTTTGTTTCCTGTCGCGAACAAGCAAAGCACGAGCCACTTGTTTTAATAATGGATATGATATACGGCTCTCACATATACTCATTTTTCTCAACTGGAAAAACCCTTTTGCTATAAGCCATATATTCTCTATTAACCGAATCCTACACATTCATAAAGTGATACGAATTGGATATCAATCGTGGGCTACTATATTTCAGTTTCTAATATTGGGCCGTAAATGAGCTTGGGCCGAGAGCCAAATTCTGTTTTTCTGATGTGAAACAAGGCCATGCATTATGAGTACGGGTTATATAGCTGATAGGTTTGTATAATTACAGAAGAACTGAAGTGGTCGAATGGTTTGGTAGTGTGTCACGGGAACGAGAGGTCACGTGGTCAATCCGTGGCCATGGCTTTTTTTTTAGAAGAAAAAGATAGAGGGGAAAACAAAAGGAATAGGATAAAAGAAAATTTCATGGGGATACATTCAGGAAAATAGAAATCAGACAAGTGGTTAGGAGGTTAAGGGTGAGCGAGAGGTCTTGGGTTCGAGTCCTGTCGTGGAAAATAAGTTTTTTGGCCTATTTTGAGGTAGTTACTTATTAATTATTATTATGTTTATTATTATTATTATTATTGTTTTGTTTTTGTTTTTGTTATTGTTAAGTATTAGTATTGTAGTATTATTATTACTAAGTATTTGGAACATTATTATTATTATTATTATTATTATTACTAATAACTAACATTATGTTTATGATAAAATAAAAATAGATATAAATTATGTTAAGATATATTAAGATAAAAATGATTACGATTATGTTCATGAATATAACTAAGTTAATTACAACCGAAAAGATAATTAAAAGTACGTTTATGAGAAAGAGGAATACAAATATGATTAGGTCACGAATAAATAGAATTATTATTATTACTATTAAAAGTATTATTATTATTATTATTATTATTATTATTATTATTTTTATTATTATTATTATTATTATTATTATTATTATTATTACTATTATTACTATTATTATCATTGTTATTAATATTATTATTAGTATTATCATTAAAATTATCATATTTAAATTTTTATTATTAATAAAAGTATCTCTATCAAAATTATCATTTTTATAAGAATTATCATTAAAAATATTATTTTTAATATTATTATCATTATTATCAATATTTTTAATATTATTATTATTATTATTAGGGTCATTATTATTACAATTATTAATATTACTAGTATTATTATTATTACCATAAAAAGAGACAACTCTTACTTATTATTTAGTAATGTTAATTTATCAAATAGCTATTAGTTATATAAAACTATACTTAATACATAAAACATAACTATATTTTTATTTAAAATACATAAAATGTATATATTTATGAAACATATAAATTATTAATGTAAAGATGATATGACTAATAAATATATATATAAATTTGCTCAATTTCAATTATGCATGTTAATATATATACAAATAATATAGGTTCGTGAATCCGAAGCCAACCCTATACTTGTTCAATGTCGTCATATGTATTTTTACTACAAAATACATTAGGTGAGTTTCATTTGACTTTTTACCCTTTATATTTTTGGGCTGAGAATACATGCGCAATTTTTATAAATGTTTTACGAAATAGACACAAGTAATTGAAACTACATTATATGGTTGAATTATCGAAATTGAATATGCCCTTTTTATTAATTCTGGTAATCTAAGAATTAGGGAATAGATACCCTAATTGACGCGAACTCTAAAGGTAGATCTATCGGGCCCGACAAGCCCCATCAAAAGTACCGGATGCTTTAGTACTTCGAAATTTATATCATGTCCGAAGGAGAATCCCGGAATGATGGGGATATTCTTATATGCATATTGTGAATGTCAGTTACCAGGTGTTCAATCCATATGAATGATTATTTTTGTCTCTATGCATGGGACGTATATTTATGAGAAATGAAAATCTTGTGGTCTATTAAAATGATGGAAATGTTTATTTATGTTAAACTAATGAACTCACCAACCTTTTGGTTGACACTTGAAAGCATGTTTATTCTCAGGTACGAAAGAAATCTTCCGCTGTGCATTTGCTCATTTTAGAAACATTACTTGGAGTCAGTCATGACATATTTCAAAAGACGTTGCATTCGAGTCGTCGAGTTCATCAAGATTATTATTAAGTCAATTATAATTGGATATATTCTGAAATGGTATGAATGCCGTCAATTTTAGTTGTAAAGAAAGATTGTCTTTTAAAATTGAATGCAATGTTTGTAAAATGTATCATATAGAGGTCAAATACCTCGCGATGTAATCAATTGTTGTGAATCGTTTATAATCGATATAGACTTCGTTCGGATGGATTAGGAGTGGTCTTTACAACATTGATATACACGATTTTTAATTTCTATGTTTGTGATCGGCTTTATATTTCCTTTTATATTTCAGAGCTCCATGCTCTTGTTTTCTCTTCCCTAATTTAAGTCAAGCGAATAATGGTCCAAAATTCGTAGATATAGAGTTTTGAATGATCATAATGTTCTAAGCAGGAAGGAACGTAATAGCATGATTTGATTTGGTAAATTACCAGAATCACAAAGGATAGAACTATCAAAAATATATTTTCTTGATATGTCTAGAGATTAAGTAGAATGAAAGAGTCGTGTACATGGCACATGATGATTGTAAGGTCTGTGAGTCATCATGTTTCATTAAAAAATTAGCATGACTTACTGTAATATAATCACGTTGGCCGGGCGTCATTATATTATACTAACTCATGCTTCAATTCCCAACACTTCTCCAGAAATCATTCATAATTTAAACTCAAATTTTACAGAAGGATAGAAACTTAAACAGTTTCCTTTATGATGTAATTAAGATAGCGCAAAGCGATAATTAATTGCGGACAAGAATCGTCATGAAGATATCTTCAAAAATATCGAAGATATTTATAACGAAAGATACGATGATATCTTAGAAAATTTAAGTCGAAGGATAGTGAGGGAAATTCTTCTGTAAGGATTTAGAATGCGTAAAAAGATCTTCTGTGATTTCCATCAGAAATCGAATAATAATAATAATAATAATAATAATAATAATAATAATAATAATAATAATAATAATAATAATAATAATAATAATAATAATAATAATAATAATAATAATAATAATAATAATAATAATAATAATAATAATAATAATAATAACAACAACAACATTGAGTAATAAGTAAACTACCTCAAAGAAGTAACCATAAAAAAAATGCCCAAGTCCGGGTTTGAACCCGCGACATCCCGCTAACCCGACATCTCCCCAAACCACTCTTCTATCTTAACCATTCTGATTTAGTTCACTAACCACAACTATTTAACCCGTTACATCTTTTTCCTTTTCTTCTTCAAAACCTAAAACCCATAATTATCATTTATCATGCTAAACCTTCATCATCTTATCTCGTCACCATTTTTATCTCATCATCATCGTGAACATCATCGTTCGAATCATAATCATCACCTTATGTTTGCTATCACTTTCTTCATTAGATTATCCTCATATACATGTTGTATTTTATCACCTTTAACATAATTATCCTCACTCTTTTTAAAACATCATCATCTTTATGATCTATCATCATTATCATTAATCAACTTTCTGTTTCCATATCTCCTTTATCATTGTAACAAAAAGCGATACAGCAGTAGCACGTCAGCAACCACAATAACTAGACAAAATGGATTTTTGGGCCAAATTGAAACTGAACACCTTGTAGTCATTTGCTAGTCCACTAACGGCCCATGATGCCAAAAACCCTATGTAATCCATCAGCTATCAATCGGCCCCAATTTGCTTACGATCACAACCCTAATTAAAGGAACTGGATATCGATGTGATTGCTTTTGGTTATCATGTACCACGTCACTTTCCATTATCAATTAACTAATATCATTATCGACACTTTGATAAAAGAAAGGCTTTGGATTCCATTTCACGTCCCTACCCATATCCCCATGTCGCATTCCATTAACAATCTTTTATCAGATATATACTAGTTGGAAAAGAAAAATAATGCCCATTGCTACTATATTTGTGTTATATATATATGTATATATATATCGGTGATGGTTTATGGTGACTGATGTGGTGGTGTTAGGAGGTTGATGTTATGCGAGGTGTATACGAAATAGTTATATTTTTATTGCAAAATACTATTAAATACGATACAATTTTACACAAATTATTTATTTATTTATAGGGTGGATATACCTAAACCTTGCTACAACACTATAGGCAGTGTACCTAAACGTAAAGTAGTGTAGTTTTTAGTAAGTCCGGTTCGTTCCTCATGAAGCTAGCTGAGTCTAACGCTATATTTATTTTAAACTATATTTGTATCAATATATATATAAGTAATATTATTATTATTATAAAAAGGGGGTTTTTACCGTTTAATGACCAGTTTGTCGATTTTATGTCTTAAGTCACAATTAATACCTAATGTAAAATATTAAATATAAATACAACTTAATTTAAAGCGTAAAGTAAATGACGATAAATAAAAATGCGATAATTAAAAGTACGATAATTAAAAGTACAATAAATAAAATGACAGTAAATAAAAGTGCGATGAGATATAAAATAAGGGAATTATGCTTATTTAAACTTCCGTAATCATGATGTTCGACGTGTTGATTTTAATTTATTACCATGGGTTAATTGTCCTTTGCCCTGGATTATTCGGTATGTCCATCTGGTTTTTGTCGATAACAGTCCATCAGTCATAAATATAAAGTGCGAGTGTCCTCGTCAAATTATCCTTATACTCGAAGTCAAATATTCCAACTAATTGGGGACTTAAACTGTAACAAGGTCTTAATACTTTGTTAATGATTACACCAGGTTATCGACTGTGTGCAATTCAAGGTTTTAATACCTTATTAACAATTACGCCAAGTGTCCTTGTACGTAATGCACCCCTGTTTTAATGAGTCCATTGACTATTTAATCCATCCCCGTGTCCGGTTAAATGAATGATTATTAGTATTTATAAATATCCCGCCCATCGTGTCCGATCGAGTGTATATGGTTATTTATAGATACGTCAAATTGTAAATCTCTATATTAAATTAACGAACTATCATTCAGTTAAATAAATATAAAGCACATTAATAGCCCATAGTCCAATTTCCACAAGTGTCGGTCTTTTGTCTAAACCCCAATTATGGTACAAAGCCCATTAACCCCGTCTTTAATAGTTAGTTCAACATCACGATTACTTCGGCTTAAATAAGCATAATAATAACTTAGCTACGAGACATTAATTTAAAAAGGTTGAACATAACTTACAATGAGTATTAATCGCATAGTGTTTCACGGACAGAATATCTACTTACAAACTTAAAACATTCGCCACTATAACCTTATTATTATTAACTTAAAATTAAAATTAAAATTAAAATTAAAATTAAAATTAAAATTAAAATTATAAATATAAATATTTTGAGAGAGAGAGTAAGATATATGTTGATATTGTGTGCATTACTTGGTAGAAAACGTTCCAATTTATAGGACTTGGGCTGCTACAGTACTCCATGTGATCGCATGGATTTTGGCCTTCCTGGCCATGCGATCGCATGGCCCCCTTTTACAGCTCATGTACTTTTGTTTTCTTATTTGTCGACAGTTTTTAATATATAAATATAATATATATATATATATATATATATATATATATATATATATATATATATATATATATATATATATATATATATATATATATATATATATATATATATAATTTATAGAATTATTTATATATTATATTATATTTTTGTGCATAGTTAACTTGTAATTTTAGCTCCGTTGCGTCGTGCGTTGATAGTTGGTTCATGTTCTGGTTTCGGATTTTCGAACGTCCTTGCGTACTATTTAATATCTTGTACCTTGCGTTTTGTGGCTTGTATTCTTGTAATTTTGAGATGTTTCTCATCAATAAATTGAACCACTTGGATTGTACTCTTTAGCGTTTTGGTCGTTTGCGTCTTCAAATCGTCGAATCTGTCTTTTGTCTTCATCTTTTATTATTTAAACGAATATCACATGTAAATAGAACAACTGCAACTAAAAGCTTGTCTTTCTTGAAGGATAATGCTATGAAATATATGTTCGTTTTTAGCATTATCAAATATTCCCAAACTTGAGCGTTGTTTGTCCTCAAGCAATATAAAACTTGAATATAACTTTACTAGAATCACTTCTTTATTCTTCACACTTTGTACATCAGTGATTTTAATAAGGCGGTATGAACAATGATAGTAACGATGTGGTTTACAGTCCCACGTGACTATAAAAATTTAGATCCTTTAGAAAATTGGATCTTTATGAAAACATTTGATCTTTTTGAAAATTCAATCTAGCTTTTACCCTAGATAAGTTTTCCAGAATTACCCTTCACCGGTGTTTGCAAAATGTTTTTGTGGGTTTTGTGGGTTTCAGATTTGAAAATTTTAGCTCAAAACTTATGGTTTTGTGTCACCCACTTGCTAACCTTGTTTTAGGAAAGCAACACATCCAGTATACTTGCTCCGTATATTACCTTTCGATAAACTACCATCCGGTTGTAAAGGAAAGCGTTGAACAAGCAACTGTTAAGGCAATGTCTAATGACATGCTTTTGATTATGGTCTATATCGTGTCGGATGCAATTACTATCCTTTGTAGGAGCAATAGTAAAGATCACCCTATAGTTTTTAGGTCTGGCACAAGGTCCTGTCTTCGACCATGCTATGCAACCACCGTTCTTACGGTTGACACCTGATTTGGTTCAGGTGACCTAATGAATTCCAGGTGAATTCCTAGGATTTTACGTTCAATGGTAATGAACGCATTGAAAATAGGGTTTCAGAAAACAAATCGGTTTGTAATTTTGATCAAAATATTTTCTCGTTCAAGCTCGAGTTTAGATATCATTGAATTCCATGAGTTTGAATTCTTAATCTTTAAGGTCAATCTCAAGGATTGAGTAATATCAGGCTTAAAAGCTAATTTTTAATCTTTAAGGAGATTATCCTTTCTGGGGATCTGATTCATTAGTCTTATAAGCTAATTTGCACAGTGTCCCCCATTGTACGAGACAGATCCTCTCATGGTTAGGATAAGTCTAACCACTTGGCGATCCTGTTTGATGCTGAGGTCCGTGGATTTCCAGCTGATTTTTGAGAAAACTTTTCAAGGTTTTTCGTAGTCTCTACAACTGGTCTGGACGACAACTTCCTGACCTAAATCAAGAAGCGCGTGTCTTTTTCTCAGAAGACTGTACTTCCTTATAAATTCTATTTATATTACAATAAATTGGGTAAAACTGATTAATATTGTCCAAAACAAAAGTATCTTCAATTATTTGTACAAAAATATGTGATATATGTTCTAAATAACTTGGTAAATTTTTCCCACACTTGGCTTTTATTTTTCTTTCTTTGCCTTTTTATTCTCTTCTATTCCATTTTAAATGAATTCAAGCATTTTGGGTTGTTTCTCAATTTATGTCCTTTCCGAGGTAATAATAATTTCGGTGTTAACACCTAGTTTTATCGTTCATAAATATGTATAAACATGATTTTGAGGTTCATTTAGTTAAAAAAAATTTAAAAATTTTACTAGAAGTGAGTAGTCAGTATATAAGACTAGGGCTGTTCTTTATTATCAGAGAGCACTAGATTCTAATACAACTACTGTGTTACTAGTAAAGTTTAACGGTGGCTATTAAACCAAGTGTATAAGTCAAAAAATTTTAAAACCGAAAGAATTTAATCCCTTCCCACACTTAAGATCATGCAATGCCCTCATTTGCAAGGAATCAGTAACAATTTAAATTATTGAGGGCGATTAGCGTAGAAAAATGATTAAATTTTACCAAAGTTTCCAAACATATTGTTGTTTGTGTTGAATGATAAATGGTGCACATCATTTGTTCATTTCTGCAGTTGTTATTTCACATATATTTTTCATCTTGTCGTCAAAATTAGTTGCTTTTGCTGAACTTAATGCCAGTCTTTGAAAATGCGCTGTTTTACCCTGTTGTGTACATGAGATAAAATACATACAATACAAATATAAACATGCATGGTAATTTAAAATCGGACTTAATATCCCACTTTCAAATTACAAAAATGAAATATTAGTACACAATAATAAAAATGTTAAACATTACATAAAAGTATCAAAATGTTATATGTTTAACATAAATAGATAAAAATAATAAAAGATAAGAAATCACCAATGGAACACGATTGATTTGGATAGGGATTCCAGTTAATATCATCGTTCGGGTTCCAAGGTTGGTGGTAGGTGTTCTGGTAGGCTTGATTGGGGTCATACAGGTCAAAGGGTGGTCGCATGTCGGGCTGATGTGGTGGATAGTAAGCAGGTCGAGTCGGGATGTAGTTATTTGGTACCTGATATGATAGCTGGCTCATGATTTGGTGCTGATGAACTTTCCAGCTATCGTGTTGGCGTCGCCTGGAAGTCTCATACACATTCGCTGCTTGCCACTGCTCATACTGACAATGCCTGGCCTCATTATTCATTTTCACCTCATCTACACGCTGGAAAACGTCAGTAAAACTATCCCTGATGACATCCCTGATGTCATCTACTTTCTCCATCTCCTCATCCGAACCCATCTCTACCTGTGGATGGGTGCCATGATATGGTATTGGGATATTATGCCTCTGTTTTAGTACCTTTGCACCCTGATAAACCTGCAAGCCTATGCTCTCGGCTTGTTCCTCAACTACCATCATTGGACCCCCGTGTTCCCTATCCATACCTAAATACTCTCCAATGAGAGAAACAAAAATACCTCCTCCTATTATTCCCCGTCCTGTATACCTTCCACAACTTTGGACAGATAAAACCCAACACAGTAGGGAATATTAACAAAGCCTCTAGTGTCTCGAATGCACTTAAGATAAAATAAATTGTTTATAGACATTTTTCCTTGTTTTTACCTCTTTGTGTAATCGAGTTAGCTAAAAATCTATGTATTATACGAAGCTCTACTTTGTTAATATCTAAATAGGAGTGTCTTCCTGCCCGTGTAAACACATTAAAATTTGGCATACGCCTCCATACGGCGTTAGCGTCAAAATCCCTATCTACCCTCTCACCGTGATAAATTAAAGCTGTACAATCAGGTGATAATAATTCAGTGGGGGTATAAATCTTTAAAGCTCTAGCAATGTCTATCATAGACATCCTGTACATCCTACCCCCAAGTAAAAACCTAAGAAAAGTCTTATCGTCTAACCTATCTACATCCTTATTTAAGGCTATAGTACTCATTAGCTCAACACACCACTCCTTATATACAGGCCTACGAGTGGTAAATAAACGTTCCCAATCAGTAAAAGAAGAGCTGCCATACCTTTAGATTAGATACTGCCTAACTGAGTTAGCTAGGTGGACCCTTACAAAAGGCTCCCAATCTATTACCCTTGGTACCTCTACATTTTTGGTCCAAAGCTTAAATTTGTTACTTTGGTAAGTCGGGTAATCTCTCCAACTTCTATCAAACCTTAGATTGGGGTGTAACTCCTCTTCATGAATTCTCGAGCGTTTTATTACATGGTGAATGGGAAATACTACGTAGGCAGTAAAAAATTGTGGCTCCGGCTCATAGTATGGCACGTGTTGATTATAATGTTGTTGTTGTTCAGGTTGTGGTTCCGGTTGCATCGCTGGCTATGGTTCTTGCTCAGCTCGTCTAGACGATGATGCACCGTCTGTATCGGTATTTCTCTGCAAAACACATTAAACACAAAATTTGTGCATCCAAATATGTATTAGTGTTAGCAAAATAACAAATTAAAACAATTACAATAACATGTTTAATTCATATTAAACTTATACTCATTTTCATATTTTTATCAATTCTACAATTTTTCAAATAAGCATATATGAAAATGTATACAAAGTTCATAAGCATTCAACTCAAATAACATGTTAAAATAACCATTATTAGCAATTAAACAAGTTTCAAATGACATTTATATCAAAATAATCAAGTTCATGAATTTTAGACTTAAAAAGTCCACTTTGATGTTCAAAAATCATGTTTAGGATCAAAGTTTGGATCATTTAGCTACCTAAACATGTTACACTACTTAATTTAGCAATAATCCATAACAAAAATCGGCCATAACCTGTTTATATCAAAAAGCCCCAAATTGCTCAAGAACACAAACTCTAGATTTCTAAAAATTTTAAAGTTTAAGGCTTCAAATCATGTTAAATAGCATCAATCTAGGTTATACATGCATAATATACTAACAATTTAACTCTAATTACACTAGAAATTATCAAAATTAAATTAGGTAAACTTTAGCTCAAGAACACTAATAATATGAATTAAAGAGTTTTGGAGTGAATTTTTTTACCTTTCTGCTTCCCCATCTGAGAAAAGACATGATTATAGCGGATTATAGAACGAAATTTGGTTGATTTTGGTGAAAATTTGAGAATTTTAGAGTGTTTTTAGGAGGGTTTTCGTATGTATGTGTGTGTGTTTTTGTGAAGACAGAGACCAGCGACTGCCTTTATGTTCTGTCTAGTTTTTGTGGTCCATGCGGCCGCATGGCTTACTAGGCAAAACCCCATGCGATCGCATGGGGTGTATTTCTTTTTATTTTTTTATAAAAACCTTTATCTTGTAAAATACTTATTTAATTTAATTTTAAAAATTTGTTTCTTTTTAGAATGAGGGCGTTCGGTACGTTTACCTAGTTTGTTCCTGGACAAAATTTTAAAATTTCTCATTTTAAAGCGTTGTTTTAAAAGCAAAGATTTTTTTTGGTTTTTTTAATATTTTTGGCATACTTTAAATAAATAAGATTAAAATAAATGATAATAAAATTTCTCGTCCCGCCCTTGGGTAAAGCAATTTCGATTCCATAACCTAGTCTTCAACTCACGTCGAATTTTAGAAATCAATTTTTTTACTTGATGAAATAAAGTACATTTTTGTTTTTAAATTCACACCAAACTTAAATTTAAAATGCATAAAATTAAAAATTCATATAAATATCATTAATATTTTTATACATTAATTTTACAAACTTATATTGAAAATATTAATGTTTAAAATATTTAAAAACTTAAATATATTGGTTTTAAAAATTTACAATATTAATTTTAAAAATATGGTAAAAATAAAATTAAAAATCCTTTTGGTCTTTTATCCCACTTTAATCAATTAAATATTATCAAAAATATACGTCCCTCTTTTTGGGTAAACTAATTTCGGATATTTTACCTAGTTTTACTCCTGACGAATTTTTGAAATATTTTGGAATGATTGATTAAAGATATTTATACCTTATGAATAAACGGTAAATTTCGCAGTGATGTAATAAATTTTTGTATGATATCGATAATTTCAGTTTCGCATACCTAATTTTATTGAATATCAATTTAATACTTTATAGCGAACGATTCAACGTTTATTTACAAAAGGTTAAAAGCAATAAATAAAAACAAATAAAAACTGTACATCCTTACCTGTGAGATAGAATTCTCAGAGACCTGCTTTAGCCGACTCATAGGAGAGTCGTGTGATTTGGTTTTCCATAGCTACATAAGCGTAACCTCGATTCTTCAATAACTTTTCTTCTAAACATATGAACGGTCCTTCTCTGCATAGAGTAACAAATTCGGTATTTGAATAAGTTTGATTGTTCGAACATTTACCTTCGTGTGAGCATTTTCCGCATTTATGACATCTTTCAAGGTGTCGTGCTCTTCTTTTTGTTGCAGATTTTGATTTTTCTTTACCAAAATGTATCTTATGATGATTCTTCCTGAGTTCTTTCCTCACTTCGTCCATTTTGCCTCTTATGAATGATACCAGTTGACTCGGGAAGATGTTATTATTACGTTTAGTAATCATAGCGTGTAGTAGTAGACCATGGTTCAGATCAAAGGAATTCTTCATCTCGTAAAACCTAAAAAAATTAAAAATTCAGAATGGGGGGAGAAGACTAGTTCTTTAGGGTCTGCTAGGGAAAGACCATGCGGATTCCATTTTCAAAAACTACACGAAAACATAATATCTAACTCTAACAGAAATTCATATTACCCTTAAAAGATTCGAATCTTCCCACACTTAGTTAGCTGTAGTGTCAAAATTGTGATTAACTTCATCTTCAACTTCCATTGGATTATCTATGTAATGTTTAACTCTGTGACCATTAACCTTAAATTCAATCCCATTTGAATTTATTAACTCTACTCTTCCGTATGGGAAAACTCTTTTGACTATGAATGGTTCAGACCATCTTGATTTTAATTTTCCAGGAAATAGCTTGAATCGTGAATTGAAAAGAAGAACTATGTCTCCTTTTTAAACTCTTTTGAACTTCTGATTCTTTTATCATGCCATTTCTTCGTTTTCTCCTTATAGATTAACGAATTTTCATATGCTTCATGTCTTAATTCCTCTAATTCGTTTAATTGACTTAACCGTAGACGTCCAGCTTCATGTAAATTAAGATTACATGTCTTCAACGCCCAAAATGTTTTGTGCTTAATTTCTACTGGAAGGTGACATGCTTTTCCGTAAACGAGTTTAAAAGGTGTGGTGTCATTTGGAGTTTTTTAGGCTGTTCTAAAAGCTCAGAGTGCATCTTCCAATTTCATGGACCATTCCTTCAGATTTGATCCTACGGTTTTCTCTAGAATACGTTTTAAAGCTCGGTTGGTATTTTCAACTTGTCCACTTGTTTTTGGATGATAAGCGGTTGAGATTTTATGAGTTACTCCATATCTTTTAAGAACTTTCTCAAGTTGATTATTACAAAAATGAGTACCCTAATCACTTATTAAAGCTTTCGGTGTTTCGAACCTAGCAAAAAGATGTTTTAAAAAGTTGACTACAACTCGTGCATCGTTAGTTGGGAGAGCTTGTGCTTCTGCCCATTTAGATACATAATCAATGGCAACGAGAATGTAGAGATTATTATGAGATTTTGAAATCGACCCATAAAGTCAATACCCCAAACGTCAAATACTTCACATACTTGAATGACATTTTGTGGCATTTCATCACGTTGACTTATTTTTCCGGCCCTTTGACAAGCATCACAGGATTTACAAAGAAGGTGTGCGTCTTTGAAAATTGTAGGCCAATAGAATCCAGCGTCGTAGACTTTTCTTGCTGTGAGTTGAAGCCCATAATGCCCTCATGTTGGTCCTGTGTGACAATGGTTTAAGATTTGACTAGCTTCATCCCCGAATACACATCGGCGTATTATTCCATCGGGATAACTTTTAAACAAATGTGGATCTTCCCAAAAATAGTGTTTTATATCACTAAAGAATTTCTTTCGTTTTTGGTACGAGAACCCTTTTTCAAGGAATCCACATACTAAGTAGTTTGCATAGTCTGCAAACCATGGAATTTCATTATAATCGATCTTCAAAAGATATTCATCAGGAAAGTTGTCTTGTGTAGCCGATTCATTTAGAACTTCTAATTCAGAATTTTCAAGACGAGAAAGATGATCAGCTGCGAGAATTTCTGCTCCTTTTTTGTCTCGGATCTCAATATCGAACTCTTGTAAGAGTAAGATCCAACGGATTAATTGTGGTTTGGCATCTTGTTTCGAAAATAGGTATCTAAGAGCAGAATGGTCGGTATAGACCACCGTTTTAGCAAAAACGAGATATGAACGAAATTTGTCAAAAGCAAAGACAATGGCAAGGAGTTCTTTTTCAGTAGTTGTGTAATTCGTTTGTGCTCCTTGTAACGTCTTACTAGCGTAATAAATAGGTTGAAATTGTTTTTCAATCCTTTGTCCTAAAACGGCTCCCATTGCAAAATCACTTGCATCGCACATGAGTTCAAATGGTAGATTCCAATTTGGAGTTATCATGATCGGTGCATTAGTGAGTTTTTCTTTAAGAATATTAAAAGATTTGATGCATTCATCCGAAAATATGAATGGAGCATCTTTTTCTAGGAGTTTATTCATAGGAGTGGCAATTTTAGAAAAATCTTTTATGAAACGTCAGTAAAAACCGGCATGCCCTAGAAAACTCCTAACTCCTCTAACATTGGTAGGATGTGGAAGTTTAGCAATTACATCTACTTTAGCTCTATCCACTTCAATTCCTTCCTTTGAAATTTTATAGCCAAGAACGATGCCTTTTCTAACCATGAAATGGCATTTCTCCCAATTAAAAACTAGATTTGATTGCTCGCATCTAATAAGCATTCGTTCAAGATTAACTAGACATGTTTCAAAAGTATCACCGAAGACTGAAAAGTCATCCATGAAAACTTCCATGCATTCTTCTATCATGTCGTGAAAAATCACCATCATGCACCTTTGAAAGGTTGTAGGGGCGTTGCAAAGTCCAAATGGCATGCGTTTGTAAGCAAAAGTACCATAAGGGCACGTGAACGTGGTTTTCTCTTGATCCTCGGGTGCTATTGGAATTTGAGAATATTCGGAAAAACCGTCAAGAAAATAATAGTAACTATTCCCGGCTAATCTTTCCAATATTTGATCAATGAAAGGTAAGGGAAAGTGATCTTTTCTGGTGGCGTCATTTAATTTTCTATAATCAATACAAACATGCCATCCTGTTACAGTCCTAGTAGGAATAAGCTCATTTTTTTCATTTGTGATGACAGTCATGCCACCGTTCTTAGGTACGTATTGAACTGGGCTTACCCATGGACTATCAGAGATTGGATAAATTAAACCTGCATCGAGCAGTTTAATAATTTCTTTCTTAACAACATCTTGCATATTTGGATTTATTCTTCGTTAGCGTTGCACATAGGTTTTATGACCTTCTTCCATAAGGATTTTATGTGTGCAATACGAAGGACTTATGCCTTTAATGTCATGAATCTTCCATGCAATAGCTGGTTTATGAGCTTTTAGCACAGAAATGAGTTGAGATTTTTCATTTTCCGTAAGAGAAGATGATATTATTACAGGTAATTCAGATTCACAATGTAAATAAGCGTATTCCAAATGGTTTGGAAGTGGCTTTAACTCTAATATTGGTGGCTCTTCTATCGATGATTTGTATCGATATCTGTCTTCTTCTTTTAGCATTTGAAGTTCTTCTGTTGTTGGTTTATAATCATTAGCCATGATTGCGGCTAACATTTCAACTTCATCAACTGGTTCAGTTCCTTCTCCTAAAGAACATTCTCCTGTTCCTTGTAATTCTGGAAATTCTTCTAACAATTCTGCATGTGAATCTATAGTTTGAATGTAATAACATGTATCATCTGCAGATTGCGGTTGTTGCATGTCTCTTAACAGAAAAGGTAACACTCTCGTCCTCTATACTTAGGGTCAGTTTCTTACCGAATACGTCTATTATTTCTTTGGCCGTGTTTAAGAATGGTCTTCCTAATATGAGAGGAACTCGAGAATCTTCTTCCATGTCCAGAATAACAAAATTTACTATAAATACTAAAGTACTAACTTTAACTAGCATGTTTTCCATTATCCCTCTAGGATATTTACTGATCGATCAGCTAGTTGTATGCTTATTCGTGTTGGTTTCAATTCTCCGAGGTCTAGTTTAGCGTATAGTGAATACGGCATTAAATTTATACTAGCACCTAAGTCTGCCAATGCTTCTATTGAACTAAGACTACCCAGAAAACATGGAATTGTGAAACTTCCTGGATCTGAGAGTTTTTCTGGTAGTTTATTCAATAGCACTACAGAACAATTAGCATTCATTGTAACAGCCGAGAGTTCTTCCATTTTATTTCTATTTGTGATTAGATCTTTCAGGAATTTAGCGTATATTGGTATTCCTTAAATCACATCAATGAAAGGAAGATTGACATTTATTTATTTAAACATATCCAAGAATTTGGATTGCTCGGCTTCAAGTCTTTCTTTTCTCATTTTACTCGGGTAAGGAAGTAGTGGTTGGTATGGTTTAACATAAGGTTTAGCCTTAACTGTATTATCTTCATTAACCTTTTCAACTACCGGTTATGATTCCTTCTCTTGTTCAGGCTGTGGTTCCTGTGTAGTAGGAATAGAGTCATCAGAAATTACAGGTATTTCAGGTGGTTTAAGTGTAATACCACTTCTTGTGGTAATGGCTTTAGCTGTTTCATTACGGGGGTTAGTATTTGTATCGCTAGGTAGAATTCCCGGTTTTCTTTCACCTATCAACCTTTCTAGGTTGCTTACTTCTTGTTCCAGATTTTGAATTGAAGCTTGTTGATTTCTAAATGCTTGATCATTTTGTTCATTTGTTTGTTTCTGAGATGTGAAAAACTGCGTTTGAGATTCAACTAGCTTTGACATCATGTCTTCTAAATTTGTCTTTTTATCATCGGTTTGTGGTGGTTTATTTTGAAAAATAGGTCTTTGCAGATTGTAAGTATTGTTAGATACATGTTGATTGCTAGGACCTTGTTGATTGTTTTATGGAACATTTCGATTATAATTCTGATTTTGATTGTAGTTTGGTCTTGGCGGTTGATAATTACTTTGATAATTATTTCCAGGCCTTTGGTTCATGTATGAAATATTCTCTCGTTGTTCCATTGTTTGTTCAATACTGAGACAATCTTTTGTCAAATGTGGTCCTCCACACTGCTCACAACTAATTCGTATTGCGTGAATATCTTTAGTCATCTTTTCCATTCGTCTCTCGAAAGCATCTAACTTTGCGGAAATGGAATCAAAATCATGGCAAGAATCTGCTCTAGCCGCTTTAGATGATCTAACGGTATCTTTTTCTTGGTGCCACTCATGTGAGTGGGAAGCAGTGTTATCGATAATTTTGTAAGCTTCAGTTGCGGTTTTCTTCATAGTGGAACCACCAACTGCTATGTCGATGACTTTTCGTGTAGTATTGTCGCATCCTTGATAGAATATTTGTACTATTTGATAAGTGTCTAAACCATGTTGAGGATATAACGACCCGTCCTAATCCATAAGGACGAATACATTACATTTGGTTACATCGCGAGGTACTTGACCTCTATATGATACATTTTACAAACATTGCATTCGTTTTTAAAAGACAAACTTTCATTTCATCGATAGTTGACAGGCATGCATACCATTTCATAATATATCAAACTATAATTGACTTAATAATAATCTTGATGAACTCAATGACTCGAATGCAACGTCTTTTGAAATATGTCATGAATGACTCCAAGTAATATCTCTAAAATGAGTAAATGCACAGCGAAAGACTTCTTTAATACCTGAGAATAAACATGCTTTCAAGTGTCAACCAAAAGGTTGGTGAGTTCATTAGTTTAACATAAATAATCATTTCCATCATTTTAATAGACTACAAGATTTTCATTTTCAGTTCTCATAAATATACGTCCCATGCATAGAGACAAAAATCATTCATATGGATTGAACACCTGGTAACCGACCTTAACAACATGCATATAGAATATCCCCATCATTCTGGGACTCCCTTCGGACATGATAAATTCGAAGTACTAAAGCATCTGGTACTTTGGATGGGGCTTGTTGGCCCAATAGATCTATCTTTAGGATTCGCGTCAATTAGGGTGTCTGTTCCCTAATTCTTAGATTACCAGACTAAAAAGGGGCATATTCGATTTAATAATTCAGCCATAGAATGTAGTTTTAAGTACTTGTGTCTATTTCATCAAACATCTATAAAGCAGCGCATGTATTCTCAGTCTCAAAAATATATATTGGAAAAAGCATTTAAAAAGGGATCAAATGAAACTCACAATACGATATTTTGTAGTAAAAATATGCATACGACGGCACTGAATAAGTGCAGGGTTGGTCTCGGATTCACGAACCTATATCATATATATATATATATATATATATATATATATATATATATATATATATATATATATATATATATATATATATATATATATATATATATATATATATATATATATATATATATATATATATATATATATATATATATATTAACACATATAATTGTAATCGAACAAATTTATATATTATTAGTGATCTAGATGTTATCTTAATAAATTATCTGTTTGGTTAATAACTTAGCTAATATATTTATTTTATTTGCTTTTAACCAAATAATAATATTTATTATAAGAATATTAATATAGTTTTTGTTAAATATATTTTTGTATAACTAATTTTTATTGTAATACTAATAATAATATTAATAGTAGTATTGATAATATGGTTTTAATGATAATAATAATAATAATAATAATAATAATAATAATAATAATAATAATAATAATAATAATAATAATAATAATAATAATAATAATAATAATAATGATACTAGTAGTAAAATTGGTAAGAATAATAATAATAATATTAAAAATAATAATCTTAATGTTAAAACTAAAAGTAATGTTAATACTAATAATAATACTAATGATACTTTTGATAATAATAATAATAATTTTTAATAAAAATGATAAGTTTTCTAATAATGATAATAATAATAATAATAATAATAATAATAATATTAATAAAAATAATAATAATAATAATAATAATAATAATAATAATAATAATAATAATAATATTAATAATAATAATAATAATATTAATAATATTAATACTAATAATAATATAATAATAATAATAATAATAATAATAATAATAATAATAATAATAATAATAATAATAATAATAATAATAATACTAATACTAATAATAGTAGTAATAATAATAATTAGAATTAGAATAATATAGTGATAATTATAATTATAAATTATGAATATACCTAATAAAAGAAATTAGGGTATTGTTGGTGGCTTAAAAACAGATCGAGATTAGCAGACTCCAAACGCAGAAGGATATTACACCTCAAGGTTTATTCGATTCATAATTCAAACAATCGATCAGCAACAATCTTTCAATGTATAGTAGATCATCGATTCATCATCATTCTCGTTCAATCATTATCGTCAGTCTTCCTTCTTCTCATAGTTAATCATCATACTTCATCCATTGATTATGTAATTGGTTTAACAATTAGTCAATTGGGTAATTGGTTCATCGATTCACTTAATTTCTTCATTCGTTTATATATATATTCTGTTCTTCTACTTGGATTGAACTCGTACAGTAACTTATGGTTTTTGGATTGAATGTGTTCAAACAGGGAACAAGAATTAATTGATTGTGGTGTAATCGAACAGGAACAAATAGGTTTAACAATACGTTTGTCATTATTGGCTGTCATCATCATTTATTAATTGTAGGTTGTTGAAGCAAGGATATGATCAATGGTAGTAATGGTTTGATTTATTTGAAGGTAATTGTATTTGGTTTTAATGGTGAATTGTGTAATTTTGTTGTAGGGCTTCAATTTACAGTAGGAACAGTTAACAAAGGGTGGTGTTTTGGGTTCGTTTTTGGTGACGGTTTTACAGGAAAAAAAATAATGGCAGTAGCTGTGTAATTCATTTTGAAACAGGGAAAACAAGTCATCTTTTCATCATTTTCATCATTCATCATCTTGCATCATCATCATCATTATCATGGTTTAACAATTGTATACAAGTGGGAATAAGTGGCAACGAATAGCAGCATCAATGAAAAAAAATTAGGTGGTTGTGTGATACTTACAATGGTGATGTTTATTTTAAGTGGTGTTTGATGATGATAACCTGTAATGAAGAAGCAGCAGTAAAAAGAGACTTACGGTGGTGATAAATGGTTAGCTGTGGTGATGAATGTTGGGATGGTTTTCGATCTCAAACGATACAGGACAGCAGGTGCAACAATTTGAAAACAGAAGGGCAGGTGGCGGTTTACTATAGTTCATTGTGATTGTATGATGATGACATCGATAAAGATGGTAGTCTAGGGTGTTTGTTGATCGGGTTAAAGTAAGATGTATGTTAGTTGTGGTGATCGATGGTTATGTTCTCGAACAAATATGGATAGAGAGATATGGTGGAAATATGGGTTTTAAGTGATGATCGAAAAGAGGTTGTGGTGGTTTCCGAAAAGTGATCATGGTTGAAAGAGGGTGGTGGCTTGGGTCGACCGACACAGAAAGAAGAATAAGAAGATGTGTGGGTTGAGTGGTGGACGATGGATACATGTATATATATATATATATATATATATATATATATATATATATATATATATATATATATATATATATCCCATGCGTTTATCTATATATGTAACTTATATGTAATATGTGTATATATACTACTCCACTTAGTTAAGTTATTACTCAATCAACACAAATCAGAAACAGTAAACACAAGTATAGCAATAGCAAAGTCAAGTGTTGATGTGTGTGTTTTTGGTTTTTATCAGGCACTGGAGATATCTGTATATTTATATATACACCTAATAGAGGTTGATATTTATATTTTAGATAGATATATATATATATATATATATATATATATATATATATATATATATATATATATATATATATATATATATATATATATATAAAGATAGAAAGTGATTGAATAAGATGAATAACAAGAGAAGTAATAAGAAAGTGATTGAATGTTAAGTGGTTATAAGAGGTAATATAATGAGAGTGCTGATTGAAATTCTCCCATGTATCATATATATACAAACATATATATATGTAACTATAATCTTAATTTAATAATTGATAATAATATAGTAATATTTATATTATAAAATAATCATGTAAGAACGTGTGAAAAAGCAATACCAGTTGTCACCTATTTAATACCTACCGACAGTTTATCCCGGATGGTCATATCGTGTTCATTGCTAAACAGTTAATGTATAAAAGTGTCCCTAAAAACCTCAAATTCTTAGATTAAATATATTTAATTATTTCACTCATTACTTGTTTGAAACCTGATCAAAAAGGTTCGAAAATTATTTATTTTCTGTTTCGATTTATATGTACGGAGTACTAATATTTAAACTTAAAAAGGTAAAAATACTTTTAACAAATCTAAAATCTTCGTAATCGATTTACAGTTCAACTTTTATTTTAATCCATCATAAACTTATATTAAATCTATATGAATGCTAAAGAAATGTCAACCGAGTATTACTGAAGTTTACTAATTAAGCTCAAAATCATTTATATTCCCTTTCTATATATAAACAGTTTTAAAATAGCAAAGTTAATTACTAAAACAAATATATTATATTTTTTTAAACAAATAGATTTAATATAACTTTATATATTTACAAGTAATATTTATATACATATTTATATATATCTATATATTCTATAGTTTCCATTAATCGCATTTTATTTTATTTAGTTTACAATATAAATCCTAATAATCATATTATATAATATTCTAAATTATATTTCAAATTATAAATACCTATTTAAATATATATGTTATCTATTTACAAATAGTTGTTCGTGAATCGTCGAGAATGGTCGAAAGTCAAACGAATATATGAAACAGTTCAAAATATTTGTGACTCAACATTACAGACTTTGCTTATCGTGTCGATATCCTAGGAAGATTTAGTTTAAATTTGGTCGGAAATTTTCGGGTCGTCACAGAGGACATCCTCTCAACAACTTTCCAAATCTTGTCCATGCTTCATATAAAGTTTCATTTGGCTTTTGTGTGAACGTAACAATTTCTCCTTGAAGTCTCACGGCTTTAGATTACGGAAAGAATTGTTTAAGAAATTTTTCAACTAACACATCCCATGTGTCAATCGCCCCTTCAGGTAACGATTCTAACCAATCTTTGGCTTCTCTCTTTAAAGTCCAAGGAAATAACATGAGATAGATCTGTTTATCCTCAACTTCTCTGATTTTGAATAGAGTACAGATCCTATTAAAGGTACGAAGATGTTCGTTTGGATCTTCCTTCGGCGCACCACTAAATTGGCATTGATTAGTTACCATGTGTAGGATTTGTCCTTTAATTTCATAATCTGGTGCATTAATGCCTGGTTGAGTAATGACATGACCTTGGCCAGTGCGTTTAGCTCTCATTCGGTCTTCCATACTTAGAGGTTCCAGATTTTTCATAATTGAGTTTGTTGAATCTGAATCACTAGAGGATTGTAACTTAATTGTTTCTTCCTCGACAATCTCTGGATGAGTGATTTGTGGTTCAGGAGGAATGATTAGTGGTTCAGGATCTCTGAATTGTCCTTGAATATCCTCTGGGTTCTCAATGTAAGGTCGGGTTCAAAAAATGGATTATCGAAAATTTGAATTGGAGTACTTGGTCGACTAGATGACGATTCTAAAGAAAAATCAACGGCGACAATGTTGAAAAGATGTCTTGATCGAGTTACAGGAGGTGAACGTATGAAAGGTGGTGAACGTTTTGCTCGGTGCATTCACTGAATATCTTATTAGTTATAAAGATAAAAATTATATAAGTTATCAAATTAATAGACTTTTCAGATTTTGCCCACGTTTCGAATAGCCAATAGATGCAGCAGGTAGCCAGGACCCTTTAAATCGAAAGCCCACAACTCGCCACTAACAAATCCAACTATTACTACGAATCAGAAATTTTTGGATGTCTATCAATTTAACCGCTTAAAATAATTTTTCCTCGAAATTTAAAGAAGATAAAATCTATGTCCTAAAAACTAGAGTGTCGAAATGAAAAAGAAAAGCGCGTCGAAAAAAAGAGGTCGAAAAATATTCGTCGAAAAATAAAAGTCAAAAAATAATAATAATAAAATGCAGCGTCGAAGCTTAAAAGCCTAAAAACTAAAAATTAAAACTTGTGTCTAAAGGTATTAAAGCTTAAAATGAGTTCTAAACGAAAAACGGCAATTACTTAGAAAGATACTAAAATTTATTTAAAACTAGAGCGATAAGTAACGTCGTAAAATTCTAAAGCGTCTAAATCTTATTCTAAAGAAAAAGTACTTAAGGGATTTTACGGCAAAGCCTAAAAATCTAGAAATATAAAGTAACTATGGCAAAATACTAAGTTTAAAACTAATTACGAACGAAAAATTATAAAAGTTACGAATTAAACGTTTAAAATATACAATTTATAAAAAGATACAAAAAATGATAAAATTACTTATTTTTATAAAAATATTTTTTTTATAAAAGTATTCGTTTATATATTAATAAAACTAAATAAAACTTAAAATTATTAATTAAACTTAAACTTAAACAAATTAAATTATATAAAACCCTAATTACGTTTAATAATAATAATAATTAATAATAAAACCCTAATTTGTAATTATGGCATACAATGTTTCCTGTCAGACACGCTCATGTGATCGCATGAGTTCTGTATATCTGAGTCATGCGGTCGCATGGAGTGCAGGTTCAGAATGGGTGCAGGCCGAAATTTTGCAGGTTTAGATTTTATATTATTTTTTTCTGTTTTTAAAATTATAGAAAATGTAATATAACTTAACTAAAACTAAAAAAAATAAATTATTTATCAGTTTTTATAACTCTTAAAAAAATTATAAAATTTTTTTAATTTTAAAAATATAGAGATATATTTTTTTTATGTTTTTATATTTTTGTAACTTATATATAATTATATTTTTACAAAAATAGCTTAAATTTTTTGTTTTTTTATAGCGTTCTATGGCGTCCCAGGCAGCGGCGCCAAAAATACTTGATGTTATGCGAGGTGTATAGGAAATAGTTATATTTTTATTGTGAAATACTATTAAATACGATACAATTTTACATAAGTTATTTATTTATTTATAGAGTGGATATACCTAAACTTTGCTACAACACTATAGGCAGTGTACTAATCGTAAAGTAGTGTAGTTTTTAGTAAGTCATGTTCGTTCCTCAGGGAGCTAGCTGAGTCTAACGCTATATTTATTTTAAACTATATTTGTATCAATATATATATAAGTAATATTATTATTATTATAAAAGGTGGGTTTTTACCATTTAATGACCGGTTTGTCGATTTTATGTCTTAAGTCACAATTAATACCTAATGTAAAATATTAATATATAAATACAACTTAATTTAAAGCGTAAAGTAAAAGATGATAAATAAAAATGCGATAATTAAAAGTACGATAATTAAAAGTGCAATAAATAAAATGACAGTAAATAAAAGTGCGATGAGATATAAAATAAAGGAATTATGCTTATTTAAACTTCCGTAATCATGATGTTTGACGTGTTGATTTTAATTTATTACCATGGGTTAATTGTCCTTTGTCCTGGATTATTCGGTATGTCATTCTGGTTTTTGTCCATAACAGTCCATCAGTCATAAATATAAAGTGCGAGTGTCCTCGTCAAATTATTCTTATACCCGAAATCAAATATTCCAACTAATTGGGGACTTAAACTGTAACAAGGTCTTAATACTTTGTTAATGATTACACCAGGTTATCAACTGTGTGCAATCCAAGGTTTTAATACTTTATTAACAATTACGCCAAGTGTCCTTGTACGTAATCCACCCCTGTTTTAATGAGTCCATTCACTATTAATCCATCCCCGTGTCCGGTTAAATGAACGATTATTAGTATTTATAATTATCCCGCTCATCGTGTCCGATCGAGTGTATATGGTTATTTATAGATACATCAAATTGTAAATCTCTATATTAAATTAACGAACTATCATTCAGTTAAACAAATATAAAGCCCATTAATAGCCCATAGTCCAATTTCCACAAGTGTCGATCTTTTGTCCAAACCCCAATTATGGTACAAAGCCCATTAACCCCGTCTTTAATATTTAGTTCAACATCACGATTACTTCAGCTTAAATAAGCATAATAATAACTTAGCTACGAGACATTAATTTAAAAAGGTTGAACATAACTTACAATGAGTATTAATCGTGTAGTGTTACACGGACAGAATTTCGACTTACAAACTTAAAACATTCGCCACTATAACCTTATTATTATTAACTTAAAATTAAAATTAAAATTAAAATTAAAATTATAAATATAAATATATTGAGAGAGAGTAAGATATATGTTGATATTGTGTGCATTACTTGGCAGAAAATGTTCCAATTTATAGGACTTGGGCTGCTACAGTACTCCATGCGATCGCATGGATTTTGGCCTTCCTGGCCATGCGATCACATGGCCCCCTTTTACAGCTCAGGTACTTTTGTTTTCTTATTTGCCGACGGTTTTTAATATATATATATATATATATATATATATATATATATATATATATATATATATATATATATATATAATTTATAGAATTATTTATATATTATATTATATTTGTGTGCATAGTTGACTTGTAATTTTAGCTCCGTTGCGTCGCACATTGATAGTTGGTTCATGTCCCGGTTCCGGAATTTTGAACGTCCTTGCGTACTATTTAATATCTTGTACTTTGCATTTTGCGGCTTGTACTCTTGTAATTTTGAGACGTTTCTCATCAATAAATTGAACCACTTGGATTGTACTTTGTACTCTTTAGCGTTTTGGTCATTTGCGTCTTCAAATTGCCGAATCTATCTTTTGTCTTCACCTTTTATTATTTAAACGAATATCACTTGTAAATAGAAAAACTGCAACTAAAAGCTTGTCTTTCTTGAAGGAAAATGCTATGAAATATATGTTCCTTTTTAGCATTATCAGAGGTGATAGGGTGGTGGTTGATTGTTTAGACTCGATCAGGAAATAGAAAAACAAAGCAATTGTATAAGAAGGAGAAAGGGGAAATAAGGAAGGTGGTGTTGGTTTTTGATAGTGATTCGTTTGTTTTCCAGCCGATAAAAATAGAAGCACTTAATCGAGCTGCAATAGCACTTAGTAACCATGTGGGTGATGATTTATTCGTAAAAAAACAGGAAAAAAAAATAGCAGCCGTGAAGGTTAACATGAGTTCGATTATGGTGTTGGATGATGGCTAATTGAGTATCAATTGAAACAAAAAGAAAAATATATAGTGAGTGTATTCGTGATTGATAGGTTTCATGGGTTTATGATGGGTGTTCAATGGTGATAGAAGGTTAGGGTGGTGATCGGTGGAAGTGGTGATGAAGGTTTTCGAACATAAAAGGTTAGTGTTATTATGAGAGTTTCTTTATTTTTTTATTTGATTTTTCTTCCCCTCTTTTTTTGAATTTGCAGTTCAAGTTTTAAAGAGTGAAACGAGATAAATATCACCACAATATTCGATTAACAATTGTTTTGTAGTGATTGAATTCGACGTCTATGATAATGCTAAAAACGAACATATATTTCATAGCATTATTCCTCAAGAAAGACAAGCTTTTAGTTACAATTGTTCTATTTACAAGTGATATTCGTTTAAATAATAAAAGGTGAAGACAAAAGACAGATTCGACGAATTGAAGACGCAAATGACCAAAAAGCTCAAAAGTACAAAAGACAATCAAAGAGGTTCCAATTATTGATAAGAAACGTCTCGAAATTACAAGAGTACAAGATTCAAAATGCAAAGTACAAGATATTAAATTGTACGCAAGGACGTTCGAAAATCCGGAACCGGGACTAGAGTCAACTCTCAACGCTCGACGCAACGGACTAAAAATTACAAGTCAACTATGCACATAAATATAATATAATATTTAAATAATTCTTATAATTATTTATATATTATAATAAATAATAAAAACCGTCGGCAAGAAAGACTCCAAAGGGACTGAGCTGTAATTTCATTCTCCGCGACTCGCGGAGTTTGAAGAGTATTTCACCGCGAGTCGCGGAGCCCCAAAAGTCAAAAATCCCTATAAAAGCAACCGAATTCTGATCGCAAATCATCATCTTTTTTTTCTCCTCATTCATACGATATATTTATATTTATAATTTATATTTTAATTTTAATTTTAATTATAATTCTAATAATAAGGGTATGTTAGCGAATATTGTAAGGGTGTAAGTCGAAATTATGTCCGTGTAATGCTACGCTATTTTTAATCATTGTAAGTTATGTTCAACCTTTTTACATTAATGTCTCGTAGCTAAGTTATTATTATGCTTATTTAAAACGAAGTAATCATGATGTTGGGCTAATTACTAAAATTGGGTAATTGGGCTTTGTACCATAATTGGGGTTTGGACAAAAGAACGACACTTGTGGAAATTAGACTATGGGCTATTAATGGGCTTTATATTTGTTTAACTAAATGATAGTTTGTTAATGTTAATATAAAGATTTACAATTGGGCGTCCCTATAAATTACCATATACACTCGATCGGACACGATGGGCGGGGTATTTATACCAACGAATAACCGTTCATTTAACCGGACACGGGAATGGATTAATAGCCACTAAAATAATTAAAACAGGGGTAAAATTATGTACAAGGACACTTGGTATAATTGATAACAAAATATTAAAACCTTGGGTTACACTCAGTCGACATCCTGGTGTAATTATTAAACAAAGTATTAAAATCTTGTTACAGTTTAAGTCCCCAATTAGTTGGAATATTTAACTTAGGGTATAAGGATAATTTGACGAGGACACTCGCATTTTATATTTATGACTGATGGACTGTTATGGACAAAAACCAGACGGACATATTAAATAATCCAGGACAAAGGACAATTAACCCATGAGCATAAAACAAAAATCAACACGTCAAACATCATGATTACGGAAGTTTAAATAAGCATAATTCTTTTATTTCATATTTAATTTCCTTTATTTTATATTTAATTGCACTTCTAAATATCGCATTTTTATTATTATTGTATTTAATTGCACTTTTAATTATCGTACTTTTTAATTATCGCAAGTTTATTTTATCGCACTTTTATTATTCGCAATTTCATTATCGTTATTTACTTTATGCTTTAATTTAAGTCTTGTATTCATTTTTAATATTTTACATTTGGTTTTAACTGCGACTAAAGTTTTAAAATCGACAAACCGGTCATTAAACGGTAAAAACCCCCCTTTATAATAATAATATTACTTATATATATATATATATATATATATATATATATATATATATATATATATATATATATATATATATATATATATATATATATATATATATATATATATATTTGTATTTTTATAAAAGTAAACTAATATAGCGTTAAGCTTTGTTTAAAGATTTTCCCTGTGGAACGAACTTGACTTACTAAAAACTACACTACTGTACGATTAGGTACACTGCCTATAAGTGTTGTAGCAAGGTTTAAGTATATCCATTCTATAAATAAATAAATATCTTGTGTAAAATTGTATCGTATTTAATAGTATTTCCTGCAAAAATTTAATAGTATTTTATACCACTCCGCTACCGCATCAAGTATTTTTGGCGCTGCTGCCGGGGAACTTTCTAAACGCCGGAAGCGCAACGCTAATATAAAAAAAAAGAGATTTTTAGTTTACTTCTAATATCTTTTGTAAAAATACGTTTTAAATATTCGAAAATATAAAAAGAAAAACAAAAATATAAGTATTTTTAAGATTTTGTTAAATATTTAAGTTTTATAAGTTTCCTTATTTTTATTTTAGTTTATAAAAATATAAGTTTTATTTAAATATCTTTTATTTATATAAAAACAGAAAACAGAAGAAAAAAAATAAATAAATAAATAAATAAAGAAAAACGCGTCGAAGATTAAACCTGTCATCTGAATTTCTGAACCCCGCGAGTCGCAGGGTTTGAAGCTTTGAATACCGCAAGTCGCGGAGGGGACCTGACACACGAACAGGAAGCCCTAATCCTGCATTTATTACGGATTATTATTAATTATTATTATTATTAACCCTAATTATTATTATTATTATAATTAAGTTTATTTTTAATTTAAGTTTTATTTAATTTATATTTTAGTTAAATTAGTTTAATTAAATTGTAAAATTAGTAGTTTTATTAAATAAATAATATAAAAATAATATTTTTATAAAAATTGTACTTTTTACAACTTTTTGTTTATTTTTATATTTTGTCCCTTTTTAATCGTTGTAGCGTAATGTTTGTATTTTTCGCTCATATTTAATTTTAAACTTAGTTTTTGCCATAGTCATTTTTACTCCTAGATTTTTAGGCTTTGCCGTAGAATTCCTTAAGTGCTTTTTCTTTAGACTAAGATTTAGGTACTTTAGAATTTTGCGACGTCTTTTTTAGTTTCTTTTTAAGTTATTTCCATTTGGGATTTAGTTTTTCTTGTAAGCTTTAATATTTTTAGACGACTTTTACCTATGTATCAATTATCATTCCAATTAGTAATTTCAATTTGCGATTATAATTTTAAGTTAGTTGTAGTAATAAGGTTAGGTTAGTCAAGTATTTTTAAGTTTTATAAGTTTCTTTTATTTTTTCGTCACCTTTTATTTTTCAACCATTTTTCTTTTTCGACCTTTTTCGACGAACTCTTTTTCTTTCTTATTTCTCGCTATTCTAGTTTTAGGACATAGATTTTTATTCTACTTCTTATCTAAATTTCTTAAAATTACGAAAATTTATTTTGAGTGGTTAAATTAATAGACATCAAAATTTTCTGGTTCGTAGTAATAGTTGGATTTGTACGTGGACCGGGTTATTGGAGCCAAACAGTCCTCAATTATATTGAGACCAAACGAATCCTGCCCCTCTGCTGCATCTTTTGGCTATTCGAAACGTGGGCAAAATCAGAAAAGTCTATTGATTGGATAACTTATTATAATTTTTCTTTCCTTTTAAAAACTTATAGGATATTCAGTGAATGCACCGAGCAAGACGTTCACCACCTTTTGTACGTTCACCACCTGTAACTAGATCAAGACATTTAGCAAATATAACCGCCGTTGATTTTTCTTTAGAATCGTCATCCAGTAGACCAAGTACTTCAGTTCAAATTTCCGATAATCCATTTTTTGAACCCGACCTCACAATTGAGAATCCGGAAAATATTCAGGAACGGTTCGTAGATCCTGAACCATTAAACTTTCCTCCGGAGCCACCAATCATTCAAACAGAGATTGTTGAGGAACGAACCATTAAATCAGAATCATCTAGTGATACCGATTCAACAAATTCAATTATGGAGAATCTGGAACCTTTAAGTATGGAAGACCGAATGAGAGCTAAACGCACTGGCCAAGGTCACGCAATTACTCATCCAGACATTAATGCGCCAGATTATGAAATCAAAGGACAAATTCTACACATGGTGACTAATCAATGCCAATTTAGTGGTGCGCCGAAGGAAGATCCAAATGAACATCTACGTACCTTTAATAGGATCTGCACACTATTTAAAATCCGAGAAGTGGAGGATGAACAGATATATCTCATGTTATTTCCCTGGACTTTAAAGGGAGAAGCCAAAGATTGGTTGGAATCGTTACCTGAAGGGGCGATCGATACATGGGACGTTTTAGTTGACAAATTTCTTAAACAATTCTTTCCTGCATCTAAAGCCGTAAGACTTCAAGCAGAAATTGTTACGTTCACACAGAAACCAAATGAAACTCTATATGAGGCGTGGACTAGATATGGAAAGTTGTTAAGAGGATGTCCGCAACATGGTTTAGACACCTGTCAAATAGTACAAATATTCTACCAAGGATGCGACATCACTACAAGAAAAGACATAGATATAGCAGCTGGTGGTTCTATTATGAAGAAAACCGAAACTGATGCTTACAAAATTATTGATAATACTGCTTCCCACTCACATGAGTGGCACCAAGAAAAAGACATCGTTAGATCATCTAAAGCAGCTAGAGCCAATTCTAGCCATGACTTAGATTCCATTTCCGCAAAGATAGATGCTGTGGAGAGACGAATGGAAAAGATGACTAAAGATATTCACTCAATACGAATTAGTTGTGAGCAGTGTGGAGGACCACATTTGACAAAAGATTGTCTCAGTATTGAATTAACAATGGAACAAAGAGAGAATATTTCATACATAAACCAAAGGCCTGGAAATAATTATCAGAATAATTATCAACCGCCAAGACCGATTTACAATCAAAACCAGAATTATAACAGAAATATTCCATACAACAATCAACAAGGTCCTAGCAATCAACAAGTATACAATAATACTTATAATCAGCAAAGACCTAATTTTCAAAACAAACCACCACAACAAACCGATGATAAAAAGCCGAATTTAGAAGATATGATGACGAAGCTAGTTGAAACTCAAACGCAGTTTTTCACATCTCAGAAACAAACCAATGAACAAAATGTTCAAGCATTTAGAAATCAACAAGCTTCTATTCAAAATCTGGAACAAGAAGTGAGTAACCTAGCAAGGTTAATAGGTGAAAGAAAACCGGGAAGTCTACCTAGTGATACAAATGCTAAACCCCGGAGTGAAACAGCTAAAGCCATTACCACAAGAAGTGGTACAACACTTAAACCACCTGAAATACCTGTAACTTCTGATGAAGCCATTCCTACTCCACAAGAACCACAACCTGATCAAGATAAGGAAAAAGAACCGGTAGTTGAAAAGGTTAATGAAGATAACACAGTTAAGGATAAACCTTATGTTAAACTATACCAACCACCACTTCCTTACCCGAGTAAAATGAAGAAAGAGAAACTTGAAGCCGAGCAATCCAAATTCTTGGATATGTTTAAACAGATAAATGTAAATCTTCCTTTCATTGATGTGATTTCAGGAATGCCTAGATATGCTAAATTCTTGAAAGATCTAATTTCAAATAGAAAGAAAATGGAAGAACTCTCGGCTGTTACTATGAATGCTAATTGTTCAGCAGTGCTGTTGAATAAGATACCAGAATAATTATCTGATCCAGGAAGTTTCACAATTCCATGTTTTCTGGGTAGTCTTAGTTCAATAGAAGCATTGCAGACTTAGGTGCTAGTATAAATCTAATGCCGTATTCACTATACACTAAACTAGACCTTGGAGAATTGAAACCAACCAGAATAAGCATACAACTAGCCGATAGATCAATAAAATATCCTAGAGGGATAATGGAGAACATGCTAGTTAAAGTGGGTACTTTAGTATTTCCAGTAGATTTTGTTGTTTTGGACATGGAAGAAGATTCTCAAGTTCCTCTCATATTAGGAAGACCATTCTTAAACACGGCTAAAGCAATGATAGACGTGTTCGGTAAGAAACTGACCCTAAGTATAGAGGATGAGAGTGTTACCTTTTCAGTTGATAGAGCAATGCAACAACCACAATCTGCAGATGATACATGTTATTATATTCAAACTATAGATGCACATGCAGAATTATTAGAAGAATTTCCAGAATTACAAGGAACAGGAGAATGTTCTTTAGGAGAAGGAACAGAACAAATTGATGAAGCTGAAATGTTAGATACACTAATAGCTAATGGATATGAACCAACAACAGAAGAAATCCAAATGCTAAAAGAAGAAGACAGATATCGATACAAATCATCGATAGAAGAACCTCCGAAATTAGAGTTAAAGCCACTTCCAAACCATTTGGAATACGCTTATTTACATGGTGAATCTGAATTACCTGTAATAATATCGTCTTCTCTTACTGAAAATGAGAAATCACAACTCATTTCCGTGTTGAAATCTCATAAACCAGCCATTGCATGGAAGATTCATGATATTAAAGGAATAAGTCCTTCGTATTGCACACATAAAATCCTTATGGAAGAAGGTCATAAAACGTATGTGCAACGCCAACGAAGACTAAATCCTAATATGCAAGATGTAGTTAAGAAATAGATTATTAAACTGCTAGATGCAGGTTTGATATATCCAATTTCTGATAGTCCATGGGTAAGCCCAGTTCAATGCGTGCCGAAGAAGGGTGGCATGACTGTCATTACAAATGAGAAAAATGAGCTTATTCCTACTAGGACTGTAACAGGATGGCGTGTGTATATTGATTATAGAAAATTAAATGACGCCACCAGAAAAGATCACTTTCCCTTACCTTTCATAGATCAAATGTTGGAAAGATTAGCCGGAAATAGTTACTATTGTTTTCTAGATGGATTTTCCGGATATTTTCAAATTCCAATAGCACCCGAGGACCAAGAGAAAACCACATTCACGTGCCCTTATGGTACTTTTGCTTACAAACGCATGCCATTTGGACTTTGCAACGCCCCTGCAACCTTTTCAAAGGTGTATGATGGCGATTTTTCACGACATGATAGAAGAATGCATGGAAGTATTCATGGATGACTTTTCAGTCTTTGGTGATACATTTAAATCATGTCTAGTTAATCTGGAATGAATGCTAATTAGATGTGAATAATCAAATCTAGTTCTTAATTGGGAGAAATGCCATTTCATGGTTAAAGAAGGCATCGTTCTTGGACATAAAATTTCAAAAGAAGGAATTGAAGTGGATAGAGCTAAAGTAGATGTAATTGCTAAACTTCCACATCCCACCAATGTTAGAGGAGTTAGGAGTTTTCTAGGGCATGCCGGTTTTTACCGACGTTTCATAAAAGATTTTTCTAAAATTGCCACTCCTATGAATAAACTCCTAGAAAAGGATGCGCCATTCATCTTTTCAGATGAGTGTATCAAATCTTTTAATATTCTTAAAGAGAAACTCACTAATAAGCCGATCATGATAACACCAAATTGGAATCTACCATTTGAACTAATGTGCGATGCAAGTGATTTTGCAATGGGAGCCGTTTTAGGACAAAGGATTGAAAAACGATTTCAACCTATATATTATGCTAGTAAGACGTTACAAGGAGCACAAACGAACTATACAAATACTGAAAAAGAACTCCTTGCTATTGTCTTTGCTTTTGACAAATTTCGATCATATCTCGTTCTAGCAAAAACGGTGGTCTATACCGACCATTCTGCTCTTAGATACTTATTTTCAAAACAAGATGCTAAACCAAGATTAATCCGTTGGATCTTACTCTTACAAGAATTTGATATTGAAATCCGAGATAAAAGAGGAGCAGAAAATCTCGCCGCTGATCATCTTTCTCGTCTTGAAAATCCCGAATTAGAAGTTCTAAATGAATCAGCCATACAAGACAACTTTCCTGATGAATATCTATTGAAAATAGATTATAAAGAAATCCTATGGTTTGCAGACTATGCAAACTACTTCGTTTGTGGATTCCTTGAAAAAGGATTATCGTACCAAAGACGAAAGAAATTCTTCAGTGATATAAAACACTATTTTTAGGAAGATCCACATCTGTTTAAAAGTTGTCCCGATGGAATAATACGCCGATGTGTATTTGGAGATGAAGCTAGTAAAATATTAAACCATTGTCACACAGGACCAACAGGAGGGCATTATGGGCCTCAACTAACAGCAAGAAAAGTTTATGATGCTGGATTCTATTGGCCTACAATTTACAAAGACGCACACCTTCTTTGCAAATCCTGTGATGCATGTCAAAGGGCCGGAAAAATAAGTCAACGTGATGAAATGCCACAAAATGTCATCCAAGTATGTGAAGTATTTGACATTTGGGGTATTGACTTTATGGGTCCATTTCCAAAATCTCATAATAATCTATATATACTCGTAGCCATTGATTATGTATCTAAATGGGCGGAAGCACAAGCTCTCCCAACTAACGATGCACGAGTTGTAGTCAACTTTTTAAAACGTCTTTTTGCAAGGTTTGGAACACCGAAAGCTTTAATAAGTGATCGGGGTACTCATTTCTGTAATAATCAACTTGAGAAAGTTCTTAAAAGATATGGAGTAACTCATAAAATCTCCACCGCATATCATCCACAAACAAGTGGACAAGTTGAAAATACCAACCGAGCTTTAAAACGTATTCTAGAGAAAACCGTAGGATCAAATCCGAAGGAATGGTCCATTAAATTGGAGGATGCACTCTGGGCTTTTAGAACAGCCTAAAAAACTCCAATTGGAACCACACCTTTTAGACTTGTTTATGGAAAAGCATGTCATCTTCCAGTAGAAATTGAACACAAAGCATTTTGGGCTTTGAAAACATGTAATCTTGATTTACATGAAGCCGGACGTCTACGATTAAGTCAACTAAACGAATTAGAAGAATTAAGACATGAAGCATACGAAAATTCGTTAATCTATAAAGAAAGAACGAAGAAATGGCATGATAAAAGAATCAGAAGTTCAAAAGAATTTAAAGAAGGAGACAGAGTTCTTCTTTTCAATTCACGATTCAAGCTATTTCCTGGAAAATTGAAATCAAGATGGTCTGGACCATTCATAGTCAAAAGAGTTTTCCCATACGGAACGATAGAATTAATAAATTCAAATGGGATGGAATTTAAAGTTAATGGTCACAGAGTTAAACATTACATACATGGACCAATGGAAGTCGACAACGAAGTTAATCACAATTTCGACACCACAGCTAACTAAGTGTGGGGAGAATCAAGTCTTTAAAGGATAATATGTATTTCTGTTAGAGTTAGATTGTCTGTTTTCGTGTAGTTCTCGAAAATGGAACCCGAATGGTCTTTCCCTAGCAGACCCTAAAGAACTAGTCTTCTCCCCCCATTCTGAATTTTTATTTTTTTAGGTTTTTAGGAAATGAAGACTGCCTGTGAACTAAACCATGGTCTAATGCTACACGCTTTGATCACTAAAAGAAATAATGACATACTACCAAGTGAAATAGTATCAGTAATCAGAGAAAGAATGGACGGAGTTAGAAAAGAATCCAGATGCGAAGATAATAAGTTACAATTTGGTAAAGGAAAATCAAAATCCGCAGCGAAAAGAAGAGCACGACACCTAGAAAGATGTCACAAATGCGGAAAATGGTCACATGGAGGTAAATGTTCAAATAATCAAACCTATTCAAATACCGAATTTGTTACTTTATGCAGAGACGGACCGTTCATATTTTTAGAAGAAAAGACACTGAATGCTCGAGGTTACGCCTATGTAGCCATGGAAAACCAATTAAACCGACTATCTTATGAATGAGATATATCATATAACTAAGAAATCTATTCCACAGGTATGTCTGTACAGTTTTTATTTTTATTTTTATTTTTAACCTTTTGATAATAAACGCTAATTTGTTCGCTAAAAAGTATTAAATTGGTATTGAATAAAATTAGGTTTGGCGACCGAAATTATTGATATCATTCAAAAAAATTATTACATCATTGCGAAATTTAACGTTTATTCTTAAGGTATAAATATCTTTAAACAATCAACCCAAAATATTTCAAAAATTCGTCATGAGTTAAATTAGGTTTTGGAACCGAAATTACTTTACCGAAAAGAGGGGCGCATATTTTTGATAATATTTGATTGATTAAAGTGGGATAAAAAGCCAAAAAGATTTTTAATTTTATTTTTACCATATTTTTAAAATTAATATTTAAATCTTAAATTAATAATGTAAACTTTGTAAAAAAAAATATATTTTTAAAATTGTAAATATTTGAAAAATTAATATAAGTTTGGTATGAATTTATAATATAAATTTTTAAATTAAGTTTGGTGTGAATTTTTAATTTTTAAAAAAATATAAATTTTTAATTTTATGCATTTCGAATTTTAATTTTGGTGTGAATTTTTAATATAAATTTTGAATTTTATATTTAAGTTGTGTGAATTTAAAAACAAAAATTTACTTTATTTCATTAAGTTAAAAATATGATTTTTAAAATTCGTCGTAAGTTGAAGACTAGGTCTTTGAACCGAAATTGCTTTACCCGAGAGAGGGACGAGAACTTTTATTATCATTATTTTTAATCTCATTGAATTAAAGTATGCCAAAAACAAAAAACAAAAAAAAAAAAAACCCAAAAATCTTAGCTTTTAAAACAATCGCTACAAAAAGACAAATTTTGAAATTTTGTCGAGGGACGGACTAGGACATCGATCCGAAACGAACTCGTCCTAAATAACAAGGGAAACAAAATTTTAAAATTAAGTACTTAATTGTTTTATAAGTTAATGACTAAAAAAAATAAATAAATAGCAAACTCCGCGACTCGCGGAGTTTGAAGTGTAATTCACCGCGAGTCGCGGAGGGATGAAAAATCAGAAAAAAAATAAAGAGCTGGAACAGATCAGTCCCAACCCCAAAACAAAAAAAACCTGCGAAAAACTGCACGCAAAAACCCGAAAAATACACTCCAAAATCACAATTTTTAACCGTTAATCACCAAATTTTTTACTAAAATCATGTTGAGAAGGATGCTATCTAGGAATTACTCAAGAAAAACGGTAAATTTCTACACCTAAACACCATTTAATCCGAAATTTGGTGTTCTTGAGCAATTTTTTCCCCAATTTGATTTTGATGCTTTTTAGTGTAATTAGGCTTAAATTGTTTATGTATTATGCTTGTATAACATAGATTGATGCTGTTTAACATGATTAGAAGCCTTAAACTTCAAATTTTGAATAATCTAGGGTTTGTGTTCTTGAGCAATTTGGGGCTTTTTGATATAAACAGGTTATGGCCGATTTTTGTCATGAATTGTTGCTAAATTAAGTAGTGTAACATGTTTAGGTAGTTAAATGATCCAAACTTTGAGCCTAAACATGATTTTGAGAATTAAAGTGGACTTTTTCAAGTCTAAAATTCATGAACTTGATTTTTGAAAGATAATACCATTTGAGACTTGTTTAATTGCTAGTAATGATTATTTTGACATGTTATTTGAGTTGAATGCTTATGAACTTGGCGAACATTTTCGTATATGCTTATTTGAAAAAGTGTAGATTTGATAAAAATGTGAAAATAAGCTTAAGTTTAAAATGTCATTGTAATTATTTTGATTGATGATTTTACTCACACTAATGCATATTTGGATGCACAAAAATTGTGTTTGATGTGTTTTGCAGACTGAAAGGGGTGAATCTTCATCCCAAGCCCGTAATGCTCCTGCTGAGAATGCGGAACAACAGGAGGTGGATAACTACTACAAGCAGGATATACCTCATCCAGTCATGACCCTTTCCGATATGCACTTGGAAGAGTTGCACCCGAACCTGAGATTTGACAGACTTTGGATAGATTATCCAAAATATCAAAGGGGTTTGCATACTCTTCATTCTAAGGTTGTTGAGGTACCGAGGGTCATAGAATGGGGACCCTTAGAAGCTGTAGAATTGGCCGGGCCAATTAGGGAATTACTTGTACAGAGGTATGGTAATTCTACTTTTAATGACTGGGTATGTTTATTCACCATACGTAGACCTGTATATAAAGTATGGTGTGAATAATTGTTGTGTAGTATAGAGTTGAATGATCGGGTAGCTAGTTTAACCGATCGTTCTTTTATTAGATTTTTGTTAGGCGGTTCGATGCTCCACATGTCTTTACTAGACATGGCTCAGGCTTTACGTATATATACGCCTGAGGAGTTAGCATCTGCCGATTGTAGAGGGTTGATACTAAACGGTAGAAAGATAGATGAAAATTTTGATACACACGGTGTGTGGAGTCAAATGACAAGCCATCACCGTTTCAAAGGGGGAAATTACTCTTATTTGGATATAGATAGAGCCGAATTAAGAGTGATACATAGGTTTTTAGCTAATTCGATTACACAAAGGGGTAAGAACAAGGAAAAAGTAAATGAACAGGATTTGTTTTACCATATGTGTATTCGAGACCCACAAAGCGCTGTAAGTATACCGTATTGTGTGGGTTATTATTTATCAGCTATGGTTCGGGGGATGCGACCGCATAGCATAATACGAGGTGGTATTTTTATTACTTTGATTGGTGAATATCTCGGTGTGGATATAAGTCGGGGGGGATTATTAGTAGAAGAACCAGAACCCCGCGATACTATAGGTTTAAATGTATACCATGGTGCGAAAGTTTTGAAGAGGCGAAATAACGCCGCAGTACGATACCATGGTAGACATCCACAGGTGGAGAGAAACCAACAGCAAGGTAATGTAGGAGGGGGGAATGAGATGCAAGACATGCAAAGGTTCATAGCTTCTCAGGAATACGAAAATGCTAGACAGAGAGCATTTGAAGATTGGCAAGTTCATCAGAACCAAATCATAGCTCATTGCCAACATATAGGTAGAAACTATATTCCTACACCGAACCCCATCTTCCCTCCCTGGTCTATAGAGATGCAGCCACCATATCCTACGTATAACCCTGCCGAAGCATTCTATAGCACCTATGGTTATGCCTGGAACCCCTATTGGTACCAGTATCATCCCTAGTATACTTATTATTTTTTTTTTTTTTTTGTAATTTGTAATGATTGATACGTTTAATACTTTTGTTAATATTGTAATAGTTTTTATAATTGTCTAACTTTTATTCTTAGATTTTAATAATTTTTGAATGTGGGGTAATATACCAAACTTCAAAAAAATTGTATATATGGTTGCAGTTTATCTTATGTACACAACAGGGTAAAACAACGCATTTTCAAAGACTGGCAATAAGTTCAGCAAAAGCAACTAATTTTGACGACAAGGTGCAAAATATATGTGAAATAACAACAAGACGGAATGAACAAATGATGTGCACCATTTATCATTCAGCAAACAAACGCCAATATATTTGGAAACTTTGGTAAAAATTTAATCATTTTCACACAAATCACCCTCAATAATTTAAATTATTCCTGATTTCTTGCAAATGAGGGCATTGCAAGATCTTAAGTGTGGGAAGGGGTTAAATTCTTTTGGATTTTGAAATATTTTACTTTATACACTTGGTTACCATTAAAAATACTAGTAAAGCAGTAGTTGTATTAGAATCTAGTGTTCTCTGATAAAAAAGAACAGCCCTAGTCTTATATACTAACTACCCAATTCTAGTAAAATTTTTCAAAATTTTCAATTAAATGAACTCAAAATCATGTTTATACATATTTATGAACGATAAAACTTGGTTTTAACACCGAAATTATTGTTACCTCGGAAAGGACATAAATTGAGAAACAAACTAAAATGTTAAAATTCATTTAAAATGGAATAGAGGACGATAAAAAGGAAAATATAAGCCAAGTGTGGGAAAATTTACCAACTTATCTTAAACATATGTCACATATATCTGTAACAAATAACTGAAAATACTTTTGCTTTGGACTAAACTAAACTGTTTTAACTGATGAAAGAAAAGAAGAGATGGATCTACACGATGAATCAATTCCATCATTAAAAGGAAGTAAAGTCTTCCGAAAAAGAAACGCGCTTCTTGATTTAGGTCATGAAGTTGTCGTCCAGACCAGCTGTAGGTTGACGAAAAATCTAGAAAAGTCATCACTAAAATCAGCAGGAAATCCACGGACCTCAGCATTAAACAGGGTCGCCAAGTGGTCAGATTTATCCTAACCATGAGAAGGATTTATCTCATACAATGGGGGGGCACCAAGCAAATTAGCTGGATAAGACTAATGAATCAGATCCCCAGAAAGGATAATCTCCTTAAAGATTAAAAATCAGCTTTTAAGACTGATATTACTCAATCCTTGAGATTGACCTTAAAGATTGAGAATTCAAACTCATAGAATTCAATGATATCTAAACTCGAGCTTAAACGAGAAAATATTTTGATCAAAATTACAAACCGATTTGTTTTCTGAAAACCCTATTTTCAATGCGTTCATTACCATTGAACGTAAAATCCTACGAATTCATCTGGAATTCATTAGGTCACCTGAACTAAATCGGGTGTCAACCGTAAGAACGGTGGTTGCATAGTGGTAAAAGACAGGACCTTGTGCCATACCGAAAAAAAAAATATTATTATAAGGGTGAGCTTTACTATTGCTCCTACCAAGGATAGTAATTGCATCCGACACGTTATAGACCATAATTAAAAGCATATCAGGGGACATTGCCTTAACAGTTGCTTGTTCAACGCTTTCCTTTCAACCGGACGGTAGTTTACCGAAAGGTAATATACGGGACAAGTAAACTGGACGTGTTGCTTTCCAAATACAAGGTTAGCAAGTGGATGACACAAAACCGCAAGTTTTGAGCTAAAATTTTCAAATCTGAAACCCACCAAACCCACAAAAATATTTTGCAAACACCGGTAAAGGGTTATTCCGGAAAACTTATCTAGGGTAAAAACTAGATTTAATTTTCAAAAGATCAAATGTTTTCATAAAGATCCAATTTCCTTAATGGATCTAAATTTTTATAGTCATGTGGGACTGTAAACCATATCGTTACTACCATTGTTTATACCGCCGTATAGAAATCACTGATGTACAAAGTGTGAAGAATAAAGAAGTGATTCTAGTATTTCAAGATGATATTGCTTGAGGACAAGCAACGCTCAAGTGTGGGAATATTTGATAATGCTAAAAACGAACATATATTTCATAGCATTATTCCTCAAGAAAGACAAGCTTTTAGTTACAATTGTTCTATTTACAAGTGATATTCGTTTAAATAATAAAAGGTGAAGACAAAAGACAGATTCGACGAATTGAAGACGCAAACGACCAAAAAGCTCAAAAGTACAAAAGACAATCAAAGAGGTTCCAATTATTGATAAGAAACGTCTCGAAATTACAAGAGTACAAGATTCAAAACGCAAAGTACAAGATATTAAATTGTATGCAAGGACTTTCGAAAATCCGGAACCAGAACTAGAGTCAACTCTCAACGCTCGACGCAACGGACTAAAAATTACAAGTCAACTATGCACATAAATATAATATAATATTTAAATAATTCTTATAATTATTTATATATTATAATAAATAATAAAAACCGTCGGCAAGAAAGACTCCAAAGGGACTGAGCTGTAATTTCATTCTCCGCGACTCGCGGAGTTTGAAGAGTATTTCACCGCGAGTCGCGGAGCCCCAAAAGTCAAAAATCCCTATAAAAGCAACCGAATTCTGATCGCAAATCATCATCTTTTTTTTTCTCCTCATTCATACGATATATTTATATTTATAATTTATATTTTAATTTTAATTTTAATTATAATTCTAATAATAAGGGTATGTTAGCGAATATTGTAAGGGTGTAAGTCGAAATTCTGTCCGTGTAACGCTACGCTATTTTTAATCATTGTAAGTTATGTTCAACCTTTTTACATTAATGTCTCGTAGCTAAGTTATTATTATGCTTATTTAAAACGAAGTAATCATGATGTTGGGCTAATTACTAAAATTGGGTAATTGGGCTTTGTACCATAATTGGGGTTTGGACAAAAGAACGACACTTGTGGAAATTAGACTATGGGCTATTAATGGGCTTTATATTTGTTTAACTAAATGATAGTTTGTTAATGTTAATATAAAGATTTACAATTGGGCGTCCCTATAAATTACCATATACACTCGATCGGACACGATGGGCGGGGTATTTATACCAACGAATAATCGTTCATTTAACCGGACACGGGAATGGATTAATAGCCACTAAAATAATTAAAACAGGGGTGAAATTATGTACAAGGACACTTGGTATAATTGATAACAAAATATTAAAACCTTGGGTTACACTCAGTCGACATCCTGGTGTAATTATTAAACAAAGTATTAAAATCTTGTTACAGTTTAAGTCCCCAATTAGTTGGAATATTTAACTTCGGGTATAAGGATAATTTGACGAGGACACTCGCATTTTATATTTATGACTGATGGACTGTTATGGACAAAAACCAGACGGACATATTAAATAATCCAGGACAAAGGACAATTAACCCATGAGCATAAAACAAAAATCAACACGTCAAACATCATGATTACGGAAGTTTAAATAAGCATAATTCTTTTATTTCATATTTAATTTCCTTTATTTTATATTTAATTGCACTTCTAAATATCGCATTTTTATTATTATTGTATTTAATTGCACTTTTAATTATTGTACTTTTTAATTATCGCAAGTTTATTTTATCGCACTTTTATTATTCGCAATTTCATTATCGTTATTTACTTTATGCTTTAATTTAAGTCTTGTATTCATTTTTAATATTTTACATTTGGTTTTAACTGCGACTAAAGTTTTAAAATCGACAAACCGGTCATTAAACGGTAAAAACCCCCCTTTATAATAATAATATTACTTATATATATATATTTGTATTTTTATAAAAGTAAACTAATATAGCGTTAAGCTTTGTTTAAAGATTTTCCCTGTGGAATGAACCGGACTTACTAAAAACTACACTACTGTACGATTAGGTACACTGCCTATAAGTGTTGTAGCAAGGTTTAAGTATATCCATTCTATAAATAAATAAATATCTTGTGTAAAATTGTATCGTATTTAATAGTATTTCCTGCAAAATTTTAATAGAATTTTATACCACTCCGCTACCGCATCAGTCTAACAGAATGCAGACAGGAATCAGACAGGAAACAAAATACAGAGCATCATTTTAAAAGCCGATGGTGATAGCTAACAGAATAGAATAATTCAGTCTTTATAGTTTGTATTTATCTGAATTTGATATCTATCATATTGATCAAGGTGACGCGAAAGTGATTTAGATGGCTAATAGATTCTTGGATTGTTCCCTTGATTGAATTGTGATTTGTACGAATTTTGAAAATCAAATACAGTGTGATAGTTACATGAAACAGATTCGTGCGTGTTTCTTGATTTATAGTTTATAATTACTGATATTAATAAATGTATTATTAATAATAATAATTATATTAATACTAATTAATCTTGAGACTAATAATAATAAAAATGATAATAATCTTATTGTTATTATTAATGTTACTAATAATAAAATGTATTGTTTTTCAATAAACATTAATTATAATAATACTAATAATAATTATATTAATTATAATAATATTAGATATTAATATTAATAATGATATTAACTATAGGAATGGCAATAATATTATTATTCATGATACTAATAATGATACTACTTATATTGATATTAATATTATTAATAATAATAATAATAATAATAATAATAATAATAATAATAATAATAATAATAATAATAATAATAATAATAATATAACAATTTATACGTATCAAATTTCATATTTATATCATATTATTATTAATACCGATAATAATATTAACATTAATATTAATACTAATAAGGAAAGTAACATTAATAATATTGATTTAGCAACTATATTTTAATTTGTAAGTAAGTTTAATATAATAATATTTCATATTATTAATTATGTAATATTTAATAATTATATCATGTGTGTATATATATATATTGAATATTTAATATTATACATTTTATTATGTTATTCTATACACATAATCATTAATTAAGTATAGAATTCATATATACACTAATATATATTTACAATTATGTTTTAACTAACAAGTAGTTAAATATATGAATAATGTATTGAAACAATTAACTCAGAGTATATCAATTAATACTTTGTATTTGTTTTTGCAAGTTGTTATATGTATATATACTTATTTAATCGTAAATTACTATTCGTGAATCGTTGAAAATAGTCAAAGGGTAAATGCATATATGAAATCAATTCAAAATTTTTGAGAATCAACCTTACAGACCTTGCATATTGTGTCAAAAAATATTAAATCGTATCGAGAGTTTGGTTTAAAATTAGTCGAAAATTTATGGGTCATCACACATAGTGCTTAGTAGTGACAGTAGTGAGTATCAATACTAAGTAGCAATAAAAAGTGAGTAGTGATAATAAGCAATTCATAGCAGTTATTAATAACTTATCATGCATTACAGAATAATAGTATACCAAGCACTTTAAGTAGCAAAACTATTCATTTATTATTCATGCATTAATAAAGAAATATAATATCCCAAATGTCATACGTAAAAACCATGAATAATAGAAAAACCGCATCAAATAATGTACATGCGAACACCAAGTAATAAGCAATAATATAAAATAGTATCTAGTACAGTGGAACAAGTTCAATAAAGCATCTCTATTTAGTTTTCCAAAGCTCTTTCAACAGGTACACGACGATCTTTTCTAGGTTCTCAACTCTCAGCTTAAGGTCATCGGTATTATTGTTATCAGCAGCAGCAGTGGAGGTGTTAGGTTTGGAAATAGAAGCATCATAGAGATGGAAACGATGGCACATCTTAAGTGATCAGTTGTCATAAGAAAATCTTTTCCAAAATGGATTACTGTCTCAGGTGGGTCCCTTCGGTATCCTACGATGGCCTTTTGGTCCATAGGGGTTATCATAATCTGGGTTCATGAAAGGTGATTTGGTACTAGTAAATCGGGTATCTCGGGTTCAGGTTCGGATTCGGATTCAGGTTTCGGGTCTTCCTCCGGATTCTCCTCAGGTTCCTCCTCCGATTCTTCTTCTGGTTCCTCCTCATGTTCCTCTTCTGGTTCCTCTTCCGTTTCGGATTCCATCTCAGGTTCAGACATAACCTCATCCTCGATCTCAGGTACAGGACTTCCCTGAATCTGCACTGTCTCTTTAGATTTCGCGTCAGAGTCAGTAAGAATTATTGGATTGGAAGAAGTCATGTAGCAATCAAGAAAAACACAAAGTTAGTACACTAGCAGTTATATCATTTAGATATAAAATCAAATAAAGTAGCAAGTAGTGCAACTATGGTCTATGTAGCTTAACTAGTCTACGGTTACAGTTTAGACTCATAAGGTACCCTAAGGTATGACACTCTAATGCATCCTAAGCCTAGGTAACCGTTCTGCTCTGATACCATATGTAATACCCCGTCAGAATCCACTAATGGTGTATTAACTCTGGTCCCACAGTTTATGGTCACGCCCTCTAAATGAGACGTTTCCGAAAAGCATTCGCATTAAATTCAACTGACAAAGTCATTAAATGTAAAATAATTCTGAAAACCGTTGACATCAATGACCAACACAAATAATCTCAAAACATTACTTGGAGTAAATAATTTTCAATACGAATGTAAGTTCTTGAAATAGAAATGATAGACATGTTGGACTTCACTCTAGTACTAGTAACAAGCAATCAAAGTAACCTCAGCTAGCGGAAGCAATAACTCTATGGACCTGAGATAAAAACATGCAAAAGTTCAACAAAAACGTTGAGTAATATGTCAGTCAGAAAGAAACTCAATGTTGTAATTAGTTCTTTCTGTTGGATCTGTTGGTGGATTGTATGAATCCTTTCTCCTTGGTTCGGTATTCTTTCCATTTCCTCTTGTCATTTTCTACACAATGATACTTTAAACTAAGTCAAAGTGTATGTATAATTTAATTATAGGCAACAAGTTTTGTAAACTTTAGTTATCATCAATACTTAGATATTTTTGAAATGTCCCGTTCATATTGATTATAAACGTTCCATATTAATTGATTTCGTTACGAGGTTTTGACCTCTATATGAGACGTTTTTCAAAGACTGCATTCATTTTTAAAACAACCATAACCTTTATTTTATCAATAAAGGTTTTAAAAACATTACGTAGATTATCAAATAATGATAATCTAAAATATACTGTTTACACACGACCATTACATAATGGTTTACAATAGAAATATATTACATCGACATATGTTTCTTGAATGCAGTTTTTACACAATATCATACAATCATGGACTCCAAATCTTGTCCTTATTTTAGTATGCAACAGCGGAAGCTCTTAGTATTCACCTGAGAATAAACATGCTTTAAACGTCAACAAAAATGTTGGTGAGTTATAGGTTTAACCTATATATATCAAATCGTAACAATAGACCACAAGATTTCATATTTCAATACACATCCCATACATAGAGATAAAAATTATTCATATTGTGAACACCTAGTAACCGACATTAACAAGATGCATATATAAGAATATCCCCATCATTCCGAGACACCCTTCGGATATGATATAAATTTCGAAGTACTAAAGCATCCGGTACTTTGGATGGGATTTGTTAGGCCCAATAGATCTATCTTTAGGATTCGCGTCAATTAGGGTGTCTGTTCCCTAATTCTTAGATTACCAGACTTAATAAAAAGGGGCATATTCGATTTCGATAATTCAATCATAGAATGTAGTTTCACGTACTTGTGTCTATTTTGTAAATCATTTATAAAACCTGCATGTATTCTCATCCCAAAAATATTAGATTTTAAAAGTGGGACTATAACTCACTTTTACAGATATTTCCTTCCTCGAAAATAAGACTTGGCCACGGATCGATTCACAAACCTATACAAATATGTACATATATATCAAAGTATGATCAAAATATAATTACAACCATTTTTTATTATGTTTTAACGATTTGAGTGTATTAAGTCAGCTGTCCTCGTTAGTAACCTACAACTAGTTGTCCACAGTTAGATGTACAAAAAATAAATCGATATATATTATCTTGAATAAATCCACGACCCAGTGTATACACGTCTCAGGCTAGATCACAACTCAAAGTATATATATTTTTGGAATCAACCTCAACCCTGTATAGCTAACTCCAACATTACTGCATATAGAGTGTCTATGGTTGTTCCAAATAATATATATACATGGGTCGATATGATATGTCAAAACATTTGCATATGTGTCTATGGTATCCCAAAATTACATAATATATTAGAATACATGTATAATACAATATAAGTTAGCTAGGATATGATTTGTATAGATTTGTTAAACATTTCCCGTAGCTAAAAAGATCAAAAATATCCAATCTTGTTTTACCCATAACTTCTTCATTTTAAATCCGTTTTGAGTGAATTAAATTGCTATGGTTTCATATTGAACTCTAATTTAAGAATCCAAACAGAAAAAGTATAGGTTTATAGTCAGAATTTTTAGTTACATGTCAATTACTAAAGAGGTAGTCATTTCCGTCGAAAGAACGACATCTTGATGACCATTTTGAAAACCATACTTTCACTTTGAGTTTAACCAATATTTTTGGATATAGTTTCATGTTCATATGAAAAATCATTTTCCCAGAAGAACAACTTTTAAATCAAAGTTTATCATAGTTTTTAATTATCCAAACCAAAACAGCCTCCGGTTTCACTATGACGGCGTATATCCGTTTTTATGGTGTTCATCGTGTTTCTAGGTTTTAAATCATTAAGTTAGCATATCATATAGATATAGAACATATGTTTAGTTTATTTTGAAAGTCAAGTTAGAATGATTAACTTTTGTTTGCAAACAAGTTTAGAATTAACTAAACTATGTTCTAGTGATTATAAGTTTAAACCTTCGAATAAGATAGCTTTATATGTATGAATCGAATGATGTTATGAACATCATTACTACCTCAAGTTTTCTTAATAAAACTACTGGAAATGAGAAAAATAGATCTAGCTTCAAAGGATCCTTGAATGGCTTGAAAGTTCTTGAAGCAGAATCATGACACGAAAACAGTTCAAGTAAGATTTTCACTCGAAATAAGATTGTTATAGTTGTAGAAATTGAATCAAAGTTTGAATATGAATATTACCTAGAATTATAAAGATAACCTACTGTAAATAACAAAGGTTCCTTGGTCTTAGATGATTACTTGGAATGGATTAGAAAGCTTGGAAGTAGACTTGAAAACTTGGAAGTATTCTTGATTTTTATGAAACTATACTTATGGAATTTATGAAGAACACTTAGAACTTGAAGATGGAACTTGAGAGAAATCAATTAGATGAAGAAAATTGAAGAATTAAAGTGTTTTTCGGTGTTTTTGGTCGTTGGTATATGGATTAGATATAAAGGATATGTAATTTTGTTTTCATGTAAATAACTCATGAATGATTACTAATATTTTTGTAATTTTATGAGATATTTCATGCTAGTTTCCAAATGATGGTTCCCACATGTGTTAGGTGACTCACATGGGCTGCTAAGAGCTAATCATTGGAGTGTATATACTAATAGTACATACATCTAAAAGCTGTGAATTGTACGAGTACGAATACGGGTGCATACGAGTAGAATTGTTGATGAAACTGAACGAGGATGTAATTGTAAGCATTTTTGTTATGTAGAATTACTTTGATATGTGTCTTGAAGTCTTTCAAAAGTGTAAGAATACATATCAAAACACAACATGTATATACATTCTAATGGAGTCGTTAAGTCTTCGTTAGTCGTTACATGTAAGTGTTGTTTTGAAACCTTTAAGTTAACGATCTCAATTAATGTTGTTAACCCAATATTTATTATATCAAATGAGATATTAAATTATTATATTATCATGATATTATGATGTATGAATATCTCTTAATATGATATATACATTAAAATATCGTTACAACGATAATCGTTACATATAAGTCTCGTTTCATAATTCTTGAGTTAGTAGTCTTGTTTTTACATATGTAGTTCATTGTTAACACACTTAATGATATATTTAAATATCATTTTATCATGTTAAATATAGTGTATCAATATCTTAATATGATACATATGTATTTAGTAGACGTTATCATAACGATAATCGTTATATATCATTTCGAGTTTCTTAACTTAGTAATCTCATTTCTTATGTATATCACACATTGTTAGTATACTTAGTGAGATAATTACTCATCATAATCTCAGATAATTACTCATCATAATCTCATGTCAACTATATATATATATATATATATATATATATATATATATATATATATATATATATATATATATATATATATATATATATATATATGTCTATATATACCACAACATGTAGTTTTTACAAATTTGTAACGCTCGTGAATCGCCGGTCAACTTGGGTGATCAATTGTCTATATGAAACTTATTTCATTTAATCAAGTCTTAACAAGTTTGATTGCTTAACACGTTGGAAACATTTAGTCATGTAAATATCAATCTCAATTAATATATATAAACATGGAAAAGTTCGGGTCACTACAGTACCTACCCGTTAAATAAATTTCGTCCCGAAATTTTAAGCTGTTGAAGGTGTTGACGAATCTTCTGGAAATAGATGCGGGTATTTCTTCTTCGTCTGATCTTCACACTCCTAGGTGAACTCGGGTCCTCTACGAGCATTCCATCGAACCTTAACAATCGGTATCTTGTTTTGCTTAAGTCTCTTAACCTCACGATCCATTATTTCGACGGGTTCTTCAATGAATTGAAGTTTTTCATTGATTTGGATTTCGTCCAACGGAATAGTGAGATCTTCTTTAGCAAAACATTTCTTCAAATTCAAGACGTGGAAAGTGTTATGTACAGCCGCGAGTTGTTGAGGTAGCTCTAGTTGGTAAGCTACTGGTCTGACACGATCTATAATCTTGAATGGTCCAATGTACCTTGGATTTAGTTTCCCCCGTTTACCAAATCGAACAACGCCTTTCCAAGGTGAAATCTTAAGCATGACCATTTCTCCAATTTCAAACTCTATATCTTTTCTTTTACTGTCCGCGTAGCTCTTTTGTCGACTCTGGGCGGTTTTCAATCGTTGTTGAATTTGGATGATTTTCTCGGTAGTTTCTTGTATTATCTCCGGACCCGTAATCTGTCTATCCCCCACTTCATTCCAACAAATCGGAGACCTGCACTTTCTACCATAAAGTGCCTCAAAAAGCGCCATATCAATACTAGAATGATAACTGTTGTTGTAGGAAAATTCTGCTAACGGTAGGTGTCGATCCCAACTGTTTCCGAAATCAATAACACATGCTCGTAACATGTCTTCAAGCGTTTGTATCATCCTTTTGCTCTGCCCATTAGTTTGTGGATGATAGGCCGTACTCATGTCTACACGAGTCCCCAATGCTTGTTGCAACGTCTGCCAGAACCTTGAAACAAATCTACCATCCCTATCAGAGATAATAGAGACGGGTATTCCATGTCTGGAGACAACCTCCTTCAAATACAATTGCACCAACTTCTCCATTTTGTCATCTTCTCTCATTGGCAGGAAGTGTGCTGACTTGGTGAGACGATCAACTATTACCCAAATAGTATCATAACCACTTGCAGTCCTTGGCAATTTAGTAATGAAATCCATGGTATTGTTTTCCCATTTCCATTCTGGGATTTCAGGTTGTTGTAGTAGACCTGATGGTTTCTGATGTTCAGCTTTGACCTTAGAACACGTCAAACATTCTCCTACATATTTAGCAATATCGGCTTTCATACCCGGCCACCAAAAGTGTTTCTTGAGATCTTTATACATCTTCCCCGCTCCGGGATGTATTGAATATCTGCTTTTATGTGCTTCTTTAAGTACCATTTCTCTCACATCTCCAAACCTTGGTACCCAAATTCTATCAGCCCTATATTGGGTTCCGTCTTCTCGAATATTAAGATGTTTCTCTGATCCTTTGGGTATCTCATTCTTCAACTTTCCTTCTTTTACAACCCCCTGTTGCGCTTCCTTTATTTGAGTAGTAAGGTTAGTACGAATAATTATATTCATAGCTTTTACCCGTATAGGTTCTCTGTCCTTTCTACTCAAAGCGTCGGCTACCACATTCGCCTTCCCTGGGTGGTATCGAATCTCAAAATCATAATCATTCAACAGTTCAATCCACCTGCGTTGTCTCATATTCAGTTGCTTCTGATTAAATATATGTTGGGAACTTTTTTGGTCGGTATATATAATACTTTTGACCCCATATAAATAATGCCTCCAAGTCTTTAATGAAAAACAACAGCCCCCAATTCCAAATCGTGAGTCGTATAATTTTGCTCGTGAATCTTCAATTATCTAGACGCATAAGCAATCACCTTTGTTCGTTGCATTAATACACAACCGAGACCTTGCTTTGATGCGTCACAATAAATCACAAAATCATCATTCCCTTCAAGCAATGACAATATAGGTGCCGTAGTTAGCTTTTTCTTCAATAACTTAAACACCTTCTCTTGTTCATCCTTCTATTCAAATTTCTTCCCTTTATGCGTTAATGCAGTCAAGGGTTTTGCTATTTTGGAGAAATCTTGGATGAATCTTCTGTAGTAACCAGCCAATCCTAAAAATTGACGTATATGCTTCGGAGGTTTTGGGGTTTCCCACTTTTCAACGGTTTCGATCTTTGCCAGGTCCACCTGGATACCTTCTTTGTTCACTATGTGACCGAGGAATTGAACTTCTTCCAACCAAAATGCACACTTTGAAAACTTAGCGTACAGTTTTTCTTTCCTCAATACTTCTAGCACTTTTCTCAAATATTCTTCGTGCTCTTGATCATTCTTTGAGTAAATAAGTATGTCATCGATGAAAACAATGACAAACTTGTCAAGATATTGCCCACACACACGGTTCATAAGGTCCATGAACACAGCTGGTGCATTAGTCACTCCAAACGGCATAACCATAAACTCGTAATGACCATAATGCGTCCTAAAAGCAGTTTTTGGAATATCATCCTCCTTTACTCGCATTTGATGATATCCAGAACGTAAATCGATTTTCGAATAAACCGACGAGCCTTGCAGTTGATCAAATAAGTCGTCAATTCTCGACAGTGGATAACGGTTTTTGATGGTAAGTTTATTCAACTCTCTGTAGTCAATACACAACCTAAATGTACCATCCTTCTTCTTGACAAACAAAACAGGAGCTCCCCATGGTGATGTGCTTGGTCGAATGAAACCACATTCTAATAGTTCTTGCAGTTGACTTTGCAGTTCTTTCATCTCACTGGGTGCGAGTCTGTAAGGAGCACGAGCTATTGGTGTAGCTCCTGGTACAAGATCTATTTGAAATTCAACAGATCGATGTGGAGGTAGTCCCGGTAATTCTTTCGGAAATACATCGGAAAATTCTTTTACGACGGGAACATCATTGATGCTCTTTTCTTCAGTTTGTACTTTCTCGACGTGTGCTAGAACAGCATAGCAACCTTTTCTTATTAGTTTTTGTGCCTTCAAATTACTAATAAGATGTAGCTTCATGTTGCCCTTTTCTCCGTACACCATTAAGGGTTCTCCTTCTTCTCGTACAATGCGAATTGCATTTTTGTAACATACGATCTCTGCTTTCATCTCCTTCAGCCAGTCCATGCCAACTATTACATCAAAACTCCCTAACTCTACTGGTATCAAATCAATCTTAAATATTTCGCTACCCAGTTTAATTTCTCGATTCCGGCATCTATAATCTGCTGAAATTAATTTACCATTTGCTAATTCAAGTTAAAATTTACTATCCAACGGCGTCAATGGATAACTTAATTTAGCACAAAAATCTCTACTCATATAGCTTCTATTCGCACCCAAATCAAATAAAACGTAAGCAGATTTATTGTCAATAAGAAACGTTCCCGTAACAAGCTCCGGGTCTTCCTGTGCCTCTGCCGCATTAATATTGAAAACTTTTCCGCGGCCTTGTCCATTCGTGTTCACCTGGTTCGGGTAATTTCTAATAATGTGGCTCGGTTTTCCACATTTATAACAAACTACATTGGCATAACTTGCTCCGACACTACTTGCTCTGCCATTACTCATTCTGACACCATTTGTTCCTTTCGTTCTGTTAACCCCTGGTCCGTAGACCTCATACTTCATCGCGCTATGACCATTTCTTTTACACTTGTTGCAAAATTTAGTGTAGAACCCCGAGTGATACTTTTCACACCTTTGGCATAGCTGCTTCTGATTGTTGTTGTTGTTGCGGTTGTTATTGTTATTGGGATGATTGTTGTAGTTATTGTTGTTGTTGTTGTGCCATTTGTTGTAGTTGCGATTGATGTTGCGATTGTTGGGATAGTTGTTGTTGTATTGGTGACTCTTATCACCGTTTTCCTCCCACTTTCTTTTGACTAGCTTCACGTTGGCCTCTTCGGCCGCCTGTTATTTAATTCTTCCCTCAATCTGGTTCACTAGTTTGTGAGCCATTCTACAAGCCTTTTGTATGGAGGTAGGTTCGTGTGAACTTATGTCTTCTTGGATTCTCTCCGGTAACCCTTTCACAAACGCGTCGATCTTCTCTTCCTCATCTTCGAACGCTCCCGGACACAATAGGCACAATTCTGTGACTCGTCTTTCGTACGAAGTAATATCGAATCCCTGTGTTCGTAACCCTCTAAGTTTTGACTTGAGCTTATTGACCTCGGTTCTGGGACGGTACTTCTCGTTCATCAAGTGCTTGAATGCTGACCACGGTAGCGCGTAAGCAGCATCTTGTCCAACTTGCTCTAGATAGGTATTCCACCATGTTAACGCAATACCTGTGAAGGTATGCGTAGCCTACTTCACTTTGTCTCCTTCAACACACTTACTTATGGCAAACACCGATTCAACTTTCTCGGTCTACCGTTTCAATCCGATTGGTCCTTCGGTCCCATCAAATTCTGAAGGTTTGCAGGCAGTGAATTCCTTGTAGGAGCATCCTACACGATTTCTTGCACCGTTAGCTGTATTGCTAGATTCAGAGTTATTGTTGGTATGTAGCGCGGCCTGTACTGCGGCTATGTTTGAAGCAAGAAAGGCACGAAATTCCTCTTCGCTCATATTCAAGGTGTGTCGAGTAGTCGGTGCCATTTCCTTCAAAATAGTCTAATGAAACAAGTTAATCATACATAATATTAAGAGTAGTCAATAGTATCTCGTAGCATAATATGAACTCATTTATAAAAGCTTTTTCTTCATATTAGTGTTTTATAAGTTTAAATTAGGGTACTACCTACCCGTTAAGTTCATACTTAGTAGCTAATATACAATTCAACTACTACAATTCCATATGAAAAACTGATTATAATAATATATCACATACAAATATTCTTCAAACTTACAACTTCACTATATTACATATAACATGAAATATAGTACACTATGATACAGGACAGTTTTGAAGATAAGTCTAGTTAATACACAAGTTGTTCAGCAAAGAAAATAAAGACACGTAATTCATAAGTCCAGAAACAAGCCATGCATTCTGGTTGTACTAAGACGACTTCCCATCCTTGGTCTTGTGGAAAATAACCGTTATGACCATTGGCTAGGCAGCTTGTTGTAATGTCGTCAAAAGGACGAGGGTTTCGTAATGTCTAACAGCCCCGTAATAATCTAAAAACCTTGTTTCTCACCCCAACTACTGAATCCGTCACTTGTGGGAAAGTTTTATTTAAAAGCTGCAATCCGATGTTCTTTTTCTCACTTTGGTAAGAAGCGAACATCACTAACCCGTAAGCATAACATGCTTCTTTATGTTGCATGTTAGAAGCTCTTTCTAATTCACGAAATCCTATGTTGGGATATGTTGAGTCAAAATAGGTTCTTAACCCGTAGCGTAAAATTGTATTTGGGTTCCCCGCATTTAACGCTTTAAAGAAAACACGGCGTAACTTAAAGTCTCCCCAATGTGATATACCCCACCTATCAAAGGAAAGCCTTTTATAAACTAAGGCATTTCTGGAAAGTCTTTCAAATGTTTGACAAGTTAATTTCGCCATAACTAAATGTGCTGATGAATTCTGACCGACTCTAGACAAGATTTCCTCAATCATATCCTCTGGTAGGTCTTCTAAAATATTCGGTTGTCTACCCTTAACGTCCATTTTGTTTTTATACTGTAAAATAGACAATGATTAGATTCATAATAACAAACAATACAAGCAATTTTTACATAGAACATAAAAGTACAAGCACACTACAATACATTTATTACACAACATGCTCACACCCCTCTAATCTGAATCACTGGTTTCTTCTTCTTCGGACTTGGATCTTTTTCCTAATCTTCTAGGGATATATGATGTTCCTCTAATACGAGTCATCGTTTTCCACATTGGTTTAGAAAAACCTGGTGGTTTAGAGGTTCCCGGGTTATTGTCACGATATTGAAAATACGGGTGTTGACGGTACATATAAAGTTCATCGGGGTCGGAATCAGATTTCTCTATTTTGATGCCTTTTCCCTTATTAATTTCTTTTGCCTCATTAAATTGGGTCGGGGAAATTTCTATAACATCATCGGAATCCTCATCAGGATCCGATTCATCAGAAAATTGGTAATTTTCCCAATATTTTGCTTCCTTAGCGGAAACACCATTGACCATTATTAACTTTGGTCCATTGGTTGAGGATTTTCTTTTATTTGACCGGTTTTCTGTGGTTCCTACTATTCCCCCTCCGGAACCTCTTCTTCTTCCGGTTCCTCTTCTTCTGGTTCCTCTTCTTCCGGTTCCTCTTCTTCCAGTTATGTTTCCTCTTCTTCCGGTTCTTCGGGAACTTGTGAATCTTGCCAATATATATTCGACTCTTCGTTATTATTAGGTGAGTCAATGGGATTTGAGCTAGAGGTTTACATCTATCACACAATATCAAACATGTTAAGAGATTAATATAAAACATAATATTTACATGTTAATAATATATAGTTTCCAACAAAAATGTTACGCAATCATTTTTAAAGAAAAACACGGTCGAAGTCCAGACTCACTAATACATCCTAACAAACTCGATAAGACACACTAATGCAAATTTTCTGGTTCTCTAAGACCATCGCTCGGATACCAACTGAAATGTCCCGTTCATATTGATTATAAACGTTCCATATTAATTGATTTCGTTGCGAGGTTTTGACCTGTATATGAGACATTTTTCAAAGACTGCATTCATTTTTAAAACAACCATAACCTTTATTTTATCAATAAAGGTTTTAAAAACATTACGTAGATTATCAAATAATGATTATCTAAAATATACTGTTTACACACGACCATTACATAATGGTTTACAATAGAAATATATTACATCGACATATGTTTCTTGAATGCAGTTTTTACACAATATCATACAATCATGGACTCCAAATCTTGTCCTTATTTTAGTATGCAACAGCGGAAGCTCTTAGTATTCACCTGAGAATAACCATGCTTTAAACGTCAACAAAAATGTTGGTGAGTTATAAGTTTAACCTATATATATCAAATCGTAACAATAGACCACAAGATTTCATATTTCAATACACATCCCATACATAGAGATAAAAATCATTCATATGGTGAACACCTGGTAACCGACATTAACAAGATGCATATATAAGAATATCCCCATCATTCCGGGACACCCTTCGGATATGATATAAATTTCAAAGTACTAAAGCATCCGGTACTTTGGATGGGGTTTGTTAGGCCCAATAGATCTATCTTTAGGATTCACGTCAATTAGGGTGTCTGTTCCCTAATTATTATATTACCAGACTTAATAAAAAGGGGCATATTCGATTTTGATAATTCAACCATAGAATATAGTTTCACGTACTTGTATCTATTTTGTAAATCATTTATAAAACCTGCATGTGTTCTCATCCCAAAAATATTAGATTTTTTGGACTATAACTCACTTTCACAGATATTTCCTTCCTCGAAAATAAGACTTGGCCACGGATCGATTCACGAACCTATACAAATATGTACATATATATCAAAGTATGATCAAAATATAATTACAACCATTTTTTATTATGTTTTAACGATTTGAGTGTATTAAGTCAGCTGTCCTCGTTAGTAACCTACAACTAGTTGTCCACAGTTAGATGTACAAAAAATAAATCGATATATATTATCTTGAATAAATCCACGACCCAGTGTATACACGTCTCAGGCTAGATCACAACTCAAAGTATATATATTTTTGGAATCAACCTCAACCCTGTATAGCTAACTCCAACATTACTGCATATAGAGTGTCTATGGTTGTTCCAAATAATATATATACATGGGTCGATATGATATGTCAAAACATTTGCATATGTGTCTATGGTATCCCAAAATTACATAATATATTAGAATACATGTATAATACAATATAAGTTAGCTAGGATATGATTTGTATAGATTTGTTAAACATTTCCCGTAGCTAAAAAGATCAAAAATATCCAATCTTGTTTTACCCATAACTTCTTCATTTTAAATCCGTTTTGAGTGAATTAAATTGCTATGGTTTCATATTGAACTCTAATTTAAGAATCCAAACAGAAAAAGTATAGGTTTATAGTCAGAATTTTTAGTTACATGTCAATTACTAAAGAGGTAGTCATTTCCGTCGAAAGAACGACATCTTGATGACCATTTTGAAAACCATACTTTCACTTTGAGTTTAACCAAGATTTTTGGATATAGTTTCATGTTCATATGAAAAATCATTTTCCCAGAATAACAAATTTTAAATAAAAGTTTATCATAGTTTTTAATTATCCAAACCAAAACAGCCCCCAGTTTCACTACGACGGCGTATATCCGATTTTATGGTGTTCATCGTGTTTCCAGGTTTTAAATTATTAAGTTAGCATATCATATAGATATAGAACATGTGTTAGTTGATTTTAAAAGTTAAATTAGAAGGATTAACTTTTGTTTGCAAACAAGTTTAGAATTAACAAAACTATGTTCTAGTGATTACAAGTTTAAACCTTCGAATAAGATAGCTTTATATGTATGAATCGAATGATGTTATGAACATCATTACTGCCTCAAGTTTTCTGGATAAAACTACTGGAAATGAGAAAAATGGATCTAGCTTCAAAGGATCCTTAGATGGCTTGAAAGTTCTTGAAGCAGAATCATGACTCGAAAACAGTTCAAGTAAGATTTTCACTCGAAATAAGATTGTTATAGTTGTAGAAATTGAATCAAAGTTTGAATATGAATATTACCTTGAATTAGAAAGATAACCTGCTGTAAATAACAAAGGTTCCTTGATCTTAGATGATTACTTGGAATGGATTAGAAAGCTTGGAAGTAGACTTGCAAACTTGGAAGTATTCTTGATTTTTATGAAACTATACTTATGGAATTTATGAAGAACACTTAGAACTTGAAGATGGAACTTGAGAGAGATCAATTATATGAAGAAAATTGAAGAATTAAAGTGTTTGTAGGTGTTTTTGGTCGTTGGTATATGGATTAGATATAAAGGATATGCAATTTTGTTTTCATGTAAATAACTCATGAATGATTACTAATATTTTTGTAATTTTATGAGATATTTCATGCTAGTTGCCAAATTATGGTTCCCACATATGTTAGGTGACTCACATGGGCTGCTAAGAGCTGATCACTGGAGTGTATATACCAATAGTACATACATCTAAAAGCTGTGTATTGTACGAGTACGAATACGGGTGCATACGAGTAGAATTGTTGATGAAACTGAACGAGGATGTAATTGTAAGCATTTTTGTTAAGTAGAAGTACTTTGATATGTGTCTTAAAGTCTTTAAAAAGTGTAAGAATACATATCAAAACACAACATGTATATACATTCTAATGGAGTCGTTAAGTCTTCGTTAGTCGTTACATGTAAGTGTTGTTTTGAAACCTTTAAGTTAACGATCTCAATTAATGTTGTTAACCCAATGTTTATTATATCAAATTAGATGTTAAACTATTATATTATCATGATATTATGATGTATGAATATCTCTTAATATGATATATACATTAAAATTTTGTTACAACGATAATCGTTACATATAAGTCTCGTTTCGTAATTCTTGAGTTAGTAGTCTTGTTTTTACATATGTAGTTCATTATTAACACACTTAATGATATATTTAAATATCATTTTATAATGTTAAATATAGTGTATCAATATCTTAATATGATACATATGTATTTAGTATACGTTATCATAACGATAATCGTTATATATATCATTTCGAGTTTCTTAACTTAGTAATCTCATTTCTTATGTATATCACACATTGTTAATATACTTAGTGAGATACTTACAAATCATAATCTCATGTCAACCATATATATATGTCTATATATACCACAACATGTAGTTTTTACAAATTTGTAACGTTCGTGAATCGCCGGTCAACTTGGGTGATCAATTGTCTATATGAAACTTATTTCATTTAATCAAGTTTTAACAAGTTTGATTGCTTAACACGTTGGAAACATTTAGTCATGTAAATATCAATCTCAATTAATATATATAAACATGGAAAAGTTCGGGTCACTACAATTTTGATGTTAATGTTCTTCACATTTTCACTCTTCATTAGTGTCAATGAGTTTGCAACTAGATTATGATTCTTACAAAGTTCATATGTCTTCCAGACTTTTAAGATCATCATTAACACATGTTTTGAAATCTAACGTTATCAAACTTAATTTGCAACAATGTTATTTTTATCATATAAACAATGATTCTATGAAAATCTAACCTTGATGTATAATGAACCCTAGAATTGTCCAAAGTTAAATTAGTGCATAGATAGGCATCATTACAATCGTTTTTAAGTTGTTCTCAAGAGCAATTTTGATTGTTTGCATTAATTTGAGTTTTGTTACATTCTAGTTAGGGTTTCTTCACAATATTAGTTCATCATACAAACACAATTGAATGCTAGGAAAGCAAGAATTAATCATACTGAAAATAGGAATTGAGATGGAAGGAATGCGTACTCTTCTATGTGCTGTCGATCTCCTCAGCCGTGCAGAGAGTATTTATTTTGAAGTGAGTTTGAATGAGATAAAAAATGTGGGTTTTATTTAATTTAAAACAGTGTTAAGCCGCACACGGTTGAAGTACGGTTGACCGTGGCATCGGCCGTGGGAGAAATTTTCAGACGTTTGGAACAGGTTTCTACGGTCGTGTCTGCGGTCATCCGTGATGCAGCCGTGGATCTCCTGATGAATAATTTCTTCACTTCTTCTTCTCTTGAGTGCGTTTTGACGATTCTTAGGTTCTATAGAATACTTGAGGACAAGTTTTCTTTTCCTAACATTGAATGATCATACCTCCCGATGTTTCATCATCAATGGCACGTAATATACTATATATATATATATATATATATATATATATATATATATATATATATATATATATATATATATATATATATATATATATATATATATATATATATATATATGTGTGTGTGTGTGTGTGTGTGTGTGTGTGTGTGTGTGTGTGTGACGACCCGGAAATTTTCGACCAAATTTAAATTTAATCTTTATATGATTTCGACACGATAAGCAAAGTCTGTGTGACGACCCGGAAATTTCCGACCAAATTTAAAATTAATCTTTATATAATTCCGACTTGATAAGCAATGAATTTTAATAAATCTTGAACCTCCGAAAAGATTTTTACACAAGCTTTTGGTCACCCTTTTATTCCGACGATTCACGAACGTCATAACTTGATTTAATTGTTTAATTGTTTAATTATAGTGTATATATATGGATTTATATATATTTAACTTGAAAATATGATAATTAAATATCTCATTAAGTATATTAACAAAGTATTATATATATATTTTCATACTACTAATTTAAAGAGTTTTCAAACAATATATATATTACTATTTAAACGACGTAATTAACTTATGTTAAAATATATTTACATATAATGTATTACGAGTGTAAATACATCCTTACAAGTATTGAATACACTTTATAATATACCAATACATATAAAGGATAGCTATACTTGTATTTCCATTCAATTTCCTCAAAGAATTCTACTCGCATTCATACGGTATTTTTACCCGTATTATACACAGCTTCTAGAAGTATTTACTATTGGTATATACCAATAGAAATCTGCAATTATTTGTGTAATATGTCATCCATGACCTAATAAATTTAATATGTCATACATGACTTAATACAATTTAACTTATCTTAGATATTTTTACTAAAAGCCAAAATTATAAGCTTATAAATAAGGACCATTTTAACTCATTTTTACTCCACATTTTCTTAAACTAAAAACACATACTTGAATGCTCTCATATCATACTTTAATCTCAATAACTTTTCTCTTCATAATCAAGGTAAAATACTTCTCAAAATCCTTGTTCAATTCCTTGTATAGTTGCTATCTTATTATACTTATAAAACTTGTAAAAACTAGAACTTGTTTTGGTGAACACCAAGCTTGTTTGAAAAACTAATCTAATCTTTATAACTTAACTCTAATAACACTTATTTATATGTATTATGATGTTATATTAAGTTAATATAAGAACTTATAACTTGTACATATGAAGAACACCTTGAAACTTAACATATATTCTTTAATCTCCATTCGGTAAAAAGCGGGCTGTTTTGGGTTGGGAATTAAAAACCTATCTTAGACTTCGAGTTCGAGGCTAAGACTTTGGAAATATGTTAATATATGTAAATAATACTTCCAGTATTTTTTTCATGATTTTAGACAAAGTGGAATTATTTTATCAAAAATCATATATTGGGTGGATGCCGGGATTTTTCCAAATCTGTCCACCGACACAAAAAGAGGGTAAAGCTCTAAAAATTACTACTTGGGATGAACTTTTTGAATTGGCTTTGTAAAATTTACTTCTTAATGAATCCATAGCAATTTGATTCACTTTAAACGGAGTTGTAATGAATATTTGGCGAGCAAAATAAAATCTGCTAAAATTAACGTTGTATGGACGAAATTTATATTATAAAAACTATATTAACCATATCCTTGTTAACTTTTCCTATATCCTATATATATTTGGACATGTTATCAGTAGTATAAAAAAATATTATAATCTTGGTTAATTCTGTGATTGTATATATGTATAATAATATTCTTGGTACGTCTTAACACAATAAGTATACAATACGTTTTGATAAATCCTAAGACAATACGTACACAATACGTCTTAGTTAATTCTAAGACAATACGTATACAATACGTCGCTGGGTTGATGCAAAGACAATATGTATACAATGCGTCGTGGGGTAATTCTAAGATTTTATATATATATATATATATATATATATATATATATATATATATATATATATATATATATATATATATATATATATCGATTATTGGACTGTTGGACTTTTCGGACTATTTTGGATGACTAACAAAGGACTACTAACAATGGACTACTTGAAATGTCCCGTTCTTATTGATTAAAAACGTTCCATATTAATTGATTTCGTTGCGAGGTTTTGACCTCTATATGAGACGTATTTCAAAGACTGCATTCATTTTAAAACAAACCATAACCTTTATTTCATCAATAAAGGTTTTAAAAGCTTTACGTAGATTATCAAATAATGATAATCTAAAATATCCTGTTTACACACGACCATTACATAATGGTTTACAATACAAATATGTTACAACAAAATAAGTTTCTTGAATACAGTTTTTACACAATATCATACAAGCATGGACTCCAAATCTCGTCCTTATTTAAGTATGCGACAACGGAAGCTCTTAATAATCACCTGAGAATAAACATGCTGAAAACGTCAACAAAAATGTTGGTGAGTTATAGGTTTAACCTATATATATCAAATCATAATAATAGACCACAAGATTTCATATTTCAATACACATCCCATACATAGAGATAAAAATCATTCATATGGTGAACACCTGGTAACCGACATTAACAAGATGCATATATGAGAATATCCCCATCATTCCGGGACACCCTTCGGATATGATATAAATTTCGAAGTACTAAAGCATCCGGTACTTTGGATGGGGTTTGTTAGGCCCAATAGATCTATCTTTAGGATTCGCGTCAATTAGGGTGTGTGTTCCCTAATTCTTAGATTACCAGACTTAATAAAAAGGGGCATATTCGATTTCGATAATTCAACCATAGAATGTAGTTTCACGTACTTGTGTCTATTTTGTAAATCATTTATAAAACCTGCATGTATTCTCATCCCAAAAATATTAGATTTTAAAAGTGGGACTATAACTCACTTTCACGGATTTTTACTTCGTCGGGAAGTAAGACTTGGCCACTGGTTGATTCACGAACCTATAACAATATATACATATATATCAAAGTATGTTCAAAATATATTTACAACACTTTTAATATATTTTGATGTTTTAAGTTTATTAAGTCAGCTGTCCTCGTTAGTAACCTACAACTAGTTGTCCACACTTAGATGTACAGAAATAAATCGATAAATATTATCTTGAATCAATCCACGACCCAGTGTATACGTATCTCAGTATTGATCACAACTCAAACTATATATATTTTGGAATCAACCTCAACCCTGTATAGCTAACTCCAACATTCACATATAGAGTGTCTATGGTTGTTCCGAAATATATATAGATGTGTCGACATGATAGGTCGAAACATTGTATACGTGTCTATGGTATCTCAAGATTACATAATATACAATACAAGTTGATTAAGTTATGGTTGGAATAGATTTGTTACCAATTTTCACGTAGCTAAAATGAGAAAAATTATCCAATCTTGTTTTACCCATAACTTCTTCATTTTAAATCCGTTTTGAGTGAATCAAATTGCTATGGTTTCATTTTGAACTCTATTTTATGAATATAAACAGAAAAAGTATAGGTTTATAGTCGGAAAAATAAGTTACAAGTAATTTTTGTAAAGGTAGTCATTTCAGTCGAAAGAACGACGTCTAGATGACCATTTTAGAAAACATACTTCCACTTTGAGTTTAACCATAATTTTTGGATATAGTTTCATGTTCATAATAAAAATCATTTTCTCAGAATAACAACTTTTAAATCAAATTTTATCATAGTTTTTAATTAACTAACCCAAAACATGCCGCGGTGCTACTACGACGGCGTAAATCCGGTTTTACGGTGTTTTTCGTGTTTCCAGTTTTTAAATCATTAAGTTAGCATATCATATAGATATAGAACATGTGTTTAGTTGATTTTTAAAGTCAAGTTAGAAGGATTAACTTTTGTTTGCGAACAAGTTTAGAATTAACTAAACTATATTCTAGTGATTACAAGTTTAAACCTTCGAATAAGATAGCTTTATATGTATGAATCGAATGATGTTATGAACATCATTACTACCTTAAGTTCCTTGGATAAACCTACTGGAAAAGAGAAAAATGGATCTAGCTTCAACGGATCCTTGGATGGCTCGAAGTTCTTAAAGCAGAATCATGACACGAAAACAAGTTCAAGTAAGATCATCACTTGAAATAAGATTGTTATAGTTATAGAAATTGAACCAAAGTTTGAATATGATTATTACCTTGTATTAGAATGATAACCTACTGTAAGAAACAAAGATTTCTTGAGGTTGGATGATCACCTTACAAGATTGGAAGTGAGCTAGCAAACTTGAAAGTATTCTTGATTTTATGTAACTAGAACTTGTATAATTTATGAAGAACACTTAGAACTTGAAGATAGAACTTTAGAGAGATCAATTAGATGAAGAAAATTAAAGAATGAAAGTGTTTGTAGGTGTTTTTGGTCGTTGGTGTATGGATTAGATATAAAGGATATGTAATTTTGTTTTCATGTAAATAAGTCATGAATGATTACTCATATTTTTTGTAATTTTATGAGATATTTCATGCTAGTTGCCAAATGATGGTTCCCACATGTGTTAGGTGACTCACATGGGCTGCTAAGAGCTGATCATTGGAGTGTATATACCAATAGTACATACATCTAAAAGCTGTGTATTGTACGAGTACGAATACGGGTGCATACGAGTAGAATTGTTGATGAAACTGAACGAGGATGTAATTGTAAGCATTTTTGTAAAGTAGAAGTATTTTGATAAGTGTATTGAAGTCTTTCAAAAGTGTATAAATACATATTAAAACACTACATGTATATACATTTTAACTGTGTCGTTAAGTCATCGTTAGTCGTTACATGTAAGTGTTGTTTTGAAACCTTTAGGTTAACGATCTTGTTAAATGTTGTTAACCCAATGTTTATAATATCAAATGAGATTTTAAATTATTATATTATCATGATATTATCATGTATGAATATCTCTTAATATGATATATATACATTAAATGTCTTTACAACGATAATCGTTACATATATGTCTCGTTTAAAAATCATTAAGTTAGTAGTCTTGTTTTTACATATGTAGTTCATTGTTAATATACTTAATGATATGTTTACTTATCATAGTATCATGTTAACTATATATATATATATATCCATATATATGTCATCATATAGTTTTTACAAGTTTTAACGTTCGTGAATCACCGGGTAACTTGGGTGGTCAATTGTCTATATGAAACATATTTCAATTAATCAAGTCTTAACAAGTTTGATTGCTTAACATGTTGGAAACATTTAATCATGTAAATATCAATGTCAATTAATATATATAAACATGGAAAAGTTCGGGTCACTACAGTACCTACCCGTTAAATAAATTTCGTCCCGAAATTTTAAGCTGTTGAAGGTGTTCACGAATCTTCTGGAAATAGATGCGGGTATTTCTTCTTCATCTGATCTTCACGCTCCCAGGTGAACTCGGGTCCTCTACGAGCATTCCATCGAACCTTAACAATTGGTATCTTGTTTTGCTTAAGTCTTTTAATCTCACGATCCATTATTTCGACGGGTTCTTCGATGAATTGAAGTTTTTCGTTGATTTGGATTTCATCTAACGGAATAGCGAGATCTTCTTTAGCAAAAAATTTCTTCAAATTCGATACGTGGAAAGTGTTATGTACAGCCGCGAGTTGTTGAGGTAACTCAAGTCGGTAAGCTACTGGTCCGACACGATTAATAATCTTGAATGGTCCAATATACCTTGGATTTAATTTCCCTCGTTTACCAAATCGAACAACGCCTTTCCAAGGTGCAACTTTAAGCATGACCATCTCTCCAATTTCAAATTCTATATCTTTTCTTTTAATGTCAGCGTAGCTCTTTTGTCGACTTTGGGCGGTTTTCAACCGTTGTTGAATTTGGATGATCTTCTCGGTAGTTTCTTGTATAATCTCCGGACCCGTAATCTGTCTATCCCCCACTTCACTCCAACAAATCGGAGACCTGCACTTTCTACCATAAAGTGCTTCAAACGGCGCCATCTCAATACTTGAATGGTAGATGTTGTTGTAGGAAAATTCTGCTAACGGTAGATGTCGATCCCAACTGTTTCCGAAATCAATAACACATGCTCATAGCATGTCTTCAAGCGTTTGTATCGTCCTTTCGCTCTGCCCATCAGTTTGTGGATGATAGGTAGTACTCATGTCTAGACGAGTTCCTAATGCTTGCTGTAATGTCTGCCAGAATCTTGAAATAAATCTGCCATCCCTATCAGAGATAATAGAGATTGGTATTCCATGTCTGGAGACGACTTCCTTCAAATACAGTCGTGCTAACTTCTCCATCTTGTCATCTTCTCTTATTGGCAGGAAGTGTGCTGATTTGGTGAGACGATCAACTATTACCCAAATAGTATCAAAACTACTTGCAGTCCTTGGCAATTTAGTGATGAAATCCATGGTAATGTTTTCCCATTTCCATTCCGGGATTTCGGGTTGTTGAAGTAGACCTGATGGTTTCTGATGCTCAGCTTTGACCTTAGAACACGTCAAACATTCTCCTACGTATTTAGCAACATCGGCTTTCATACCCGGCCACCAAAAATGTTTCTTGAGATCCTTGTACATCTTCCCCGTTCCAGGATGTATTGAGTATCTGGTTTTATGACCTTCTCTAAGTACCATTTCTCTCATATCTCCAAATTTTGGTACCCAAATCCTTTCAGCCCTATACCGGGTTCCGTATTCCCGAATATTAAGATGCTTCTCCGATCCTTTGGGTATTTCATCCTTTAAATTTCCCTCTTTTAAAACTCCTTGTTGCGCCTCCTTTATTTGAGTAGTAAGGTTATTATGAATCATTATATTCATAGATTTTACTCGAATGGGTTCTCTGTCCTTCCTGCTCAAGGCATCGGCTACCACATTTGCCTTCCCTGGGTGGTAACGAATCTCAAAGTCGTAATCATTCAATAATTCAATCCACCTACGCTGCCTCATATTCAGTTGTTTCTGATTAAATATGTGTTGAAGACTTTTGTGGTTGGTATATATAATACTTTTGACCCCATATAAGTAGTGCCTCCAAGTCTTTAATGCAAAAACAACCGCTCCTAATTCCAAATCATGCGTCGTATAATTTTGTTCGTGAATCTTCAATTGTCTAGACGCATAAGCAATCACCTTCGTTCGTTGCATTAATACACAACCGAGACCTTGCTTTGATGCATCACAATAAATCACAAAATCATCATTCCCTTCAGGCAATGACAATATAGGTGCCGTAGTTAGCTTTTTCTTCAATAACTGAAACGCTTTCTCTTGTTCATCATTCCATTCAAATTTCTTCCCTTTATGCGTTAATGCAGTCAAGGGTTTTGATATTCTGGAAAAGTCTTGGATGAACCTTCTGTAGTAACCAGCTAGTCCTAAAAACTGGCGTATGTGTTTCGGAGTTTTCGGGGTTTCCCACTTTTCAACAGTTTCTATCTTTGCCGGATCCACCTTAATACCTTCTTTATTCACTATGTGACCGAGGAATTGAACTTCTTCTGACCAAAATGCACACTTTGAAAACTTATCGTACAATTCTTCCTTCCTCAATACTTCTAACACCTTTCTCAAATGTTCACCGTGTTCTTGGTCATTCTTTGAGTAAATAAGTATGTCATCAATGAAAACAATGACAAACTTGTCAAGGTATGGTCCAGACACTCGGTTCATAAGGTCCATGAACACTGCTGGTGCATTAGTTAAACCAAACGGCATGACCATAAACTCGTAATGACCGTAACGTGTTCTGAAAGCAGTCTTTGGAATATCATCTTCTTTCACCCGCATTTGATGATACCCGAAACGTAAGTCAATCTTTGAATAAATAGACGAGCCTTGTAGTTGATCAAATAAGTCGTCGATTCTCGGTAGTGGGTAGCGGTTCTTGATGGTAAGTTTGTTCAACTCTCGGTAGTCGATACACAACCTGAATGTACCATCTTTCTTCTTGACAAACAAAGCAGGAGCTCCCCACGGTGATGTGCTTGGTCGAATGAAACCACGCTCTAAAAGTTCTTGTAATTGGCTTTGCAGTTCTTTCATCTCGCTGGGTGCGAGTCTGTAAGGAGCACGAGCTATTGGTGCAGCTCCTGGTACAAGATCTATTTGAAATTCAACGGATCGATGTGGGGGTAATCCCGGTAATTCTTTCGGAAATACATCGGGAAATTCTTTTACAATGGGAACATCATTGATGCTCTTTTCTTCAGTTTGTACTTTCTCGACGTGTGCTAGAACAGCATAGCAACCTTTTCTTATTAGTTTTTATGCCTTCAAATTACTAATAAGATGTAGCTTCGTGTTGCCCTTTTCTCCGTACACCATTATGGGTTTTCCTTTTTCTCGTATAATGCGAATTGCATTTTTATAACAAACGATCTCTGCTTTCACTTCTTTCAACCAGTCCATACCGATTATCACATCAAAACTCCCTAACTCTACTGGTATCAAATCAATCTTAAATGTTTCGCTAACCAGTTTAATTTCTCGATTCCGACATATATTATTTGCTGAAATTAATTTACCATTTGCTAATTCGAGTAAAAATTTACTATCCAAAGGCGTCAATGGACAACTTAATTTAGCACAAAAATCTCTACTCATATAGCTTCTATCCGCACCCTAATCAAATAAAACGTAAGCAGATTTATTGTCAATAAGAAACGTACCCGTAACAAGCTCCGGGTCTTCCTGTACCTCTGCCGCATTAATATTGAAAGCTCTTCCGCGGCCTTGTCCATTCGTGTTCTCCTGGTTCGGGCAATTTCTAATAATGTGGCCCGGTTTTCCACATTTATAACAAACTACATTGGCATAACTTGCTCCGACACTACTTGCTCTGCCATTACTCGTTCCGACACCATTTGTTCCTTTCATTCTATTAACCCCTGGTCCGTAGACCTCACACTTCGCCGCGCTATGACCATTTCTTTTACACTTGTTGCAAAATTTGGTGCAGAACCCTGAGTGATACTTTTCACACCTTTGACATAGCTTCTTCTGATTGTTGTTGTTGTTGTTGCGGTTATTATTGTTGTTGGGATGATTGTTGTAGTTGCTATTGTTGTTGTTGTTGTTGGGCCGTTTGTTGTAGTTGCAATTGATGTTGCGATTGTTGGGATAATTGTTGCGATTATTGTTGTAATTGCTGTTGTTGTTGTATTGGTGATTCTTATCACCGTTTTCCTCCCACTTTCTTTTGACTTGCTTCACATTGGCCTCTTCAGTAGTCTGTTCTTTAATTCTTTCTTCAATCTGGTTCACTAGTTTGTGAGCCATTCTACATGCCTGTTGTATGGAGGCGGGCTCGTGTGAACTTATATCTTCTTGGATTCTTTCCGGTAATCCTTTCACAAACGCGTCGATCTTCTCTTCCTCGTCTTCGAATGCTCCCGGACACAATAGGCACAATTCTGTGAATCGTCTTTCGTACGTGGTAATATCAAATCCTTGGGTTCGTAACCCTCTAAGTTCTGTCTTGAGCTTATTGACCTCGGTTCTGGGACGGTACTTCTCGTTCATCAAGTGCTTGAATGCTGACCACGGTAGTGCGTACGCATCGTCTTGTCCCACTTGCTCTAGATAGGTATTCCACCATGTTAACGCAGAACCTGTGAAGGTATGCGTAGCGTACTTCACTTTGTCCTCTTCAGTACACTTACTTATGGCAAACACCGATTCGACCTTCTCGGTCCACCGTTTCAATCCGATCGGTCCTTCGGTTCCATCAAATTCTAAAGGTTTGCAGGCAGTGAATTCTTTGTAGGTGCATCCTACATGATTTTCTGTACTGCTAGATCCAAGGTTATTATTGGTATGTAGCGCAGCCTGTACTGCGGCTATGTTTGAAGCTAGAAAAGTACGGAATTCCTCTTCATTCATATTCACGGTGTGTCGAGTAGTCGGTGCCATTTCCTTCAAAATAATCAAATGGAACAAGTTAATCATACAGAATATTAAGAGTAGTTAATAGTATTTCGTAGCATAATATGAACTCATTTATAAAAGCTTTTTCTTCATATTAGCGTTTTATAAGTTTAAATTCGGGTAGTACCTACCCGTTAAGTTCATACTTAGTAGCTAATATACAATTCAACTACTACAATTCTATATGAAAAACTGATTATAATAATATTTCGCGTTCAAACTTTTACACAATATTTTACAAACTTACAATACCGCTTATTTTACATATAGCATGAAATATAGCACACAATAAATTTGATACAAGATGGTTGTGAAGATAATTCTAGCTAGTACACAAGTCGTTCAGCAAAGGCAATAAAGACATGTAATTCATACGTCCAGAAACAAGTCATGCATTCTAGTTTTACTAGGATTACTTCCCATCCTTGGTCTTGTGGAACATAACCGTTATGGTCGTTGATAAGACAGCGTGTTGTAACGTCGTCAAAGGGACGAGGGTTACGTAATGTCCAACAGTCCCTTAACAATCTAAAAACCTCATTTCTTACCCCAATTACCGACTCCGTCACTGGTGGGAACGTTTTGTTTAATAGTTGTAGCCCGATGTTCTTGTTCTCACTTTGGTGAGAAGCGAACATTACTAATCCGTAAGCATAACATGCTTCTTTATGTTGCATGTTAGCCACATTTTCTAAATCACGAAGTCCAATATTCGGATATATTGAGTCAAAATAATTTCTTAACCCATTGCGTAAAATAGCATTTGGGTTCCCCGCAATATATGCGTCAAAGTAAACACATCGTAACTTATGGATTTCCCAATGTGATATCCCCCATCTTTCGAACAAAAGCCTTTTATAAACCAAGGCATTCTTAGAACGTTCTTCGAATCTCTTACAAACTGATCTCGCCTTAAATAGTTGTGCCGAAGAATTTTGACCGACTCTAGACAAGATTTCATCAATCATGTCTCCGGGTAGGTCTCTTAAAATATTGGATTGTCTATCCATTTTGTGTTTTTATACTGTAAAATAGACAAGAGTTAGATTCATAAAAAAAAAATACTTATTAATACAAGCAATTTTTACATATATCATAAAGCATAAGCACACTATATTACATATATTACACCACACGAATACAACTATCTTATTCCGACTCGCTTGTTTCTTCTTCTTCGGTTTTGGTTCGTTTTACCAAGTTTCTAGGGATATATGATGTTCCCCTAATACGAGCCGTCGTTTTCCACATTGGTTTAGAAAAACCTGGTGGTTTAGAGGTTCCCGGGTCATTGTTACAACTTAAGGACTTCGGGGGTTGACGATACATATAAAGTTCATCGGGGTTGGAATTAGATTTCTCTATTTTTATGACTTTTCCCTTATTATTTTCTTTTGCCTTTTTAAATTCAATTGGGGTAATTTCTATAACATCATCGGAATTCTCGTCGGAATCCGATTCATCGGAGAATTGGTAATCCTCCCAATATTTTGCTTCCTTGGCGGAAACACCATTGACCATAATTAACCTTGGTCGGTTGATTGAGGATTTTCTTTTACTTAACCGTTTTATTATTTCCCCCACCGGTTCTATTTCTTCATCCGGTTCCGATTCTTCTTCCGGTTTCGATTCTTCTTCCGGTTCCGACTCTTCTTCCGGTTCCTCTTTGGGAACTTGTGAATCAGTCCACGAATCATTCCAATTTACATTTGACTCTTCATTATTATTAGGTGAGTCAATGGGACTTGTTCTAGAGGTAGACATCTATCACATAATATCAAACGCGTTAAGAGATTAATATATCACATAATATTCACATGTTAAAAATATATAGTTTCCAACAAAATTTGTTAAGCAATCATTTTTCAAGTAAACAAGGTCGAAGTCCAGACTCACTAATGCATCCTAACAAACTCGATAAGACACACTAATGCAAAATTCTGGTTCTCTAAGACCAACGCTCGGATACCAACTGAAATGTCCCGTTCTTATTGATTAAAAACGTTCCATATTAATTGATTTCGTTGCGAGGTTTTGACCTCTATATGAGACGTTTTTCAAAGACTGCATTCATTTTAAAACAAACCATAACCTTTATTTCATCAATAAAGGTTTAAAAAGCTTTACGTAGATTATCAAATAATGATAATCTAAAATATCCTGTTTACACACGACCATTACATAATGGTTTACAATACAAATATGTTACAACAAAATAAGTTTCTTGAATACAGTTTTTACACAATATCATACAAGCATGGACTCCAAATCTCGTCCTTATTTAAGTATGCGACAACGGAAGCTCTTAATAATCACCTGAGAATAAACATGCTGAAAACGTCAACAAAAATGTTGGTGAGTTATAGGTTTAACCTATATATATCAAATCATAATAATAGACCACAAGATTTCATATTTCAATACACATCCCATACATAGAGATAAAAATCATTCATATGGTGAACACCTGGTAACCGACATTAACAAGATGCATATATAAGAATATCCCCATCATTCCGGGACACCCTTCGGATATGATATAAATTTCTAAGTACTAAAGCATCCGGTACTTTGGATGGGGTTTGTTAGGCCCAATAGATCTATCTTTAGGATTCGCGTCAATTAGGGTGTCTGTTCCCTAATTCTTAGATTACCAGACTTAATAAAAAGGGGCATATTCGATTTCGATAATTCAACCATAGAATGTAGTTTCACGTACTTGTGTCTATTTTGTAAATCATTTATAAAACCTGCATGTATTCTCATCTCAAAAATATTAGATTTTAAAAGTGGGACTATAACTCACTTTCACGGATTTTTACTTCGTCGGGAAGTAAGACTTGGCCACTGGTTGATTCACGAACCTATAACAATATATACATATATATCAAAGTATGTTCAAAATATATTTACAACACTTTTAATATATTTTGATGTTTTAAGTTTATTAAGTCAGCTGTCCTCGTTAGTAACCTACAACTAGTTGTCCACACTTAGATGTACAGAAATAAATCGATAAATATTATCTTGAATTAATCCACGACCCAGTGTATACGTATCTCAGTATTGATCACAACTCAAACTATATATATTTTGGAATCAACCTCAACCCTGTATAGCTAACTCCAACATTCACATATAGAGTGTCTATGGTTGTTCCGAAATATATATAGATGTGTCGACATGATAGGTCGAAACATTGTATACGTGTCTATGGTATCTCAAGATTACATAATATACAATACAAGTTGATTAAGTTATGGTTGGAATAGATTTGTTACCAATTTTCACGTAGCTAAAATGAGAAAAATTATCCAATCTTGTTTTACCCATAACTTCTTCATTTTAAATCCGTTTTGAGTGAATCAAATTGCTATGAAATTTTGAACTCTATTTTATGAATCTAAACAGAAAAAGTATAGGTTTATAGTCGGAAAAATAAGTTACAAGTCGTTTTTGTAAAGGTAGTCATTTCAGTCGAAAGAACGACGTCTAGATGACCATTTTAGAAAACATACTTCCACTTTGAGTTTAACCATAATTTTTGGATATAATTTCATGTTCATAATAAAAATCATTTTCTCAGAATAACAACTTTTAAATCAAAGTTTATCATAGTTTTTAATTAACTAACCTAAAATAGCCCGCGGTGTTACTACGACGGCGTAAATCCGGTTTTACGGTGTTTTTCGTGTTTTCAGGTTTTAAATCATTAAGTTAGCATATCATATAGATATAGAACATGTGTTTAGTTGATTTTAAAAGTCAAGTTATAAGGATTAACTTTTGTTTGCGAACAAGTTTAGAATTAACTAAACTATGTTCTAGTGATTACAAGTTTAAACTTTCGAATAAGATAGCTTTATATGTATGAATCGAATGATGTTATGAACATCATTACTACCTTAAGTTCCTTGGATAAACCTACTGGAAAAGAGAAAAATGGATCTAGCTTCAACGGATCCTTGGATGGCTCGAAGTTCTTGAAGCAGAATCATGACACGAAAACAAGTTCAAGTAAGATCATCACTTGAAATAAGATTGTTATAGTTATAGAAATTGAACCAAAGTTTGAATATGATTATTACCATGTATTAGAATTATAACCTACTGTAAAAAACAAAGATTTCTTGAGGTTGGATGATCACCTTACAAGATTGGAAGTGAGCTAATAAACTTGAAGGTATTCTTGATTTTATGTAACTAGAACTTGTAGAATTTATGAAGAACACTTAGAACTTGAAGATAGAACTTGAGAGAGATTAATTAGATGAAGAAAATTGAAGAATGAAAGTGTTTGTAGGTGTTTTTGGTCGTTGGTGTATGGATTAGATATAAAGGATATGTAATTTTGTTTTCATGTAAATAAGTCATGAATGATTACTCATATTTTTGTAATTTTATGAGATATTTCATGCTAGTTGCCAAATGATGGTTCCCACATGTGTTAGGTGACTCACATGGGCTGCTAAGAGCTGATCATTGGAGTGTATATACCAATAGTACATACATCTAAAAGCTGTGTATTGTACGAGTACGAATACGGCTGCATACGAGTAGAATTGTTGATGAAACTGAACGAGGATGTAATTGTAAGCATTTTTGTTAAGTAGAAGTATTTTGATAAGTGTATTGAAGTCTTTCAAAAGTGTATAAATTCATATTAAAACACTACATGTATATACATTTTAACTGTGTCGTTAAGTCATCGTTAGTCGTTACATGTAAGTGTTGTTTTGAAACCTTTAGGTTAACGATCTTGTTAAATGTTGTTAACCCAATGTTTATAATATCAAATGAGATTTTAAATTATTATATTATCATGATATTATCATGTATGAATATCTCTTAATATGATATATATACATTAAATGTCTTTACAACGATAATCGTTACATATATGTCTCGTTTAAAAATCATTAAGTTAGTAGTCTTGTTTTTACATATGTAGTTCATTGTTAATATACTTAATGATATGTTTACTTATCATAGTATCATGTTAACTATATATATATATATATATATATATATATATATATATATATATATATATATATATATATATATATATATCCATATATATGTCATCATATAGTTTTTACAAGTTTTAACGTTCGTGAATCACCGGTCAACTTGGGTGGTCAATTGTCTATATGAAACATATTTCAATTAATCAAGTCTTAACAAGTTTGATTGCTTAACATGTTGGAAACATTTAATCATGTAAATATCAATCTCAATTAATATATATAAACATGGAAAAGTTCGGGTCACTACACTACTAACATAAAATGTTAAAAATTATTATATAAGTATTCTATGAACTTGCTTTATTTTATTCATATGTCGTATTATTATCTGAATCGTTATTATTGTTATAGGTTCGTGAATCCAAGGACGACGATCATATTTTTAATAAGTTGAAAAATTATTATTAATATACTTTTACTACTGTGAGTATATAGTCCCATTTTTAAACTCTACAAATATTTTGGGATGAGAATACATGCATTTTATGTTTTACGCCATGGACACAAGTACTTAAAATATATTCTACGTTGAGTTGTACCACTTTGCATATCTTCCCTAATAGCTTGGTAACTAATATTTACATGCTGTAAGAACATGTAAGCGCGAATCCTATTGATAGATCTATCGGGTTTGACAACCCCAACCGGGCTAGTCGCTCTAGTATTGTAAACGGTTGCATAGTAATTCGTTTTTACTACACTTGATACAGTGTAAGGAGATTTCATAATAAAGGGAATATGCCACATTAATGGTTCAGTATGGTTACCGAAGCGCTCAACAACTTATAGAATACTTTTATACACTTGCGAGTGTACATATATTTATAACTATGAAATCTTGTGGTCTATATTTATATCGATGATAAACCTATATATCTCAACAACCTTTGTGTTGACTGTTTAAGCATGTTTATTCTCAGGTCCTTAAGAAAGTCTTTCGCTGTTGCATAATCTGAGCAAGCTGTGCATGGAGTCTCATGCTTTTAATTAAATAAAGTGTTGCATTCAATAAAACCTTTGTCATGTATTATATTCGACTGTTATGTCATGTGTAGTGTTTGGAAGCCGATGTATCATGGGGATTATTTCTTAAATAATCACCCACTTGTTTAAACATGCATTATGTATAATAATGGTGTGCTTTTTATGAAACGAATGCAATATTTTTCTAAAACGTATCATATAGAGGTCAAATACCTCGCTATGGGACCAATGAATAACGTACTGCATTTATAGTAATATGGACAGGTCGTTTCAGTCTGTAATGTTAAGTCTCAAAATTTTGAACTGTTTCATATATTCATTTGACTTTCGATCATTCCCGACGATTCACGAACAAATGTAAATGTAAATAAATATATATGTAAATATAAATATAAGTGTATATGTTAATTTGAATTAATATAATACCATTTAATCATTTGAATTAAAAATGTAGAGTAATATTCAAAATAATTAAGATGTTAAATATTCAATTATGTTATTATATAACATAAGTATTACATAATTAATAATATGTAAGATTAAAATATGAAATCTTATTACGAGTTTAAATATAGTTGTTATATTAATATTATTAGTACTTTCATTATTATAATTAATATTAATATTAATATTAATATCAATATGAGTTATATTACTATTTTCAATAGATAATTTATAGATATGAAAATTTAGTACATTTAATTTGTTAACTTTATTATTATTATATTATTACTTCTATTATTATTATTATGATTATTATTATAAACTCTATTATCACTTTTATTTAAAAATTATGACTACCATTATTTTATCATTTTTCTTATTATTATTGTATTATTTTGATATTCTTATTATTTCTATTATTATTACTATTAGTATTTTATTTACTATTAATATATATATATATATATATATATATATATATATATATATATATATATATATATATATATATATATATATATATATATATATATATATAATGCAGATAAGAACGTAATCTGTTGAAGATCCCTTTCAAACTTTATCTACTTCTGATTCTTGTCTAAGATTTGTTACAAACAGAATTGAATTCAGTTTTCCATCAACATCTGATTTATTATTTTATCATCGTCATTGTCCTTCCTGTCTATGCTTTGTTATACGTCGATCTCATTGCCATTACAATACAAAACAATCATATCAATACCATTAACTTTAATTATTCGATTGTTCTCTTTATATACAGCTAAATTACTTCTGCAAATTGAGGAATTAGAATAGATATTAACAAAAACTGAAGCGAACACCTCTGTTCGCGTTCTTTTTCCCAAAATCTCGAATTCAAAAACGAATTTTAAAATCCATAAATGCTATTTTGTTAAGAATCCTTTACTATGGACATATTTTAAAATAACTATATAAATATTAATCACTTTGAATATGTACATAAATTAAATTATATATATATATATATATATATATATATATATATATATATAAATTATGATATAATAAATAAATTTATTCAGTTACGATTATAGGTTTTAATATATATACTTAATATAGGTTCGTGAATTCGAGGCGAACCTTGCACTTGTTCAATGACGTCATATGTATTTTTACTACGATATACAGTATTGTGAGTTTCATTTGCTCCCTTTTTAAATGCTTTTGCAATATATATTCTTGGGACTGAGAATACATGCGCTGCTTTTATAAATGTTTGAAGAAATAGACATAAGTACTTAAAACTACATTCTATGGTTGGATTATTGAACCGAATATGCCCCTTTTTAGTCTGGTAATCTAAGAATTAGGGAACAGACACCCTAATTGATGCGAATCCTAAAGATAGATCTATTGGGCCCAACAAGCCCCATCCAAAGTACCGGATGCTTTAGTACTTCGAATTTATCATGTCCAAAGGGAGTCCCGGAATGATGGGGATATTCTATATGCATCTTGTTAAGGTCGGTTACCAGGTGTTCACCATATGAATGATTTTTATCTCTATGCAGTTTGCGAAATGCCTGATATGAGATGTTGTTTATAATAAATGGAAATGAAAATCTTGTGGTCTATTAAGATGATGAAAATGATCGATTATGATAAACTAATGAACTCACCAACCTTTTGGTTGACACTTTAAAGCATGTTTATTCTCAGGTATTAAAGAAATCTTTCGCTGTGCATTTGCTCACTTTAAAGATATTTCTTGGAGTCATTCATGGCATATTTCAAAAGACGTTGCATTCAAGTCGTTGAGTTCAATAGAGATTATTATTAAGTAAATGACAGATTAGGTCATTTATAGGTTGGATATTATGAAATAGTATGCATGCCTGTCAACTTTCGATGTAATGAAAGTTTGTATTTTAAAAACGAATGCAATGTTTGTAAAATGTATCATATAGATGTCAAATACCTCGCAATGTAATCATATGTTATTGTATTCGTCCTTATGGATTAGGACGGGTCTTTACAATATATATATATATATACATATATACATATATATATATATATATATACATATATATATATATATATATATATATATTCAATTATACATATAGTATACACAAAACGCATCAACTTGTATTTAACATGCAATTCATAGTTTCATTCAAACACACAATCCTAATACAAGTAGACTTCCTTCAACATTCCTTTTAAAATCATTTTTAAAACAATTTTGCATTTGTATGAAAAACCTTTCATTAATTCAAAGTCTTTTGAAAAGGTTATTCTTATTAGCATTTTGATCATTGGTTTTGATTGATTTTAAGGTTACCCAATCCTCGACTTATCCCTTCCATTGAATTGCGAGTTTGGCCCATTTTTCCCATGTTTTCAATTCTCCGAATAATAGACAATGGACTTTGATTACATGATTTGTATTTGCTAGAATCGTGACACAAATTCATTTCAAGTTTATCTTTTGATGAATCATAAATAGTCGTATTTTCAAGCTTTCTTTTCAAAGTGTTGTTTTCATGAATTAGAACTTTGTTAAGTTGCTTAACTTTGTGTAATTCTTTTTTCTAAAAATTTTACTTTGTCACGACTACTATCATATACAAACTTAATAGTCTTGTAATCATCTAACATTTCTTCATAATTAGAAGGATAGAATACATGTACCTCATTACAATCCATGCTTGAGACATCATCTTCTTTGAAGGGAGATTCAACCTCTTCTTCAGTTTGACCATCTTGATTTAAATCATTCCAAGAGCCCAAGAGGCAAAACTCTTCATTTCCATCTAAACCCTTTTCTTGATTATCTTCCCAATCTCTATCAAAATCTCCAAGCTTCTTCAATTTCTCTCTTACCCTTTTACCATTTAAACTCCTAGAGTTTTCCTCTTCTTGAGAGCATAGTGAATCCCAACATTCCTTTGCATTTTCACATGAAATTATTTTCATTCTTTCTTCATTAGGAAGAACTTCATGAAGAAGTGAAATAGCATCAAATTGTTTCAAAACTTCATTGTTTTGAAATGTTGACTTCACTAGTCTTGAACTACCTTGTGGAACAAAGTCTCCTACTTTGATTATTCTCCACAAGTAGTAATCATAAGATTTGAGATAAAATTTAAATCTTAATTTCCACACATCAATATCTTCTTTATCAAAGATTGGAGCTCCTTTCACCAATTCTTCTAAGTATCCCATGGTTTGAGTTGATCCAAGAATCGTTGACTCAAGTTTTTGCACAAAACGAATTTTGACACTTTCAAAAACGTTTATAGAGCAATGATTTGAGCAACCACTCTGATACCAATTGTAAGTAACTAGGGGGGGTGAATAGTTACTTGATACGTTTTTAACACTTTTTCGATTGATCACTAAATTTGATTAACTATGATCAACAATTCAACTCAAACTTGATGTGTGTGGTGCATATGTTCAAAATGATAATCAAGGTAATGTACAGAACATAAACACAAGGATTTATAGTGGTTCGGGTGGATGTTAACTAATCCACCTTAATCCACTCCCGGATTACACTAATCGGGATTTCTTGCTTCACTAAGCACTTTTCTCCGAACCCGGTGGACATCCGATTTACAAGTCTTCAACTTCTTTGGTAGACAACATACCTAATCTTTCTATTCTTTTGAAAGACCAATTCCAACCTAGCTCAACTTGTCTTCAACTTGGACAAGTATTAATCTTCAAATAAGATTAATCAACTTCCTAAGTCCCTTTATAGAAGTAGATTACTAAGCTAGCCTATGCTTCTACTAATTGAAGTTACAAGACTTACACAAATACAATTTGCAATGATAATCCTAAGACAATACTAGGACAGACATTACAGTAAGTAAACTCACAAGATAAACAATTTTGATTAGTAAGTTTATGATATCGGCTAAAAAGTCACATTTTTACCCCCGATATTGGGCCCTAAAATCCATAAAGTTCCAAACTTTACCGCAAAAATAATCGCTTTATCAGTTAATTTTGTAGAATAAATAATTACGAAGGCGATGCAAAAAGAATCGATTAAACCGGAGCTAAAATGAAGAATCTAGAGCTAAAACGGTGAAAGACAAGAAATCAAGTTACGATCCAGTAAAACCAGCTGACCAAGCAAGCCAAACGGCCTGCCAAACGGCTTACCTGGCTTGCAAACGGCCTGCCACACGCCCAGATCAAACGGCCACGTTAAACAGCCTGGCCTGGCAAACGGCCACGTTAAACAGCCTGGCCTGGCAAACGGCCCCTGCAAACGGTCTGCCAAACGGATTACCAAACGGCCTGCCAGCCGTTTACAGGCAAAAATCAAGTCTATTTAAAGAGCTCTCTCCATCCATTTCAACACACATTCAATTTACAATTCATTTTATATTTTCAAGTTTTAGTTAGTTTTTAGTAGTAGTTAGCTTAGCTTTTATTTTCCGGAGGATATCCCAGCGAGTCCCTGCGATCTCAGGCAGATTTCTTCAGCCTTTTCAGGTTTTTATCCGAAATGCTTGTCTTTTGTATTAAACATGTATTCTTACCTTTTATGTTTAATAATGCGTTCCGATATTACCATGTTAGCTTAATTAATCTGTATGTTTCCATGATAGAAGTTTTGGTTAGCGTAGTTATGTTAAATTAGTATGGTTACTGTCATTATGCTGAACTTGTGAGTTTGATAGATTTGTATGCTAGCATCTTGAGGATTGACCAACCTAGGTTGTGATAAGGACTTGTCCACCTATATGAACTTAGATACTTCATAGGATTAAGACCCCTGGGTATACTGTATTTTAAGATTCTATGAACTCGGTATGGCCAGAATTCCCGAGAGGCATCTAATGCGCTTTTAGGACACGGAACTTAGGAATTGAGACATGAATGACCTAATATGCCTACTGACTGTTCCAAGGAGACCTCTTAGGAGCTGTTAAGATCTAGCTAGTACGTTCACTATATGACCTAAACTTATTACATGTTCTTGTTTGATTGTTGCCCTGGGATTAAGTCTTATCAACTATTTAGGTATCTGCTAGGTTTCTATCTGCTTTACTTTCAGTATATCAACTGTAATGATGTATAATGTTTGATTTGGTTTGATCTCATTAGTATGATAAAATGGTTTTTAGTTTTCATTTAAGGTTTTGTCAACTTAACCCGACGGACTCCTTCCGTTTGTGATCAGTGTTCAATCAACACGGCACGTTGTTATTCAGTTAACTAAAATGATAACGAGGGTTAGGATTAGAACTCAACTCACTAATTAACCTAGTACTTTACTAAGGATAACCTCGAAGGTGTAGTTACATTTCAATTATGCAACCAAGTGTCATACTTTTCACTACTCAACGAGAACTCTGAGAGTCTAGAGATAAGTAGGTCTGTCTAATTGGCTCATCCAACCAGATCTACACCATTCCAATCATAGCCTTAATATCAATATAATTACCTTTCCATAGCCCAAACTAATATCTTGGTCAACATTTCCTTGATCTGCATACTCCAGATATCCTTCTACTTTATTTACTTTTCCGCAATTAGGGCCTTTAGCTTAAACTAAGTACTACATTTATCCAGGTAACTTAAATAAAAGACAATTATCCACTTGATCTTCAATTCGTTAAACCATTCAAAAACACGACCATAGGTTAACTTACACCTTCTACATTAGAAAGTTAAAAGTAAATTTAGGCCCCGCACAATATAAATAAAATAAACCCCTGTTTGCCACTCTGATCAACTGATTCTGACATCTTGCGGCCTAACAACACTGCATCAATAAAACCGTCCGTTTCGGCCATATCATTGTGGTAGCAAAGTTTTCTGGCGCCGCTGTCGGGGATTGAATATTTTGATTGAGAAAGATTTTGAACAGACAAAAAGTGAAAGACATTTATACACGAACTTGCTTGTTGGATTTTCCGAACACTCTCCAATTATATTGGAACTAAAAGGATCATGCCTCTCCGTAGTCGGCCTGGCCACCTAGATACTCAGTAATCTGTAAGAAATCCTATCAATTGGAATATCGATAAGGTTAGCGACCGAATTTCAAGAATAATTGTTTCAATTAAATTATCGATCCTTTTAGTCAATTAATATTTTCTAAAAGTTACTTTTGAGTCTTTTTAAACAGAAAATCTAAAAATGGAACAACAAAACACCCTTGCTTCTATGCAAAAGTCATGTTTAAAAGAAAGAGGAGGACCAATCACCTTAGGAACTGAAGGAATTCCTGAAATCAGTTCATATATGATCAAGCTGGTCAGTATGATCTACAAATTTCAAGGATTACCAACTGACGATCCAAACTTTCACTTAAACAAATTTATCAGTCTAGTTGACTCTTTTAAGAAGGAAGAGAACGAGAAAAACCTTTTGAAACTTCATCTTTTTCAATATTCTCTATCTACACGCGCTTTAACATGGTTTGATGAGCTTAACCCGAATTCAATACATTCATGGGAAGAATTATCCAATAAGTTTTTAAATAAATTCTATTCACATTCCCTGCAAACCTGTTTAAGAAATGACATCATCAACTTTTCTCAAAAAGAAAACCAGTCATTATGTCTAGCATGGAATAGAGTAAAAGTCATGCTTAAAAGATGTCTGAATCACTCGTTAAGTCGGGCAGACATTATCTGCACACTTTACAATGGTTTGACCAAGGATGATAAGTCTCTCCTAAACATGGTCTCGCAAGGCAATTTCATGTCACAAACATCATACGAAGCATGGGATCTTTTGGACACAATAGCCGCACGACAGGAAGATTGGAACAATGAAGCTGCTGAGAAGGATGACATCTTCACTCATACGGTACAAATGCTGGAAACCAGGTTACAAGATCTCACCCTCACTCTTCAAAGTTTACCAATTTCTAAAAGTACCGATGCTACTAGAACCAATCTAAGGTATCCTTACCCTAGATGGGCATATAAACAGCAGAATAGCTCGGACTTTAATATACTCCTCCCACTACATCAACCTGCTACCCTCTCTAAGGAAACGTTAGTTGAATTTATGAAAAAGCAATACACGATAAACCTTCAAGTCATAGAATGTCAAAACAAGTTTGATACCCTGATAAAGACTTTTGAAGAATTAATAATCAATTTTCAGCTTACGCTTGAATGATTAACCACTAAAGTTGAGTTAGAGTGTAGTAAGTCTGATGCATTAGTAATCACTAGAGGTGGGAAGGAAACAACCGTTGAAATACCGTACAAGATTTTTTCAATAAGGAACCTGTGCCAATTGACCCAGTTGTCAATCCACCGGAACCTATATCTCCTAAGGCCCCGAAAATCATTCCACGTGCCCGCATACCTTTCCCTGGTAGGCTTAGGAAGGAAAAAAAGAAGCGCAATTTGCTAAGTATTAGGATATTATTAAGAATTTACATTTGAATGTACGACTAGTAGATGCTTTAGTTGAAATACCAAATTGCGCTAAATTTTTCAAAGAACTGCTTTCAAATAAAGAGAGATTAAGAGAGATAGTTAGCTTGCCCTTAAGTGAAGAATGTTCGTTAGTGTTACAACATGGTATTCCCCCTAAGTTAGGAGATACAAGAAGATTTACGGTACCTTGCTACCTGCAAGATGTCCAGATTAACAATGTGTTAGCAGACTTAGGAGCCAGTGTAAACCTAATGCCCTATTCAGTATTCAAAAAGCTAGGATTAAAAGAATTACGACCAACCAGAATGACTATCCAACTCGCGGAAAGATCAGTTAAAATTCCTCGAGGAATAGCTGAGGATGTCCTAGTCAGAGTGTATAAGTTCGCATTTCCCGTCGATTTCAGTATGGATATTGAGGAAGACACGAAGGTCCCACTCATACTTGGCAGACCATTCTTGAATACTTCCAAGGCCGTAATCGATGTTTACGGAAAATTGTTGAAATTAAGAGTTGGAAGTGAAGAAGTCACATTCAATGTCGACCGACTCATGAGCCACCCCCGCGAAGAAGATATCAATCTCACCGATTCTTTTCAAGAACTCGTCAATGAATATCTAGAGGATACCATGGCTATATGCAGTCAAGATCAAATTCCTAAGGATCTGTTCTTTACACCTTTTGAAGGAAATCTCGACACCCATTCAGCCATAAGTCCTGGTCAAAATAAATCTCCCTTCTTTGAAAGTAACTTTCTATCAAAACTATCCAAATATCACCGCTAGGTCAAGGCATTCCCCTACCTCTGTTAAGGAGAAGACCTAATGAAGAAACAGATTTCATTCCGGTATTTCAGGAACACCAGTTAAAAGAAGACTGTGTGGAGATTCCTGAACCCATCTTCGAAACTAAAGAAGACGTTTCTGAAGAGAAGAAGCATTGAGAAGGACAATTTCTAGAACCAAAGAATAGATAGCATCAGTGACCACTATAAAGGATGAAGAATTAGAATTCCAGGAGAGGTATGACTCGTTAGACAGAGCAGAAATAGCTAGAATGATGCCATCTATCGAGGAACCTCTGGAATTAGAATTGAAGAAGTTACCCGAACATCTGGAGTATGCATTCTTAGAAGGAGAATCGCATCTCCATGTAATCATTTTGAAAGACCTCACGCCACATGAGAAGGTGAAATTGATTCAGGTTCTGAAATCACATAAGAAAGCAATTGCTTGGAAGATTTCCGACATAAAAGGAATCAATCCCAACTATTGCACCCACAAGATCTTCATGGAAGATGATTTCAAACTATCAGTTCAGAGGTAAAGAAGGGTCAATCTTATGATTCAAGAAGTCATCAAGAAAGAAGTAATCAAACTTCTGGATGCCGGTCTGATCTATCCTATTTCAGATTCACCATGGGTCAGTCCTGTTCAAGTCGTACCTAAGAAAGGAGGAATGACCGTAATCGAAAATGAGAATAATGAACTTATTCCAACATGGGAGGTCACCGGCTGGAGAATTTGCATAGATTTTTGTAAACTTAACGATGCAACCCAGAAGGATCATTTTCCATTATCTTTCATCGATCAAATGTTAGAACGTCTATCAGGAAATGAATTCTATTGTTTCCTTGACGGTTTTTCTGACTACTTTCAAATTCCTCTCGATCCAAAGGACCAAAAAAAGACAACCTTCACCTATCCTTATGGAAAATTTGCCTATCGTCGCATGCCCTTTGGGTTATGCAATGCACCAGCTACATTTCAACGATGCATGGTAGAATTATTCCACGACATGATTGAACATTGTATATGAAAGGACCCGTTCATATACATTATAAACGATTCACAATAGTTGATTACATTGCGAGATATTTGACCTCTATATGATACATTTTACAAACATTGCATTCGTTTTTAAAAGAAAAACTTTCTTTACATCGAAAATTGACAGGCATGCATACCATTTCATAATATCCACTATTCAACTATAAATTGATTTAATAATAATCTTTGATGAACTCAATGACTCGAATGCAACGTTCTTCGAAATATGCTATGAAAGACTCCAAGTAATATCTTTAAAATGAGCAAATGCACAGCGGAAGATTTCTTTAACACCTGAGAATAAACATGCTTTAAAGTGTCAACCAAAAGGTTGGTGAGTTCATTAGTTTATCATAATCATTTATTTCCATCATTTTAATAGACCACAAGAATTTCATTTCCAGTTCTCATAAATATACGTCCCATGCATAGAGACAAAAATAATCATTCATATGGTGAACACCTGGTAACCGACATTAACAAGATACATATAAGAATATCCCCTATCATTCTGGGATCCTCCTTCGGACATGATATAAATTTCGAAGTACTAAAGCATCCGGTACTTTGGATGGGGTTTGTTAGGCCCAATAGATCTATCTTTAGGATTCGCGTCAATTAGGGTGTCTGTTCCCTAATTCTTAGATTACCAGACTTTAATAAAAAGGGGCATATTCGATTTCGATAATTCAACCATAAAATGTAGTTTCAATTACTTGTGTCTATTTCATCAAACATTTATAAAAGCGCATGTATTCTCAGTCCCAAAAATATAAAGGGTAAAAAGGCAAATGAAACTCACGCATATAAATATTGTAAACCAGTAATTAAAACAGTGCATGTATTCTCAGCCCAAAAATGTAATGAGTAAAAGGGAGCAAATGAAACTCACCATACTGTATTTCGTAGTAAAAATACATATAACGTCATTGAACAAGTGCAAGGTTGGCCTCGGATTCACAAACCTAAATTAATTATATATATTTATGTGTTGGTCAATATTTGTCTAACAAATTAGGTCAAGTCATAGTGTACCACTATCCTAATGCTCGAGACTAATATGCAAAAGTCAATAAAAGTAAATTTGACTCAAAATAATTTCCAAAAATCTATACATGATTAATATATAGTTTAAATATCGTCGTTTTATATTTTTAAATATTTTTAAAAGATTTATTAGAGTAAATAATATAATTTATTTATTAATAAATAAAATTTTATATTAAATTTATATAATAAAATATACTTTTATATATATTAAGTATTAAAATTTATAGGGTTCATTTAATATTATAAAGATAATATGATAGGTATTATTAAAGTAAGTTATTACACGTAGTAAAATATGTTTGTATCACATATTTATTTGATAAAATAATATCTATAATGATAGTAAGTAAAAGTTGTATTATTTTGTAATAATAATTATTATTATAAAAATATCAATATTTATAATTACTAAGATGACATTATGATAAAACGATAATTCTAATTATGATAACTTTAATATTTACGATAATTTTTAATATTATCTTTAAAATAATAATTCTATTTAAAATAATAATAATAATGATATTTTAGAGTAACAATGACATTTCTATTAAAATGATAATTTTTGTTAAAATGATAGTTTTAATACTAACGATACTTTTAATAATAATAGTAATGATAAAAATAATAAGAACGATAATTTTATCTAAATCAATATCTTATAATATTTTAATTTCATCATGATACTCTTACTCATTATTTCCTAATCGTTTCATTTAATAGCTTTTAATCGTCTTTTATATCGTGTTCATAATAATGATAATAATAGTAATCAAAATAATTAGGTGTTACAAATATTTGTTTTAATTACACTAATATTAATAATGATAGTTACTATAACATTATTAACGATAATACTAATAATTATCTTAATGATAATATAGTAATAATAATAATAACAATAACAATAACCATTTTTAAATAATGATATACATATTAATAATGATAATAATAATAATAATAATACTAATAATAATAATAATAATTGGATAATAATAATAATACTAATTATAACTTTAACGATAGTAATAATAATAAAACATAACAATTTTTAATGATAAATCCCTTTTATTGATAAAGATAATAATAATGATAATAATAAGATAAAACTAGAACGACGATAAAAGCGACGATAATAATAATCATTTTTAATAAAAATATCAAAAATTCAATTGATTATAACTTCTAATCCGTTCATCGAAACCATTCGATATCTAAAGGAAAAGTTCTTAATTTTTCGCTAGCTTTCCAAGGACATGCATATCTTATACCTTATCTCAACCGTAAGTGTAACTAATTTAAGATTCAACCTAACCTGTCTAAGGGCAATATCAAAAGTACAAGCATGCATAATCCTAAATACTCGAGCACTAGTCAGGGATACACTATTAGTATGTAAAAGTTAAATTATGAGTACTCACGTATCAATATTGAGATTCAATATTGCAGGAAAGGTACGTAGACGCAACGGAAATGATAAACACTATATTGACCTCACGAGCATACCCATGAACCATACTCAATCACCTCCATAGCTATAACCCATAATTTCCTTAATCCTATCCTACTCGAAAAACAATTTCGAAATCACTCGGACAGCACTCCGTCGTAATATTTTATGTATACTAATAATATCTTGAAATAATACGGAGTAAATATATATATGTAAATCGATTGAGAGAGTTTAGAGAAAAATATTTTCAAGTTTCTATGAAATAATGAAACCTATTGAATTCTATTTATAATAGATTTTTGAATTATTAAAATGAATTATTAAAGTATGAATTATTAAAGTATGAATTATTAAAGTATGAATTATTAAAGTGAATTATTAAAGTATGAATTATTAAAGTGAATTATTAAAGTATGAATTATTAAAGTGAATTATTAAAGTTAAAGTAAAGGTAAAAATAAAGTAAAGGTAAAGTTTAAGTATAGTAAAAGTATAAAACTATGTACGTATAATACGCGTATAAATATATATAATATTAATTTAAATCGTTATATATATTTAATAAAATAAAATATAAATATCGTTATCTTTATCTTTATCATACTAGTTAAGTAATGAGTTGTCAAAAGTGGTTCTAGATATTTATAAAAGTTATATACGTTTTAATAATAAAGTTCTTTTTAAACTGAAAATGTTTTTGTACGTTTGAAACTAAATAGATCAATCGAGTCTTTATGAGATTCAATCTTCCACTATCCTTTGTCTAGTTCTCAATAATTGACAATTTGTTCTTATTTATAAATCACTTTACCATTTTCTGAATATTGTTAAAATGGAAAGATTTCTCAAATCAACGTGGGCCTTTCGACAGAGACTTGTAATCATAATTCAATATATCTGATAATTCAATCATTTGATCTTATCTTCTAATTCCATTGATAAACATTTTGAAACAGATACAATCATATAAAGTATTTAATCTAATATTTTGTTTACGTTTCAAGTTATAATATATATACACATATACATATATAATCATATTCGTTTAATGGTTCGTGAATCGTTGGAACTTGGTCGAGGTTGAATGAATGTATGAACATAGTTTAAAATTCTTGAAATTTAACTTAACAAACATTGCTTATCGTGTCGGAAACATATAAAGATTAAAGTTTAAATTTGGTTGGAAATTTCTGGGTTGTCACAGTACCTACCCGTTAAAGAAATTTCGTCCCGAAATTTGAGTGGAAAGGTCGTGAATGATAATAAGTATGTTTTCATGATGCATACGGGCTGAAAATTAGAGTTTTATCATCAGCGAATAATTTGGATAAACAATCCATTTATATGAAGAGTACGAATGAAGCTAACATAGAAGAGTGAAATGAGTAAGTGTAGATTCATCTTATCATTTGACGTAGATATGATTGATTCCCAGATTTCAAGGGATTTGAAGAAAATCTTCTTAATAAGATTTGACTCTCCAGTAATCAAGGGAATTAGGATCCGCTTTAAATACGATCGTCCATTTTAATTGTTCTGTCGAAGATTTTCTTATAAATTCACCTCCTTCGTTTCCTTACAACTCACACCTTCTGTTGACGCATTTTATGCAAGTCCCTAGACATCTACCCACGTCCATTGTAGGTACAACAGTTTACAGGCCACCATAGTTGCTCGTTATTATCCTATCCGTGTTTGTATGTGGTTATAGGAACTGCAGGAACGAGATTTAGATGTTTGACTATGTTAGACTTAGTCAGACGTACGAGTGAAGCCTCACTAGTATGGCTGACAGGCTCATACGCACGGTTGATGCTGAGCTAAGTCACAATTACAACCTAAATGAGAATACACGAGTGAGTGATCACCCGTACAGCTGATGAAGCCAACTCGTACGTGTGATGAATGAATCGTATGAGTGAGTCAACAGCAGGGGTATATAAAGTCTTATGTTCTTCATTTTAGGTTAAGCCTCTCATTTGTTACACACACTTAGATCTAGTGAGCTCCTCCGATTCTCTCTCAGTCCAAATCAACCAGGTGGTGAATAATAGCTCTAGGTGTTGATCTAATCACACTTGATTTAGTTGTGATTTGACTAAATTAATCAAAAAAAAAAAAACTTAACCTATTCACTAGAGGGTTTGATTCACTTATTCTGCCATTGTGTGAGTTAAATCTATTGATTTCTAAGTTCCTAGTCATGTTTCATCACCTTCTATTCTTTCCCCCTCAACTCATATTTTAAAGTATTCATCAATATGCTCCATCCAGTTCTGATTCTCGATATACTTCTAACTTTCATATCGGTCATTCTTCTTTTTCATCTACCGCCGGAGGAATCTATTTACTTCTACTATACTCTTGGGTTTATAGTGTTTCTAGTTCTCCTGTGTCATTATATTGCTATATGCATCGATATATATGGTTTATAATTTCTGGTTTGTCGTTGGGCTTTATATGTTCCCTTATATTTCAAAGTCTCTGCTTCTGTCTTCTATAATCATTATCATTCACAGTTAATGCTCTCTTTTATTTGCTGCAATTTATACCACAATTTCTATTTCAGAGTTTTGTCCTTCCGTTTCTTCTTCTTGCGATTAAGCACCGCTTGTAATGGTCCAGAATTCACAGATATGAATTTCGGAATGAACATTGTTAATGTTCTAGGAAGGAAATTGTGATGGCACGATCTTGACTTGTCAAATTACTAGAATACCTTGGAAAAGGCCGAATCATCAAGAAATATTTTCTTGATATTTTAGAGGTTAAATAGAATACAAGAGTCGTATAACATGGCACATGATGATGTTATGATCTGTGAATCATCACGTTTCATTTAGAAACTCAGCATGACTTACTGTAATATAATCACATTGATCAAGTGTCATTATATTATACTAATTCATGCTTCAGTTCCCAACACTACTTCAAAATATTCCTATTTTAAACTTGAATGTTTCAGAATTTAGAAACTAAAATAGTTTCTTTTATGATGTAATACAGATAGCGCGAAGAGGTAAATGATTTCAAATAAGAAAAATTAAGAAAATATCTTCAAAAATATGGAGGATATTTATAATGAAAGATATGATGATATTTTAGAATTTCTAATATCAGAGGATGATGAAGAATATTGTCCGCAGGGGTTTAGAGTCCGGAGCAAGGTATTCGTTAATGACTTCAGCAGGTACTGAATCATTTGGATCCTTTGAAGTCAGGTTCAGTCTTTGTAATTTGTCCACAGCCTCCTTCCTACTTTGCTCAATCCGTTTTCCAGTTCCAAAACTTCTCTTTTTCTGCGCTTTGCCAGCACATTTCATCATTATCATCCAGCTTTTACCGTTTAAAGTCGTTTATAGTTTTTGCTGCTTCATCATCATTTTTTCCATTTTCTGAGAACCAATTCGTAGTTCGGAGTGTTTTTCAGAAACTTCACATTCAAATTAAGTCCAGAAGATAGACGTTATATATACATATATAACTGTTGGCGTAGACATGCTGCGAGATTTCAAAATACTGATTGCTAATTCCCAATGATTCATATGGCAATTCTCATTACAAGATGCGAATGAGTAAATGATGGGGTTTCAATGAATAATTATAATGACTTTTTGGAGAGGCTAAAGTCCAAGGGTAATGAAGTTGTTGGTACATCTGCTAATAATGTGGTGGAATGTAAAAGGTTCACTGGTAACGATGATGTATATCTCAAGGTTATAATAAGGTTAGTCTGACTGAAAAGTCAAATTTGACTTGCTGGAGCTGTGACAAAACTGGCTACTTTGAATAGGAGTCGCAAAGTTATTTTTGCTAATAAATGCCAAAGAATCTGACGCGGATACGTTGTTTAAACTTTTACTTTGGTTTCAAGAGTTTTTCGGGTACATAACTGTGGGTAACATGTGGTTGGATCATTATCTCGATTGCTCATCATTCGAAGTGTCTTCAGAAATTTTCGAAAGGGTTTGAACACAGATTGTAATCGTTAATATACATTTGATATTCTAACACAGTTTTGAAGTCAAAATATAGCTTGTGAAAGATGTAAGGATCTAAGAGTGATGATTTTTGGTCATATCTCAAGTTGAATTTTGAGATTTCAAAATCAGAATATGTAATTAAATTTTGAATGAGTATGGTTGTTTTGATTTCTATAAAAGAATGTATATTGTTGTGAAAGTAGGGAGTATAATGGATGATTTGCTGAATCAGATTCGAAGAATGTAACATATTAATTGTGAATTTATATATCTCTCGGGTATTACCTACCCGTTAAAAAAAATTCACAATTAATATTTTGTACAAAAGAATTTTATTACAGTCTTTATGAAAATATATATATGTATATGTTCTTCAGATGTAACATAGATTTAATTAGTTAATGTTAAATTAAACTCATTTGATTTATGGTTGAAACTAGAATTGAATATTCCCTAAAGGCTTTAAAAAGTACATAACTTTTACGCAGTATTTCTTTAATAACATTGAAATTATGAATCAATACTTCGTTATTTGTTGATGTATGATGTTCGGTTCGTGGAATTCTTGTGAATTTCGCAAAGTACGAATGATGTTATATGAAAAGTTTCGGGTACATCGATGATGAAAGAGTAAAATCAAATATATACTTGATTTATTATGAATTGGAATTTGTTGAATTGCGACAGAGATTGTAGTTAACGCTGGTTAAGTTGCGGTCGAAGGACGTACATTATTGCATATTTGTAATATGAATTAACCGAGTAGTTAAGATTCACACACAATAGCTTAGCACGGAAAGATTTATTTCAAAATATATATATATATATATATATATATATATATATATATATATATATATATATATATAATATACATATAATTTCTTCAGACGGAATGAGTTAATTCTTCATAACTCGTTGATACAATATACACGTTATTGATTCGTAATGATGTCCACAGTGATTCTTGAACTGACGGAGTTTGTGATGTTATCGGTGTTGTTGATTCGGATGTTGACTGTACTGACGATGCTGGTAACGCTGACGGTACTGTTGATGCTGTTGGTAAAGCAAGTTTAGCTTGTTAATCACACACCATTTTTGTCAGGGTTTCTACTCTTCCTTCTATCATTTTGGTTCGCTTAACTGATTTATGGTTAGGGCTAGATTAGATAATCTCTAACACTTTAGAGATTACATAATCGCCGCGGAATGTTTCTCCAGTGAAGTTATGAATTAATACTTCGTCAGTTATTGTTGCTGGTACTCCTTGGTATCTATGGTGCGTATGATGTTGATGCTCATGGGACAGATTGTGAAGTTGAGGTTTACGACTCGGTTGTGGTTGGAGGTGGTAATGGTACTGTTGGCGTTGATAATGGTGGTACTGGTTATGCTGCTGATGCTGCTGCTGGTGTTTGTAATCTCTGCACCATATTCTCCAAAGCCACTACCCGAGCGCGAAGCTCGTTGACTTCTTCTATTACACCGGGGTGATTGTCGGTTCGGACGAGCGGATAAATAAAATCTAAAATTTGATGTAATATATAATCGTGACGAGATACTCTGGAAATGAGCGAGAAAATGGTGTTTCGGACAGGTTCTCCGGTAAATGCTTCAGGTTCTTCGTCAAGAGGGCAATGTGGTGGCTGGAAGGGATCACCTTCTTCTTGTCTCCATTTATTGAGGAGGCTACGAACTCATCCCCAATTCATCCAGAATAGGTGATGACTGATTGGTTGATCTATTCCGGTCACACTGCTTTCGGAGCTTGAATGGGATTCCATTTCAAAATCTGAGTGACTTGAACTGATGACGAATTCCATTTCGTACGATTGGATAAAGGATTTTTTTTTTCGATATGAAATGATTTTGGCTAACGGATGGTATTCTAATTACATAGAATATATATATATTTATATATATATATATATATATATATATATATATATATATATATATATATATATATATATATATATATATATATATATATAGATCAAAAGATTTCGTAGATTACGGAGGACTTTGCGGGATATGTCAGGCAAGGTTTAAAGTAACAGATACGATAAGATATGATTTAGCAAATATGCAAAGATATGAATTTTTATCTATACACTATTCATGCAATCAATGCAGCAAGACGTGTCTTAGACTAAAAATGATAAGCAGTTAATTTCCTGAGGATGATAAGTAGTTAATTTTTGACACAAAATGATAAGCAAAACTTTTGACATGCAGACACGGTCGAAGTCCAGACTCACTAATGCATCCTATCGACTTATCAATTAGACACACTAATGCAGACCTGGTTCGCTAAGACCACCGCTCTGATACCAACTGAAAGGACCCGTTCATATACATTATAAACGATTCACAATAGTTGATTACATTGCGAGGTATTTGACCTCTATATGATACATTTTACAAACATTGCATTCATTTTTAAAAGAAAAACTTTCTTTACATCGAAAATTGACAGGCATGCATACCATTTCATAATATCCACTATTCAACTATAAATTGATTTAATAATAATCTTTGATGAACTCAATGACTCGAATGCAACGTTCTTCGAAATATGCTATGAAAGACTCCAAGTAATATCTTTAAAATGAGCAAATGCACAGCGGAAGATTTCTTTAACACCTGAGAATAAACATGCTTTAAAGTGTCAACCAAAAGGTTGGTGAGTTCATTAGTTTATCATAATCATTTATTTCCATCATTTTAATAGACCACAAGAATTTCATTTCCAGTTCTCATAAATATACGTCCCATGCATAGAGACAAAAATAATCATTCATATGGTGAATACCTGGTAACCGACATTAACTAGATACATATAAGAATATTCCCTATCATTCCAGGATCCTCCTTCGGACATGATATAAATTTCGAAGTACTAAAGCATCCGGTACTTTGGATGGGGTTTGTTAGGCCCAATAGATCTATCTTTAGGATTCGCATCAATTAGGGTGTATGTTCCCTAATTCTTAGATTACCAGACTTTAATAAAAAGGGGCATATTCGATTTCGATAATTCAACCATAAAATGTAGTTTCAATTACTTGTGTCTATTTCGTCAAACATTTATAAAAGCGCATGTATTCTCAGTCCCAAAAATATAAAGGGTAAAAAGGCAAATGAAACTCACGCATATAAATATTGTAAACCAGTAATTAAAACAGTGCATGTATTCTCAGCCCAAAAATGTAATGAGTAAAAGGGAGCAAATGAAACTCACCATACTGTATTTCGTAGTAAAAATACATATAACGTCATTGAACAAGTGCAAGGTTGGCCTCGGATTCACGAACCTAAATTAATTATATATATTTATGTGTTGGTCAATATTTGTCTAACAAATTAGGTCAAGTCATAGTGTACCACTATCCTAATGCTCGAGACTAATATGCAAAAGTCAATAAAAGTAAATTTGACTCAAAATAATTTCCAAAAATCTATACATGATTAATATATAGTTTAAATATCGTCGTTTTATATTTTTAAATATTTTTAAAAGATTTATTAGAGTAAATAATATAATTTATTTATTAATAAGTAAAATTTTATATTAAATTTATATAATAAAATATACTTTTATATATATTAAGTAATAAAATTTATAGGGTTCATTTAATATTATAAAGATAATATGATAGGTATTATTAAAGTAAGTTATTACACGTAGTAAAATATGTTTGTATCACATATTTATTTGATAAAATAATATCTATAATGATAGTAAGTAAAAGTTGTATTATTTTGTAATAATAATTATTATTATAAAAATATCAATATTTATAATTACTAAGATGACATTATGATAAAACGATAATTCTAATTATGATAACTTTAATATTTACGATAATTTTTAATATTATCTTTAAAATAATAATTCTATTTAAAATAATAATAATAATGATATTTTAGAGTAACAATGACATTTCTATTAAAATGATAATTTTTGTTAAAATGATAGTTTTAATACTAACGATACTTTTAATAATAATAGTAATGATAAAAATAATAAGAACGATAATTTTATCTAAATCAATATCTTATAATATTTTAATTTCATCATGATACTCTTACTCATTATTTCCTAATCGTTTCGTTTAATAGCTTTTAATCGTCTTTTATATCGTGTTCATAATAATGATAATAATAGTAATCAAAATAATTAGGTGTTACAAATATTTGTTTTAATTACACTAATATTAATAATGATAGTTACTATAACATTATTAATGATAATACTAATAATTATCTTAATGATAATATAGTAATAATAATAATAACAATAACAATAACCATTTTTAAATAATGATATACATATTAATAATGATGATAATAATAATAATAATAATAATACTAATAATAATAATAATAATAATTGGATAATAATAATAATACTAATTATAACTTTAACGATAATAACGATAGTAATAATAATAAAACATAACAATTTTTAATGATAAATCCCTTTTATTGATAAAGATAATAATAATGATAATAATAAGATAAAACTAGAACGACGATAAAAGCGACGATAATAATAATCATTTTTAATAAAAATATCAAAAATTCAATTGATTATAACTTCTAATCCGTTCATCGAAACCATTCGATATCTAAAGGAAAAGTTCTTAATTTTTCGCTAGCTTTCCAAGGACATGCATATCTTATACCTTATCTCAACCGTAAGTGTAACTAATTTAAGATTCAACCTAACCTGTCTAAGGGCAATATCAAAAGTACAAGCATGCATAATCCTAAATACTCGAGCACTAGTCAGGGATACACTATTAGTATGTAAAAGTTAAATTATAAGTACTCACGTATCAATATTGAGATTCAATATTGCAGGAAAGGTACGTAGACGCAACGGAAATGATAAACACTATATTGACCTCACGAGCATACCCATGAACCATACTCAATCACCTCCATAGCTATAACCCATAATTTCCTTAATCCTATCCTACTCGAAAAACAATTTCGAAATCACTCGGACAGCACTCCGTCGTAATATTTTATGTATACTAATAATATCTTGAAATAATACGGAGTAAATATATATATGTAAATCGATTGAGAGAGTTTAGAGAAAAATATTTTCAAGTTTCTATGAAATAATGAAACCTATTGAATTCTATTTATAATAGATTTTTGAATTATTAAAGTAAATTATTAAAGTATGAATTATTAAAGTATGAATTATTAAAGTGAATTATTAAAGTATGAATTATTAAAGTGAATTATTAAAGTATGAATTATTAAAGTGAATTATTAAAGTTAAAGTAAAGTAAAAATAAAGTAAAGGTAAAGTTTAAGTATAGTAAAAGTATAAAACTAGGTACGTATAATACGCGTATAAATATATATAATATTAATTTAAATCGTTATATATATTTAATAAAATAAAATATAAATATCGTTATCTTTATCATACTAGTTAAGTAATGAGTTGTCAAAAGTGGTTCTAGATATTTATAAAAGTTATATACGTTTTAATAATAAAGTTCTTTTTAAACTGAAAACGTTTTTGTACGTTTGAAACTAAATAGATCAATCGAGTCTTTATGAGATTCAATCTTCCACTATCCTTTGTCTAGTTCTCAATAATTGACAATTTGTTCTTATTTATAAATCACTTTACCATTTTCCGAATATTGTTAAAATGGAAAGATTTCTCAAATCAACGTGGGCCTTTCAACAGAGACTTGTAATCATAATTCAATATATCTGATAATTCAATCATTTGATCTTATCTTCTAATTCCATTGATAAACATTTTGAAACAGATACAATCATATAAAGTATTTAATCTAATATTTTGTTTACGTTTCAAGTTATAATATATATACACATATACATATATAATCATATTCGTTTAATGGTTCGTGAATCGTTGGAACTTGATCGAGGTTGAATGAATGTATGAACATAGTTTAAAATTCTTGAAATTTAACTTAACAAACATTGCTTATCGTGTCGGAAACATATAAAGATTAAAGTTTAAATTTGGTTGGAAATTTCTGGGTTGTCACAGTATGGAAGTCTTCATGGATGACTTCTCAGTCTTTGGTAGTACCTTTGATTCATGCCTTTCTAACCTTGACAAGATGCTCACCCAGTGTGAAGATTCAAATTTAGTTCTAAATTGGGAAAAATGTCACTTCATGGTGAAAGAAGGTATAGTTTTAGGACATAAGATTTTGAAATCAGGAATAGAAGTCGATAAGGCTAAGATTGAGACCATAGCTAAACTTCCAGAACCTACCACAGTAAAAGCGATAAGGGGTTACCTTGGACACGCCGGTTTCTACCGACGTTTCATCAAAGATTTTTAAAAGGTCACTCGACCTAATACTCATCTCCTTGGAAAGGAAGTTCTGTTCACCTTTAATGAAGAATATGTGCAAGCATTTAACTATCTGAAGTACCAGCTCACACATGCACCTATCATGATTGCTCCCGATTGGAGCTTACCATTCGAAATCATGTTTGATGTGAGCGACTTCGCAGTTGGAGCTGTACTCGAACAACGGAAAGATAAACACTTTCATCCAATCTATTACACCAGCAAAACCTTAACCGGAGCTCAAGAGAATTACACCACCACGGAAAAAGAGCTGCTAGCCATAGTTTTTGCCTTCGACAAATTCCATTTCTATCTCATCCTGTCCAAAACTACAGTTTACACAGATCACTCAGCCCTTAAATATCTATTCACTAAGCAAGATGCTAAACCAAGACTCCTACAATGGATCTTGCTCCTCCAAGAATTTGATATCCAGAGCAAAGATAATAAAGGAGCAGAGAACGTCGCAGCAGATAATCTTAGTCGTTTAGAGAACCCAGCGATGGAACAAGTTGCTGAACATGATATCAGAGACAAATTTCTGGAAGAACAGCTTATGAGCTTAGGAGAAGCTAACATAGGATCGCAATTCACTGATACCCCTTGGTACACTGACATAGCCAACTACCTAGTAGCTGGAGTAGTACAGAAAGGAATGAGCACATCCCGAAGAAGGAAGTTCTTCAGGGACGCTAAGTACTACTGGGAAGATCCGTACCCGTTCAGAAATTGCCCTGATCAAATAATCAGGAGTTGCGTAGATGAGAAACAAGTAGCAGGGATTCTTCACTAATGTCACCACTGGCCAACTGGAGGTCATCATGGAGCAAACTTAACTGCAAGAAAAGTCTACGAATCAGGATTTTGTTGGCCGTCTATAGTCCGAGATGCGCAAGAGCTTGTAAAGCGTTGCGACGCATGCCAAAGGCAAGGTATTATCTCTATGAAGAATGAGATGCCTTGGACTAATATCCAAGCTTGCGAGATCTTTGATATATGGGGATTAGACTTTATGGGGCCATTTCCTAAGTCTAACAGGAAAGAATATGTCCTCGTAGTAGTCGATTACGACTCCAGATGGGTCGAAGCCCAAGCATTTCCAACCAATGATTCCAAGGTCATCACCAACTTCCTGAAAGACTCTTTTACCGATTTGGAGCTCCCGCGCGATAATAAGTGATAGAGGCACACACTTTTGTAACACCCAGTTTATGAAGGTGATGCAATAATACGGAGTTACCCACAAAATGTCCACTGCCTATCATCCACAGACTAACGGACAAGCAAAGGTCACTAATAGAGCACTCAAGAGAATTCTAGAATGCATCGTCAGCCATCATGGAAATAAATGGGCAGCGAAACTAGATGATGCTCGGTGGGCATTTCGAACAGCTTACAAGAATCCTCTAGGAACTACACCCTACCGCATGATCTATGGGAAAGCCTGTCACCTTCCGCTAGAACTAGAGTATAAAGCTCTCTGGGCCCTGAAAACCTGTAACCTCGATCCTTCAGTAACCGTTAGGCATCAGAAGATGCAGATGAATGAACTAACTGAATTAAGAGACCAAGCTTACGAGACGTCATATATCTATAAGAAACGAACGAAGCTGACACACGATGCAAAACTGATACCTACAAAGTTCGCTCCTGGAGATAAAGTTCTGCTCTTTAATTCTCGATTCAAGAAGTTCGCTGGCAAATTCAGATCAAGATGGAGTGGGCCATACAAAGTTATACATGCTTTTCCACACGGATCCGTGGAATTAGAAGGACCCATTGGTAATTTTAAAGTCAACGGTCACCGATTGAAATCTTATCTAGAAGACCACGACAAGGAGGAGCAGCTTTTCTCCTTTGATCCATTCTAAAGATCTGGCAGGAAAAGTCGAGCTCTAACGACTTGATAAAAAAATCGCTCTTGGGAGGCACCCCTTGCTTATCCTTTTTATTTTATTAATTTTTATTTCAATTTATTTTCAGTCTACAAAATATTATCTCTGTGCACTAACCCTAAGCGCCATACTTGTGCTTAGTACTTACGAGTTTGTTGAATGTATTCAGGAAAAATGCCAAGTTCAGGAGCTACTTATTGCATTCCAGTTCGCATGAGGAGGACTCCCAGAGTTTACTTATCGGAGAGCAGCACAGATCAGTTTAAGCCATCTACAGGACAGTTAGGTCCAAGGCGTATGATACTTGAGAGTGTTGAGGAGGACATTAGTACGTCACCACCAGCTCCTCCAGTACGACGCTCCATACATTTAGCCTTGAGACCAGCTGAGTTTCCAGAACTACCGGAGACACGTGAGCAGCAGACTGTGATTTATTATGGAGCCACCTTGAATGACCTAGATGTTACGTGGACATTACTTAGAGACCAGCGACTTTACGGAGCTCTCAGAGCATACCTTCATCGTGAAGGAATGCCCAAGAGTACTCTGGGTCCTTCATTGTTCAGGCTAGCACGCCGTGTTCCTCTGACATGACAAGCTACCCCCAGACGCTCCACTCCAGTCTCAGTCCATTCAGTCACCTCAGCCGTCGTTCCGACTCACGCTGCTCCCACCACGCCGCCTGTACTTGCTATTTCGCCTGCCTCAGTCACGGAGATGGTCCCGTTCGTGAGCTACATGAGGGCTGCCACTTAGTGACAGTACCTATCTCAGTAGATCCACCCACGACCCAGGTTTTTGAGGTTACCAGGAACATTCCTGATGAGGAGCCAATTCCAAGCCTATCACACCTGGAGTTACCATCGAACCTTTTTTTAGACACGCTTTTAAGTCCTGAGTTGGATATAGGACAACCGCTTGAGTATTTGCCGAGACTTGAGGATGACGATGATCCCTTCGAGCTTAATGGATACTTCGCAGACACCGCTCAGCACATTGGCCAGGATAGTATTCCGTAGACTACTTTATTTTATTTTATTTTCAGTTTTTAAAAGCATGGTATAAAAGTTATATATCTAGTGGAAATGCTACTCTCCTCTGTTCTTCATGCAGAATTTTATCAAAGAGACTGGTCTTTTCCAGCACTAGGAGAACCTGACAGTAGGAAATCACAGCACTAGGAGAGTAACCTAACCGTAGGGAAGTAATCTTTCCTCAAATCTCTTTCAATAATCACACACTAAAATCTCTAAATGTGGGGTCATCCCCGCACCAAGCTCAGGGATTCTAGAAGCACTGTCCTTAATTTATTAAATATTAAAATACCCCACACTTAGAAGAACATTAGGGACAATGTTCTTCTAAGTGTGGGATATTGGGTAAAGGTTTAAGGACAAGTAAAGAAGTAACCGTAAAAAGGCCAAAGTTTTGAAAAATTCTTTTGTCCAAAAGTGAATAGCAAGGAATATTTAGGTAATTTCGAAAAATTCTTACCTCGTTTTACCCAAAAAATTCTATAAAATTGCTAGAAATCAGTTTTCGGAACATTTACTAGAACAGAACGATTAAGCTAAAACTCATGATTTACTTCAAAAGATTTCTTTCGACAAAATATGTTAAAGGCTACGCATGACCAAGCACGACCCCTACTCCCAAAAGTGAGGACTCTTGGACCCGAAGTATCTGTATGACCCATCAAATCTACATTACTTTGTCAATTCAATTGATGAGCGTGCCGGTGTACGGTTCAAGTTAGAACTTGGTTTTGACATACGTTTCAAAGCCAATTGTTAGTAAGCGCCATACGTAGTGCAAGTACGATACTCCTTCCGAAATCATTCTGAATAGAGAATACAAAAAGTCATCCGTTTCCGTTCCCACTCCACGCAATTTAAACCCGACCAACTCACCCAAAGAGTTGATGAACCAGAAATATTCACCCCAAATTCACTCCCAAAATACACTACCCATTCACCTTCATTTCCTTTTCTCTTATCAAAAGATCCAGAGATTGATGAAGAGATAGATCAATCAAATTCGCTCCAAAAGCACTTGTTTAAAGATTCCAAAAGCACTTCCTCTCTGGGCATCAGGAACAAAGAACAAAAGTTATGAAGAAAGGGTATGCCGATAAAATAAATAATGAAAAGAGGAAAGTCTCTAAATAAAGGCAAGAAAAACCCGAGAAGTTGCCCAAAAAAGAAGAACCAGAAGAGCCGAGAAAATTCTAGACAAACTCTTAGCAAAATCCGCATCTTTCAAAGAAAACTCTTACGGAATCTAAGCCGTTCCCTATCTAAAAAGGATACTCTGAAGAATCGAAATCTATCAATTCTCTCTAAAAATCAAAAGATCTAGACACCTTTCACTCTTTTCATAAATTCCTCAACCAACCCTATAACCCGTCTTCCTCTTGAAAGAATGCCTAGGAAGAAGATCAGTGCCATCCTTACTTAACCGGTGGAGATATCGATGCATTACCAAGTCTATGATGAGAGTTGTTACATGACTGGCTTCTGAGCGACAATACAACTAGATTAGGGCACCCTAAACACCTGAGCGATATGAGTGATTCGTTAGTAAGAAGTCTGGTCATGTATACTCTACATCTGAGAGTTGGAAAGTACGCCTTTTTCACTATGGACGCGATTGAAATATAGCGACCAAAACCTTCGAAGTTTAAAACTTTCTCTAATACTTTCGAAATATGTGACGACTTCTGATGAAGGCATAATAAAAGATTCAAGGGTGGGCGAGGGAGAATCTATTAAAAAGATCCTTATATTCCCGCTTTTTGCTTGAGGACAAGCAAAGCTAAGTGTGGGGTCTTTGATATCGGCTAAAAAGTCACGTTTTTATCCCGATATTGGGCTCTAAAATCCATAAAGTTCTAAACTTTATCACAAAAATAATTGCTTTGTAGGTTGATTTTGTAGAATAAGTAATTACAAAGGCGATGCAAAAAGAATCAAGTAAAACGGAGCTAAAACGAAGAATCTAGAGCGAAAACGGTGAAAGACAAGAAATCAAGTTACGATCCAGTAAAACCAGCTGACCAGGCAAGCCAAACGGGCTGCCAAATGGCTTGCATGGCTTGCAAATGGCCTGCCACACGCCCAGATCAAACGGCTACGTTAAACGGCCTGGCCTGGCAAATGGCCCCTGCAAACGGCCTGCCAAACAGCTTGCAAATGGCCTGCCACCCGTTTGCAGGAAAAAATCAAGTCTATTTAAAGGGCTCTGTAAGACCGTAATCTACATTGTACAGCAGGGTATATATGGTACATAGCGTGTGGGTGAAGTTGTGCAATCAAACAGAAGTCAGAAGCTGAGCTAGGCTAGGTGCGCTCAGCGCACACCTAAGGGTGCCTAAGATGGGGAACGAATTGTGGGGTAATCGGAATTCATTACTATGGGTTCGCGTGGTTTGTTGTCTTTTCAAGGAAGAGTGTGGGTGCCTAAGATGAGGGATTATCGACGAGTGCTACTTGATGAAGCACATAAGTCAAAGTATTTCATTCATCCGGGCGCGACGAAAATGTATCTTGATTTGAGAAAGGATTATTGGTGGCCGGGCATGAAACGTGATGTTGTTAAGTATGTTGAGCAATGTGTCACGTGTTTGCAAGTTAAAGCCAAACACCAAAAGCCGTATGGTAAGTTACAACCGTTGAAAATTCCGAAATGGAAATGGGAGCACATTACCATGGATTTCATTACAAAATTACCAAAGACGGCGAGAACCCAATTTGATTCGATTTGGGTGATAGTTGATCGATTGACAAAAAGTGCCTTGTTTCTTCCCATTCGGGAAGCGATATCATCGGAGACTTTGGCTAAGTTGTTTATCAAAGAGGTATTCGCTCGACATGGGGCTCCTATATCTATTATTTCGGATCGAGATACTCGTTTTACATCTCGGTTTTGGGAAAAGTTTCATGAAGATATGGGTACACAATTGAAATTGAGCACGGCGTATCATCCTCAAACGGACAGTCAAACCGAACGTACGAATCAAATATTGGAGGATATGTGGCGTGTATTATTGATTTCGGTGGTAGTTGGAATGAGCACTTACCTTTTGGTGAAATTCTCATACAATAATAGTTATCATACTAGTATCGGGATGCCACCTTACGAGATGCTTTATGCGCGAAGGTGTCGAACTCCGATTTGTTGGGGTGAAGTTGGTCAAAAAGAAATCGGGAATACCGATTTGGTCTTAGAAATGAATAGTAAGATTGATATGATTCGGGATCATTTGAAAAAGGAGCAAGATAGACAAAAGTCGTATGCCGACAAGCGTAGACGAATGATCGAATTTCAAGAAGGTGACATGGTGATGCTTAAGGTTTCGCCATGGAAGGGTATTATTCGGTTTCGAAAGCGGGGAAAGTTAGCTCCTCGGTTTATTGGGCCATTTAAGGTTTTAGCTCGTGTCGATGAAGTCGCGTATCATTTGGAATTACCCGAAGAGCTTGCGGGGATCCATAATACATTTCATGTTTCCCATCTCCGTAAGTGTCTTGCGGATGATTCATCGTGGGTACCGTTAGACGAGATTGAGCTAAACAATAAGTTAGAATATATTGAGGAGCCGATTGCCATACTCGATGAGAAGGTCAAAAGGTTGAGACATAAAGAGGTTAGGACTTTTAAAGTTCAATGGCGTCGTAGTAAAGGTTCCGAGTTTACTTGGGAGCCCGAAGAATTCGTGTTGGTTTATCTTCCCTCTTGTCATGCGGCTTGGATCGCGAGGACGCGCTCCGAATCAAGTGGAGGAGAGTTGTAAGACCCTAATCTTCATTGTACAGCAGGGTATATATGGTACATAGCGTGTGGGTGAACTTGTGTAATCAAACAGAAGTCAGAAGCTGAGCTAGGCTAGGTGCGCTCAGCGCACACCTAAGGGTGCGCGTCGTGTACTGTTCACTGTTGTAGCGACCCGACCAAATCGTCATTAACGGCGCCGACTACTTAGGTCCCATTGCGTGGTCGTAAGTCTTTAAAATGACGTTTGACCAAAAAATGTCACCTTCATTTCTTAAATAAAGATTGTTCCCAAGTTTACAAGAATTGTTCAACCAAAAGTTTCGTTACAAAGTTATAAGTACAAATGAAACCTAGGCGACACAGTTTTAAATAAAGTCAATAGACGCTCCATGTATGCACATATACTCGACATCCAATGCAAGTATCAAAATAATGAGCGGAAACATGTTTCACATATCGTTCAAAGACCTGAGATAAACATAGAAATCTGTCAACGAAAACGTTGGTGAAATCATAGGTTTAAATAAGTAAGTGAGTAAAAGTAAGTCGAACCACAAGATTTGCAACATTGATGAAATAGTAGTACATTCTAAAATTTAATATTCACGAGCACCCAATTATCAAGGCTAAACATTCTGAAATGTCCCTTTCTTATTGATTAAAAACGTTCCATATTAATTGATTTCGTTGCGAGGTTTTGACCTCTATATGAGACGTTTTTCAAAGACTGCATTCATTTTTAAAATAAACCATAACCTTTATTTCATAAATAAAGGTTTAAAAAGCTTTACGTAGATTATCAAATAATGATAATCTAAAATATCCTGTTTACACACGACCTTTACATAATGGTTTAAAATACAAATATGATACATCGAAATCAGTTTCTTGAATGCAGTTTTTACACAATATCATACAAACATGGACTCCAAATCTTGTCCTTATTTTAGTATGCAACAGCGGAAGCTCTTAATATTCACCTGAGAATAAACATGCTTTAAACGTCAACAAAAATGTTGGTGAGTTATAGGTTTAACCTATATATATCAAATCGTAACAATAGACCACAAGATTTCATATTTCAATACACATCCCATACATAGAGATAAAAATCATTCATATGGTGAACACCTGGTAACCGACATTAACAAGATGCATATATAAGAATATCCCCATCATTCCGGGACACCCTTCGGATATGATATAAATTTCAAAGTACTAAAGCATCCGGTACTTTGGATGGGGTTTGTTAGGCCCAATAGATCTATCTTTAGGATTCGCGTCAATTAGGGTGTCTGTTCCCTAATTCTTAGATTACCAGACTTAATAAAAAGGGGCATATTCGATTTCGATAATTCAACCATAGAATGTAGTTTCACGTACTTGTGTCTATTTTGTAAATCATTTATAAAACCTGCATGTATTCTCATCCCAAAAATATTAGATTTTAAAAGTGGGACTATAACTCACTTTCACATATTTTTACTTCGTCGGGAAGTAAGACTTGACCACTGGTGGATTCACGAACCTATAACAATATATACATATATATCAAAGTATGTTCAAAATATATTTACAATACTTTTAATACATTTTGATGTTTTAAGTTTATTAAGTCAGCTGTCCTCGTTAGTAACCTATAACTAGTTGTCCACAGTTAGATGTACAGAAATAAATCGATAAATATTATCTTGAATCAATCCACGACCCAGTGTATATGTATCTCAGTATTGATCACAACTCAAACTATATATATTTTGGAATCAACCTCAACCCTGTATAGCTAACTCCAACATTAACATATAGAGTGTCTATGGTTGTTCCGAAATATATATAGATGTGTCGACATGATAGGTCGAAACATTGTATACGTGTCTATGGTATCTCAAGATTACATAATATACAATACAAGTTGATTAAGTTATGGTTGGAATAGATTTGTTACCAATTTTCACGTAGCTAAAATGAGAAAAATTATCCAATCTTGTTTTACCCATAACTTCTTCATTTTAAATCCGTTTTGAGTGAATCAAATTGCTATGGTTTCATATTGAACTCTATTTTATGAATCTAAATAGAAAAAGTATAGGTTTATAGAAGGAAAAATAAGTTACAAGTCGTTTTTGTAAAGGTAGTCATTTCAGTCGAAAGAACGACGTCTAGATGACCATTTTAGAAAACATACTTCCACTTTGAGTTGAACCATAATTTTTGGATATAGTTTCATGTTCATAATAAAAATCATTTTCAAAGAATAACAACTTTTGAATCAAAGTTTATCATAGTTTTAAATTAACTAACCCAAAACAGCCCCCGGTTGTAACTACTACGACGTAAATCCGGTTTTATGGTGTTTATCGTGTTTCCGGGTTTTAAATCATTAAGTTAGCATATCATATAGATATAGATCATGTGTATAGTTGATTTTAAAAGTGTAGTTAGAAGGATTAACTTTATTTGCGAACAAGTTTAGAATTAACTAAACTATGTTCTAGTGATTACTAGTTTACCACTTTGAATATGATAGCTTTTTATCTATGAATCGAATGATGTTATGAATATCATTACTACCTTAAGTTCCTTGGATAAACCTACTGGAAAAGAGAAAGATAGATCTATCTTCAACGGATCCTTGGATGGCTCGAAGTTCTTGAAGCATAATCATGACACGAAAATAAGTTCAAGTAAGATCATCACTTGAAATAAGATTGTTATAGTTATAGAAATTGAACCAAAGTTTGAATATGATTATTACCTTGTATTAGAATGATAACCTACTGTAAGAAATAAAGATTTCTTGAGGTTGGATGATCACCTTACAAGATTGGAAGTGAGCTAGCAAACTTGAAAGTATTCTTGATTTTATGTAACTAGAACTTGTAGAATTTATGAAGAACACTTAGAACTTGAAGTTAGAACTTGAGAGAGATCAATTAGATGAATAAAATTGAAGAATGAAAGTGTTTGTAGGTGTTTTTGGTCGTTGGTATATGGATTAGATATAAAGGATATGTAATTTTGTTTTCATGTAAATAAGTCATGAATGATTACTCATATTTTTGTAATTTTATGAGATATTTCATGCTAGTTGCCAAATGATGGTTCCCACATGTGTTAGGTGACTCACATGGGCTACTAAGAGCTGATCATTGGAGTGTATATACCAATAGTACATACATCTAAAAGCTGTGTATTGTACGTGTACGAGTACGGGTGCATACGAGTAGAATTGTTGATGAAACTGAACGAGGATGTAATTGTAAGCATTTTTGTTAAGTAGAAGTATTTTGATAAGTGTCTTGAAGTCTTTCAAAAGTGTATGAATACATATTAAAACACTACATGTATATACATTTTAACTGAGTCGTTAAGTCATCGTTAATCGTTACATGTAATTGTTGTTTTGAGACCTTTAGGTTAACGATCTTGTTAAATGTTGTTAACCCAAAGTTTATAATATCAAATGAGATTTTAAATTATTATATTATCATGATATTATGATATATTAATATATCTTAATATGATATATACATTTAAATGTCGTTACAACGATAATCGTTACATATATGTCTCGTTTCGAAATCCTTAAGTTAGTAGTCTTGTTTTTACTTATGTAGTTCATTGTTAATACACTTAATGATATATTAAATTATCATATTATCATGTTATATATAATATAACAATGTATTAATATGCTTCATATATATTTAGTAAGACGTGGTTATAACGATAATCGTTATATGTATCGTTTCGAGTTTCATACGTCAATAGTCTCCTTTTTAAGTATATAACTTATTGTTACTATTTTTAATGAGATACTTGATGATCATTATATCATGTTAAACATATATATTTATTCATTTATGTATCATCATGTCATATACAACTTATAGCGTTCGTGAATCATTGGTCAAACTAGGTAATCAGACGTTTACAAAATTTCCGTTTCAATTAACCAAGTCTTAACAAGTTTGATTGCTTAACATGTTGGAAACATTTAATCATGTAAATATAGTTTTCATTAAACATATAATCATAGAAAGGTTCAAAAAAGTTCGGGTCACTACAGTACCTACCCGTTAAATAAATTTCGTCCCGAAATTTTAAGCGATTGGAGGTGTTGGCTCATCTTCTGGAAATAAGTGCGGGTACTTCTTCTTCATCTGATCTTCTCGTTCCCAGGTAAACTCGGGCCCTCTACGAGCATTCCATCGAACCTTAACAATCGGTATCTTGTTTTGTTTAAGTCTCTTAACCTCACGATCCATTATTTCGACGGGTTCTTCAATGAATTGAAGTTTTTCATTGATTTGGATTTCCTCCAACGGAATAGTGAGATCTTCTTTAGCAAAACATTTCTTCAAATTTGAGACGTGGAAAGTGTTATGTACAGTCGCGAGTTGTTAAGGTAGCTCTAGTTGGTAAGCTACTGGTCCGACACGATCTATAATCTTGAATGGTCCAATGTACCTTGGATTTAGTTTCCCCCATTTACCAAATCGAACAACGCCTTTCTAAGATGAAACCTTAAGCATGACCATTTCTCCAATTTCAAACTCTATATCTTTTCTTTAACTGTCCGCATAGCTCTTTTGTCGACTCTGGGCGGTTTTCAATCTTTGTTGAATTTGGATGATTTTCTCGGTAGTTTCTTGTATTATCTCCGGACCCGTAATCTGTCTATCCCCCACTTCACTCCAACAAATCAGAGACCTGCACTTTCTACCATAAAGTGCTTCAAACGGCGCCATCTCAATGCTTGAATGGTAGCTGTTGTTGTAGGAAAATTCTGCTAACGGTAGATGTCGATCCCAACTGTTTCAGAAATCAATAACACAAGCTCGTAACATGTCTTTAAGCGTTTGTATCGTCCTTTCGCTCTGCCCATCAGTTTGTGGATGATAGGCAGTACTCATATCTAGACGAGTTCCCAATGCTTGCTGTAATGTCTGTCAGAATCTTGAAATAAATCTGCCATCCCTATCAGAGATAATAGAGATTGGTATTCCATGTCTGGAGACGACTTCCTTCAAATATAGTCGTGCTAACTTCTCCATCTTGTCATCTTCTCTTATTGGCAGGAAGTGTGCTGACTTGGTGAGACGATCAACTATTACCCAAATTGTATCATAACCACTTGCAGTCCTTGGCAATTTAGTAATGAAATCCATGGTAATGTTTTCCCATTTCCATTCCGGGATTTCAGGTTGTTGAAGTAGACCTGATGGTTTCTGATGTTCAGCTTTGACCTTAGAACACGTCAAACATTCTCCTACATATTTAGCAATATCGGCTTTCATACCTGGCCACCAAAAATGTTTCTTAAGATCCTTGTACATCTTCCCCGTTCCAGGATGTATTAAGTATCTGGTTTTATGAGCTTCTCTAAGTACCGTTTCTCTCATATCTCTAAATTTTGGTACCCAAATTCTTTCAGCCCTATACCGGGTTCCGTCTTCCCGAATATTAAGATGCTTCTCCGATCCTTTGGGTATTTCATCCTTTAAATTTCCCTCTTTTAAAACTCCTTGTTGCGCCTCCTTTATTTGAGTAGTAAGGTTAGTGTGAATCATTATATTCATAGATTTTACTCGAATGGGTTCTCTGTCCTTCCTGCTCAAGGCGTCGGCTATCACATTTGCCTTTCCCGGGTGGTAACAAATCTCAAAGTCGTAATCATTCAACAATTCAATCCACCTACGCTGCCTCATATTCAGTTGTTTCTGATTAAATATGTGTTGAAGACTTTTGTGGTCGGTATATTTAATACTTTTGACCCAATATAAGTAGTGCCTCCAAGTCTTTAATGCAAAAACAACCGCGCCTAATTCCAAATCATGCATCGTATAATTTTGTTCGTGAATCTTCAATTGTCTAGACGCATAAGCAATCACCTTCGTTCGTTGCATTAATACACAACCGAGACCTTGCTTTGATGCGTCACAATAAATCACAAAATCATCATTCCCTTCAGGCAATGACAATATAGGTGCCGTAGTTAGCTTTTTCTTCAATAATTGAAACGCCTTCTCTTGTTCATCCTTCCATTCAAATTTCTTCCCTTTATGCGTTAATGCAGTCAAGGGTTTTGCTATTTTGGAGAAATCTTGGATGAATCTTCTGTAGTAACCAGCCAATCCTAAAAATTGACGTATATGCTTCGGAGTTTTTGGGGTTTTTCACTTTTCAACGGTTTTGATCTTTGTCGGGTCCACCTGGATACCTTTTTTGTTCACTATGTGACCGTGGAATTGAACTTCTTCCAACCAAAATGCACACTTTGAAAACTTAGTGTCAGTTTTTCTTTCCTCAATACTTCTAGCACTTTTCTTAAATGTTCTTCGTGCTCTTGATCATTCTTTGAGTAAATAAGTATGTCATCGATGAAAATAATGACAAACTTGTCAAGATATGGCCCACACACTCGGTTCATAAGGTCCATGAACATAGCTGGTGTGTTAGTCAATCCAAACGGCATAACCATAAACTCGTAATGACCATAACGCGTCCTAAAAGCTTTTTGGAATATCATCCTCCTTTACTCGCATTTGATGATATCCAGAACGTAAATCGATCTTCGAATAAACTGACGAGCCTTGTAGTTGATCAAATAAGTCGTCAATTCTCGGTAGTGGATAACGGTTTTTGATGGTAAGTTTGTTCAACTCTCTGTAGTCAATACACAACCTAAATGTACCATCCTTCTTCTTGACAAACAAAACAGGAGCTCCCCATGGTGATGTGCTTGGTCGAATGAAACCACGTTCTAATAGTTCTTGCAGTTGGCTTTGCAGTTCTTTCATCTCGCTGGGTGCGAGTCTATAAGGAGCACGAGCTATTGGTGCAGCTCCTGGTACAAGATCTATTTGAAATTCAACAGATCGATGTGGAGGTAGTCCCGGTAATTCTTTCGGAAATACATCGGGAAATTCTTTTGTGACGGGAACATCATTGATGCTCTTTTCTTCAGTTTGTACTTTCTCGACGTGTGCTAGAACAGCATAGCAACCTTTTCTTATTAGTTTTTGTGCCTTCAAATTACTAATAAGATGTAGCTTCATGTTGCCCTTTTCTCCGTACACCATTAAGGGTTCTCCTTCTTCTCGTACAATGCGAATTGCATTTTTATAACATACGATCTCTGCTTTTACCTTCTTCAGCCAGTCCATGCTAACTATTACATCAAAACTCCCTAACTCTACTGGTATCAAATCAATCTTAAATATTTCGCTACCCAGTTTAATTTCTCGATTCCGGCATTATCTGCTGAAATTAATTTACCGTTTGCTAATTTGAGTAAAAATTTACTATCCAACGGCGTCAATGGACAACTTAATTTAGCACAAAAATCTCTACTCATATAGCTTCTATCCGCACCCGAATCAAATAAAACGTAAGCAGATTCATTGTCAATAAGAAACGTACCCGTAACAAGCTCTGGGTCTTCCTGTGCCTCTGCCGCATTAATATTGAAAACTCTTCCGCGGCCTTGTCCATTCGTGTTCTCCTGGTTCGGGCAATTTCTTATAATGTGGCCCGGTTTTCTACATTTATAACAAACTACATTGGCATAACTGCTCCGACACTACTTGCTCCGCCATTACTCGTTTCGACACCATTTGTTCCTTTCATTCTGTTAACCCCTGGTCCGTAGACCTCACACTTCGCCGCGCTATGACCATTTCTTTTACACTTGTTGCAAAATTTGGTGCAGAACCCCGAGTGATACTTTTCACACCTTTGGCATAGCTGCTTCTGATTGTTGTTGTTGTTGCGGTTGTTATTGTTGTTGGGATGATTGTTGTAGTTGCTGTTGTTGATGTTGTTGTTGGGCCGTTTGTTGTAGTTGCGATTGATGTTGCGATTGTTGGGATAATTGTTACGATTATTATTGTAATTGTTGTTGTTGTTGTATTGGTGATTCTTATCACCGTTTTCCTCCCACTTTCTTTTGACTTGCTTCACATTGGCCTCTTCAGCCGCCTGTTCTTTAATTCTTTCCTCAATCTGGTTCACTAGTTTGTGAGCCATTCCACATGCCTGTTGTATGGAGGCGGGCTCGTGTGAACTTATATCTTCTTGGATTATTTCTGGTAATCCTTTCACAAATGCGTCGATCTTCTCTTCCTCATCTTCGAACGCTCCCGGACACAATAGGCATAATTCTGTGAATCGTCTTTCGTACGTGGTAATATCAAATCCTTGGGTTCGTAACCCTCTAAGTTCTGTCTTGAGCTTATTGACCTCGGTTCTGGGATGGTACTTCTCATTCATCAAGTGCTTGAATGCTGACCACGGTAGTGCGTAAGTATCATCTTGTCCCACTTGCTCTAGATAGGTATTCCACCATATTAACGCAGAACCTGTGAAGGTATGCGTAGCGTACTTCACTTTTTCCTCTTCAGTACACTTACTTATGGCAAACACCGATTCGACCTTCTCGGTCCACCGTTTCAATCCGATGGGTCCTTCGGTTCCATCAAATTCCAAAGGTTTGCAGGCAGTGAATTCTTTGTAGGTGCATCCTACATGATTTCCTGTACTGCTAGATCCAAGGTTATTGTTGGTATGTAGCGCAGCCTGTACTGCGGCTATGTTTGAAGCAAGAAAGGCACAAAATTCCTCTTGGCTTATATTCAAGGTGTGTCGAGTAGTCGGTGCCATTTCCTTCAAAATAGTCAAATGGAACAAGTTAATCATACAGAATATTAAGAGTAGTTAATAGTATTTCGTAGCATAATATGAACTCATTTATAAAAGCTTTTTCTTCATATTAGCGTTTTATAAGTTTAAATTCGGGTAGTACCTACCCGTTAAGTTCATACTTAGTAGCTAATATACAATTCAACTACTACAATTCTATATGAAAAACTGATTATAATAATATTTCGCGTTCAAACTTTTATACAATATTTTACAAACTTACAATACCGCTTATTTTACATAAAGCATGAAATATAGCACACAATAACTTTGATACAAGATATTTGTGAAGATAATTCTAGCTAGTACACAAGTCGTTCAGCAAAGGCAATAAAGACACGTAATTCATACGTCCATAAACAAGTCATGCATTCTGGTTTTACTAGGACTACTTCCCATCCTTGGTCTTGTGGAACATAACCATTATGGCCGTTGATAAGACAGCGTGTTGTAACGTTGTCAAAGGGACGAGGGTTACGTAATGACCAACAGTCTCGTAATAACCTAAAAACCTCATTTCTTACCCCAATTACCGACTCCGTCACTTGTGGGAACGTTTTGTTTAATAGTTGTAGCCCGATGTTCTTTTTCTCACTTTGGTGAGAAGCGAACATTACTAACCCGTAAGCATAGCATGCTTCTTTATGTTGTATGTTAGCCGCTTTTTCTAAATCATGAAGTCCTATATTCGGATACATTGAGTCAAAATAATTTCTTAACCCGTTGCGTAAAATAGCATTTGGGTTCCCCTCAATATATGCGTCAAAGTAAACACATCGTAACTTATGGGTTTCCCAATGTGATATCCCCCATCTTTCAAATGAAAGTCTCTTATAGACCAAGACATTCTTGGAACGTTCTTCGAATGTCTTACAAACTGATTTCGCCGTAAATAGTTATGCCGAAGAATTCTGACCGACTCTAGACAAGATTTCATCAATCATGTCTCCAGGTAGGTCTCTTAAAATATTGGGTTGTCTATCCATTTTGTGTTTTTATACTGTAAAATAGACAAGAGTTAGATTCATAAAAAAAATGCTTATTAATACAAGCAATTTTTACATATATCATAAAGCATAAGCACACTATATTACATATATTACACCACACGAATACAACTATCTTATTCCGACTCGCTCATTTCTTCTTCTTCGGTTTTGGTTCGTTTTGCCAAGTTTCTAGGGATATATGATGTTCCCCTAATACGAGCTGTCGTTTTTCACAACGGTTTAGAAAAACCTGGTGGTTTAGAGGTTCCCGGGTCATTTTTACAACTTAAGGGCTTCGGGGGTTGACGATACATATAAAGTTCATCGGGGTTGGAATTAGATTTCTCTATTTTTATGCCCTTTCCCTTATTATTTTCTTTTGCCTTTTTAAATTCAGTTGGGGTAATTTCTATAACATCATCGGAATTTTCGTCGGAATCCGATTCATCGGAGTATTGGTAATCCTCCCAATATTTTGCTTCCTTGGCGGAAACACCATTGACCATAATTAACCTTGGTCGGTTGGTTGAGGATTTTCTTTTACTTAACCGTTTTATTATTTCCCCCACCGGTTCTATTTCCTCCTCCGGTTCCTCCTCTTCCGGTTCTGATTCTTCTTCCGGTTCTGATTCTTCTTCCGGTTCTTCTTCGGGAACTTGTGAATCAGTCCAATATATATTCGACTCTTCGTTTTTATTAGGTGAGTCAATGGGATTTGTGCTAGAGGTAGACATCTATCACACAATATCAAACATGTTAAGAGATTAATATATCACATAATATATACATGTAAATAATATATAGTTTCCAACAAAAATGTTAAGCAATCATTTTTAAAGAAAACACAGTCGAAGTCCAGACTCACTAATGCATCATAACAAACTCGATAAGACACACTAATGCAAATTTTCTGGTTCTCTAAGACCAACGCTCGGATACCAACTGAAATGTCCCGTTCTTATTGATTAAAAACGTTCCATATTAATTGATTTCGTTGCGAGGTTTTGACCTCTATATGAGACGTTTTTCAAAGACTGCATTCATTTTTAAAACAAACCATAACCTTTATTTCATAGATAAAGGTTTAAAAAGCTTTATGTAGATTATCAAATAATGATAATCTAAAATATCCTGTTTATACACGACCATTACATAATGGTTTATAATACAAATATGTTACATCGAAATCAGTTTCTTGAATGCAGTTATTACACAATATCATACAAACATGGACTCCAAATCTTGTCCTTATTTTAGTATGCAACAGCGGAAGCTCTTAGTATTCACCTGAGAATAAATATGCTTTAAACGTCAATAAAAATGTTGGTGAGTTATAGGTTTAACCTATATATATCAAATCGTAACAATAGACCACAAGATTTCATATTTCAATACACATCCCATACATAGAGATAAAAATCATTCATATGGTGAACACCTGGTAACCGACATTAATAAGATGCATATATAAGAATATCCCCATCATTCCGGGACACCCTTCGGATATGATATAAATTTCGAAGTACTAAAGCATCTGGTACTTTGGATGGGGTTTGTTAGGCCCAATAGATCTATCTTTAGGATTCGCGTCAATTAAGGTGTCTGTTCCCTAATTCTTAGATTACCAAACTTAATAAAAAGGGGCATATTCGATTTCGATAATTCAACCATAGAATGTAGTTTCATGTACTTGTGTCTATTTTGTAAATCATTTATAAAACCTGCATGTATTCTCATCCCAAAAATATTAGATTTTAAAAGTGGGACTATAACTCACTTTCACAGATTTTTACTTCGTCGGGAAGTAAGACTTGGCCACTGGTTGATTCACGAACCTATAACAATATATACATATATATCAAAGTATGTTCAAAATATATTTACAAGACTTTTAATACATTTTGATGTTTTAAGTTTATTAAGTCAGCTGTCCTCGTTAGTAACCTACAACTAGTTGTCCACGGTTAGATGTACAGAAATAAATCGATAAATATTATCTTGAATCAATCCACGACCCAGTGTATACGTATCTCAGTATTGATCACAACTCAAACTATATATATTTTGGAATCAACCTCAACCCTGTATAGCTAACTCCAACATTCACATATAGAGTGTCTATGGTTGTTCCGAAATATATATAGATGTGTCGACATGATAAGTTGAAACATTGTATACGTGTCTATGGTATCTCAAGATTACATAATATACAATACAAGTTGATTAAGTTATGGTTGGAATAGATTTGTTACCAATTTTCACGTAGCTAAAATGAGAAAAATTATCCAATCTTGTTTTACCCATAACTTCTTCATTTTAAATCCGTTTTGAGTGAATCAATTTGCTATGGTTTCATATTGAACTCTATTTTATGAATCTAAATAGAAAAAGTATAGGTTCATAGTCGAAAAAATAAGTTACAAGTCGTTTTTGTAAAGGTAGTCATTTCAGTCGAAAGAACGACGTCTAGATGACCATTTTAGAAAACATACTTCCACTTTGAGTTTAACCATAATTTTTTGATATAGTTTCATGTTCATAATAAAAATCATTTTCAAAGAATAACAACTTTTAAATCAAAGTTTAACATAGTTTTTAATTAACTAACCCAAAACAGCCCCCGGTTGTAACTACTACGGCGTAAATTCGGTTTTATGGTGTTTATCGTGTTTCCGGGTTTTAAATCATTAAGTTAGCATATCATATAGATATAGATCATGTGTATAGTTGATTTTAAAAGTGTAGTTAGAAGGATTAACTTTATTTTCGAACAAGTTTAGAATTAACTAAACTATGTTCTAGTGATTACTAGTTTACCACTTCGAATATGATAGCTTTTTATGTATGAATCGAATGATGTTATGAACATCATTACTACCTTAAGTTCCTTAGATAAACCTACTGGAAAATAGAAAAATGGATCTATCTTCAACGGATCCTTGGATGGCTCGAAGTTCTTGAAGCAGAATCATGACACGAAAACAAGTTCAAGTAAGATCATCACTTGAAATAAGATTGTTATAGTTATAGAAATTAAACCAAAGTTTGAATATGATTATTACCTTGTATTAGAATGATAACCTACTGTAAGAAACAAAGATTTCTTGAGGTTGGATGATCACCTTACAAGATTGGAAGTGAGCTAGCAAACTTGAAAGTATTCTTGATTTTATGTAACTAGAACTTGTAGAATTTATGAAGAACACTTAGAACTTGAAGTTAGAACGAGAGAGATCAATTAGATGAAGAAAATTGAAGAATGAAAGTGTTTATAGGTGTTTTTGGTCGTTGGTATATGGATTAGATATAAAGGATATGTAATTTTGTTTTCATGTAAATAAGTCATGAATGATTACTCATATTTTTGTAATTTTATGAGATATTTCATGCTAGTTGCCAAATGATGGTTCCCACATGTGTTAGGTGACTCACATGGGCTGCTAAGAGCTGATCATTGGAGTGTATATACCAATAGTACATACATCTAAAAGCTGTGTATTGTACGAGTACGAGTACGGGTGCGTACGAGTAGAATTGTTGATGAAACTGAACGAGGATGTAATTGTAAGCATTTTTGTTAAGTAGAAGTATTTTGATAAGTGTCTTGAAGTCTTTAAAAAGTGTATGAATATATATTAAAACACTACATGTATATACATTTTAACTGAGTCGTTAAGTCATCGTTAATCGTTACATGTAATTGTTGTTTTGAGACCTTTAGGTTAACGATCTTGTTAAATGTTGTTAACCCAAGGTTTATAATATCAAATGAGATTTTAAATTATTATATTATCATGATATTATGATATATTAATATATCTTAATATGATATATACATTTAAATGTCGTTACAACGATAATCGTTACATATATGTCTCGTTTCGATATCCTTAAGTTAGAAGTCTTGTTTTTACTTATGTAGTTCATTGTTAATACACTTAATGATATATTTAATTATCATATTATCATGTTATATATAATATAACAATGTATTAATATGCTTCATATATATTTAGTAAGACGTGGTTATAACGATAATCGTTATATGTATCGTTTCGAGTTTCATACGTCAATAGTCTCCTTTTTAAGTATATAACTTATTGTTACTATTTTTAATGAGATACTTGATGATCATTATATCATGTTAAACATATATATTTATTCATTTATGTATCATCATGTCATATACAACTTATAGCGTTCGTGAATCATTGGTCAAACTGGGTAATCAGACGTTTACAAAATTTCCGTTTCAATTAACCAAGTCTTAACAAGTTTGATTGCTTAACATGTTGGAAACATTTAATCATGTAAATATAGTTTTCATTAAACATATAATCATAGAAAGGTTCAGAAAAGTTCGGGTCACTACACATTCCGTCCGTTGAACCCCATTAATAGTGCTAGAACAACACTGTTTCTCGAAAATATATTTCATCCGTAGACGGTAGCGAACCGTCCGAGATGAGGGTTTTTCAAACCCATATGGCCATACAACATAAGTTCACGCCTACACTTACACACTGCAAGAGTAACTAATGATAATCGAATTGAGGATTTTGTTCTAAACTCGTATGTAGAATGTTTGTTTTCCTCTACTTGTGTTCACTTAGTTAAAAAGAAATGTTTATGTTTTCTCATCCCAAATGTAAGTTCAAAAGAGTAAAAGTGGGACTATGATCTCACCTGGAGTGCGAGAGTAAAAAAGGTACTTCAACAAGTAACGTGCCAAGTACAAACGATGGTCTTGACCTAAACAATTAGGGTTGTATCAATAACGGTAAACACGATCGGTCAAAGATGTTCAATTAGTCCTATAGCTCGTTACGACTCGATTATGTAGCATGTGAAACAATTTGTCAAGTTTCATGCAAGATACAAGTATAGAAACAAGTTAGAAAAGATTGCATAATCATTTGTTTAAGTTTGACAAAAAGTCAAACTTTGGTCGGGTCAAAGTCAACAAAAGTCAACACGTTCGGGTCGGGTCCCGAACTATTTTTCTGTGCTAGTTATTCATATATAAGCATGTTAGAACAAGTTACATGTGAATCGGAGGTCCATAGCATGCCACACATTTTTCTTATAATTGACAAGTGGGTCAGAACCTGGACACGCCTAATGTCGCGTCGCGACATAGGCTGGCCGCGCCGCGGCACTTAACGTGTGCTGGTACCTGGCCAGTCTCAATTGTCTAAGTCCCAAATCAAAACTCAAACAAACACAAAACACAAACCGTAAACACTTAGAATGCGTATCTTATATCGTTGGAAAGCTCTTTTGACAAGGAACACAACTAACTACTTTTCCTCAAGCGAAAACATCATTTACAATAACCGATTTCTCGCCAAGTGGTCATTCAAGGTCCATTTTCAAAGTTTCAAGTTCTTGAAATGCATTACATGATTCGGGAATCCAATCCACACATGTGATATGCCGTTTTGAAGGTAATTACTCATGCAATACAACTAAACACTTACTAACAACATTTCATGGCATTCAAAGTATCAAAAGTTCATTTCAAGTTCATCAAACCCTAATCAAAATTCACAAAAATCACTAATCATGTATTTGAAGTTTTCTTAATCAACCTACGCATCAAAACGAAGTTAGTGATACTAGTAACACAATTAAAACATGAACTTAAACAATTTAACAATATTAACTCATCCAAAATCAAAGATTAAGCAAACCCATTTTCAAGTTCATGCTAGTTACTCCAAAACAACAAATCAAGCATACAAGTCATATATTCATGTTAGACTTGAGCCATAGACACTAATTAACAACTTTATAATTCAAAAACATCAAGAACACAAAATCTAGTGATTTTAGAAAGTTACCCAAATGAGATGAAATTGGTATCAAGTCGAAGAGGATGAAGAGAGGATTCCAAATATGTAATTTGTTTTGATGTTAGCCTCCAAATCCGAAATTAGATGATGAATCTTGTTTGAGTTCTTGAGAGGAAAATGGAAGTATGAAAAGAGAGAAAGAGAGAAAATGAGAGGAGGAGGTTGAAGGTTAAACTAGTTGACCTAGTCAAATCTTTGGCCTCTTTGCAAGTTTAGTCCCTCTAGTTCGGGTGCGGGTGCGTGAATTAACCAAACGAATTATTTTGAATTACAAGAGAGTACGAGAGATGTTATAATCCAATAACGAAAAAAAAATTAAGAATGTTAGCTAATGGAGGATACGAATCAAGATACTGAGGATATTATTAAAATAAAAAGACGGGCGTTAAAATAATTTAACGGAAAAATGTGGGATGTTACATTACCCACACCTTAAAAGAAATTTCATCCCGAAATTTAGTTGGAAGCAATAGTTGATGTCTCTTCCTCGAGACCTTGCGTTGTCAATGCTATGAATAAGTGAAGATATGTCCTTGGGCATTTCCACGAATTTGGATAGTCGGTGTTTCACGTTGTATTAAGGCTTGGTTTACGATCGACCATTTCAACCGGTTTTCCCATGGAGGGGAGTTTGTCATCAATAGTAGGTTTATCTAGAAGGATAGCACGTTCCTGTTCTGCAGGACACGTCTCTAAGTTTGTTACACGAAATGTAAGGTAAACGGAAACTTTAATTGAGTCAGGAGATCTAAACGGTAGGAGGCGGTTCCAATACGCCCCAAGATTTTCAAAAGGATCAATATTGCGGATATAACTTTCCTCGATTTCTCGAAATGGGTTACACCTTCCCAAGGTGCGGTTTTTCAATGTTACGCGGTTACTGACCTTGAACTTGAGAGATTTTCATCTAACCTTGGTGTAACTCATTTGGCGATTACGGGTCGTCTTGAGCCCTTCTCGGACTTGAACGATCTTGACTTTTGTTTCTTGTCTGAGTTCAGATTCGGTGATTTGCTTGCCACATGCTTTGGTCCAACGAATAGGGGTATGACATTTGCGGTCATATAGGGTTTTGGGAGTGCGGCTTTAATACACAAATGGTAACTACCGTAGTAAGAGGAATCAACTAAAAGCGACAATACGAGTTGGTAACCTTTCTCTCCAAGATTTGAATCGTGTGCTTACTTGTTCTGTCAGTTTGTGGATGATACGCGGTACTCATGTTTAAACGTGTCCCTAAGGCTCCTTGTAACACTAGAAGTGAAACGAGTATTTCGATCCGAGGTAGTTGACAATGGTACACCGTGTTGGAGTAGAATTTCTTAAGATATGCTCGAACAAGTTAGTTAGGGTTCGGAAACGTTTGTTGGAACAAATTTCTTATCGGCTAATGAAAAACGTTCGTAAGGTTTAGTCGCCCTCGTGGTGAATACTAGTAATACGTGAAGAGTCTCTCTCTCCATTGAGCAGTTATATAAAGGTTTCCTTATACGGAAGCACGAGTGAAAAGATAGGAGTGAAATGAGAACTTAGAATAGGATGAGTTTTCACACTTGAGGTAGTCATATCGCGCATCTAGTGGCAAAATGTTGAGACTTGGTGAGAAACGAGATAGTACACATAGTTGTATAGTCCGGGGTTGAGTTGTAGTGTGCCGAAAGAGGTATCCTTGGATTGTGTATTATCTTAAGTTCCAGTAATATCAGACGGTAACGGGGAAATAACAGAGTTATGTAACGTGGCACGTGATAACGAGAAGATTGTTCGGATTCATAATCAAGTATTTAAATTTTTAGAGCAAATTAACGAATTTCAGTTTCCTTGATTTCGAGTCGAGAGAGTATGCCCTTCGGGCGTTCAAGTAGAAATATTTCCATATTTGAGTTTCAGTGTGCTAAACGAATTTAGCTAGTAAAGTTTGTGTGAAAGATCATGTTCAAAGTTCGGACACGGAGAGGTTTAAATTTTTCCCTCAGTGAGTTAACGAGTTTAAAGGTCGTGCAACACGAGAAAAGTCGGAAATGAATCTTCAGTAATAACCGGCGATATCTAAGATTTTACGAATACATGTTTGAGTCGTGAGGGTTTCCCAATTACGTGTGGTTCCGATTGCGAGATGTATTGAAATACTTTGACCACTAACAACATGGTCTAAAAATTGGACTTCGTTTAACCAAAATTCTCACTTGGAGAATTCGGTATAGAGTTGCTCTTTTCTCAAGAGTTCGAGCGTAAGACGGAGATGTCGTTCATTTTCTTCTTTATTTGAATAGGTTTAGACATCATCTATAAATACGATAACGGATTCATCTAGATAAGTTTACAAACGTGGTTCAGGAGGCCTATGAATACGGGCGGAGGCCTAGATAATCGAACAGTACTAAAAGAAATTTACAACTATCGTAGCGAGTTCTAAAAGCAGGTTAGGAGACATCTTCTCCCTGATCTCTCAATTGATGATAACTGGAATAGAGGTCGGTTTGGAATATACGCGAGATTCATGTAAATAATCATGAGGTCATGGATACGAGGAAGAGGGTATCGGTTTTCAACCGAAAGTTACTTAGCTCCAATGATCTATACATAATTTTAGGGAAACATTTCTCCTTAACAAATAGGTTTTGAGCTCCTTAGTTCTATAGGTGTCAAGTCACAATTCAAATTATCCACCCAATAAGTTTAACGTATATCCTCCGATAAAATTTATAGGTACACAATATTTTTTCCGTTGGTCACTTAAATTTGCATAAGTAGTATTTAAAGGAAAAAGGTGGAGTGCAAAGAGTACGAGTCATAGCCTTGGTTATAAAATGTCTTAACGGTAACCGAATCGAATAAGTATGAAATATGCGGGTTGTTGTGAAGAAACGTACCCGTGACTAGTCCATCGTCATCTCGGGCATCCTAGGTGTCGATGTTGAAAGTTCAACGGCGTGCGTTGGGGTTGGCTTTCTTCTTTAGGCACGCATTCCTATAATGACCCGGTTGGCCACATTCGAAACAAACAACTGCCCTTGGAGCATTGGGCGTCTTTTGAGCGACGGTAACGGTACTTTTACAAATATGGGCCACATAGCCACTTCTTTGACACCTGATGCAAAATGGTTTGCCACATTCACCCAAATGATGTTTGCGACATTTGTTACAGTAGGGCAGGTTTTCGGCATACCCTTTCTTGCCACCGAAGGCGAAAGGATTCTTGACGAAGTTGTTGTGGTTATAGTTGTTTGATTGAGAAGCTTCCCATTTTCTTTTGTTGCCGCCTGATTGTTTCTCGGTCGTAAGTGCCGGCACTTTAATTTCACCCACCATTTCCATAATCTGGCGGGCCATTGTTAAAGCCTCTTGCAGGTTAGCGGGTTTGGATGATACTACCTCGTGGTGAATGCTCTTTGGGAGGCCTTCCATGTAAAGTTCAACTCTTAGGGATTCAGGAGTCATGAGGTTCGGGCAACTTAAGGCTAGTTCGACAAACCGTTGATTATAAGCTTCGAGGTCATTCCCGACCATTTTTAAATTTCTTAGCCCCTGTTCGAGCCTTCGAGTTTCGTCGTGCGGGAATTATTCGGTGATCATTATTTCTCTTAATTCGGTCCAAGAGAGTGTGTGGGCTTCATCGATACCCACCGATTGTACATACATATTCCACCATGAGAGAGCAACGCCGGTGAAAGTGAGGGTGGAAAACTTGACCTTATCTTGGTCTTGACAACCGCTTATGGTAAAAATAGCTTTCGTTTGACCAAACTATCGGGTGAGAGCAACCGGTCCCCCGGTTCCATCGAAAGTGGGAGGATTGTACTTCATGAAGTTTTTGTAGGAGCAACTTTCGCTTGAATTACCGGCTCCATGATTGTTGTTGTTGGAAAAGTGATCGGCCACGGCCGCACCCACGGCGATGGTTATCATTCGTTGAAGAGCTTGTTCTAGAGTTTCGAGAGGAGTATTGTGTTGGCCTTGGTGAGCCATTGTTCCTTCATGACACAAGATCATCGTTGATTAGTATTCTCAACAATACTAACCGTGGCATGGAATAAGGATAGAGAGAGAATTTTTCCTTGACTCGCCTTAAATTCTTTATGTCATAATATTGGAACGTCCATGTGAGTCACTGTAATATAATCCCGGAAATTATATTACCCTAATTCATATGTGTATTCGACATTACTTCATATAGTCAAGGTGGCGTGTCAATCAAATTAGTCAACGTGAGATTAAGGTAGAATAAGAATAGATATGAGTAGGAGAGTTCGAGTATAAATGCATAAGTAGTCAAGTAATTCCTACGTCAAGTCTATATGCCGGTTGTAGTCTAGATTCACTAATGTACCCTATGACTCGGGGTCGACACCAATGAACTCTAAATCCCTACAACCAATACTCTGATACCACTTGTAGCGACCCGACCAAATCGTCATTGACGGCGCCGACTACTTAGGTCCCATTGCGTGGTCGTAAGTCTTTAAAATGACGTTTGACCAAAAAATGTCGCCTTCATTTCTTAAATAAAGATTGTTCCCAAGTTTACAAGAATTGTTCAACCAAAAGTTTCGTTACAAAGTTATAAGTACAAATGAAACCTAGGCGACACAGTTTTAAATAAAGTCAATAGACGCTCCATGTATGCACATATACTCGACATCCAATGCAAGTATCAAAATAATGAGCGGAAGCATGTTTCACATATCGTTCAAAGACCTGAGAAAAACATAGAAATCTGTCAACAAAAACGTTGGTGAAATCATAGATTTAAATAAGTAAGTGAGTAAAAGTAAGTCGAACCACAAGATTTGCAACATTGATGAAATAGTAGTACATTCTAAAAGTTAATATTCACGAGCACCCAATTATCAAGGCTTAACATTCTGTCCGTTGAACCCCATTAATAGTGCTAGAACAACACTGTTTCTCGAAAATATATTTCATCCGTAGACGGTAGCGAACCGTCCGAGATGAGGGTTTGTCAAACCCATATGGCCATACAGCATAAGTTCACGCCTACACTTACACACTGCAAGAGTAACTAATGATAATCGAATTGAGGATTTTGTTCTAATCTCGTATGTAGAATGTTTGTTTTCCTCTACTTGTGTTCACTTAGTTAAAAAGAAATGTTTATGTTTTCTCATCCCAAATGTAAGTTCAAAAGAGTAAAAGTGGGACTATGATCTCACCTGGAGTGCGAGAGTAAAAAAGGTACTTCAACAAGTAACGTGCAAAGTACAAACGCTGGTCTTGACCTAAACAATTAGGGTTGTATCAATAACGGTAAACACGATCGGTCAAAGATGTTCAATTAGTCCTATGGCTCGTTACGACTCGATTATGTAGCATGTGAAACAATTTGTCAAGTTTCATGCAAGATACAAGTATAGAAACAAGTTAGAAAAGATTGCATAATCATTTGTTTAAGTTTGACAAAAAGTCAAACTTTGGTCGGTTCAAAGTCAACAAAAGTCAACACGTTCGAGTCGGGTCCCGAACTATTTTTCTGTGCTAGTTATTCATATATAAACATGTTAGAATAAGTTACATGTGAATCGGAGGTTCATAGCATGCCACACATTTTTCTTATAATTGACAAGTGGGTCAGAACCTGGACACGCCTAATGTCGCGCCGCGACATAGGCTGGCCGCGCCGCGGCACTTAACGTGTGCTGGTACCTGGCCAGTCTCAATTGTCTAAGTCCCAAATCAAAACTCAAACAAACACAAAACACAAACCGTAAACACTTAGAATGCGTATCTTATATCGTTGGAAAGCTCTTTTGACAAGGAACACAACTAACTACTTTTCATCAAGCGAAAACATCATTTACAATGACCGATTTCTCGCCAAGTGGTCATTCAAGGTCCATTTTCAAAGTTTCAAGTTCTTGAAATGCATTACATGATTCGGGAATCCAATCCACACATGTGATATGCCGTTTCGAAGGTAATTACTCATGCAATACAACTAAACACTTACTAACAACATTTCATGGCATTCAAAGTATCAAAAGTTCATTTCAAGTTCATCAAACCCTAATCAAAATTCACAAAAATCACTAATCATGTATTTGATGTTTTCTTAATCAACATACGCATCAAAACGAAGCTAGTGATACTAGTAACACAATTAAAACATGAACTTAAACAATTTAACAATATTAACTCATCCAAAATCAAAGATTAAGCAAACCCATTTTCAAGTTCATGCTAGTTACTCCAAAACAACAAATCGAGCATACAAGTCATATATTCATGTTAGACTTGAGCCATAGACACTAATTAACAACTTTATAATTCAAAAACATCAAGAACACAAAATCTAGTGATTTTAGAAAGTTACCCAAATGAGATGAAATTGGTATCAAGTCGAAGAGGATGAAGAGAGGATTCCAAATATGTAATTTGTTTTGATATTAGCCTCCAAATCCGAAATTAGATGATGAATCTTGTTTGAGTTCTTGAGAGGAAAATGGAAGTATGAAAAGAGAGAAAGAGAGAAAATGAGAGGAGGAGGTTGAAGGTTTGACTAGTTGACCTAGTCAAATCTTTAGCCTCTTTTCAAGTTTAGTCCCTCTAGTTCGGGTGCGGGTGCGTGAATTAACCAAACGAATTATTTTGAATTACACGAGAGTACGAGAGATGTTATAATCCAATAACGAAAAAAAAAAATTTAAGAATATTAGCTAATGGAGGATACGAATCGAGATACTGAGGATATTATTAAAATAAAAAGACGGGCGTTAAAATAATTTAATAGAAAAATGCGGGATGTTACAACTGTAGCAGGATCCAGCTCTTTTATTAAGATATTTTGATGGGCATTTTGGTAATTTCACTTATGGACGAGTTAAAGGCCAGTTGGTCAGTTGTGGAGTATCATTAACTCCATTTTCAACTACCATATCCATATCACTTTAATTTTAGAGAGAGAGTTTGTGATTCTTGAGTGAGAAAGCTTTAATCCAAGAGGAAAAAGTTGTTCTCTGACCAAAGTGCGGGTATTAAAGTTGTTCATCTCCTCTCTAGCTCCGTTGTGGTTATAGTGGTACGTTCTACCTTTAATTTCCTTACTTTGATTTTGTGTAAGGGTTAGGGTTTGGGTAAATGAAGAACATAAAACCCATAATTGGTGATTTTGGGTGTTCTTGGGTACGATGGAGTCATAAAGACTCAATGGTAACTAACCTAGGATTTCAAAATGTTAATTGATGTTTATGAGATCTAATTGGTTATTAATCACTAGCACACCTAGTTAATTAGTAAATGGGTGTTAGATGGGTTAGTAGATAACTCGAAATGGGTGTGTTGACTTTAAATTAGTCAAAGGGCTAATGATTGACCTAATTGGGAAATATGGGTATGAAATACCCTAATTTTGTAATGGTTAATGTTGTTGGACCTTAATCACTAGCTTTTAAGTGATTAATGATGGTCTTGACCCTTAAAGGGCGGTTTTGGTGAAAATGGGGCATTTAATGCATCTAAGTCATTAAATGCACATGAGTGAAATTGTTGGTATTTAGTCCAACAAGTTTGTTTGTTGATCGAGTACTTATTATATTAGGTACCTTGCTTTGAAGCTTGTGGAGGTATAAATCGTCACCAAATCGTTAAGGTGAGTGGAATGATTATATGCATATGTATGTAATGTATTTATTTGTATGCTATGGTATGAACCAAAGAGCCGGTAGTTCCATAGTATGTGCGAGCATGCTATGATGTGAACCAAAGAGCCGGTAGCGTCATAGTACGTGTGTTATAGTGTGAACCAAAGAGCCGGTAGCGCTATAGCACGATTTGTTAGGGTGTGAACCAAAGAGCCGGTAGCACCTTAGCGTTGTTAGAGTGTGAACCAAAGAGCCGGTAGCACTCTAGCGTGAGTATGACTCGAGTTGTGATGTGAACCAAAGAGCCGGTAGCATCATGACAAATGCGTATAGTGTGAACCAAAGAGCCGGTAGCACCATGACGCGAGAATGGTTAACCATGGTTGTGTATTGTTTTGTAGCATATTATATTATGTCGATTACATGTTTTTGATTATGCTAGTATCGGTTTGTTGGAGATTATTAGCTTTGTACTTGAGATGGTATGCTAATTGTATTGCTAGCGTGTATGCGGTATATGTGTAAGTGATTGCAAGTAGGTATATTATATATATATGGGTATAATTATTGCATTCACTAAGCTTTGCTTACCCTCTCATTGTTTATCTTTTTATAGGCTCCGGCGTTGACAAGGGTAAAGGCCTTCGATTGGATTAGAGATCCCGCTTGTTGTTTAGGGGACGCTTTTGGGGTGTGATAGCTTTTGGAGTTTGACCGAGATATGGGTAGTTTAACCCCAAACACCATGCTCATAGTGTCGTTTGGAATTTAAACTAGCGTGGTCGAAACTCGAACTTTTGTATGAAACTCGTAAAACGGCCGTTGTGGGCCCCGTTTTGTAAAACTCATTTTATTATTGAATCATGTGAGTTTTAACCATTATAACATATTGTGAAAAGCGTTTCGTCTAAATATGTCGGGAAGTGGGAGATCTTTAATTGAAAATTGACGAAATCGGACAGAACTGAATGTGGGACTGTGCGCGCCGCGCACCCTGAGGTGTGCGCGTGGCGCACTCCACTGTAAAATAAAAAAAAATATTATTACACGTGTTCGATTGTATATTGGGTTGGGTTGTTACAGGCTCTCTCCATCCATTTCAACACACACTCAATTTACAATTCATTTTATATTTTCAAGTTTTAGTTAGTTTTTATTAGTAGTTAGCTTAGCTTTTATTTTTCAGAGGATATCCCGGCGAGTCCCTACGATCTCGGGCAGATTTCTTCAGCTTTTTCAGGTTTTTATTCGAAATGCTTGTCTTTTGTATTAAACATGTATTCTTACCTTTTACGTTTAATAATGCGTTCCGATATTACCATGTTAGCTTAATTAATCTGTATGTTGCCATGATAGAAGTTTGGGTTAGCGTAGTTATGTTAAATTAGTACGGTTACTGTCATTATGCTAAACTTGTGAGTTTGATAGATTTGTATACTAGCATCTTGAGGATTGACCAACCTAGGTTGTAATCAGGACTTGTCCACCTATATGAACTTAGCTACTTCATAGGATTAAGACCCCTGGTTATACTGTATCTGAAGATTCTATGAACTCGGTATGGCCGGAGTTCTCGAGAGGCATCTAATGCGCTTTTAGGACATGGAACTTAGGAATTGAGACATGAATGACCTAGTATGCCTATTGACTGTTCCAAGGAGACCTCTTAGGAGCTGTTAAGATCTAGCTAGTGCCTTAACTGTATGACCTAAACCTATTGCATGTTCTTGTTTGATTGTTGCCCTAGGATTAAGTCTTATCAACTATTTAGGTATCTGCTAGATTTCTATCTGCTTTACTTTCACTATATCAACTGTAATGATGTATAATGTTTGATTTGGTTTGATCTCATTAGTGTGATGAAATGGTTATAGTTTTCATTTAAGGTTTTGTCAACTTATCCCGACGGACTTGATATTGCTTAATATATGCATATTCTTAGTCGCAATATCAGTCCCAAATGTTATGATTTTATGTGTATTCGAGTAGTTTTCGGTTTGTAATTGGTTAAAATGTTCAAAGCGTCGAATGAAATATTATTATGGATTTTCAATGATATAAAGATCAAAATAAAGAAAAAATGAAGATTTCTAATGAGCAACAAAAGAGTACAACATCGCGCCTCAAAACTACAAGTTAAAATGATCGAAATCACGAAATCTGCGCGCCTGCACGAAAAAAATCATAACTAAATCATACGGACTCGAAAAAAGGCGAATCAGGTGTCCAGACGTCCGTAACTCAAAAATCTACACTTTCAAGAAGGAACCTTACGCGAAACGTGTACCAATTTACGCGAAATGTGTAATGTTTGGACGAGATTCAGATTCCAACAGCACATGGGACGGCCAAAGTTTACATATATTAATATTACTTTAAACGAATCTTAGATGATTGAGATACTTTACATAGAATTCAAGATTTACTTTACAATTTAATATGTAGATGGAGATCAAGAGGAAACTACTACCATTGCTATTTAATACAGAGGAGAAAAAAAAAGGATATATACTCCGTAGCAAGTAGTAGTAGGATAGAAGCAAGTTAGAGTTACCACATCAAATTTATCAACAAAAAAAATACCTACTGTCCAAATTTAATTTTCCTGTACTCCGTATCATTTTTATTTTCAATATTTGTTCCGTTCCATATTTATTTCCAAGTTCAAATAGGGTAGTTTCAATATTGTACGGGTGTTATTATGCGTGTGCACGGGTGCTCTCATTTCCATTTCTTACCATTTCCAATCAATAAATTGAAGCTTTTTTTGTAAGTTGTTCTATTTAATTTTTCATTATCGCTGTTATCATTATTATTGTTATTGTTATTTTTATTAGTTGTAGCATTTTTATTACTATCATTTTGTTAGAATTATTATTATTGTTATTATTGCCATGTTTACTATATTATGTTTGTATTTTTATTCCCGTACCATTATTATGATTAGTTAGTTTACTCGCCGTGTTTGCTTAGATGTAGAACCCCTCGATTATGGATTGTTATCATTTAGAACATTAAAATGTAACTTTGATTATCTTTAATATTGTGCCTAGCCAAAAGAACCATTGTTATATAATTAGATATTTAATCCTTATCACTTAATTTGTTAGATATAAATAGCGAAGGTTATTTCTACTTATATAAATTAAGATTTAACACTAAAAGTGATTTAGACGAACTTATGGATAAATTATTGACACCAATTTAGAAATAAGATTCAGTGGTTTGGGTAATATTATAGTTTATATAATCGTGAAATTGTAAAAAGGGAAACCGTTACGATTTAAGTTTTGGCGAAAGTCAAAACTAGGCTAGGTCTCAATTTAGATAATCGGGGTATAGTTAACTATCTAAAATAAGATCCAATGAAAATTAGATTGAATTTAGTTAGTTAAGATGTTATTTAGATCAATTTTAGATATTGTGTTCAATCAAAAGATCCATTATTATGTAAATTTAATACTTAATCTCCGTCACATAGTTTATTAAATCGTTTAGCGAAAGTTAAATTGGTGATATATAAAATATGCTTCAACACTATTTGTGATCTAGACAAAATGTAGGATTATATTCCTAAAATATAAGAATACGGATTTGGTGATTTGGTGGTATTAAGATTTATATAGTCATGAAATTATAAGAAGGGAAACCATTTTAGTTTAGGTTTTAATGAAAGTTAAAACTAGGTTGAATCACAATTCGAATGATCGGGTATAGTTTGCTTTGTTAAGACGATGATTAGCGAAAGTTAAGTTCAATCTTAGTAAATCAAGACTTTATGAAATTGAGAGGTTATCATGAATATATACTATATAATATTGTAATCGGACTTAACAACAATCCATAGTAAATTGATTATGAATTGTCTATGATTCATATCAACGAGGGGGACGAAATCTAAGTAAATACACTTTCTTATTGTTTTTATTTATTGTAATTTTTATTATTATTTTAGTTAATTATATCCAAAACCCAAAATCAATTAAAACTCACTTAAAAGTATAATTAATTGTCATTAAATTCTTGAATACGCTTCTCCCTGTGGAACGAACTTGACTTGCCAGTATCTATTGCTGCACAATCGGGACCAGTTGCCCGTAGTGTGATAATAATTATTAGTTAGTTTAGCTGTAAAATTTAAAGGTCGTTTTTATCACATCAGCTTTTTGGCGCCACTGCCGGGGAGAAATTGTTCATTAAGGAATTTAATTACTTTTAGTTATTTGATCCTTTCGTCAGGATTTATTTTCCTACGAAAGTTCTGTTTTATTTTTCTCTTTGTTCTTTTTAAATTTCAACTAGGTTCCAGTCATACTGTAATATGAATGATTTTGAGAATATGACCATGGAAAATCTTTTTAATGCCCAACAATTTAATCAATACTCTCAAACAAGTTTTGATGATAATTGGTGCGATTCATCTATGTTTAATAGGGTTGAAACTACATATATTTGTGAAAATTGTGGAGGTTACCATTTGACTTTGGAATGTGATTATCATAATTCCATGGATCAAATGGAGAGTTATGAACCCATGAACTATATATGGAATGAATATCAAGAGAATAACTCGAATCTAGATTTTATTATCCAAACCAAACTTATTACGATTCCCCACAAAATTATCAACAATACCAGTTTTCTAACCAAATGCCACAAAATTTTCAACAAACTCAAAATGAAGAAATTTACTCGTATGATTTTCAAAATATTATGATGAGTTTTATTGAAAGTCAAACCGAAACTAGGGAATTACTAAATCAACAATGCCAACAAAATCAAACATCTATTCAAAATCTAGAAAGAGAAATGGAGCGTTTGTTTACTATTCTTTCGAAAAGACAATCAGATGATTCATCATTTGAGTCTTCATATTGTTATCCTAACCCTATTTTACAGGTTCCAAATGAACAAACAGTTGAGGACAAGGTGCAAATTGAAATTGTAAAAATAAATTCACAGGAACCTCTTGAATTAAAAGAATATGAAACCTCTATGAAATATATAAATAGGATAAGTCAAAATGAATGTGTAGTGAATGGAAAGAATAATGATGAGGATTCTAATTCCAAGGTCGAAGTGGTAGAACCGGTTATTCATACACCCGAGAACTTTTCAGTTTATAATAATTCACTCGGGTATAATTGTGATAATGAGGAGGTCGAGTTGATGAAATCATCAGGGATCATTGAGGATGGGGAGTTTAATATATTAAAACCACTTGAGGAGTCACCTTCTCATGTTGAATTTGTATATCCTCAAGAGGTTAACACTTGGAATACCTTGAAAGATGATCCATTTGGGCAGGATCCACCTAGGAGAATAAAATTTTTATTGCAAGCCGCACTTAGAGAAGAGTCGTGTGTTGACTCTTGGGTTGGGTATTCCTTTTTCAGGAATCTGAAAAAGGGTTTATCTGATATATTATATACCACTCGAGATGTAAATGAATGGCTCACTCTTCTAATTCGTGGAACTTTCTCCACTGATTTTACATGTCGTCCGATAAAAATAGAGAAATTTGACCCCGCTAGGCAATAAATTATGGGGTCGATTCGAGAAAACGACTTGTTAAAAAATCATGTTTAGAGTGCCTTTTTATTCATTATGTGATTTATAAAATTAAAGTCTAAAAAATATATATATATTAAAGTGTGTTTATTTCTCAAAAATATAAAAAATTTAACTTTTAATAAATTAAATTTTATAAATTTGAATTTTAAAATTTATAAACGGATAAAGACTAGGTTTTACAACCGAACTTTCTGTAGTGACCCGAACTTTTCCATGTTTATATATATTAATTGAGATTGATATTTGCATGATTAAATGTTTCCAACATGTTAAGCAATCAAACTTGTTAAGACTTGATTAATTGAAATATGTTTCATATAGACAATTGACCACCCAAGTTGACCGGCGATTCACGAACGTTAAAACTTGTAAAAACGACATGACGATATATATATATGGATATACATATGGTTAACATGAGATTATGATAAGTAAGTATCTCCATAATTATATTAACAATGAGTTATATACATATAAACAAGACTACTAACTTAAGGATTTCGAAACGAGACATATATGTAACGATTATCGTTGTAACGACATTTAAATGTATATATATCATATTAAGATATATTAATATATCATAATATCATGATAATATAATAATTTAACATCTCATTAGATATAATAAACAATGGGTTAACAACATTAATTGAGATCGTTAACTTAAAGGTTTCAAAACAACACTTACATGTAATGACTAACGATGACTTAACGACTCAGTTAAAATGTATATACATGTAGTGTATTTAGATGTATTAAAATACTTTTGGAAGACTTCAAGACATATATCAAAACAATCATACTTAACGAAAATGGTTACAGTTACTTTTCCATTCTTTTCTTTCATCAAGAATTCTAGTCGTATTCTTACCCGTATTATACACAGCTTCAAAACGTACTTACTATGAGTATATACCAATAGGAACTAGCATGGGATTCCACTCTTGATTATGTCATGTATGACTAATCAATTTTAACTTCTACCATGAGCTAGTCAACTAACTAGAACTCCTTTTAACCCCACTCACCACTCACCAATTACCACTCATCATTCACTCCATTTCACTTCCAATTCTCTTTCTAATTCTCTCTCAACACACACACACTATTATGAACGTATTTTTCCAGTAGTTAATCATCATCTTCATCAAAAATCACTTCAATAATCAAGCTATAATCATCATAGGAAGAACACTTCAAGAACACTTCAAAAATCCCTTCAAGTTTACTAATTTACTTCCAAGCTTTCTAATCCATTCCAAGTAATCATCTAAGATCAAGAAAAATTTGTTATATACAGTAGGTTATCTTTCTTATTCAAGGTAATATTCATATTCAAACTTTGATTCAATTTCTATAACTATAAACTATCTTAATTCGAGTAAAAATCTTACTTGAACTTGTTTTTGTGTCATGATCCTACTTCAAGAACTTTCAAGCCATCCAAGATCCTTTGAAGCTAGATCATTTCTTGTCACTTCCAGTAGGTTTACCTACTAAACTTGAGGTAGTAATGATGTTCATAACATCATTCGATTCATATATATAAAACTATCTTATTCGAAGGTTTAAACTCGTAATCACTAGAACATAGTTTAGTTAATTCTAAACTTGTTCGCAAACAAAAGTTAATCCTTCTAACTTGACTTTTAAAATTAACTACACACATGTTCTATATCTATATGATATGCTAACTTAATGATTTAAAACCTGGAAACACGAAAAACACCGTAAAACCTGATTTACGCCGTCGTAGTAACACCGCGGGCTGTTTTGGGTTAGTTAATTAAAAACTATGATAAACTTTGATTTAAAAGTTGTTATTCTGAGAAAATGATTTTTATTATGAACATGAAACTATATCCAAAAATTATGGTTAAACTCAAAGTGGAAGTATGTTTTCTAAAATGGTCATCTAGACGTCGTTCTTTCGACTGAAATGACTACCTTTACAAAAACGACTTGTAACTTATTTTTCCGACTATAAACCTATACTTTTTCTGTTTATATTCATAAAATAGAGTTCAATATGAAACCATAGCAATTTGATTCACTCAAAACGGATTTAAAATGAAGAAGTTATGGGTAAAACAAGATTGGATAATTTTTCTCATTTTAGCTACGTGAAAATTGGTAACAAATCTATTCCAACCATAACTTAATCAACTTGTATTGTATATTATGTAATCTTGAGATACCATATACATGTATACAATATTTCGACCTATCATGTCGACACATCTATATATATTTCGAAACAACCATAGACACTCTATATGTGAATGTTGGAGTTAGCTATACAGGGTTGAGGTTGATTCCAAAATATATATAGTTTGAGTTGTGATCAATACTGAGATACGTATACACTGGGTCGTGGATTGATTCAAGATAATATTTATCGATTTATTTCTGTACATCTAACTGTGGACAACTAGTTGTAGGTTACTAACGAGGACAGCTGACTTAATAAACTTAAAACATCAAAATATATTAAAAGTGTTGTAAATATATTTTAAACATACTTTGATATATATGTATATATTGTTATAGGTTCGTGAATCAACCAGTGGCCAAGTCTTACTTCCCGACGAAGTAAAAATCTGTGAAAGTGAGTTATAGTCCCACTTTTAAAATCTAATATTTTTGGGATGAGAATACATGCAGGTTTTATAAATAATTTACAAAATAGACACAAGTACGTGAAACTACATTCTATGGTTGAATTATCGAAATCGAATATGCCCCTTTTTATTAAGTCTGGTAATCTAAGAATTAGGGAACAAACACCCTAATTGACGCGAATCCTAAAGATAGATCTATTGGGCCTAACAAACCCCATCCAAAGTACCAGATGCTTTAGTACTTCGAAATTTATATCATATCCGAAGGGTGTCCCGGAATGATGGGGATTTTCTTATATATGCATCTTGTTAATGTCGGTTACCAAGTGTTCACCATATGAATGATTTTTATCTCTATGTATGGGATGTGTATTGAAATATGAAATCTTGTGGTCTATTGTTACGATTTGATATATATAGGTTAAACCTATAACTCACCAACATTTTTGTTGACGTTTAAAGCATGTTTATTCTCAGGTGAATACTAAGAGCTTCCGCTGTTGCATACTAAAATAAGGACAAGATTTGGAGTCCATGTTTGTATGATATTGTGTAAAAACTGCATTCAAGAAACTGATTTCGATGTAACATATTTGTATTGTAAACCATTATGTAATGGTCGTGTGTAAACAGGATATTTTAGATTATCATTATTTGATAATCTACGTAAAGTTTTTTAAACCTTTATTTATGAAATAAAGGTTATGGTTTGTTTTAAAAATGAATGAAGTCTTTGAAAAACGTCTCATATAGAGGTCAAAACCTCGCAACGAAATCAATTAATATGGAACGTTTTTAATCAATAAGAACGGGACATTTCACTTTCCGTTATAAGAAATATAAATTTTATAAATGATATTTTAAAATTTTAATTAGTTACTAAGTTGAAAAAAAAAATATAAAAAAATAAAAATAATAATAATTGTGTTTTTAGTTTATTATATTTTTGTTTATTTATATATATACAAAATTTTAAGTGTGGGGTAAAATTTTTGTACTACTAAAGTACAACCCCATCTTGTGCGTGATTAACATGTTTGTTGACAGGTACCTCTAATGATGATGCATTCGATATAACGAAAAACTACATTTATATTGTGATGAAGGGATTGGATATATTCATACGATAAGCATTTTACAATGTCCAATTACTTAAAAAATGAAGTTCTAAATACTTTACACTTTTTGTCCTCTCGAATTTATACATTTAATCTAATTTTATGTAATGAGGGCATTACATAATCTTAAGTGTGGGGTAGGAATATATAAATTCTCGATAACTTATAACTTGGTGTTTTTTATGAAAAATTTTGAAAATTTTTTAAATAAATATATCTAGTCAATTTTTAAGGTAATTACGAGCAATTAAAGATTAGGTGTCAAAAACCGAAATTATTGTCTCCATACATTAAAAATACATAAGTTTATTTGATTAAAACCTATAAAAGAAAACCAAGTATAACAGAATTTATAAACACATATGTTTAGAACCATTTATCACATGTTTCTATGAAGTTTATTGCAGATATCATTGCTTTGGAATGTATAAACCTGAATATCCCATTAATGCGAGTAATAAAGGATGAATCAAGTCCATCCTTTAAGGAAGTAAAGTCTTCCAATATGACACACTTGCTAACTTATGTTAGAAGATGTAGTCCAGAACAGATGTAGGTTGACGAAAAATCTTGAAAAGTCATCCCTATCATCGGCTGGAAATCCACCTCACCTCAGCATCAAACAGGGTTTTTTGGTGGTCAGACTTATCCTAACCATGAGATGGATCTGTCTCGTACAATGGGGGGCACATTGCAAATTAGCTTTTAAGACTAATGAATCTAATCCCTAGATGGATGATCTCCGTAAAGATCAACCGCATCTACGTTTGACCGCGGTCAACATACATATGCCATAACAAATTGAGGTGTGCAAACTCATGGTTCACCGATGATATTTGGACATGATATAAGTTTCTTCTAAAAACTTATGCTATTTTATGAACTATATTGTGTAAAACCATTTTTAGGACATTCGGTTTCAAGTTTCAAGATACTTCAATCATGGGGGAGAATAGCTTGATAATCGCCGACTGAGGCTTCGGTTTTCAGTTACCCTCAACCGAAATTTGAGGTTAAAACCAAAAAACGTGTCTAGTGTAAAAACTAGCATGACATTTTAAAAAATCATAAAACGTTTTCACAAGGTCCAATTTTCCCTAAGGATCCAAATTTTTAACTTTTCGTGAGACTTTAATCACGAAATTTCAACTTCATTTCTGTTGCCAGAATTTCAATACGTGTGGTGTGTGTGATCCAATAAATATTGTGTGGTGTTTTCAAGTCATTTCATTAAGCGTGTGTTTTCGTTTCGTGTGACGTGTGTGTGTGATGAATAATTGATATGGAAAAATATGTAGTATTCCTAGTCTATTAAAAAGATATTATTGCTTGAGGACAAGCAATGTTCAAGTGTGGGGTAATTTGATATTGCTTAATATATGCATATTCTTAGTCGCAATATCAGTCCCAAATGTTATGATTTTATGTGTATTCGAGTAGTTTTCGGTTTGTAATTGGTTAAAATGTTCAAAGCGTCGAATGAAATGTTATTATGGATTTTCAATGATATAAAGATCAAAATGAAGATAAAATGAAGATTTCTAATGAGCAACAAAAGAGTACAACATTGCGCCTCAAGACTACAAGTTAAAATGATCGAAATCACGAAATCTGCGCGCCTGCACGAAAAAAATCATAACTAAATCATACGGACTCGAAAAAAGGCGAATCAGGTGTCCAGACGTCCGTAACTCAAAAATCTACAACTTTCAAGAAGGAACCTTACATGAAACGTGTACCAATTTATGCGAAATGCGTAATGTTTAGACGAGATTCAGATTCCAACAGCACATGGGATGGCCAAAGTTTACATATATTAATATTACTTTAAACGAATCTTAGATGATTGAGATACTTTACAGAGAATTCAAGATTTACTTTAGAATTTAATATGTAGATGGAGATCAAGAAGAAACTACTACCATTGCTATTTAATACAGAGGAGAAAAAAAAAGGATATATACTCCGTAGCAAGTAGTAGTAGGATAGAAGCAAGCTAGAGTTACCACATCAAATTTATCAACAAAAAAATACCTACTGTCCAAATTTAATTTTCTTGTACTCCGTATCATTTTTATTTTCAATATTTGTTCCGTTCCATATTTATTTCCAAGTTCAAATAGGGTAGTTTCAATATTGTACGGGTGTTATTATTCGTGTGCACGGGTGCTCTCATTTCCATTTCTTACCATTTCCAATCAATAAATTGAAGCTTTGTTTGTAAGTTGTTCTATTTAATTTTTCATTATCGCTATTATCATTATTATTGTTATTGTTATTTTTATTAGTTGTAGCATTTTTATTACTATCATTTTGTTAGAATTATTATTATTGTTATTATTGCCATGTTTACTATATTATGTTTGTATTTTTATTCCCGTACCATTATTATGATTAGTTAGTTTACTCCCCGTGTATGCTTAGATGTAGAACCCCTCGATTATGGATTGTTACCATTTAGAACATTAAAATGTAACTTTGATTATCTTTAATATTGTGCCTAGCCAAAAGAACCATTATTATATAATTAGATATTTAATCCTTATCACTTAATTTGTTAGATATAAATAGCGAAGGTTATTTCTACTTATATAAATTAAGCTTTAACACTAAAAGTGATTTAGACGAACTTATGGATAAATTATTGACACTAATTTAGAAATAAGATTCGGTGGTTTGGGTAATATTATAGTTTATATAATCGTGAAATTGTAAAAAGGGAAACCGTTACGATTTAAGTTTTGGCGAAAGTCAAAACTAGGCTAGGTCTCAATTTAGATAATTGGGGTATAGTTAACTATCTAAAATAAGATCCAATGAAAATTAGATTGAATTTAGTTAGTTAAGATGTTATTTAGATCAATTTTAGATATTGTGTTCAATCAAAAGATCCATTATTATGTAAATTTAATACTTAATCTCCGTCACATAGTTTATTAAATCGTTTAGCGAAAGTTAAATTGGTGATATATAAAATATGCTTCAACACTATTTGTGATCTAGACAAAACGTAGGATTATATTCCTAAAATATAAGAATACGGATTTGGTGATTTGATGGTATTAAGATTTATATAGTCATGAAATTATAAGAAGGGAAACCATTTTAGTTTAGGTTTTAATGAAAGTTAAAACTAGGTTGAATCACAATTCGAATGATCGGGTATAGTTTGCTTTGTTAAGACGATGATTAGTGAAAGTTAAGTTGAATCTTAGTAAATCAAGACTTTATGAAATTGAGAGGTTATCATGAATATATACTATATAATATTGTAATCGGACTTAACAACAATCCATAGTAAATTGATTATGAATTATCTATGATTCATATCAACGAGGGGGACGAAATCTAAGTAAATACACTTTCTTATTGTTTTTATTTATTGTAATTTTTATTATTATTTTAGTTAATTATATCCAAAACCCAAAATCAATTAAAACTCACTTAAAAGTATAATTAATTGTCATTAAATTCTTGAATACGCTTCTCCCTGTGGAACGAACTTGACTTGCCAGTATCTATTGCTGCACGATCGGGACCAGTTGCCCGTAGTGTGATAATAATTATTAGTTAGTTTAGTTGTAAAATTTAAAGGTAGTTTTTATTAGTTAGTTTAGTTTACTTTGTGGGGTAATTTGATATTGCTTAATATATGCATATTCTTAGTCGCAATATCAGTCCCAAATGTTATGATTTTATGTGTATTCGAGTAGTTTTCGGTTTGTAATTGATTAAAATGTTCAAAGCGTCGAATGAAATGTTATTATGGATTTTCAATGATATAAAGATCAAAATGAAGATAAAATGAAGATTTCTAATGAGCAACAAAAGAGTACAACATCGCGCCTCAAGACTACAAGTTAAAATGATCGAAATCATGAAATCTGCGCGCCTGCACGAAAAAAATCATAACTAAATCATACGGACTCAAAAAAAGGCGAATCAGGTGTCCAGAGGTCCGTAACTCAAGAATCTACAACTTTCAATAAGGAACCTTACGCAAAACGTGTACCAATTTACACGAAACGCGTAATGTTTGGACGAGATTCAGATTCCAATAGCACATGGGACGGCCAAAGTTTACATATATTAATATTACTTTAAAGAATCTTAGATGATTGAGATACTTTACAGAGAATTCAAGATTTACTTTACAATTTAATATGTACATGGAGATCAAGAGAAAACTACTACCATTGCTATTTAATACAGAGGAGAAAAAAAAAGGATATATACTCCGTAGCAAGTAGTAGTAGGATAGAAGCAAGTTAGAGTTACCACATCAAATTTATCAACAAAAAAAAATACCTACTGTCCAAATTTAATTTTCCTGTACTCCGTATCATTTTTATTTTCAATATTTGTTCCGTTCCATATTTATTTCCAAGTTCAAATAGGGTAGTTTCAATATTGTACGGGTGTTATTATTCGTGTGCACGGGTGCTCTCATTTCCATTTCTTACCATTTCCAACCAATAAATTGAAGCTTTGTTTGTAAGTTGTTCTATTTAATTTTTCATTATTGCTATTATCATTATTATTGTTATTGTTATTTTTATTAGTTGTAGCATTTTTATTACTATCATTTTGTTAGAATTATTATTATTGTTATTATTGCCATGTTTACTATATTATGTTTGTATTTTTATTCCCGTACCATTATTATGATTAGTTAGTTTACTCCCCGTGTTTGCTTAGATGTAGAACCCCTCGATTATGGATTGTTATCATTTTGAACATTAGAATGTAACTTTGATTATCTTTAATATTGTGCCTAGCCAAAAGAACCATTGTTATATAATTAGATATATAATCCTTATCACTTAATTTGTTAGATATAAATAGCGAAGGTTATTTCTACTTATATAAATTAAGCTTTAACACTAAAAGTGATTTAGACGAACTTATGGATAAATTATTGACACCAATTTAGAAATAAGATTCGGTGGTTTGGGTAATATTATAGTTTATATAATCGTGAAATTGTAAAAAGGGAAACAGTTACGATTTAAGTTTTGGCGAAAGTCAAAACTAGGCTAGGTCTCAATTTAGATAATCGGGGTATAGTTAACTATCTAAAATAAGATCCAATGAAAATTAGATTGAATTTAGTTAGTTAAGATGTTATTTAGATCAATTTTAGATATTGTGTTCAATCAAAAGATCCATTATTATGTAAATTTAATACTTAATCTCCGTCACATAGTTTATTAAATCGTTTAGCGAAAGTTAAATTGGTGATATATAAAATATGCTTCAACACTATTTATGATCTAGACAAAACGTAGGATTATATTCCTAAAATATAAGAATACGGATTTGGTGATTTGGTGGTATTAAGATTTATATAGTCATGAAATTATAAGAAGGGAAATCATTTTAGTTTAGGTTTTAATGAAAGTTAAAACTAGGTTGAATCACAATTCGAATGATCGGGTATAATTTGCTTTGTCAAGACGATGATTAGCAAAAGTTAAGTTGAATCTTAGTAAATCAAGACTTTATGGAATTGAGAGGTTATCATGAATATATACTATATAATATTGTAATCGGACTTAACAACAATCCATAGTAAATTGATTATGAATTGTCTATGATTCATATCAACGAGGGGGACGAAATCTAAGTAAATACACTTTCTTATTGTTTTTATTTATTGTAATTTTTATTATTATTTTAGTTAATTATATCCAAAACCCAAAATCAATTAAAACTCACTTAAAAGTATAATTAATTGTCATTAAATTCTTGAATACGCTTCTCCCTGTGGAACGAACTTGACTTGCCAGTATCTATTGTTGCACGATCGGGACCAGTTTCCCGTAGTGTGATAATAATTATTAGTTAGTTTAGTTGTAAAATTTAAAGGTCGTTTTTATCACATCAGGACTCCTTCCGTTTGTGATCAGTGTTCAATCAACACGGCATGTTGTTATTCAGTTAACTAAACTGATAACGAGGGTTAGGATTAGAACTCAACTCACTAATTAACCTAGTACTTTACTAAGGATAACCTCCGAGGTATAGTTACATTTCAATTATGCAACCAAGTGACATAGTTTTCACTACTCAACGAGAACTCTGAGAGTCTAGAGATAAGTAGGTCTGGGTAATTGGCTCATCCAACCAGATCCACACCATTCCAATCATAGCCTTAATATCAACATAATTACCTTTCCCTGAGCCAAACTAATATCTTGGTCAACATTTCCTTGATCTGCATACTCTGGATATCCTTCCACTTTATTTACTTTTCCGCAATTAGGGCCTTTAGCTTAAACCAACTACTATCCTTTTATCCAGGTAATTTAAATAAAAGACAATTATTCACTTGATCTTCAATTCGTTAAACCATTCAAAAATACGACCCTAGATTAACTTACACCTTCTACATTAGAAAGTTAAAAGTAAATTTAGGCCCCGTACAATATAAATAAAATAAACCCCTATTTGCCACTCTAATCAACTGATTCTGAAATCTTGTAGCCTAATGACATTGCATCAATAAAAAAGTCCGTTTCGACCATATCAGTTTACAACAACCAAATTCTATATCTATAAGATCATAGGATCTTCTCTTGCTTAATCACATTTGAGTAGTAATTAAAGCCCTTGTTATCTCTGGAAATAAGCATTTTAAACATGCAATAGGGTCAGCTTCAAATGCTCTTCAATGCTTGCTTTTTATTGTGAGATTCAAAAACTAGCCGTTGTCACACGGTCACAGACACGGTCGACCGTGCGTGCTCCAGTCCAAAAGTATGTATCCGTTGTATAGCCGTTTGACTCAGATTTGAACATCACATTTTGGAATCTTTACTCCATCTAACATCTGCAAAAGAAACCCAATATCCTATACAAGTACTATATGCATTAAGTGTGTGAGATTTGGTCTTATTGAGTGAAAATGACATAACACTCCAAATGTGGTAAACCCAACATTCTTGGAGAAGTGTCTTGATTGACATTTTGGGTAATCTCAGTTTGGTAAAGACTTAGTTAGGCTCATTAATGCATTTGGTTCAATCCTAAAGACTAGTCAACATGTCATTAACTTCCTAGTTTCAATTAATCACAAGTCATACTCATTTTAAGATTAAGTAGAGATTAATTGAATGATGTCTTTCTAAAATAAACATTAAGTGTGTAAAGACATCAATGTTAAGTCATCCCTGGACAAGTAATCACAATGTGTTACTTAGATAAGACCAAATAGATTATTGACCATTATTCCTTTGTGAACCATTTTACACTTAATTCATTGGAGTAAACTAGTTAATTGAATCCTAGTATTCTAACTAGTAAACACATAGCAAGCATAGTAATCAAGTTGGCAAATTGATGAGTATTAAACATATTAGCAAGTAGCAAGTAATACTCACACATAGCAAGAGATAATTATTCTAAAATCAATCATATAGATATTTGCACAACACTATGGTTTAAGCTTCAGCAAGCTACTTGCAATATAACATATTGCATGATTAATGTGTAAGCACACATTACTGTCCAACACATGCATAAGGGAAGAGCAATCTCTAGTTGGGACTTAGTGACCATCATAAATGTATCTAAGTATATTTTAGGATTACAAGTCTTTACTAGTTACACTTGAAAACATTGTTCTTTATTTAGCCTTAATTTGTCACTAAGTGATCTTTAATTGTAATTAGTGTTCTAGTGACATTAGCTTAAGTGTGTTGGTACTTGGTGATCATCCTAACAATATCTAGACAAGTTTTAAGATCACAAGTTGTTGATTAACACTTATGTGTTATGCCTAATCATGGTTAATTTGTCATTAAGATGTAATTAAGCATAATTAACCAAGATTAGTGCTTTTATTGAAATGTCCCGTTCTTATTGATTAAAAACGTTCCATATTAATTGATTTCGTTGCGAGGTTTTGACCTCTATATGAGACGTTTTTCAAAGACTGCATTCATTTTTAAAATAAACCATAACCTTTATTTCATAAATAAAGGTTTAAAAAGCTTTACGTAGATTATCAAATAATGATAATCTAAAATATCCTGTTTACACACGACCATTACATAATGGTTTACAATACAAATATGATACATCGAAATCAGTTTCTTGAATGCAGTTTTTACACAATATCATACAAACATGGACTCCAAATCTTGTCCTTATTTTAGTATGCAACAGCGGAAGCTCTTAATATTCACCTGAGAATAAACATGCTTTAAACGTCAACAAAAATGTTGGTGATTTATAGGTTTAACCTATATATATCAAATCGTAACAATAGACCACAAGATTTCATATTTCAATACACATCCCATACATAGAGATAAAAATCATTCATATGGTGAACACCTGGTAACCGACATTAACAAGATGCATATATAAGAATATCCCCATCATTCCGGGACACCCTTCGGATATGATATAAATTTCAAAGTACTAAAGCATCCGGTACTTTGGATGGGGTTTGTTAGGCCCAATAGATCTATCTTTAGGATTCGCGTCAATTAGGGTGTCTGTTCCCTAATTCTTAGATTACCAGACTTAATAAAAAGGGGCATATTCGATTTCGATAATTCAACCATAGAATGTAGTTTCACGTACTTGTGTCTATTTTGTAAATCATTTATAAAACCTGCATGTATTCTCATCCCAAAAATATTAGATTTTTAAAGTGGGACTATAACTCACTTTCACAAATTTTTACTTCTTCGAGAAGTAAGACTTGACCACTATTGATTCACGAACCTATAACAATATATACATATATATTAAAGTATGTTGAAAATATATTTACAACACTTTTAATATATTTTGATGTTTTAAGTTTATTAAGTCAGCTGTCCTCGTTAGTAACCTACAACTAGTTGTCCACAGTTAGATGTACAGAAATAAATCGATAAATATTATCTTGAATCAATCCACGACCCAGTGGATACGTATCTCAGTATTGATCACAACTCAAACTATATATATTTTGGAATCAACCTCAACCCTGTATAGCTAACTCCAACATTCACATATAGAGTGTCTATGGTTGTTCCGAAATATATATAGATGTGTCGACATGATAGGTCGAAACATTGTATACGTGTCTATGGTATCTCAAGATTACATAATATACAATACAAGTTGATTAAGTTATGGTTGGAATAGATTTGTTACCAATTTTCACGTAGCTACAATGAGAAAAATTATCCAATCTTGTTTTACCCATAACTTCTTCATTTTAAATCCGTTTTGAGTGAATCAAATTGCTATGGTTTCATATTGAACTCTATTTTATGAATCTAAACAGAAAAAGTATAGGTTTATAGTCGTAAAAATAAGTTACAAGTCATTTTTGTAAAGGTAGTCATTTCAGTCGAAAGAACGACGTCTAGATGACCATTTTAGAAAACATACTTCCACTTTGAGTTTAACCATAATTTTTGGATATAGTTTCATGTTCATAATAAAAATCATTTTCTCAGAATAACAACTTTTAAATTAAATTTTATCATAGTTTTTAATTAACTAACCCAAAACAGCCCGCGGTGTTACTACGACGGCATAAATCCGGTTTTACGGTGTTTTTCGTGTTTCCAGGTTTTAAATCATTAAGTTAGCATATCATATTGATATAGAACATGTGTTTAGTTAATTTTAAAAGTCAATTTAGAAGGATTAACTTTTGTTTGCGAACAAGTTTAGAATTAACTAAACTATGTTCTAGTGATTACGAGTTTAAACCTTCGAATAAGATAGTTTTATATATATGAATCGAATGATGTTATGAACATCATTACTACCTCAAGTTTAGTAGGTAAACCTACTGGAAGTGACAAGAAATGATCTAGCTTCAAAGGATCTTGGATGGCTTGAAAGTTCTTGAAGTAGGATCATGACACAAAAACAAGTTCAAGTAAGATTTTTACTCGAATTAAGATAGTTTATAGTTATAGAAATTGAATCAAAGTTTGAATATGAATATTACCTTGAATAAGAAAGATAACCTACTTTATATAACAAAGGTTTCTTGATCTTAGATGATTACTTTGAATGGATTAGAAAGCTTGGAAGGTAATTAGTAAACTTGAAGGGATTTTTGAAGTGTTCTTCCTATGATGATTATAGCTTGATTCTTGAAGTGATTTTTGATAAAGATGATGATTAACTACTAGAAAAATACATTCATAATAGTGTGTGTGTGTGTTGAGAGAGATTTAGAAAGAGAATTGGAAGTGAAATGGAGTGAATGATGAGTGGTAATTGGTGAGTGGTGAGTGGGGTTAAAAGGAGTTCTAGTTAGTTGACTAGCTCATGGTAGAAGTTAAAATTGATTAGTCATACATGACATAATCAAGAGTGGAATCCCATGCTAGTTCCTATTGGTATATACCCATAGTAAGTACGTTTTGAAGCTGTGTATAATACGGGTAAGAATACGACTAGAATTCTTGATGAAAGAAAAGAATGGGAAAGTAACTGTAACCATTTTCGTTAAGTATGGGTGTTTTGATATATGTCTTGAAGTCTTCCAAAAATATTTTAATACATCTAAATACACTACATGTATATACATTTTAACTGAGTCGTTAAGTCATCGTTAGTCGTTACATGTAAGTGTTGTTTTGAAACCTTTAAGTTAACGATCTCAATTAATGTTGTTAACCCATTGTTTATTATATCTAATGAGATGTTAAATTATTATATTATCATGATATTATGATATATTAATATATCTTAATATGATATATATACATTTAAATGTCGTTACAACGATAATCTTTACATATATGTCTCGTTTCGAAATTCTTAAGTTAGTAGTCTTGTTTATATGTATATAACTCACTGTTAATATACTTATGGAGATACTTACTTATCATAATCTCATGTTAACCATATGTATATCCATATATATATCGTCATGTCGTTTTTACAAGTTTTAACGTTCGTGAATCGTCGGTCAACTTGGGTGGTCAATTGTCTATATGAAACATATTTCAATTAATCAAGTCTTAACAAGTTTGATTGCTTAACATGTTGGAAACATTTAATCATGTAAATATCAATCTCAATTAATATATATAAACATGGAAAAGTTCGGGTCACTACAGTACCTACCCGTTAAATAAATTTCGTCCCGAAATTTTAAGCTGTTGAAGGTGTTGACGAATCTTCTGGAAATAGATGCGAGTATTTCTTCTTCTTCTGATCTTCACGCTCCCAGGTGAACTCGGGTCCTCTACGAGCATTCCATCGAACCTTAACAATTGGTATCTTGTTTTGCTTAAGTCTTTTAACCTCACGATCCATTATTTCAACGGGTTCTTCGAAGAATTGAAGTTTTTCGTTGATTTGGATTTCATCTAACGGAATAGTGAGATCTTCTTTAGCAAAACATTTCTTCAAATTCGAGACGTGGAAAGTGTTATGTACAGCCGCGAGTTGTTGAGGTAACTCAAGTCGGTAAGCTACTGGTCCGACACGATCAATAATCTTGAATGGTCCAATATACCTTGGATTTAATTTCCCTCGTTTACCAAATCGAACAACGCCTTTCCAAGGTGCAACTTTAAGCATGACCATCTCTCCAATTTCAAATTCTATATCTTTTCTTTTAATGTCAGCGTAGCTCTTTTGTCGACTTTGGGCGGTTTTCAACCGTTGTAAAATTTGGATGATCTTCTCGGTAGTTTCTTGTATAATCTCCGGACCCGTAATTTGTCTATCCCCCACTTCACTCCAACAAATTGGAGACCTGCACTTTCTACCATAAAGTGCTTCAAACGGCGCCATCTCAATGCTTGAATGGTAGCTGTTGTTGTAGGAAAATTCTGCTAACGGTAGATGTCGATCCCAACTGTTTCCGAAATCAATAACACATGCTCGTAGCATGTCTTCAAGCGTTTGTATCGTCCTTTCGCTCTGCCCATCAGTTTGTGGATGATAGGCAGTACTCATGTCTAGACGAGTTCCTAATGCTTGCTGTAATGTCTGCCAGAATCTTGAAATAAATCTACCATCCCTATCAGAGATAATAGAGATTGGTATTCCATGTCTGGAGACGACTTCCTTCAAATACAGTCATGCTAACTTCTCCATCTTGTCATCTTCTCTTATTGGCAGGAAGTGTGCTGATTTGGTGAGATGATCAACTATTACCCAAATAGTATCAAAACCACTTGCAGTCCTTGGCAATTTAGTGATGAAATCCATGGTAATGTTTTTCCATTTCCATTCTGGGATTTAGGGTTGTTGAAGTAGACCTGATGGTTTCTGATGCTCAGCTTTGACCTTAGAACACGTCAAACATTCTCCTACGTATTTAGCAACATCGGCTTTCATACCCGGCCACCAAAAATGTTTCTTGAGATCCTTGTACATCTTCCCCGTTCCAGGATGTATTGAGTATCTGGTTTTATGAGCTTCTCTAAGTACCATTTCTCTCATATCTCCAAATTTTGGTACCCAAATCCTTTCAGCCCTATACCGAGTTCCGTCTTCCCGAATATTAAGATGCTTCTCCGATCCCTTGGGTATTTCATCCTTTAAATTTCCCTCTTTTAAAACTCCTTGTTGCGCCTCCTTTATTTGGGTAGTAAGGTTATTATGAATCATTATATTCATAGATTTTACTCGAATGGGTTCTCTGTCCTTCCTGCTCAAGGCATCGGCCACCACATTTGCCTTTCCCGGGTGGTAACGAATCTCAAAGTCGTAATCATTCAACAATTCAATCCACCTACGCTGCCTCATATTCAGTTGTTTCTGATTAAATATGTGTTGAATACTTTTGTGGTCGGTATATATAATACTTTTGACCCCATATAAGTAGTGCCTCTAAGTCTTTAATGCAAAAACAACCGCGCCTAATTCCAAATCATGCGTCGTATAATTTTGTTCGTGAATCTTCAATTGTCTAGACGCATAAGCAATCACCTTCGTTCGTTGCATTAATACACAACCGAGACCTTGCTTTGATGCGTCACAATAAATCACAAAATCATCATTCCCTTCAGGCAATGACAATATAGGTTCCGTAGTTAGCTTTTTCTTCAATAACTGAAACGCTTTCTCTTGTTCATCATTCCATTCAAATTTCTTCCCTTTATGCGTTAATGCAGTCAAGGGTTTTGCTATTCTGGAAAAGCCTTGGATGAACCTTCTGTAGTAACCAGCTAGTCCTAAAAACTGGCGTATGTGTTTCGGAGTTTTCGGGGTTTCCCACTTTTCAACAGTTTCTATCTTTGCCGGATCCACCTTAATACCTTCTTTGTTCACTATGTGACCGAGGAATTGAACTTCTTCCAACCAAAATGCACACTTTGAAAACTTAGCGTACAATTCTTCCTTCCTCAATACTTCTAACACATTTCTCAAATGTTCACCGTGTTCTTGGTCATTCTTTGAGTAAATAAGTATGTCATCAATGAAAACAATGATAAACTTGTCAAGGTATGGTCCACACACTCGGTTCATAAGGTCCATGAACACAGCTGGTGCATTAGTTAAACCAAATGGCATGACCATAAACTCGTAATGGCCGTAACGTGTTCTGAAAGCAGTCTTTGGAATATCATCTTCTTTCACCCGCATTTGATGATACCCGGAACGTAAGTCAATCTTTGAATAAACAAACGAGCCTTGTAGTTGATCAAATAAGTCGTCGATTCTCGGTAGTGGGTAGCGGTTCTTGATGGTAAGTTTGTTCAACTCTCGGTAGTCTATACACAACCTGAATGTACCATCTTTCTTCTTGACAAACAAAACAGGAGCTCCCCACGGTGATGTGCTTGGTCGAATGAAACCACGCTCTAAAAGTTCTTATAATTGGCTTTGCAGTTCTTTCATCTTGCTGGGTGCGAGTCTGTAAGGAGCACGAGCTATTGGTGCAGCTCCTGGTACAAGATCTATTTGAAATTCAACGGATCGATGTGGGGGTAATCCCGGTAATTCTTTCGCAAATACATCGGGAAATTTTTTTGCAATGGGAACATCATTGATGCTCTTTTCTTCAGTTTGTACTTTCTCGACGTGTGCTAGAACAGCATAGCAACCTTTTCTTATTAGTTTTTGTGCCTTCAAATTACTAATAAGATGTAGCTTCGTGTTGCCCTTTTCTCCGTACACCATTAAGGGTTTTCCTTTTTCTCGTATAATGCGAATTGCATTTTTGTAACAAACGATCTCTGCTTTCACTTCTTTCAACCAGTCCATACCGATTATCACATCAAAACTCCCTAACTCTACTGGTATCAAATCAATCTTAAATGTTTCGCTAACCAGTTTAATTTCTCGATTCCGACATATATTATCTGCTGAAATTAATTTACCATTTGCTAATTCGAGTAAAAATTTACTATCCAAAGGCGTCAATGGACAACTTAATTTAGCACAAAAATCTCTACTCATATAGCTTCTATCCGCACCCGAATCAAATAAAACGTAAGCAGATTTATCGTCAATAAGAAACGTACCCGTAACAAGCTCCGGGTCTTCCTGTGCCTCTGCCGCATTAATATTGAAAACTCTTCCGCGGCCTTGTCCATTCGTGTTCTCCTGTTTCGGGCAATTTCTAATAATGTGGCCCGGTTTTCCACATTTATAACAAACTACATTGGCATAACTTGCTCCGACACTACTTGCTCCGCCATTACTCGTTCCGACACCATTTGTTCCTTTCGTTCTATTAACCCCTGGTCCGTAGACCTCACACTTCGCCGCGCTATGACCATTTCTTTTACACTTGTTGCAAAATTTGGTGCAGAACCCCGAGTGATACTTTTCACACCTTTGGCATAGCTGCTTCTGATTGTTGTTGTTGTTGCAGTTATTATTATTGTTGGGATGATTGTTGTAGTTGCTGTTGTTGTTGTTGTTGTTGTTGTTGTTGTTGGGCCGTTTGTTGTAGTTGCGATTGATGTTGCGATTGTTGGGATAATTGTTGCGATTATTGTTGTAATTGCTGTTGTTGTTGTATTGGTGATTCTTATCACCGTTTTCCTCCCACTTTCTTTTGACTTGCTTCACATTGGCCTCTTCAGCAGTCTGTTCTTTAATTCTTTCTTCAATCTGGTTCACTAGTTTGTGAGCCATTCTACATGCCTGTTGTATGGAGGCGGGCTCGTGTGAACTTATATCTTCTTGGATTCTTTCCGGTAATCCTTTCACGAACGCGTCGATCTTCTCTTCCTCATCTTCGAATGCTCCCGGACATAATAGGCACAATTCTGTGAATCGTCTTTCGTACGTGGTAATATCAAATCCTTGGGTTCGTAACCCTCTAAGTTCTGTCTTGAGCTTATTGACCTCGGTTCTGGCATGGTACTTCTCGTTCATCAAGTGCTTGAATGCTGACCACGGTAGTGCGTACGCATCGTCTTGTCCCACTTGCTCTAGATAGGTATTCCACCATGTTAACGCAGAACCTGTGAAGGTATGCGTAGCGTACTTTACTTTGTCCTCTTCAGTACACTTACTTATGGCAAACACCGATTCGACCTTCTCGGTCCACCGTTTCAATCCGATCGGTCCTTCGGTTCCATCAAATTCCAAAGGTTTGCAGGCAGTGAATTCTTTGTAGGTGCATCCTACACGATTTCATGTACTGCTAGATCTAAGGTTATTGTTGGTATGTAGCGCAGCCTGTACTGCGGCTATGTTTAAAGCTAGAAAAGTACGGAATTCCTCTTCATTCATATTCACGGTGTGTCGAGTAGTCGGTGCCATTTCCTTCAAAATAGTCAAATGGAACAAGTTAATCATACAGAATATTAAGAGTAGTTAATAGTATTTCGTAGCATAATATGAACTCATTTATAAAAGCTTTTTCTTCATATTAGCGTTTTATAAGTTTAAATTCGGGTAGTACCTACCCGTTAAGTTCATACTTAGTAGCTAGTATACAATTCAACTACTACAATTCTATATAAAAAACTGATTATAATAATATTTCGCGTTCAAACTTTTATACAATATTTTACAAACTTACAATACCGCTTATTTTACATAAAGCATGAAATATAGCACACAATAACTTTGATACAATATAGTTGTGAAGATAATTCTAGCTAGTACACAAGTCGTTCAGCAAAGGCAATAAAGACACGTAATTCATACGTCCAGAAACAAGTCATGCATTCTGGTTTTAATAGGACTACTTCCCATCCTTGGTCTTGTGGAACATAACCGTTATGGCCGTTGATAAGACAGCGTGTTGTAACGTCATCAAAGGGACGAGGGTTACGTAATGTCCAACAGTCCCGTAACAATCTAAAAACCTCATTTCTTACCCCAATTACCGACTCCGTCACTTGTGGGAACGTTTTGTTTAATAGTTGTAGCCCGATGTTCTTGTTCTCACTTTGGTGAGAAGCGAACATTACTAATCCGTAAGCATAACATGCTTCTTTATGTTGCATGTTAGCCGCTTTTTCTAAATCACGAAGTCCAATATTCGGATATATTGAGTCAAAATAATTTCTTAACCCATTGCGTAAAATAGCATTTGGGTTCCCCGCAATATATGCGTCAAAGTAAACACATCGTAACTTATGGATTTCCCAATGTGATATCCCCCATCTTTCGAACGAAAGCCTTTTATAAACCAAGGCATTCTTGGAACGTTCTTCGAATGTCTTACAAACTGATCTCGCCTTAAATAGTTGTGCCGAAGAATTCTGACCGACTCTAGACAAGATTTCATCAATCATGTCTCCGGGTAGGTCTCTTAAAATATTGGGTTGTCTATCCATTTTGTGTTTTTATACTGTAAAATAGAAAAGAGTTAGATTCATAAAAAAAATACTTATTAATACAAGCAATTTTTACATATATCATAAAGCATAAGCACACTATATTACTTATATTACACCACACGAATACAACTATCTTATTCCGACTCGCTTGTTTCTTCTTCTTCGGTTTTGGTTCGTTTTGCCAAGTTTCTAGGGATATATGATGTTCCCCTAATACGAGCCGTCGTTATCCACATTGGTTTAGAAAAACCTGGTGGTTTAGAGGTTCCCGGGTCATTGTTACAACTTAAGGACTTCGGGGGTTGACGATACATATAAAGTTCATCGGGGTTGGAATTAGATTTCTCTATTTTTATGTACTTTCCCTTATTATTTTCTTTTGCCTTTTTAAATTCAGTTGGGGTAATTTCTATAACATCATCGGAATTCTCGTCGGAATCCGATTCATCGGAGAATTGGTAATCCTCCCAATATTTTGCTTCCTTAGCGGAAACACCATTGACCATAATTATCCTTGGTCGGTTGGTTGAGGATTTTCTTTTACTTAACCGTTTTATTATTTCCCCCACTGGTTCTATTTCTTCATCCGGTTCCGATTCTTCTTCCGGTTCCGATTCTTCTTCTGGTTCCGACTCTTCTTCCGGTTCCTCTTCGGGAACTTGTGAATCAGTCCACGAATCATTCCAATTTACATTTGACTCTTCATTATTATTAGGTGAGTCAATGGAACTTGTTCTAGAGGTAGACATCTATCACATAATATCAAACGCGTTAAGAGATTAATATATCACACAATAGTCACATGTTAAAAATATATAGTTTCCAACAAAATTTGTTAAGCAATCATTTTTCAAGTAAACACGGTCGAAGTCCAGACTCACTAATGCATCCTAACAAACTCGATAAGACACACTAATGCAAAATTCTGGTTCTCTAAGACCAACGCTCTGATACCAACTGAAATGTCCCGTTCTTATTGATTAAAAATGTTCCATATTAATTGATTTCGTTGCGAGGTTTTGACCTCTATATGAGACATTTTTCAAAGACTGTATTCATTTTTAAAACAAACCATAACCTTTATTTCATAAATAAATGTTTAAAAAGCTTTACGTAGATTATCAAATAATGATAATCTAAAATATCCTGTTTACACACGACCATTACATAATGGTTTACAATACAAATATGATACATCGAAATCAGTTTCTTGAATGCAGTTTTTACACAATATCATACAAACATGGACTCCAAATCTTGTCCTTATTTTAGTATGCAACAGCGGAAGCTCTTAATATTCACCTGAGAATAAACATGCTTTAAACGTCAACAAAAATGTTGGTGAGTTATAGGTTTAACCTATATATATCAAATCGTAACAATAGACCACAAGATTTCATATTTCAATACACATCCCATACATAGAGATAAAAATCATTCATATGGTGAACACCTGGTAACCGACATTAACAAGATGCATAAATAAGAATATCCCCATCATTCCGGGACACCCTTCGGATATGATATAAATTTCGAAGTACTAAAGCATCCGGTACTTTGGATGGGGTTTGTTAGGCCCAATAGATCTATCTTTAGGATTCGCGTCAATTAGGGTGTCTGTTCCCTAATTCTTAGATTACCAGACTTAATAAAAAGGGGCATGTTCGATTTCGATAATTCAACCATAGAATGTAGTTTCATGTACTTGTGTCTATTTTGTAAATCATTTATAAAACCTGCATGTATTCTCATCCCAAAAATATTAGATTTTTAAAGTGGGACTATAACTCACTTTCACAGATTTTTACTTCGTCGAGAAGTAAGACTTGACCACTGTTGATTCACGAACCTATAACAATATATACATATATATTAAAGTATGTTCAAAATATATTTACAACACTTTTAATATATTTTGATGTTTTAAGTTTATTAAGTCAGCTGTCCTCGTTAGTAACCTACAACTAGTTGTCCACAGTTAGATGTACAGAAATAAATCGATAAATATTATCTTGAATCAATTCACGACCCAGTGGATACGTATCTCAGTATTGATCACAACTCAAACTATATATATTTTGGAATCAACCTCAACCCTGTATAGCTAACTCCAACATTCACATATAGAGTGTCTATGGTTGTTCCGAAATATATATAGATGTGTCGACATGATAGGTCGAAACATTGTATACGTGTCTATGGTATCTCAAGATTACATAATATACAATACAAGTTGATTAAGTTATGGTTGGAATAGATTTGTTACCAATTTTCACGTAGCTACAATGAGAAAAATTATCCAATCTTGTTTTACCCATAACTTCTTCATTTTAAATCCGTTTTGAGTGAATCAAATTGCTATGGTTTCATATTGAACTCTATTTTGTGAATATAAACAGAAAAAGTATAGGTTTATAGTCGTAAAAATAAGTTACAAGTCGTTTTTGTAAAGGTAGTCATTTCAGTCGAAAGAACGACGTCTAGATGACCATTTTAGAAAACATACTTCCACTTTGAGTTTAACCATAATTTTTGGATATAGTTTCATGTTCATAATAAAAATCATTTTCTCAGAATAACAACTTTTAAATCAAAGTTTATCATAGTTTTTAATTAACTAACCCAAAACAGCCCGCGGTGTTACTACGACGGCATAAATCCGGTTTTACGGTGTTTTTCGTGTTTCCAGGTTTTAAATCATTAAGTTAGCATATCATATAGATATAGAACATGTATTTAGTTAATTTTAAAAGTCAAGTTAGAAGGATTAACTTTTGTTTGCGAACAAGTTTAGAATTAACTAAACTATGTTCTAGTGATTACGAGTTTAAACCTTCGAATAAGATAGTTTTATATATATGAATCGAATGATGTTATGAACATCATTACTACCTCAAGTTTAGTAGGTAAACCTACTGGAAGTGACAAGAAATGATCTAGCTTCAAAGGATCTTGGATGGCTTGAAAGTTCTTGAAGTAGGATCATGACACAAAAACAAGTTCAAGTAAGATTTTTACTCGAATTAAGATAGTTTATAGTTATAGAAATTGAATCAAAGTTTGAATATGAATATTACCTTGAATAAGAAAGATAACCTACTGTATATAACAAAGGTTTCTTGATCTTAGATGATTACTTTGAATGTATTAGAAAGCTTGGAAGTAAATTAGTAAACTTGAAGGGATTTTTGAAGTGTTCTTGAAGTGTTCTTCCTATGATGATTATAGCTTGATTCTTGAAGTGATTTTTGATGAAGATGATGATTAACTACTAGAAAAATACGTTCATAATAGTGTGTGTGTGTGTTGAGAGAGAATTAGAAAGAGAATTGGAAGTGAAATGGAGTGAATGATGAGTGGTAATTGGTGAGTGGTGAGTGGGGTTAAAAGGAGTTCTAGTTAGTTGACTAGCTCATGGTAGAAGTTAAAATTGATTAGTCATACATGACATAATCAAGAGTAGAATCCCATGCTAGTTCCTATTGGTATATACCCATAGTAAGTACGTTTTGAAGCTGTGTATAATACGGGTAAGAATACGACTAGAATTCTTGATGAAAGAAAAGAATGGGAAAGTAACTGTAACCATTTTCGTTAAGTATGGGTGTTTTGATATATGTCTTGAAGTCTTCCAAAAGTATTTTAATACATCTAAATACACTACATGTATATACATTTTAACTGAGTCGTTAAGTCACCGTTAGTCGTTACATGTAAGTGTTGTTTTGAAACCTTTAAGTTAACGATCTCAATTAATGTTGTTAACCCATTGTTTATTATATCTAATGAGATGTTAAATTATTATATTATCATGATATTATGATATATTAATATATCTTAATATGATATATATACATTTAAATGTCGTTACAACGATAATCGTTACATATATGTCTCGTTTCGAAATCCTTAAGTTAGTAGTCTTGTTTATATGTATATAACTCATTGTTAAAATACTTATGGAGATACTTACTTATCATAATCTCATGTTAACCATATGTGTATCCATATATATATCGTCATGTCGTTTTTACAAGTTTTAACGTTCGTGAATCGCCGGTCAACTTGGGTGGTCAATTGTCTATATGAAACATATTTCAATTAATCAAGTCTTAACAAGTTTGATTGCTTAACATGTTGGAAACATTTAATCATGTAAATATCAATCTCAATTAATATATATAAACATGGAAAAGTTCGGGTCACTACATTTATGACCAAAACTCAATTGAGTATGGAGAGGGCATCTATTCTAAGCGTGTTGAGAAAGGTTTCATGAATTATAGATGTCGGGAAGTAGTCAAACTAAATTTGATCAAAAATGGTGACAGAGAATTCTGCGGTCGCACTACAGTTGACCGTGGTGGCGACCGTGCAACTTGTTTTCACAAAACTGCGTTACAATTCAGTCTGGGCTTCTACGGCTAAGCATACGGTCGATCGTACTTGGACCGTGTACTTTATTTTCATTCTATAAGTTTTGTTTGACTTGGTCATTTGCAAGATCAAGTATGGATTAGTGAACTTGCGGTTTTATGTTAAGATGTCGATCATCACTTATGCATATGTATGTGTCATCATCAAAACAAAATATTTGGTTAAACATCATATTTAACTTAGTCGGTTAGTCCATTAACCAACATTCAACCAACAAGCGGAAGCCAAAGCAATTAAGTACCTGAGAATAAAACATGCGAGTAAAAGTCAACAAAAATGTTGAGTGAATTATAGATTTAACAATAACAGAATAGATTTTAGACCACATGATTTAATGTTGAAAAACGTATAAAATGATTATTACATCTTCGATGAGTGTTTGGCAACATAAAATTCCTCAATTTATTTACCCTTATATATATACAAAATGAACAGGTGTATCTTCTTCGAAGTACTAGACATTCCGTTATAAATTGCTAGCGCGACAAGCAAGAAATGGGGCGGTCAGGCCCTATATATCTATTCATAGGATTCACGTCTACTAGTAAAAATCAGTAATTAAATATTCCAAACTAAGGTATATTTTCGTTCAACTCAAAATGAATAATTTATAACTTTAGAGCACTTGTGTCTAATATGTAAAACAAAAAGCATGCATTCTCATCCCAAAAATATTTAAAAGTTTAAAAATGTGGGACTATAACTCACCGTAAGTGCACTTGAACAGTGATACGTACACGAATGATAAAAGAGTGATCAAAAGTGATCACGACTCCAACCTAATATAAAATAAGCAGGTCAGAATATATCTAACTTAGGTCGGGTCATATATGATAGTCCTAGTGCATGATGTGGTGAACTAGTACGCGACAGCATAATTGTTTTGGTTAAAGTATTATACGCACTTTCTATTTTTAGTAAGTTTCCATTTTTGGAAAAAGTTTATATTTTTGGAAAGTTTCTAATTTTGGAAAGTTTCTATTTTTAGAAAATTTATATTTTTAGAAAGTTTCTATTTTTAGAAAGTCAACTTAAGTCAACTAAAAGTCAACTCAAAAGTCAACCCTAGTCAACCTAAGTCAACTTTAATATTGTAATATAATTAAATCTTAGTTTCATATGTTATAATGTTATTTATCATAATATAAGTATTTATTTTTGATAACATAAGTTTAATTAAAATAATTATATTTAATAAGTTATCATAAGTTCTAATAATATAAGGATATATCATAAGTATTGAAATAATTAAATGATTATTTGTTATATCATAAGTATTTAATAAATTATATTATCTCATAAGTATTTAATTTATTAAATAATAATTTAATTAAACCATAAATATTTAATAATTAAATCTTTATCATAAGTATTTTAATTATTATTATTTATCATAAGTAATTATATAATTAATATATATCTTAAGTAAATAATAAGTAAATATTATCATAAGTAATTAAATAATTGATTAATATCATAAGTATTTTATTTAATTATTATTAACATAAATATTATCAATGAAAATTATGTAATCTAGTTTATTTATAGAAATAATTAAATCATGTTATAAGTATTAAATAAATAATTTAATAAATACTTATTATAAGTAATCTAGTAATAATAATTATTCTTATAACTTATGTGTTTTAATAATAATGTAAATTATTACTTTAACATAAGTTTAATTTTTAAAACATATGTTTTTATTAAAATGATGTACGGGTCATAACTTGAAGCACGAGTGTCAGTTTTTAACGAGCCTTATGTATATCCTCGTCTAAACAACCATCCTGACACCATGATCAAGTCACGAACACCCAAAAATAGTCACGTTTCTCGAGGTGACCTTCTATATAATAATATATATAATAAATTTATATATAACTTGTTTTATTTATAACTTTTGATCCGTAACTCGGATTTTAACACCCCGAATAAAGTCGTCATGTTAATGATCCCGTCATGATGAACAAGTTTAAAATTTAAAATTTCACGTCATAATTAATCGTTAAATCTTGTTTTACGCGTAGTTTTTGATCCGTTAATCCGATTAAGATGAGTCTTATATGAAAAATTAAGTACTCAACGAGAGGAACTCATTGATGAGGTCAATTTAATTAGAAAAACATGTTAAGATTACTAATTTTACCGCTTTTCGTTTTTATTAAATTGAAAACACATGATTTCAAGCATTTTTAATCAATCAAACATCACCACAATTAACACCAAGCACTATAGCATCAAAATACATATAAAATAAGTAAAAATAAATTAAATTTAAAAGATTAGGGTTTATGATTTTACCCAAACGAGGAATCAAGAAGAAAAAGATTGAAGAACGGATGAAGAGCAATCCAAATATGCAACTAGCTTTGAAAAATGATGAAGGATTGATTGTTTGATGAAGGTGGCCCATTTTTGGAGATGGGGTGTGTAGGGTTTTGGCCAAGAAAGAGAGGAGGGAGAGGAGAGAGCTTTTTAGGTTTTGAAAAATGAATAAGTGTTTAAATGATTTCCAAATGCAAGTGTAATGTAACAAAATGAAAATGGGATGGGTTTAGGGCCTAGGTTCGGCTGACTTTGGAAAGGGTGGGCCCTACATGGCCCATTTTGATCAAATGAATTAAAGCTTGTGGCCTGAAAACCCGAACGAAGCCCGATTCGCGAAAACACCATTACGCGATTAAAAATTCGAAAGAAACATGCACCCACGAAAAATAAAATATAAAAATATTTTATAATTTAATATGGCATAGAAATATCATAGTTAAAATAATTCGGATTTGAAAATCACGAAAATCTAATCGTTGGTTTGAAAATTGAAACGATTCACCGGAATAAAACCGATACGCGTAGAAACGTATTATTATATATTTACACATTTGCACATAATTAATAATATTGAAATATTATTTAAGTTAATATAATATGATATCACATAAAAGTGACGTGGCAATAATACCAGGACTAATGGTGCAAATAAATTAACGAAAAGGTAACGGAAAAGATAACGGAAAAAGCATGGTCATCACATGATGGTAGCGTTGGTGACTTAGATCATTCCATCTATTCTCACTTATGTAAGTATTCATTCTCATCTAATAAAGTGTTCTCTCAGTTCTTTCCAATCATGAGTTGACTCTAACAAAAGTATGCGTTCTCGATCATTCTTTCCAGTCGGATCATTTTTCACATTTGTGTTTTTTTTATTTTGCAGTATCAACCAGATGGCATTGTTGATATTCGGGTGAATAAAGATGGGCCTTATAATATCCACACGTAACATATAATTACTACAGCTTTCCATTTTGTCGCCCGCCTAGTCATGCTGGACACAAATGGGGTGTTCTTAGTGAAGTGTTGGATGGAGATAACCTTATTGATAGCCAAATTGATGTCAAGTTTCAACGTATCCATGTCTCCTTTTATATTTTATGAATGATCAACTTGTGTAGTTTAGCATCTATGCTTATAAAATTTACTTTTGTTTTTGCATAGAATGTTGAAGAGACTACTATTTGTGATCTTGAACTTGATGAACAGAAAGTCTTGCAGTTCAAAAAACCTATTGAGAATAACTATTGGTTCGAATTTTTCATGGGTAAGCGTTGTGCTGAACGCAATTTCAGATTATCTGCCGCTTTGGAGTATGCATTCATAAACTCTCTTTCATTGTTAGCATTATGTATCTCCTTTTATACGCTTTTTTTCCGTAACGTAACCTGTTGCATATAGCGAGTCAGAAATTTAAGTATGGTCATTTTTTGGATGAGTTAACTGGTTTTGAAAAAGGTTGGAATGGTAACGCTGATCTGACCACCCCACCTAAAGCGTTTCAACCAACCTAACTCATCAATATTGCCCACTCTAATATTCTTCGGTTTTTGTATAAACTGAATATTCAGGATCTACTGAATCAACAACATGCTTTTTGCAAGACTGGAATTGTGTGTTGGTAAGGAAATTTTTGCAGTTAAATCAGAAATTTACTGTTTTTTCTGGTTTAGCTAATTTACTGACTGTTATTGTGTAGATATAGAATAGCACAGGGAAACGGGGAGTTAAAGTTTTTAGTGCGGTTCACGAGAGTTTGTGCCCAGTTTGCTAAAACTGAATCATCATCTTTTTAGAAGATGGTTCAGGGAAGGTAAAAAGTTTCCTTGTGGAAATTATTTAGTATTTATCAAGCTGTAAGTGATAAATATATAGTCTCTAGAATACTATTTTGGTGACTATTTTTATCTTAAGGTTTAATGATGCATATATTTGGTAGAATGGCATGTCGGGGGTTGGTTACTGTCAAATAGTTTTAGATAGTTTCGTGATCTCTCATTGTCCACAATCGACATGAGAGGTATAATTTTATCATTAGATTTATCGTACTTTTTATATAATATAGTAGACTTACTGTAACCATTCACTGATTTTTCCATGTCATGGATCTCTTTTTACTGTAGACTTGCTGTAACCATTCACTGATTTGTCCACAAAATACATGATTTGTCCATTTGAATTAGTAAATGGTGCAAATTTACTTGATGTTTTATTAGTGTGAAAAAGTATTGTTGCTGTAAAACTGATGGATTCACATTCACAATCGCAGTGTTAGTTGCAGATGGGTGGAAAAATGATGTGAATGTAAAAAAAAAATAGTAATGTTGTAAAACTGGTGGAAGAAAATTCACATTTGCAGAGTTAGTTACAGATGGGTGCGAATCTGTGGTTGCCACTATTGCAAAAGTAGAAGGGGCTGGTCCAGCTGGCTGTGAATGACCTACATCATTTATATTTTCCATGTGGAACATGTAAAGAGTTGGCTACATTATCATGTATGTATCTAACATATTCTCTTCCTATAATAAGGTTCTGATTCATGTTGTTTTATATTAGTACACGCATTGAATTGGATTACTATCTTTATATGTACACTACCACTTGACCTGTAATTTTTATATAGAAGGATTCATTGTCACGGGATAAGGAAGCTGATATAATGGCTAATGATGTGTGGACCGGATATATTTTCTTTGAAACGTAAGAGTGAGATACCACCCGACTTGGAAAACTTGGGTAGAGGGCATATCAACTTCAAAGATTATATAAGGTGCTTCTACTTTAAAGATACCAAGAATGCATGTTTAATGCCAACATACGATAATTCGCCATATGTGTTTACATTTCTTTTCATTTATTTGTGTTCCTTTTACAATCATTTGAATCTCTACTAATTTGTTTTGGACCTACTATGATGTACGGAGTAATAGATAACAAGCTTATAGCAGGATTTTGCACTGTGTAGGATAATACCTGTAACTGTCATTTATACCAAAGTTTTTTTTGTAAAATTTCATGAAATCGTGGGTTATAAACTAGTTATCTACTAATACTAATTACCATGAACCTGCACTGTTCATAGGGGTAAATAAGACATTTTACCATTAGGTTTACTTTCATTGCTTGCCACGTTCTTCTTTCCTGTGCTTGCCACGTTCCTTTTTCCTGCTAAGTGTTTCTTTGTTTTTGGGATGTGTTTGTGGTTTGTTTCCTTAACCTAATTAACCAGGGTTTTACAATAATCTTCATCTATCGGTACATTCATGTTAGAATCAAAATGCTTATTTTAATTTTTTTTTTTTTTTTTTTTTTTTAATCACAAGAAAAATTTGTTTCTAACCTTTCCCCAGGTAGTCCGATCTGCTACCGTCGAATTTTTCTAAGTTGTGTTCCCGTCTGAAGCCCTAAATTTCGTCGTCTCTTGATTGGGTAATCGCGAAGTTGGTTGCTGTTTTGTTGTGCGGACTTTCTCATTGGTAAGTATACGTTTCTATTGCATTATGTTTTTATGTTTTGCGGCTTCCTTTTGATAAAGGTGAAGAAATTGGGATCTCACGTTTTGAGCGTGAAATGAAAGTGGGGCGGTAGAAACCACTAATACATTTATGGATTCAACTTGGTGTTGGCGGGTCTATGGAAAAACCAGTTATAATAGCTATGTGAAAAAATTTGGAGGTACACAACAACACTCATTACTCATACTCACCAATTATGTTTCGTATTTGCAAGATACCTTTGAAACAAAGAGCGTCCAACCATGCTGTTGTTGGTGTTGGTATTGCACAGATTGAAAATTCACATTTGCTGAAGATCCAACTGTATCCTACCATTTTGTTGTTTCTTACATCACAACATCACCTCTTGGTGTTCCCCAACAGGTAGTTTATAAATTTAATTGTTTCCCCCAACTTGGGTTTGTTACATTTCATAAATTTATTAATGACATGTCTTTATATTGTGAATTCTCGGGTGGGTTTTGGTTAAACATCATTAAACTGTTTCCTCATTCGGGGTTTGTTAAATTTATTTTAAGCATTGATGGGTTTGTTTTAGATCTAAAAGACATAACTTTTTTATGTTTATATTGTGTTTTCTTCAGATGATTACTGCAAAAACCCTTTGTAAACGTTGTTCTAATCGCACAATGTCTACTACTACGACGCCATCATCACTAAACAATTACGGCCGTGGTGATTTGTTGTTACCAGACGACGTAGGAAGTTTCGAGCAGGTTATGGTTTCGATCTGTTGTTATTGTAACATCCCGCATTTTTCCGTTAAATTATTTTAACGCCGTCTTTTTTTTTTATTTTTTTTTTATTTAATATCCTCAGCATCTCGATTCGTATCCTCTTTTAGCTACATTCTTAAAATATTTTCGTTATTGGATTATAACGTCCCCCGTACTCTCGTGAAGTTAAATATTCGTTCGGTTAATTTCCGCACCCGACTACAAACTAGAGGGACTAGTTTTGCCAAAAAGACAAAGAGGTGACTAGCTTTTGACTAGTCAACCCCACCTCCCATCTTTTTCATTTTCATTTTTCCTTTTCTTTCACTACTTCCATAATTTCTCTCAATTCTCCATTTTGAAGATTCATCATCTAAATCAAATCGGTCAAGCTTCAATCCAAACAAATTACATATTTGGAATCCTTGCAACTTCCTCTTCGATTCCATACCAATTTCATCTCATTTGGGTAACTTTCTAAAATCACTAGATTTCTTTAAATTCGTGTTCTTGACTTATAAAGTAGTTAATTAGTGTCTATGGCTCATTGTGATGTCGTGTATGTAATTTGTATGCTCGATTTGTTGTTTTTGGTGTAACTAGTTCATTATGAAAATTGCTTGCTAAATCTTTGATTTTGGATGATTAAAAGTTGTTTAATTGTTAAAGTTCATGTATTAAATATGTTACTAGCGTCATTAGCTTCAATTTGATGTGTAGGTTGATTAAGAAAACTTCAAAAACATGATTATTGATTTTGAGATGTTTGACTAGGGTTTGATAGTTCTTGACATGAATTTTTGGATGCTTGAATGCCATGAAATGTTAATTGTTAGTTTTTAGTAGTAATGTATGCTTCATTACCTTCAAAACGGCATATCACATGTGTGAATTGGATTCCCGAAACTTAAAATGCATTTGATGAACTTGAAACTTTGAAAATGGATTCTTAATGATCACTTGACGGAAAATCGGTTATTGAAATTGATGTTTTTGTTTGATGAAACGTGTTTAGTTGTTTTCCTTGTCAAATTACCTTTCCAACGATATATAGTATGCATTTTGGATGTTTTCGGTTCATAAAATATGTTAATTTGAGTTTTGGTTCGTGACTTGGTCTATTTTTCTGCAAACAGCAAAAATTCCAGGTATGCGCGCCGTGCAACCTCAGCGCGCCGCGCAAAACAGAAATCCCAGATATTTGCCCCCTTTAGTTGAGTTCTGACCCGGATTTACACTAGGGTGCGCGCCGCGCAACCCATAGCGCGCCGCGCATATGCCCAGCTCATTTTTGTTTTTATTTTTTTCCTTTCACAAAATGTTTCCCGCTTAACCGTAACTCCGATTAACATGAAACTTGGCCATTCTGCTCATAAATGATTTCTCATCATGGGAAAATTGTCGGATACCCGACCCGACCCCGTTGACCTTGACTTTGACCAAGTTTGACTTTTAGTCAAACTTAACCAAACAATTATACGATCGTTCTAACATGCTTAATTACTTGTATCGTGCATGAAACTTGACTAATTGATTCACATGCTACATAATCAAGTCGTAACGAGCCATAGGACTAATTGAACATCTTTGACCGTTTGTGTTTACCGTTATTGATATAACCTATATGTTTAGGTCAAGACTAGCTTTGTCTTTGCACGCGTTTACTTGTTGAAGTACTTTATTAACTCTTGCACGCAAGGTGAGATCATAGTCTCACTTTTACTCTTTTTGAACTTATATTTGGGATGAGAAAACATAAACGATTCTTTTGAACTAAGTGAACACAAGAACGGGAAAACAAACATTCTACATACGAGTTTAGAACAAAAATCCTCAATTCGATTATCATTAGTTACACTTGACGGGTGTAAGCGAGAACTTATGTTATATGACCATATGGGTTGACAACCCTCATCTTTGACGGTTCGCTACCGTCTACAGATGAAATATATTTTCGAGAATCAGTGTTTGTTCTAGCACTATGGATGGGGTATACAATGGATGGAATGTTAAGCTTTGATAATTGGGTGCTCGTGAATATTAACTTTTAGAATGTATTACTATTATTTCAAATTTTCAAACCTTGTGGTTCGACTTACTTACTTTTACTCACTTACTTACTTAAACCTATGATTTCACCAACGTTTTCGTTGACAGATTTCTATGTTTTTCTCAGGGCTTGCACGATATGTGAAACATGCTTCCGCTTACTATTTGATACTTGCATTGGATGTCGAGTATACATGCATTTCATGGAGCGTCTTTTGACTTTACTTTAAACCGTGTCGTCTAGATTTCATTTGTACTTATAACCTTGTAACTTAACTTTTGGTTGAACAATTCTTGTAAACTTTGGAAACAATCTTTATTTTGAAATGAAGGCGACATATTTTGGTCAAACGTTGTCATAAAGACTTATGACCAGGTGATGGGACCCATGTAGACGACGCCGTCACTTGACGATTTGTCGGGGTCGTTACAAGTGGTATCAGAGCCTTGGTTGTAGGGATTTAGAGTTCATTTGTGTCCACCCCGAGTCATAGGGTACATAGGTGAATCTAGACTACAACCGGCATATAGACTGAAGTAGGAATTACTTGACTATTTGTGCATTTATACTCGAACTCTTCTATCATATCTAACTCGTATTCGATCTTGATCTTACGTTGATAAATTTTGTTGACGCGCCACCTTGACTTTATAAAGTAATGTTAAATGCACATGTAAATCAGGGTAATATAATTTCCGGGATTATATTACGGTGATTCACATGGACGTTCCGACATTATGACGTAAAGAATTTAAGGCGAGTCAAGGAAAAATTTCCTCTCTATCCTTATTCCATACTCCGATTAGTATTGTTGAAAATACTAACCAACGATATTCTTGTGTCATGAAGGAACAATGGCTCACCAAGGTCAACACAATACTCCTCTCGAAACCCTAGAACAAGCTCTTCAACGAATGATAACCACCGCCGTGGGTACGGCCGTGGCCGATCACTTTTCTAACAACAACAATCATGGAACCGGTAATTCAATCGAAGGTTGCTCCTACAAGAACTTCATGAAGTACAATCCTTCCACTTTCGATGGAACCGGAGGACCGGTTACTCTCACCCGATGGTTTGAACAAATGGAGACCGTTTTTAACACAAGCGGTTGTCGAGACCAAGATGAGGTCAAGTTTTCCACCCTCACTTTCACCGGCATTGCTCTCTCGTGGTGGAACACTTATGTACAATTGGTGGGAAGCGATGAAGCCCACACACTCTCTTGGACCGAATTAAGAGAAAGAATGATCACCGAATACTTCCCGCGCGACGAGACTCGAAGGCTCGAGCAGGGTCTAAGGAATTTAAAAACGGTCGGGAACGACCTCGAAGCTTATAATCAACGGTTTACCGAACTAGTCACAATGTGTCCAAATATCATGACTCCCGAATCCCTAAGAGTCGAACTTTACATGGATGGCCTCCCTAAGAGCATTCAACACAGGGTAATGACACCTCGACCCACTAACCTACAAGAGGCTTTAACAATGGCCCGCCATACTTTAGACACGGCGAATGAAATGGAAACGCCGGCACCAATGGTCGAGAACCAATCGAGCGGCAATAAAAGAACATGGGAAGCCTCTCAATCAAGCAACCACAACCACAACAACCTCTCCAAGAAGCCTTTCGCCTCCAACGACAAGAAAGGCTATACCGGAAAACTACCTTTTTGTAACGAATGCCGCAAGCATCACTTTGAAGGATGTGGCAGGTTCCGCCACCGGCGCCAAGGAAGTGGTCACATCGCCAAACATTGTGGAAGTGCCACCCCCATCACTCAAAAGGGACCCAACCCACGAAAGTTGGTCACTTGCTACGCATGTGGCCAAACGGGTCATTTTAGGAATGAATGCCCAAATAAGAAAATCAACCCCAACGCACGCCGTTGAACTTTCAACATCAACGCCTAGGATGCCCGAGACGACGATGGACTAGTCATGGGTACGTTTCTTCACAACAAACCGTATGTTTCATACTTATTCGATTCAATTACCGCTAGACGTTTTACAACCAAGACTTTGACTTGTACTCATTACATTCCACCTTTTTCCCTTAGATACTACTTAGGCAATTTAAGCGACCAACGGAAAGATATTGTGTGTCTATAAATTCTATCGGAGGATATACGTTAAGAATATTGACTTGACACCTATAGAACTAGGGAGCTCAGAACCTATTCGTTAAGGAGAAATTGTTTCCCTACAACTAGGTATAGATTATTGTGAACTAAATAATTTTCGGTTGAAAACCGATACCCTCTTCCTCGTATCCATGACCACCTGATTACTTGCATGAATCCCGTGTGCATTCCAAAACGACCTCCGTTCCGGTTATCATCAATTGGGGGTTAAGGGAGACGATGTCTCCTAAGCCATTTCCGAACTCGCAACGTTAGTTGTAAATCTCTCTTAGTACCGTTTGATTTATTTAGGACTCCGTCCGTATTCATGAACCTCCTAAACCACGTATGCAACTTATCTAGACAAATCTGTTATCGTATTTATAGATGACATCTTAACTTATTTAAGTAAAGAAGGAAAACGAACAACATTACCATCTTACGCTCGAACTTTTGAGAAAAGAGCAACTTTATACCAAATTCTCCGAGTGAGAATTTCTGTTGAACGAAGTCCAATTTTCTAGACCATGATGTTAATGGTCAAGGCATTACAATCAATCTCGAAATCAAGCCACATGTAATCAGGAAACTCTCCCAACTCAGACTTGTATTCGTAAAATCTTAGATCTCGTCTATTTTTACCGAAGATTCATTTCTGACTTTTCTCGTGTTACACGACTTTTAAACTCGTTAACTCACTAAGGAAAACTTTAAACCTCTCCGTGTTCGAACCTTGAGCGTGATTCTTCACACCAACAATTCTAGTTAAAATCGTATAGCAACAGATGGAACTCAAACATGGAAATATTTCTACTTGAACGCCGAAAGGCATACTCTCTCGTCTCAAAAATCAACATAACTAAAATTCGTTATTTTGCACGAAGAATTCGAATACTAAATTGTGGATCCGATCAATTTTCTCGTCATCCCGTACCACACTACCTACCTCTGTTATTTCACCGTCACCGTCTAATATTACTGGAATTTAAGATAACACACAATCCAACGATACTTCACTCTTCTTTCACTCCTATCTTTATCACTCGCATTTCCGTTTAAGGAAACTCCTTGTAACATTTCTCCATGGATAGAGAAACTCTTCATATTACAATAGTATTCGCCACGAGGGTGAATAGTTCTAACGAACATTTTCGAACCCTAACTAACTTGTTCAAACGTATATTAAGAGATTCTATTCCAACACGGTGCATCTTTGTCAATTATCACGTATCGAAATACTCGTTTCACTTCTAGTTTTGCAAGAAACCTTGGAGACCCTCTTAGACATGAGTACCGCGTACCACCCACAAACCGGCGAACCGAGCAAACGAACGATTTACGTCTTGGAAAGACATGTCACAAACTCGTATTGTCACCTTTAGTAGATCACTCTTACAACAGTAGATACCACTCGTGTGTTCACACGCACTTTCCGAAACCCTATATGACCGCTAATGTCATACCCCTGTTCATTTAACCAAAGCATCAACCACCGAAATCTGAACTCCATCAAGAAACAACAATTGAGATCGTTCAAGTCCGAGAAGGGCTCGAGACAACCCATTGTCGCCAGAAGAGTTATACCAAACTTAGATGAAAACCTCACCAAACCCAGTGTGTAACCGCGTAATATTGAGAAACCGCACCTTGGAAGGGTGTAATCCATTTTGAGAAATCGAGAAAGGCTATATCCGCAATATTGAACCTTTTGAAACCTTGGGGCGTATTGGAACCGCTTCCTACCGTTTAGAACTTCCGACTCAATTAAGTTTTCGTTTACCCTACATTTCGTGTAACAAACTTAGAAACGTGTCCTGCGGAACAGGAACGTGCAATCGTGCTAGATACATCAACTATCGATGACAAACTACTCTTCATAGGAAAACCAGTTGAAACCAGGGATCGTAAAAACCAAACCTTAATACAACGTGAAACCCTAACTATCCAAATTCATGAGAACACTCAAGGACGTACCTTCACTTATTCATAGCATTGACATCTCCGGTCTCGAGTGAGAGGCATCGATTATTACTTCCAACTAAATTTCGGGACGAAATTTCTTTTGAGGTGTGGATAATGTAACATCCCGCATTTTTCCGTTAAATTATTTTAACGCCGTCTTTTTTTTTATTTTTTTATTTATTTAATATCCTCAGCATCTCGATTCGTATCCTCTTTTAGCTACATTCTTAAAATATTTTCGTTATTGGATTATAACGTCCCCCGTACTCTCGTGAAGTTAAATATTCGTTCGGTTAATTTCCGCACCCGACTACAAACTAGAGGGACTAGTTTTGCCAAAAAGACAAAGAGGTGACTAGCTTTTGACTAGTCAACCCCACCTCCCATCTTTTTCATTTTCATTTTTCCTTTTCTTTCACTACTTCCATAATTTCTCTCAATTCTCCATTTTGAAGATTCATCATCTAAATCAAATCGGTCAAGCTTCAATCCAAACAAATTATATATTTGGAATCCTTGCAACTTCCTCTTCGATTCCATACCAATTTCATCTCATTTGGGTAACTTTCTAAAATCACTAGATTTCTTTAAATTCGTGTTCTTGACTTATAAAGTAGTTAATTAGTGTCTATGGCTCATTGTGATGTCGTGTATGTAATTTGTATGCTCGATTTGTTGTTTTTGGTGTAACTAGTTCATTATGAAAATTGCTTGCTAAATCTTTGATTTTGGATGGTTAAAAGTTGTTTAATTGTTAAAGTTCATGTATTAAATGTGTTACTAGCGTCATTAGCTTCAATTTGATGTGTAGGTTAATTAAGAAAACTTCAAAAACATGATTATTGATTTTGAGATGTTTGACTAGGGTTTGATAGTTCTTGACATGAATTTTTGGATGCTTGAATGCCATGAAATTTAATTGTTAGTGTTTAGTAGTAATGTATGCTTCATTACCTTCAAAACGGCATATCACATGTGTGAATTGGATTCCCGAAACTTAAAATGCATTTGATGAACTTGAAACTTTAAAAATGGATTTTTAATGATCACTTGACGGAAAATCGGTTATTGAAATTGATGTTTTTGTTTGATGAAACGTGTTTAGTTGTTTTCCTTGTCAAATTACCTTTCCAACGATATATAGTATGCATTTTGGATGTTTTCGGTTCATAAAATATGTTAATTTGAGTTTTGGTTCGTGACTTGGTCTATTTTTCTGCAAACAGCAAAAATTCCAGGTATGCGCGCCGTGCAACCTCAGCGCGCCGCGTAAAACAGAAATCCCAGATATTTGCCCCCTTTAGTTGAGTTCTGACCCGGATTTACACTAGGGTGCGCGCCGCGCAACCCATAGCGCGCCGCGCATATGCCCAGCTCATTTTTGTTTTTATTTTTTTCCTTTCACAAAATGTTTCCCGCTTAACCGTAACTCCGATTAACATGAAACTTGGCCATTCTGCTCATAAATGATTTCTCATCATGGGAAAATTGTCGGATACCCGACCCGACCCCGTTGACCTTGACTTTGACCAAGTTTGACTTTTAGTCAAACTTAACCAAACAATTATACGATCGTTCTAACATGCTTAATTACTTGTATCGTGCATGAAACTTGACTAATTGATTCACATGCTACATAATCGAGTCGTAACGAGCCATAGGACTAATTGAACATCTTTGACCGTTTGTGTTTACCGTTATTGATATAACCTATATGTTTAGGTCAAGACTAGCTTTGTCTTTGCACGCGTTTACTTGTTGAAGTACTTTATTAACTCTTGCACGCAAGGTGAGATCATAGTCCCACTTTTACTCTTTTTGAACTTATATTTGGGATGAGAAAACATAAACGATTCTTTTGAACTAAGTGAACACAAGAACGGGAAAACAAACATTCTACATACGAGTTTAGAACAAAAATCCTCAATTCGATTATCATTAGTTACACTTGACGGGTGTAAGCGAGAACTTATGTTATATGGCCATATGGGTTGACAACCCTCATCTTTGACGGTTCGCTACCGTCTACAGATGAAATATATTTTCGAGAATCAGTGTTTGTTCTAGCACTATGGATGGGGTATACAATGGATGGAATGTTAAGCTTTGATAATTGGGTGCTCGTGAATATTAACTTTTAGAATGTATTACTATTATTTCAACTTTTCAAACCTTGTGGTTCGACTTACTTACTTTTACTCACTTACTTACTTAAACCTATGATTTCACCAACGTTTTCGTTGACAGATTTCTATGTTTTTCTCAGGGCTTGCACGATATGTGAAACCTGCTTCCGCTTACTATTTGATACTTGCATTGGATGTCGAGTATACATGCATTTCATGGAGCGTCTTTTGACTTTACTTTAAACCGTGTCGTCTAGATTTCATTTGTACTTATAACCTTGTAACTTAACTTTTGGTTGAACAATTCTTGTAAACTTTGGAAACAATCTTTATTTTGAAATGAAGGCGACATATTTTGGTCAAACGTTGTCATAAAGACTTATGACCAGGTGATGGGACCCATGTAGACGACGCCGTCACTTGACGATTTGTCGGGGTCGTTACAGTTATCATTTTGATTTGTGGTTAAATTTTGCGAAAATAGCCTTGGTCTATGTATATTCGTCTTTGTGTTGTGTAAATGGCCATGGTTACTATACATTCTTGAAAATAATATGGTCACTATACATTCTTGAAAATAAAGTTGAAAAGAAAAGAACAAAAAAAAAACGAAATCAACAATCAGACTCATGACTATTAGTGTTATTAGTTACGTAAAATTAAATAGCAGTCTTTTTATTTATGATGTATACTTGAGCCATGGCTTAACTAAGCATCATTTTTTTGTATTTACGAAATCTGGGTTTAACAGCAGCTTCTTTTTAGCTAACTTAATAAATGGATTTTCTTAGGGAAAGAAGAATAGGTTAAGATTATGCAAAAGAAAAAAAAATAGTTATATGTGGAGCGAGAGAGTGAAACACACGCCCATACACATTTTAATATTATGTTCGGGTTAACTTTTGTTTCATATTGGTTTCATACTGTTTATGTATATGTTGTGATACTTGATATGTCACTCTGTATTGGCATATGGACTTTGGCCTCTGTGTTGTTGCTTATGTTTTTTTATCCAAGTTTTTGGTCCAAGTTGTTGTTTGTCGAGTGTTTTGTTTTGAAAATATGGCCTCTAAGAAGAGACAAATACTACAACCACTGCCAACAGGGTCTTGTATGATCTGGGGTAGAAAATATGGAGTTTGTAGGCTCAGACCTGGAAGGCTGGAATATGCAATTCTAACTACAATAAGTAACCTTTGACTTATTAATGTTTTTGACTACCATTGCTATAAATTTGAATCTTTGTAGGTTATTGCTTATTAATGGGAAATTTCCAGGCCAACTATAAATTCAACCACTCACAAAACAATGTAGTTGTTGATGTGAGGAACGAATTACTTGGTAAGATTTGCCCTCATTATCTTAGAATCTAAAAAAATGCATAAATCTAAAAAGAAAATATGGTTTGTTTATACGTGTGATTGAATTAACTGTGATGATCAACTTATAAACATCAGTTGGCATCATATCGCTCGACGTCAGGCTGTTATTGTATTGTACTGGTACCTTTCACCCGCTATACGGAAAATAGTACCAACATTTACTAGCTTTACAGTATGTGGGTTAATATTATTAATATTGTTAATATTTTCAGCCACTAGACGGCGGCTCTGTTATTGAGTCGACAGCAAGCGTCGATTTATTGGCGACTTGACTGACTCTTAGAGCCTAAAGTAAATTTCAGGCAGGATTTAAAACTCATGGAAATTTAATTTTTACCATTTTCATGGCGTCTCAATATTACTTTTAATTTTATTTTATTTTTTAAAAAACTTTCCCTACTTATTGGTCGGAGGTCCACTCGGAAGCAATCTCTCTATCAGTCGAATAGAGAGAGGGATGACTTTCTCGTGTTTTTTCACTCTATGTGAAAAAATGACTTGTCTTTATTATCGGATAGGGGAAGGATTGTCTACATCTCACCTCCCCCATACACCACTTAAGTGGTATTGGGTTTTGTTGTTGTTGTTTTAGCCACGACATTTACGGCTTCTTATTTCACTGTCATTTATACACTCTTAAGTTCATTAGTTCTGGTGTTAGTGTTGGTGTTGCCTATGCATGCATATGGTCATATCATATGATATTACTGTTTTTTTTGTAACATAATGTTCTTGCAAATACCAACTTCATTAGTTAGTAATATCAACAATTTGATGATGTTCGTTACCATATTCATGTTAGTCATTTAAACACTTCTATGTGTTACTTGCTGGGAAGTTTGAAAATCAGGCCCATATGGTAGATATAGTTGATATTTGATTTTGATAAATTTTAATTTTATGATGATTATTAGAACATTTTATTTCCCTGAATTAGGTCTATCACTGGACTGAGAGCAGCCAAAGGGTATCAACTTGCTCAAACAAAGAGGAAACGGTTTCGAAAATCTTTAGCCCCGAACACGTGGCTTTCGTTTAAAAATGAGAACTACAAGTGGAAGATCTGTGACAAATTAAGCGTAGAAGAGCCAACGGCCGATGGGCACTTTGCACCAAATCTAACCCTAGTGGCGGAAAACGTGAATAGTCAAGTCAGCAAGTTATTATTTTAGGCCAGCTAAGAATGAGAACTACAAGTGGAAGATCTGTGATAAAGCGTAGAAGAGCCAACGGCCGATGGGCACTTTGCACCAAATCTAACCCTAGTGGCGGAAAACGTGAATAGTCAAGTCAGCAAGTTACTATTTTAGGCCAGCATCGTCGATCTATCTTATGACATTTTGTCAAATTCATGTAGTATTTGTTTATCGTCTCTTTTGTACATTTCAATTAAGAAATATATATTTTTACAAATTGTAAGTTATGGATCGAGACTTATATCAAAACTAGTTCAAGAAAATCACTAGAATAAGTTTTTTTTAGTAAAGATTATAGTAATAATTGATTTATATACAAATGCACCAAGTTTTACATACAGTCTCCGGATTTCACGAGACAATTCGAAACATACGAACCAGGATAGTGAAGGAATTAATAAAACGACAATTCCACATATATATATATATATATATATATATATATATATATATATATATATATATATATATATATATATATATATATATATATTAAGCGGTTGGATATGAGGCCATCATAGCAATGCCACATAAGCCTTCTTTAGCTTCAACATCTCTTTGCATCCTGATGTACCCTTCTTCACCCCAACTCGTTCCCCACGAATTTTTCACCAGCCAATACTTGACACCATCATCACTAGTTCCATACCCAACTGCCGTAACCCCATGGTCTAATTCAGTGCCACAAGTTCCATTAAAAACACCGCTCGAGTATAGCTGGAAGTCATAATCTCCGGCATCAATGGCAACAGAAACAGGTTGCATTGCAACGGCCTTTAATAACGCTGACTCACTGTTGACAGGTACATCCTCATGTCCGGTAATCTTGGCTGCATGAATTGCTTCTTCTTTTGTGTTGCACGTTCCATCTGCGGCCTTGTAAGGGTAAGCTGCTTCGGTATTGATACCTTTGTTTTTGACAATAAACGTGAACCCACCGTCCATGTAACCGCCTTCACACCCTTGATCTTCACCGCTTCTGTCACAATCCACCAGCTCTTGCTCCGATAGCGAAATCAGTTTCCCGGTGGTCAGTTGAGTAATTCCTTCGGTAGCAGCGATTGTCGAAAACGCCCAACAACTTCCTGTAAATTATCAAATGTTAATTTAAACGAATAAGTTAACACGAAAACAAGAGTACGGGTTTGATTTGTAATTTACGAAGGGGCTTACCACATTGACCTTGATCCTTGATTGGGGTAACTGTTGGAAACTAAACTTGATTGTGGGCTATTTGTTTTGGATTTGGGCTTGCAAGTATACAAATATTTTGGATCAAGATTATAGCCCATTATGTAGAAGCTTCTTGTAATATGTAGTAGTGAAAGTGTGTAGAATGTGTGTAGAATAATCTTGTAAAATATCTAGGTCTAGAAATACTAGGAAATATCTAGATAGTAGTAGATGATGGAGTGATCTAGACTACTCCATTGAGTAGTATAAATAGAGGGCTTCACCCCTCATTTGTAATCAAGCAAAGCAAGCAATAAGCAATAAAATAAAAGCTTTCAAGATCAATCTAACTTCTAAAAATCATCAATCCACTCTTCCACAAATAATATACATAACCTCCTATTTCTAACAAATTGGTATCAAGAGCTTGGTTCGACAAGATGATGGCCAACAATGTCATCACATTTCCTCGCCTCACAAAGGATAATTATGATCGATGGAGCATCCAAATGAAGACCTTCCTAGGTGGACAAGACTTATGGGAGATTGTGGAGGAAGGCTATGAGGAACCTGCAGAAAAAGGTCCTCTCGGCAAGGAGAAAAAATTAATGAAGACGAACGATCAAAAGGCTCTTTCCATCATCCAACAAAGTGTAGATGATGGAGCTTTTGAGAAAATTGCAAGTGCAACCACCGCCAAGAAAGCATGGGAGATCTTGGAGAATTCTCACAAGGGAGTTGAAAAGGTGAAAAAGGTTCGACTACAAACACTACGAGGTGAGTTCGAATCCTTAAATAAGAAAGACTCAGAATCAATTTCCGATTATTTTACAAGAGTCTTGGCGATTGTCAATCAATTAAAGAGGAATGGTGAAACTCTAAGTGATGTAAGAGTCATTGAGAAGATTCTTAGATCATTAGATTCGAAATTCGACTATATAGTCGTAGCCATCGAAGAATCTAAAGATCTAGAATCAATGACTATAGATGAACTCATGGGTTCACTACAAGCCCATGAAGAGAGGTTCAATAAGAAAAATAAGGAGCCTTTGGAGCAAGCTTTACAAGCAAAACTGTCTTTCAAGGAAGAGAGTAGTGAAAAGACTCATCAACCGAGTCAACGAGGTCGTGGTCAAGTACGTGGCCGAGGACGAGGACAAGGATATATCAAACGTGGAGGTTATAGTTCTTACAGAAATGAAGAAAGAAGTCAAAATTTTCACCCGACAAGAGGTCGCGACAGAGGCTACACAAGTAGAAGGCCAAGGTATGACAATTCTCAAACCAAATGCTATAATTGTCATAAATTTGGCCATTATGCTTCGGAATGCGAGAAGTCAGACAATTACGTGCAAGAAAGAGCAAATTTAGTGCAAGAAGATACCGAAGCCGTGAAAAACACTTTGTTACTAGCATGCAAAGGTGAAGATAACGGAGAATCAAATTTGTGGTATCTCGACACGGGTGCAAGCAACCATATGTGCGGTGACAAAAACATGTTTGTGGAGTTAGACGAGGTAATTAGTGGAAATATCACCTTCGGAGATTCCTCTAAAGTCCCGGTTAAAGGCAAAGGTAAGATTCTCATCCGCTTGAAAAATGGAAGGCATCAATTTATCTCTAACGTGTATTATGTGCCTAATATGAAGACGAATATACTGAGTATTGGACAACTCTTAGAGAAAGGCTATGATATTCACATGATAAATCGTACTCTTTCTTTAAGAGACCAAAAAGGAGGTTTGATTGCTAAGGTGCCAATGTCAACGAATAGGATGTTCATGCTAAATATTCAACATGACATTCCAAGATGTTTAAAAGCATGTTTCAAAGATAATTCTTGGCTTTGGCACATGAGATATGGGCACTTAAATTTTGGAGGGTTAAAATTATTATCAAGTAAAGGAATGGTGAAGGGTTTGCCTCCAATTAATCATCCGGATCAAATATGTGAAGGATGCCTTCTAGGAAAGCACTTCCGAAACAGTTTTCCAACAGAAGCTTCTAGTAGAGCGAAGAAACCTCTAGAACTTATTCACACGGATGTGTGTGGACCCATAAGCCCACCGTCTTTTGGTAAAAATAGATATTTTCTTCTATTCATTGATGATTTTAGTCGAAAGACATGGGTCTATTTTCTAAAAGAAAAGTCGGAAGCTTTTGGAATGTTCAAGAAGTTTAAAGCGTTTGTGGAGAATCAAAGTGGTCTCACCATAAAGGCGATGAGATCCGATCATGGAGGAGAGTTTACATCCAAGGAATTCAAGGAATTTTGCGACAACAATGGCTTACGACGTCCTATAACTCTTCCATATTCACCTCAACAAAATGGTGTTGCGGAAAGAAAAAATAGGACCATTCTTGATATGGCCCGGAGTATGTTAAAGAGCAAAAGGATGCCTAAGGAGTTTTGGGCTGAGGCAGTGGACTGTGCGATCTATCTAGCAAATCGCTCGCCCACTAGAAGCGTCAAGAACAAAACGCCCATTGAAGCTTGGAGTGGAAGGAAGCCCGGCATCTTACACCTTCGAGTGTTCGGAAGTGTGGCATATGCTCATGTGCCAGATCAGAAGAGGACGAAGCTCGATGATAAAAGCGATAAACTCATATTCGTGGGCTATGACTCAAGTTCGAAGGGTTACAAGTTATACAATCCCAAGACCGGTAAAGTAATCTCAAGTCGAGATGTGGTGTTCAATGAAGAAGCAACATGGGATTGGAATGTTCCCGAAGAGGAGAACTACGACTTTCTCCCTTATCCATTCGAGAGTACTGCAAGGAACGAAGAATATATAGAAGTTCAAGAATCTTCTAGTACACCATCTCCGCACTCTCCACGTACTCCAACCACTACACCTAATGAAGTGACACCAACATCAGGAGGCGAATCAAGTAGGCTACAACATCACACAAGGAGCATTGAGGAGTTGTACGAGGTAACCCAGCCTATGGAGGATCTATCATTGTTCTGTCTTCTTGCCGACTGTGAGCCAATAAGTTATGAAGATGCAGCAAAAAGCCAAAAGTGGAAACATGCTATGGACGAAGAGATTCAAGCAATCGAGAAGAATAGTACGTGGGATCTTGCCACACTACCAAAGGGACATAAGGCTATTGGTGTAAAATGGGTGTACAAGGCCAAGAAGAATTCCAAAGGTGAAGTTGAAAGATATAAGGCAAGGTTGGTGGCGAAGGGATATAGTCAACGAGCCGGCATAGACTATGACGAGGTATTTGCTCCCGTTGCTCGTCTAGAAACTATAAGATTGATAATCTCACTTGCGGCTCAACATAATTGGAAGATTTATCAAATGGATGTCAAATCTGCGTTCCTTAATGGCCACTTAGAAGAAGAAGTCTATATAGAACAACCTTTGGGATACATCGTGAAAGGCCAAGAGAATAAGGTGCTAAAATTGAAAAAGGCCTTATACGGGTTGAAGCAAGCGCCTCGGGCATGGAATAGCAGGATAGACAAGTATTTCCAACAGAATGACTTTACGAAATGCCCCCATGAGCATGCCCTCTACACCAAAGTTAGCAATGATGGAGATGTTATGATTGTGTGCCTATACGTGGATGACTTGATATTCACCGGTAGTAATCCCAAAATGTTTGAGGAGTTCAAGAAAGCAATGGTTCGGGAGTTCGAGATGACCGACATTGGACTTATGGCTTACTATCTTGGGATCGAGGTAAAACAAAAGAAAGAAGGAATATTCATATCCCAAGAAGGTTATGCGAATGAGGTGCTCAAGAAGTTTAAGATGAATGACTGCAAGTCAATGAATACACCGGTGGATTGCAATCTAAAATTGTCAAAAGATGATGAAGGATACTTGGTGGACCCAACACAATACAAGAGTTTGGTTGGAAGTCTGAGGTACCTAACCTGCACGAGGCCAGATATTCTCTACGGAGTTGGACTAGTAAGTCGATACATGGAAGCACCTACAATAAATCACTTGAAGGCGGCCAAGAGGATACTTCGCTACATCAAAGGTACGATTGACTATGGCCTGTTTTATTCGCCTTCTGAGCACTTCAAGCTAGTTGGATACAGTGATAGTGATTGGGCTGGAGACATAGATGATCGTAAGAGTACGAGTGGTTTCGTGTTCTATATGGGAGATACGGCGTTCACATGGAGCTCGAAGAAGCAACCCATTGTGACTCTGTCAACGTGTGAAGCCGAGTTTGTAGCAGCAACATCGTGCACCTGTCATGCAATATGGCTCAGGAAGTTACTAAATGAGCTTAAGTTTTTTCAAAAGGAAGCTACGGAGATATATGTGGATAACAAGTCTGCGATTGCTCTAGCAAAGAATCCAGTCTTCCATGATCGAAGCAAGCACATCGATACGAAATACCATTTCATCAGGGAGTGTGTTACAAATAAAGAGGTGCAGATAAAGTACACGAAGTCATTCGACCAAGTTGCTGATATTTTCACAAAGCCTCTAAAACACGAGACTTTTCAGAGATTACGGAATATGCTCGGAGTGACGAAATCAAGTTTAAGGGGGGCTGTTGGAAACTAAACTTGATTGTGGGCTATTTGTTTTGGATTTGGGCTTGCAAGTATACAAATATTTTGGATCAAGATTATAGCCCATTATGTAGAAGCTTCTTGTAATATGTAGTAGTGAAAGTGTGTAGAATGTGTGTAGAATAATCTTGTAAAATATCTAGGTCTAGAAATACTAGGAAATATCTAGATAGTAGTAGATGATGGAGTGATCTAGACTACTCCATTGAGTAGTATAAATAGAGGGCTTCACCCCTCATTTGTAATCAAGCAAAGCAAGCAATAAGCAATAAAATAAAAGCTTTCAAGATCAATCTAACTTCTAAAAATCATCAATCCACTCTTCCACAAATAATATACATAACCTCCTATTTCTAACAGTAACGGCTCCTTTCTTCCTCCAGTCCATGCTAGATGGAACCGCAGTCACATGTTCATTTTTGAAAGGCGTGGTTTGAGTAGTTGTTGGCTTAGATGGGAACTTAAATCCATTACGAGTGGCTTTAAACTCCTCGTTCGTTTGGTCTGCAAATGCATTGAGACCGAGAGTGTAACCCCGGTTCCCAGCATTGTTGAATGATTCTACATACGCCGCATTATCCTTAAATATCTTGAAGCGCATTTCTTTCTCTAACTCATCTTTATATACACGTCCGTAACGAGCCATCCATTGTTGATGCTTTTGTAACATGGTCTCTTCGGATAGGGTTCGAGATGTGACTTGACATGCCCACATCCCGAAAACTAGTAGCACTGCTAGGAGGACCCATCTATTATTCATTGACAAACCCATTGCTTCGTTTGACTTCTGATGTTAATTAATTAGGACTCTGATTTTAATCTTACTATAAGATAAATAAAAGATGTGGATGTATTTTTAAACCTGTGAAGTTGTTCTATAAATAGACAACATGCTTACTTAGAGGCCAGCTTAACATGCATTTTCAGATGTAGACATGTACGTTTAGACGAAACTGAAGTCGTACGTACCTGACTACTATACGTAATTGGCATGGCAAGGAAATAACTAGTTAATGACTTAGTATTACGTTGAAACTGTCCTGCCCTAAGGTTGAAACTTGTTTTGTTTTTTCTGTTCAAATTCTATTAGACCTTATTTAGTGGTGATGGGGTGATGGGAGTGATCGGTTTTTTTTTTTTAGGTTTTTGTGGGGTATAGTGCTGAGTTGGCAAATGTGATAGGGGTGAGGGCGTATTGGAGTTTGTAGTGGTGGGCGTGATGGTTATGTGATGAGTTAATTTTAATTTAGTTTTTCATTTTATTATTATTATTATTATTATTATTATTATTATTATTATTATTATTATTATTATTATTATTATTACAAATATAAATCACTAATTTTTTTTTTTAACGTCACTTTTATTAAAACAAAATCACGGTTACAATTTTTTGAAACTAAAGATTAAACACAATAATAACGATAATAAAGCTAAACAACGATAATACAACAAAACATTTTGAAATCATTGAGATCAGGAGAATCAGACGAATAGAATTTGCAGTCCGTGTCTTATTGTGGCCCGCAGGGCACGTGTCCTCTTCATCAGACACAATGTTTTCGCTCTCATCCCGGAACTCGATATACAACTTGATGATTTCGTTGCTGGTCACTGCTCGACCCACAAGCATGGTCCAGTCTTCTTCATCTTTAAGAAGACTGGTTGGAACATTGGGTTCCTTGAAGAACCACACTTGTGAGAATGCAAGAGGTATGTCCTCTTTGAGAAAATCAAGTAGTTCAGACAACGGATAATTTCGGACATTCATGCAATACTCCCTCTGTTCAGAATTGACGGTGGAGTAATTCTTGACCTCGCGGTCGAATTCCCCATCATAGTTAACTTGAAGCATAACATTCATCTGAGACATTTTGAACTTATAAATTTTAGATTTAGTAGAGAGATAAGTGTATGAGGTGTGGTTTGTTAACAATTGAGGGGTTGTATTTATAGGGGTAGAAGCACTTGTTTGAGCGAATCCAATGTTTGAATTAAAGACACATGTTGAATACAGCTTTAATAAAGTAATAGTGGAATATAGCTTTTAACAGAGCATCTGTGTTCAACACAACTTTATACAAAGCATCTCTGCTCAACACAGCTTTATTAAAGCAACAATTTATACAGAGCATCTCTGTTGAGCATATGATGCAAAAGCATATTTGAACGAATCCAATGTTGAAATTACACGATTTATTGAAAATTAAAATTACACAATTTATTTAAAATACAACAATTTATTGAAATTCAAAATACAACAATGACAAAATTTAAGCATTCATAGTTCTAAAGTTTGGGGGAAGACTCCAAATGTGTTCAGTAAGATCATGTCGAAGTTGGTCATGAACGTTTCTATCTCGTATTTCTTGTTCTCGTATATCACGACTTGTAGATCGATTCCTTATATAGTTAGGATTTGCTTCATCAGTGGCAAGTAATTCTTCCTCGAGCCATGTAATGTTAAACCCGTTATCCTCGACTATCATGTTGTGCAAGAGCACACAACAATACAATATTCGTCTTAACTTGTTCACACTATGTGGGCGTCCAACCATTTGTAAAATATGGAATCTACCTTAAAGAACACAAAATGTTCTCTCGACATCTTTACGTGCACTTTCTTGAAATTATTTGAATTTTGCACGTGGCTCATCGGTTGGTGTCGAATACGCCTTCATTAATGTTGCCCAATCTGGGTAAATCCCATCGGCTAAATAATAACCATTCAAGTAATCATGACCATTAACAATAAATGGAGCAAATGGTGCATTTCCATTTTTGATGTCATCGAATAACGAAGATTGATTCAAAGCATTCACATCGTTGTTTGCACCCGCAGCACCAAAGAATGCATGCCAAATCCACCTATCATATGAAGCAACTGCTTCTAGAACGATGGTTGGGTGACCTTGATGACCGCTAGTATATTGCCCTTTCCAAGCAACTGGACAATTTTTTCACTTTCAATGCATGCAGTCAATGCTTCCAAGCATTCCCTTGAAACCGTGCTTTTCCTCATGAGCGCTATACAACCGAGTTATATCGCTACTAGTTGGTTTTCTCAAATATTCGTCAACATAAAGTTCCAGAACACACTTACAAAACATATTAAGACATATTATTAATGTGTCTTCCGACATTTGTAAATATCCATCAAACATGTCTGCTGTTGTACCATACGCCAATTGAGGCAACGCATGTGTAATCTTTTGCTCGGTAGTAAAACCTAGTCTACCAAGCGCATCTCTTTTTTGTATAAAATACTCGAAAGGACTAGGTAAAGGTTCTACATCATAACTAAATATGTCATTTTGGATGCGTAAAAATAAATCTCTACTCATTCTATAACTTCTTCTAAACCAACGATCAAGATATGTTGGATGCTCTTGAAAATAATGTTTGTGTAAATTTTTACCTGCTTCTTCACGATCTCTACGAAGGTAAACTCAAGGCTTTCGAGTTCATCGTTGGCAGCTTCTTCAGCTTCTTCAGCATCTAATTCTTCGGTCATTTCTCGTAAAAAAATCCAAATCGTCTTCATCGTCGGAATCCCAAATAATAAACATTTTGAACAACCCTCGTACCATTTTGTTTTTTGAAGTATAGAATAGGAATTTTAATGATATTGAATGAAATGTGTGTGAAAAATGGTATAAGAGTTGGGGTATTTATATAGAAAGGAAAAAAAAAAATCAAACGGCTAATTTCAACGGTCAAAACACGTGTCATATCCTCATTGGTTCCAGCCTCCATCACCTTCACGTGATGCGTTCATCACGCCTGCAAAAAAAAAAAAAAAAAGTTGATCGCGCCCCATAGAGGCGCTACGGGGGCGCGATGGTGGCCAAAAAGGGTTGATCACGCTGCACTACTATCCGTCTTACATGGTTATGTAGTTTGGCTACTGTTTATATATATGATAACAGCTTTTTTGTTTACACTGTTTTGTATTATCTTTCGTCATTAACATAATATACTCCGTATACTTTTATTCTCATATATGAATATGAATTATTAACCAATAAGCATATATATCAATATATTCTAAAAGTTCCTAAAGAAATATATAGCCTTTTGACTGAAGAAATAGCTGATAAGAGCAGACTTTAAAGGGAAATTGTTCAAAATACACTTTTTTTTAAGGGCTTCAAACAAAATACACTTTTTTAAAAAAAAAAATTTGTCTTTTTACACCATTCGGTAGACGGAATTTCTGTCTACCACCTTTATCTGTCGTCTACTACCATTTTTACAAAGTAGTAGACAGTAACAACAAGGTAGTAGACAGTGAGAACAAAGCAGTAGACAGCCAATTACAAGGTAGCTGACCGTCTACTGCCTTGTTGTTACTGTCTACTACCTTGTTGTAGGTGTCGACACCAATAATACATATCAGTCGACACCTACAACAAGGTAGTAGACAGTAACAACAAGGCAGTAGACGGTCAGCTACCTTGTAATTAGCTGTCTACTGCTTTGTTCTCACTGTCTATTACCTTGTTGTTACTGTCTACTACTTTGTAAAAATGGTAGTAGACGACACATAAAGGTGGTAGACAGAAATCCCGTCTACCGAATGGTGTAAAAAGACAATTTTTTAAAAAAAATGTATTTTGTTTGAAGCCTTAAAAAAATGTGTACTTTCATCAATTTCCCGATTTTAAAAGATAATATGCTTGCAACAGCCCAAATAGGCATACGCCATTGGGGTTTACTTAGTTGGTTGAGCCTATGTGAATGATTTGTATGTTTTTTAGTAACTATCTTATCTTTTGTAGGGAAATAAATCGAGTAGCCTTTGCCCTTTGGAACAATATATAGTTGTAGAAACTTACAAGTATGATATGAATTTGAGAGTCAACTTGAGTGTAAAGTGTAAATGATGTATTCCAGCTCTAATAAAATTGTCAAGGGTCATGTTTACACATATGTCGACTTAATACACATAATTCATTGTGTTCAGCTTTATATTTTAGTTACTCTACAGTGCTTGGGTGTCACATGCAGGCTGCAGCATAGTAATAGTACAACAAAATTAACTAAATGAGAAAATTTGTTTACTCTCTTCCCTGCTGGTACGTACCCAATCACGAATCTCAATATTTTGTATCATAATCATTCATGAAACTAAATATACGAAAAAAGAAAAAAAAAAAAAAAAATGCGGAGTGTAAACAAGTTCAGGACCTGCTCAAATTAGTCTTGTTTAAGATAACTCTATGAGATCACTTTAAATGTACCGTTTAACGTTGTATTATGTAGATTTTAGCACCAAATTAAGACTATAAATGAATGCAAAGAGGGACATATGGATGTAAAGAGGAATCCCATATCATATCATATATATATACACCAATGCAATCCACACTTTTCAACAACACCACCACCACCCAATCCCACAAAAGTGGGGTATGAGAGAGGTGGGTGTAGACAATCATTCCTCGTACCCTAGATTAGAAGGAAGTCACTACTCCACTCGCGGGTATAGAACCCGCGCCTAGATAAGGTCGTCCCTCCCTCTACTCTAGAGCAAAAGAGATTGCTTCCAAAAGGACCTCTGGCCAGAAATGCTCATAAAATAGATGGATTTACATTACCTGCATAACAGGAAAAAGTATACATATCAACACACTTATGCACCTAACATATGAACTGATGACAATATCTCTTTTGCTAATAAATGTTAGTTGACGCAAGATCCAAGATTATTATTCATTTTGTGCAACAAATTGCTTCCTTCACTTGACATGTAGAAAACTAAGTTTATAATATCTGAAGGTAGATAGGATGAACATATACATATTAAAAACTTAATAATTAATTATACATATAAAAAATAAACTTGCCTCCCCTGCTTTCAGTTGAGGCAAGAAAGATATATCTTACCTTTCTCTTAAGTCAGTCTTTGAAGTTTCCTTTCTTTGAAAACCAAGGATGAAGCCTTTTTTCTTTTTTCAAAGGCAGTCATTTTCTTTCCCCGGACCGATGACTCGCTTGACCTGTGGAAATACATCGGTTTCTTACTCGTGCAAAGGAACTATTTCTTGACAACTTGGACAAAAGATTTACCTTGATCACAAGTTGCAATGATCGACTCGGATGAGATATCTCATTCTGACCAAGTATTATCGTTACATCCTCTAAACTTCAAAAAAATGTAAGAGCGGGTAAAATGATGTACGTTACATAATTAATAATAATCCAATCAAGCAATCATGTTTTATGGCCTTACTTACCAATGATTCACACCCCAAGGTAAACCACCGATCATTAGTGGATATAACTTAACTGAACAACAACTAGAAGACTGATAGAGATCAATCCGTTAACCTCATCATCCAGCCCAAGAAGGATTTGCCCAAGCCCATTACATGGAAAATCTACAAAGATGAACGGCTCAACTCAATTAGTCAGTTAGTTATTTGCCTTGTAAGGGAATAATAATGTATAGTGGTTGGGTCATGATTTATATGCGTGTGTTTTGTAATCGGCTTAGCCTTGAGCAGGAAGTTGCAATTGTATTGTTTCTTCTCTGAATATGGGTCAGAACAATTTTATAATTTCATTTTCAATTTTCAATCTAATAATAATATATAACTTTAATTATACTGCTCCTCTTCCAATATTAGTTTCTCTTATTCATTACCTGCTATTGTTATTTCTGTTTTCGATCATAGACTTTCTGAAGGAATCTGCGAGATCAAAAATATTGCAGCATCTAGAGACTGAGAATATACGAGCAACTGCAAAGAAAATAGGCAAAAATATACGAACATTTTAATCATAGTAGTAAGCTTTACAATGCATAAATGAAAGTGACTGGTATACTGACTACTAATTACTAATTACATAAGAATATATAGTTTAGAAACCTGGTTCTGGTAATATGCAAGAAAAGCTCATGAAAGGTTTCTCTAAAGGGCTTTAAATCATCTTATTTCTACAAAGGACATTTTCCTTCTACGATACCACATACCAGTTCAATTCTCACCTTACAATGCTAGCAGCATAAATTTACCTTGATATTATGCTATTTGGTACGCAAAATAACACTGTACATCAAAATACTTCTAAATTCACTTCATATATTATTTAGTAAAGCTTTACCGTTCTTGTTTGGCTACTTGTGCATCAAGTGGCACACAAAGTAATGTCCACACTGCAAGAACCTTGAAGCTACTATAATCTCAAACACCTCGATTGTATGTCTCCAACTTCTGAAACCCCTGAAACATACCCCCAAAAAAATCCAGTCAATTACTAAAATCCAATAAAAGAAGAAAAAAAACTCAAAGCATATAGGCAGTTCCATCTGAAAACTATGCAAATTTACCAAGAACATGAACAATTTCGGCAGTATATCCACCATCATCGGAAACAGCAAGGACACGGGCTACACATGTTGTCAACTTCTTAAGCTCTTCTACCACTCCATTAAAAGCAGACCCCTCTTTTATAAAATCAAAACTATATTCAGTTTACACACAACAATATTTCTTAAATTTTAAATGCACCTTCTAACAACGCCATACAACATTCTTTGGAACTGCAACAATCTTTCTTGATTTTATTTTCATTACGCATAATAAGATTGGTGAGGAGATTCTATTTAATCTAATGCTTGCAAACGATCACCATTGTTTATTGATAATGAACTGTAATCATAAGTCCAATGAATGACCCCAAATCAAAATGTTGAAGTTGATCAAAAAACAGCAACGTGATCCATAAATCACAAAAACATAAACTAGTCTAATATAAATAGGTTATATTCTGTTATGACAACTTGCCTAGCGCACCCACACCAGCGGAAGCGAGGATATAATTTGTTTGAGACAAACTTGCGTGAAATAATAGAAAGCAAATAAAGTAACTGATAACACGACGATTTAACGTGGTTCGGTAAAACCCTGCCTACGTTCACCCCAAGAGTCTCCTTTATTCTTATAATATAAAAGAACCCGGTACAAGAAAAAGTACACTATGAGTTAAACCCAAACCCAAGCCCCTCACTCTTTTACACTCCTTACAAGAATAAAACTCTCGACCTCACAAATAAACACACTCCGTTGATATTATCGATCAACTGTGTTTTCTCTCATTTGTGATACTTGATCCTCCCTTGGATCACTTGATCCCACTCTTGAATGATTTCAACAAGCTAAATATCCTTGTATTTATAATGTATCCTTCCTAATGTGAAAACCACATATGAAAACATTTCCAACAAATGTAGCCACACTAGCCTACCATTTTGACTTCACAATTGTCACATGTGAAAAACAACTTCATCCTTATTTGACTTGTAAATGTGAGCCACAATTAAACATGTCAAAATTCATGTGGTTGGTAACCACCGTCCAACAATCTCCACCTTGGCGAACATTTATCTTCTTCGTCACCGAAAATACTAACACCTAGTATTTTCATCATTGGCCTCCGTTATCCCCGCTGCACACACCATGAATCACCTCGGTCCTGAACCCCGATTCAAATAAAACAGCCAATAATCATGTGCAACTAACCCTGTCAACTTACCTAGTTGACACCGAAGAGGAGTCTCGAATCACCTCTTCCACCACAGTAGGATTTTCCTTCTCACCATCGTCTACCTTGGTCAAACATGTCCCAACATGTTCCCGACCTGTTTCCCGCGTGCACGCTTTCTAAACCTTCGAGACACGAGTACATTTTGTACTCGCCACCAGACGATATAAACCCTCATACTTCTCTCGCTTCATCAGGACCTTCACACTACGTGTGATTTTCATAACTCCACCTACGGCCTTATAGCCGTACCCTTGAGAATCCAACACGCATAAGGAAATTAGATTCTTGCACATCCTTGGTGTGTACGCCACACCACCAAGAGCGTAAGCAGCTCCGTGAAACAATTTTATTTTCACCATGCAAACACCCTCAACATCACATGTTGAACCATCACCTAAAGTCAGCACCCCGCTTTCTTTAACATTAGCTTATCAAAATAAGGTTCCTTGGAACACACATGCATCGTACAACCAGAATCTAAAATTCATTCATCTTGAGCAGAACTAGAACTTTTGGAGATTGTGACAACATCTCCCACCGGTACAATAGCTGCTACCGCAGCCGATGAACCCCCAGATTTATCTTCACCATTCATCCAGAGTGGACAGTCCTTCCTTAGTGACCTCACTCATGAAATTTGAAGCACTGGATACCCTTCACCCGTCTCCTGATCTAGACCTACTGTTATCACTAGATCTCTTCTCGGCAAACCTTCCCCTTCCATGACCAACCATAGCAAACCCATGCTCAAAACGGTCACTAGATCATCGTCTCTTATCTTCTGATAAGATTGCTGGTACTACATCCTTTATCTTTACAGTAGCCTTACTATAAAGAACAGTAGTAACCACAATATCATACGAAATAGGAAGTGAAGAAAGAAGAATAAGGGTCTTATCTTCTTCTTCAACATAAACCTCAACTTTGCAAGTTGATTCACTAGACCATTAAACACATCCATGTGTTCAATAATATACCAATCGCCATCCGTCATCTCAAATGGCTCCACCTTAAATTGCATACCGCCGTTTCTCGCCATCACCAAACAAAAAAAAACTATCCGAAACACCTGGATGCTCTGATACCACTTGTTATGACAACTTGCCTAGCGCACCCACACCAGCGGAAGCGAGGATATAATTTGTTTGAGGCAAACTTGCGTGAAATAATAGAAAGCAAATAAAGTAACTGATAACACGACGATTTAACGTGGTTCGGCAAAACTCTGCCTACGTCCACCCCAAGAGTCTCCTTTATTCTTATAATATAAAAAAACCCGGTACAAGAAAAAGTACACTATGAGTTAAACCCAAACCCAAGCCCCTTAGATTTTAGCATAAAATCTAAGTTTTTCGTACACTCTTTTACACTCCTTACAAGAATAAAACTCTCGACCTCACAAATAAACACACTCCGTTGATATTATCGATCAACTGTGTTTTCTCTCATTTGTGATACTTAATCCTCCCTTGGATCACTTGATCCCATTCTTGGATGATTTCAACAAGCTAGATATCCTTGTATTTATAATGTTTCCTTCCTAATGTGAAAACCACATATGAAAACATTTCCAACAAATGTAGCCACACTAGCCTACCATTTTGACTTCACAATTGTCACATGTGAAAAACAACTTCATCCTTATTTGACTTGTAAATGTGAGCCACAATTTAACATGTCAAAATTCATGTGGTTGGTAACCACCGTCCAACATATTCAAGAAGTGCGTCTCATGTTTTTTGTGTTGCAAGGGTGATCTAATTCCAATTTTGCGTTTTGTTTATTTTATTTTTTATAAATAATAATTTGTGAAATAGTATTAATAAAATCAATCCTCATGTTCACGAATTAGTGATCTAGGACTTTTTCCAGTCGCGAGCTTCGTCTTTCCCTTCCGCGAAATCGTTCTATCTTCCTCACGATCGCGAGTTTCAAGGGGTGGGAGAGAACACATAAACTCACAGATTGAGGTCAATCTGCACATAGATTGAGCTCAATCAACACACAGATTGAGTCAATATGCACCTTAGTATGTGAGTTCTCTGAGTTCTCTCCTACCCTTGTATATGTATATGTATATATATATATATATATATATATATATATATATATATATATATATATATATATATATATATATTGTTTGTTATCGGTTGCAATATAGTATAAACTAGTTATCGAACCCTCGCTCCACGCCGGGGGTCGGTTTTCAATATATTTTATTGCGTTTAGTAAAATTATTTTGTGGCTAACGATGATGTCGTTGAAGCGCAACTCGAGTCGAACTAAAAGGTATAACCCGTGAGAGATTTAAATGTTATTTTAAATTAACAATATATGTGCATCTCCGCGTTTCGCTATGGAATTGCCGACTTTTAAAAATTTAACGCAAAATCAACGTGTATGAAAAGTACCCCAAATATTTAGCGTTTTTTTAAAAAGCGTCCGTTTTGCGTATAGCTAGTGACATTGTGTTCCTAAAATTATTTCGAGTTTAACGATAGTGTCGAAAAAATTTAACTCGTTGCGAGCGAGAAGATATAACCCGTTGAATATTTGGGTGGAGTTTATTTAAGATTTTTATGAAAATGGTTATTTGACACTTTACCCCCTATTTGGGGGGTCGATTTGAATTTTTCAAAAAAGTTTGGGGGGCTTTGTTAGTAAAATGAAATTTAGGTTTAAAAAAAGGTGAAAAGTCAAAAATGCCCCTAGTTACTATTCATAAATTTTGTCTATTAGTTGATACGTAAATTAATTATTTACCAGTTGAGAAGTAAATGATTAAATCACATCCTAGTAAATGGTAAGCTAAACACCCTTCAATTAAATAAACTTACTTTTAATATATATGTTGCCTTTTTTATAACTTGTTAATAGAATAGCAAACCCTTTTGGTACATTCTCTTTACACACCGTAAAATCATTACTAAAAAGGAATTAAGATCTATCTATGTTACGTATTAATATAACCTTTTTATAATTTACTACTAGTACTTTTTCCATTACAACAACAACAACAATAATACTCAATACCACATGAGTGGTGTATGAGAGAGGTAATATGTAGACAATTCTTCCCCTATCCGAGAATAAAGACAAGTCATTTTTCCACTCAGAGTGAAACACTCTCAAGAGTAGAGAAACTCATCCTTCTCTTTATTCGACGGATAAAGAGATTGCCTCCAAGAGGACCTCCGGCCTTTAAGTAGGAAAAAGGTTTGTTTTAAAAAAATAAATAATAATAATAGACGTCATGAAAATTGTAGAATCAAATTTCCATTATTAATACGTATTAAAAATCACCATTTCATAATTTACAGCCACTATTGCCCCGCATTGCGAGGGTGTGTGCATTTCTTTAACTCCAGAATTTGTAACATCTTATTGGTTCGCAAAAACTACATTTATTAACGTCAAATATTGGTTTCCAACTACTTAAATTTTCCCACGTAACTCACGAATATTTAATAAGTTTCAACAATCAAATCGTGAACAAATGCTAAAGAGATCACGCATACATGAGCCAAATTCTAAAATCTACTGCACCTGAATCTGTACCCACAAAACTGTTATTCGGAAGATAGAACACCAAAAGGTTGCTAGTTTGCTACCATAAGAGCTAACCAACTTGCAAAACCCCAATAATTCCTCATGATCCATGATTTCCTTGTGCATATTAACAACATATTAAACTAGAAAGAAAAAAAATAGAATACTCTGCTACCAAAAGTTGTTTTTTTATAATTTTTTTGCTCACTTGGTTACAAGCTAATATAACTGTTGTTTAGATAAGAAAACTAACAAAATGAATGGATCCACATACTGAATGAACTTTAGGTACTCCAAATTAAAGACATGTCCAAATATCAGCCATATACAAGACGAGAAAAGATGGAAGCAATGAAGGGAAAAAAAAAAAAAAAATTGAATAGCAGAACAACCAACCCATCTGATTCTCGTTGTTTGGGCAATACAGATTCCATGATGTATATCATCTGACAGCTATTCCAACAAGATATAAAAGACCCACACATTACCTCCCTCTATTTACAGTTCAAGGGTTTAAAATTACAATACATTATCTGTTAAAAATAGCATTGAGAACAGATAGACTGCCATACTTGAATTTGATGCTACCATTCATCATCAAATATTTTACTGAATACATACGATTTATAGAACTATCTGGCATACTACTTATAGAAGCTAACTAAAAATGCAGCAACTTTACGAGCTACAAAGTAAAAAGGATTTTATTTGGGTAGAAGAGGATTGTACTTCCTATAAAGGCAGTGTGGTAGTATGTCCCCAACTAGGTCATTGTCGGTCGAAATCCGGTCAATGGTCTTCCAACGGATCAAATTCAGTAAAAAGTCGAATTTATTCCGTCAAAGTCATATTTAATCTGTCAAAGTCGGATTTATTTGGTCAAAGTCGAATTTAGCCGATCAAAACTGATCAAAATTGATCAACGTCCAACTCCGACTAGTCCCCAACTAGGCGTATACATCCCTACAAGGTCGCAGCCGACTAGTGGCCACTAGTGACTTTTATAACCTAGGGTAAAGGTTTAAGAATATTCTGGTGATTTAAACTGTTATGTTGACTCAATCTACTAAGGTAGACTAAACTAAAGAATTAAAGATTCAAGGACAACATATATTATTGTAATCTATCCAAACTCAAATTTCCAATCAATTTGGAGCTTTCATAATCTTAACTGTTAAACTAGAAAAAGAAAAACAATAAACAAGTGAACACAAATAGACAACAAGGAACACAAAAGTAACAGAAACAAACAACTGAATCAAGAGAACATATAATGCACATAAACAAAAAACAACCATTATTTGACTAAAAGCAATACAGAACAAAGGTAAGTTTACAGCAGAGGAGGATATCTAACAGCACTCCCATAAAAAGCAACAACTGCAGCAAGTTCTGAACATAGCTCAAGTAGAAAACATAGACCAATAGTATCAAATCAAATAGGCAGATAAAACGAAGCATCAACAAAGGTAAAAGCAGTCCATTTATCAACCACTGTCAGCAATCACGAAAATCGGCACAACCATTTAAAGCAATTCCATCCAACAAGCTGTGTCATACACCTGAATCAAATATACATATATAGCTATATCCGTCACTACCAAATTCCAACACCAATGCTCAATCAATGACAAGATAGTTAATTTTGGTCACATTGGGCTACAATTTACATTAGAGCGCTAGGGAAAAAAAAAAATAATAATAATAATAATAAATAATAAATAATAATAATAATACAGTAATAAAATTAAAAATATAAATAAATAAATAAATAGGAAATTCAACTTCTTTGTGTATTTATAAAGCACAACTATGATAAAACAGTGCCACCTGTAAAAATTGAACGATCATATAGACACAGATAAGACAATTAGAAACTCCAAGAAACACAAAATTAGAAGTGGCATTCCAAACCAAAAGTGCAACCAGTTTCCGACTCGGCATTTAAGCTTAATGAAATAAAACGGCTGAAAACCATGTTACACACAGTATAAAATATATTTTTCTTCAAAAATAAATCTAAAAGGGGAAACAAAACGGCTGAAAACCATATTACAAACAAAACCAAAAAACAATTAAGGTAAGCAAGCAAAATGATGTCAATACTACCATCCAATCAATTTAGACAAAGCCAGTATTTAAAAGCATTTGTTGGGTTGGGTGTTATATTCAAAAAATTCCAAAACAATTAGAAAAGAAAAAGTTTCTGTATCGCAAGACTAAACCAACTAATACTAAAAAAGTGAACAGACCAAAGACTCAGTCATGTACAAAATGAGGATATACTATAACCCATGATTTCTGAGATAATAACTTGGTATGTTCATCAAATGCCACTTCTAAACATCTTGCACGTTAAAGGTTTTGATGCAGGGTGCATATAACAGATACTGAAAGATAAAACAATTTCTGATACAAAACAAATATCAAAGTTTCGTGCAATTCTGATAGAGAATCAGTTTACTCCATATTAGAAGAATACGTTAATACTCTAGATAATTATTATTTATTATATAGATTAAAAAATTGTAATAATAAGGTTGTCAAAAACATATCTCAAGACAGGAAAAGCATAGAAGTACCTCAATAATATGGAGGCCCGCCCTGGTACATCCCACCAAGTGGACCTCTTGGACCGACAGGTGGCAGGTTAGATTGTGTTGGATAACCTGAAGATGGACCATAATGTCCACCATCACCATATCCACCCTGACTCGGGGGCAACCTGTTCAGAGACGATGCAAGATTGTGCTGCCCAGGATAGTCCGGAGCAGCAGCCCCACCACCATAATGTGACCCACCACTACTACCGTATCCGCCACCACCGTATCCGCCACTACCGTATCCACCACCATACCCGCCACTACCTCCACCACCACTACCAAATGAAGGTGGCCCCTGATTTCCAAAACCTGAACCACTGCCAATACCTGAAGGGACAGAAGAATTCAAGTGCGGATTTTGATGAGGCGTCAAAGGTGGTCCGCCGGAGTACCCACCAAACGATGTTCTCGCACCTGTAATCCACCATTACAAAATAAAACTGTTATTTTGTACACGATACGTCAAATAGTCAGCAACTTACACATGTGCTTAAACATCATATTTGTTAATATGTCTCACCATGTTGTCATTTGAATTATAATGATCGATTTTAAATGATTCCTATTATCATAACTTACAAATTCTACAGATAGCCTTTGATGTATATTATCTGTATCTATACCAAAACTCAACTGCAGGCAGCATCAGAACATAACCTCATTACATTCAAGGCTTAAGTTAAATTTTACTAAAGTCAATAATCAAAAATATCCAACTAATCCGGTCACACTATATCTACAACAATATATTCACAGTGAATACATACTCTGAATTTAATACTTATACTACTATACATATCATTACATAACAGAATTAAAACAAAAAGGCAGCAAAATCTCACCTTGCATACCATATCCCGAATTCATCGATCCAGGAATCGACCCAGGGGTTGGAGCAGCTTCACCAGGCATCCCACTCACTTTCCCTTTCTTACCATCAGTAGCCATTTTACACATAACCTGATTCCCATCAATATTCTTAATCGGATCCACAAGCGAATTCCTCGCACCTTCTTCCGTCTTGTACACAAAAAACGCAAACCCTTTCTGCTTCCCGGACTGTTTATCAAACCCTAACGGCCCTTCCTCAATCTCCCCATACGAAGAAAAATGACTCAACAATCTCTCAGACGATATCTCAAACGGCACATTTCCTACATAAATCTTCCTCATCGAAACGTCTACATTGACTGAATCTCTGGCCGCCGCTAATTGTGCTACCGTAATCCTACCATCAATTTTCTTACTAGGTTGCTTTAAAGCTAAAACGGCACCGTCTATATGTTTAAAAGTAACGAAACCATAACCTTTAGATTTACCTGAATTTTTATCAGTAATTACAATAGCTTCTTCCAGTTCACCGTAAACAGCGAATATCGATCGGAGATTATCTGAAGTTGTTTCCCAACCGATACCGCGAATGAAGAGTTTGCGTTGTGTTGGATCGACATTGGCGATTGATCGGACGGAATCTAAGACGGCGACATCTCTAACGACGACGGTTTGTAAGACGTCGAGAAGTTGCTCTTTGGTGAATGGTTCGAGAATTTTACGAGCGTCTTGTGTGGCGAGACTGTATGACGACGGCGGTGGTGATACGACGTCGTTGTTGGTGAATTGGCTGCCGTTATCGTCAGTTTTTCTCTTTTTATTCAACAGATCCATTATTGTTATTGTGTTTTCCGGTGAATGTAAACCCTAGGATCTCACAAAAACCCTAGCACAACTGAGACTTTAAAACTGAATGGTATTAGCCCTTTTATAGAATAGAACAAGATTATTATTCAAGAAAAATCTATAAATATAAGTGTTGGCAAAGTATTAATGGTGCGAAATTGATCTTTATTATTATTATGGGTTATATTTTCGAAATCATCGACTATAATTTACATCATCAATTACCTAACTACTACAAACTTAGATTAACGGCAATTGGGAACTAATTGAGGAAGATAACTGAGGAAGATAATTATCGAACTCTTACAGATGCTATAATGGCAATAGGGAATTAATTGATGAAGATAATTATCGAACTCTTGCTGATACTATATTTGAATCACTGATGTGTAGTGATTACATGTAATTACATGTAATATTTTTGATTGTAAATATTAAGAACATGTGGGATTTAACTCTTGATACATAACTGCTAATGGAACTGCCTGAAGAGTGCACATTTGAGACTGCATTGGCTGATTTGATTGTGAGTAATAACGCGCGTTTAATAATTATTACTCACAGTCAAATCAGCCAGTGCGGTCTCAAATGTGCACTCTTCGGGCAGTTCCATTAGCAGCTCTGTATCAGGAGTTAAATCCCACATGTTCTTAATATTTTCAATCAAAAATATTAGATGCAATAACCACACATCAGTGATTCAAATATAGCATCTGCAAGAGTTCGATAATTATCTTCCTCAATTAGTTCCCAACTGCCATTATACAGATTCAGAATATTTGTAAGGACTGGTCTGATATCTTCAGAAGTTAGACGTAACTCTCTGATGGCTTCCAATGGCGTTTAGCGATATCTTTGAAGTATACCTAAAAGATTAATAAAAAATTTTCAAATTAGTAACACTTTAATTACTAATTTGTTTGATAATAAAAATAAATGAGTTGTTATTTACTTATTAGGACTCCTTTTAATCATTAAAGTTGTTCGAATATCTTCCCCACTGGCAATTCTATCAAGATCGAGCTGAAACTGCACAAAGCATTTAAATAATCAATCTACTTAACGGGACACACATGATAACTTATGTCAAATATCAAACATTTTTAAAAAGTATTACTTGGAGGGGAATTAGCTATGGAGGGAAATTAACCTTTGGAATTGAGTAGTGGATGTATAATTTCCTTCTCCGCAAACGCTTATTTCGCAACACACGCATGGCAGTTCGAGCAGCACGAATATCGGAGTACGATATCATCAAAAAACCTCCTATGTTTACCAGCGTGTGCAAGGCGTCCTAATATCAGCGTATTGGTACAAAACACATAATAAATAAATATGTTAGGTCACTAAATATAGGTTTTTTTTTCTTTTTCTTTTTTTAAAGTCACTAAATATAATTATCAAGAATACGACTCACAAAGCATAACTTTAAACCATAATCTAAAGTAAATTAATTTAAAAAGTTTCAATAAATATTATTATTTACCTCAAATAGAGCTCTTAACTCTGAATCCTCAACGTCACTAAACCCTAAACCCCAAACCCTAAACCCTAGCAATTCATCTTCTTCGTTGTTATTCAACATGATAGCCCATGTAAAGCAATTTTCTCTGTTGAATATCTTGTTTGTCTTAAGAAAATCTGCAAACTGTTAACACAAATAACTGAATAATCATATTCAGTTATCAACAACTATGATCGATGGATAAAGTAAACTAAGTAAATATAACAATGAACTCATAAGGCTCAGATCGATGTATAAAGTCAACTAAGAATGTATCAAACCGTATGGCTGCAATCTGCATTTTGCCCCGCCAGTATACGATTCTACTTTTTTATTAACACTCAACCAATAGCGTTCGAATTGAGCATGCATTTTTTATCTTTTCAAACAACAGATTGAACAATAAAGATCATCGAAAACCAAGAACCACTAAAAAAACGGCTAACAAACCGCTGCTCAAATCGCTGTATAAACTCGACTAAACTAATCTTGAATTGTATGGCTGCAATCTGCAAATTGCACCGCCAGTATACGGTTACAACTTTTATGAACGCTTCCATATCATACAAAACTGATCATCATTGCCTTTTGCATCTTTCCATATAATACATCGGTGAGGGAAAAGATAGGGTTAGAAAGAAGAGGATGGCGTATGGAGAGCAGAGCACGCAACAGGGTGGGTTCAACAAATACGCTACAGTTCCAGTTCCAGACATTCTATACATATATTGATTATATGCAAAAAAAGAAGTTATTAAATAAAAAAAGATTTACTGGGTGGGGGAAAAAAAGGAAAAATATTTGGAATCTGCGAACAGTAATAGCATGTGAGTGAGAGCGCCACGTGGACCAATCAGATAATCTGCATACTGTTAACACAAATAACTGAATAATGATATGCAGCTATCAACAACTATGATCGATGGATAAAGTAAAGTAAGTAAATATAACAATGTACCGAGGCTCAGATCGATGTATAAAGTCAACTAAGAAAGCATCAAACCGTATGGCTGCAATCTGCATTTTGCCCGGCTAGTATACGATTTTATTTTTTATTACCAGTCAACCAATAGCATTCGAATTGAGCATCCATTTTCTATCTTTTCAAACAATAGATCGAACAATAAAGATCATCGAAGACGAAGAACCGAAAAAAACCGGCTAAGAAATCGAGGCTCAAATCGATGCATAAAGTCAACTAATTAATCCTGAATCGTATGGCTGCAATCTGCAGATTGCCACGCCAGTATATGGTTACAACTTTTATGAACGCTTCCATATCATACAAAATTGATCATCATTGCCTTTTGTATCTTTTCATATAATAAATCTGAAATAACGAACAACCATAACAGTTAAGAAAATCTAACTGAAAAATGACAAACTGCGAAGCTCATTTATGTGCATAAAGTCACACAAGGGAAAACGGATCGTCATGGCTGCAATCCAGAGATTGCCATGCCAAGATTCGAACAAATTGTTTTCCAAAGCCCACATTAACGCGGGTCGGTTTAAGGGGATTAAAAATCCACCCTGGCTGCAGACATCAGTAGTTGCATAAATTAAATGCCATCTGAGTGTTGCCACGCCAAGTACCACGAATATAACTATCAATGTCGCTTGCGCTATCAACAACATGTAACATAACAGTCACCAAAAACTTAAAAAAACTATAGTTTGTTCAAAATACAACCGAACACTGTAACGAACATTTCGTTTTAAAAAGCTCAATAAGCACGTACCTGACATTGACAATTCAGGATAAAATGGGATTCAAAACCCACCATGGCTGCAAACATCAACAGTATAAGTGTTGCCACGCCAAGGTATCCTTATTTTTATTTTTAACTGGTAACGGTTGGAGTGGCAGAAACAGTACGCGACCAAGCCCTGCTCAGCCTCTCCTCTTCCTCTGTTCATCCCATAAAAAAGATATAAAAATATATCCCACAAAAGTATACATTGTTAACGACATAAAAATATATCTCACACAAAATTAACAATAAAGAACCATACATACTTCAAGTGTGTTAGAAGAAATAATAAAATCATAAAACCTCATTCATATAAGAAATATTTTTTTATGTATTCACAGCAATTAAAACAAACGAAAAAAAAGACAAAAATACAGAACAATTATTTATTTCATCTATTCACAGCAATAAAAACAAACAAAAAAAAGATTAAAACACAAATTATTTATCTCTTATACTAATTATGTAAAAGGTTTCTCACCAGCATGAACGATTAAAGGCGCAACAAAGCTTTAAACAACACAGAAACAACTATCCGTGTTAACCTGAAATGCAAATTCACAGCAATAAAAACAAACAAAAAAAAGATAAAAATACAAATTATTTATCTCTTATACTAATTATGTAAAAGGTTTCTCACCAGCATGAACGATTAAAGGCGCAACAAAGCTTTAAACAACACAGAAACAACTATCCGTGTTAACCTGAAACGCAAAGTGAAAGACAAAAAAAAAAACATTATCAATCGAGATGAAATCGGTTAAGCATACCTGTAACGAAAATGATTAAGCACACCTGTAACGAAATCGTTTAATCATACCTGTAATGAAATCGTTCAACTTCAAATTTCAGACTTCAATAGCAAACAAAATTAAAGAAAAAATTCGCTAAATATAAATTGAAAAGAAATCGATCAAGCATACCTGATTTAACTCTGAATAATCTAACTCTGGCAACTGAAAGGAGGAACGTAAATGGAGGAAGCAAGAGGGTGAGGGAAAAGATAGGGTTAGAAAGAAGAGAATGGCGGATGGAGAGAAGAGGACGCAACAGGGTGTGGTCAACAATACGCTACAGTTCAGAGCTAGCCACTCTCCACACATTTATTATATGTTTATGTAAAATAAATATGTAAAAAAAGTGTACAATATAAAAAAATATAAAAAAAATATATAAAAAATGTAAAATGCGTGAATAGTAAATTTATGGGAGTGAGAGCGCCACGTGGACCAATCAAATGGCAAGGATGTGATGACCTGGAAAATTTCGACTAATTTTAAACCAAACTCTCGATACGATTTTGTATTTTTAACACGATAAGAAAAGTATGTTAGGTTGAGTCTCAAAAATTTTGAACTGTTTTCATGAATTCATTTGACCTTCGACCAGTCCCGACGATTCACGAACTACTATTTGTAAATAGATGCATATATATATATATATATATATATATATATATATATATATATATATATATATATATATATATATATATATATATAATTTGAAATAATATATGATTAAATTGTTGGAAATAAATATGTAAAATAACATGCAATGTAATGAAAACTATTATTATAAATATATAGATATAAATATAAATATGTATATAAATATTACTTGTAAATATATAAAATTATGTTAAATCTATTTGTTTAAAAATATATAATATATTTATTTTAGTAGTCAAACTTGCTATTTAAAACTATTTATATATAGAAAAAGAATATATTAAAAATAAATGATTTCGAGCTTAAATAGTAAACAATTGTATTACTCGGTTGACATTTCTTTAGTGTTCATATAGATCTAGTACATATTTATGAAGATTTAAAATAAAAGATGGTCTATAATTTAATTAAAAAGATAATGTTTTGATAAATATTTTTTCACCTTTTTAGTCTAAGTTTTTGTACTCCGTATATATTATTTGTTACCGACAATATCTATCAAATAACCCTTTTTACAACTGGTTTTCTAAAGTAATGAGCAATATGAATATTCATATTTTATGCAAAAATTAGGGATTTTTCTGAGAACTTTTAAACGTCACTGTTTAGTAATGGACACGATATAGCCATCCGTGATAAACTGTCGGTACAACTTAACAAAAATCAGGGCGGCTCACTGTGTTAAATTATTCATGTGATGCTGTTTTTTTTTTTTTTACAATCATTTGATAGTTTATTATATTTATTATTATATCTATTATTATATATCTATCTTTACATATATATCTACACACATATATGCAAGTTATCATCAACCGAGAACACCAAACTTGTAATCAACATTGACTAGTTACTGTTTCAGTCCCATTCGTTGATTGAACACCGACACCCATTACATCCGATTATCAACATTCTTGCAACCGTAAACCACCAAATCAACACCCACTTCACCTTGACAACCCGTCACCATTCTTCCTCTCCCTCTCTTCTAACCGTGAACACCATCGCCTATAAACAACCACGATCGATCCACTGCAGCCGTTATCCTTATTGTTACTGACGCTGTTTGTTTGGTTGCTTCTGTTCGAAAGAATTCCATAGACCCACCACTCAAACCATCATTATAACCACACCCGATCACCACCCTTGACTGCCATCGACACCTATTTTGAAACCTCACCACCATGAAAATGATTGTTGCTGCATATGTTTTCGAATTCCTGCTCGATTATAACCAGTTCATCACCATCGAAAACCTCTCAAAACCCTACCAAATATAGAGAAGAGACTGCTACTGTTTGCGGTCTGTATTGATTCCTATTTCTATTTGATTTCGTGAATACAACTAACACCACAATTGTTGCGTACTGTTTTATGATACAAACCGTCACCAAGTCACTCCATCTCCCCTCTCTCTCTCACATATTTATGTTTTCATTTAGAATCACCACCACTTGAAACCCTTTCATCGCCTATTATCTTTCTTTTACTGTTCGAATACCACACCCAAAACAGCACCATAAAACCTGCCACTTAATTCCCTAAGTTACTGCTACTACAGTTTACCTTTCATCTACTGTTTTGTCGAAAACAAAATAAACAAGGTAATAAACTGCTGTTATTGCGTGGATCTTTTCTTTGTGACCAACTTTTACTAAACAAGCAAAGAGTGCAAGTGTTATTTGATTAGTGAATGTTTAAATCAAATAGGGAACGGGCTGTACCACACTTTTGTGTGGGGTTTTGGTCAACATGATTACACCGAATATTACAGCAATATTTAAAAATCTTAGGTGAAACATAGTGGTTGTAAGGGCCGACCAAGTGGGGCAATAGAAAATGACGCACGTTTTATATTTTTGGTATCATGATATTGAACTTTGATAATGGTTGATTATGGACATAAATAACGACAAAGATGATTAGGGTAGGGATGTTCTTTTTCTTTCTTTATTTTATGAGGTGATCATGATGACATTCGATTAAGAAATGTTGATGATGTTATGAACATAAAATGACGATTATGATTCGAATTATTGATAGTAATACGAATGATGATGATGATAGATATTGTAATATTATGAGATAAATGATGATGATTGAAATGTCCCGTTCTTATTGATTAAAAACGTTCCATATTAATTGATTTCGTTGCGAGGTTTTGACCTCTATATGAGACGTTTTTCAAAGACTGCATTCATTTTTAAACAAACCATAACCTTTATTTCATCAATAAAGGTTTAAAAAGCTTTACGTAGATTATCAAATAATGATAATCTAAAATATCCTGTTTACACACGACCATTACATAATGGTTTACAATACAAATATGTTACAACAAAATAAGTTTCTTGAATGCAGTTTTTACACAATATCATACAAGCATGGACTCCAAATCTTGTCCTTATTTAAGTATGCGACAGCGGAAGCTCTTAATAATCACCTGAGAATAAACATGCTTAAAACGTCAACAAAAATGTTGGTGAGTTATAGGTTTAACCTATATATATCAAATCGTAACAATAGACCACAAGATTTCATATTTCAATACACATCCCATACATAGAGATAAAAATCATTCATATGGTGAACACCTGGTAACCGACAATAACAAGATGCATATATAAGAATATCCCCATCATTCCGGGACACCCTTCGGATATGATATAAATTTCGAAGTACTAAAGCATCCGGTACTTTGGATGGGGTTTGTTAGGCCCAATAGATCTATCTTTAGGATTCGCGTCAATTAGGGTGTCTGTTCCCTAATTCTTAGATTACCAGACTTAATAAAAAGGGGCATATTCGATTTCGATAATTCAACCATAGAATGTAGTTTCACGTACTTGTGTCTATTTTGTAAATCATTTATAAAACCTGCATGTATTCTCATCCCAAAAATATTAGATTTTAAAAGTGGGACTATAACTCACTTTCACAGATTTTTACTTCGTCGGGAAGTAAGACTTGGCCACTGGTTGATTCACGAACCTATAACAATATATACATATATATTAAAGTATGTTCAAAATATATTTACAACACTTTTAATATATTTTGATGTTTTAAGTTTATTAAGTCAGCTGTCCTCGTTAGTAACCTACAACTAGTTGTCCACAGTTAGATGTACAGAAATAAATCGATAAATATTATCTTGAATCAATCCACGACCCAGTGTATACGTATCTCAGTATTGATCACAACTCAAACTATATATATTTTGGAATCAACCTCAACCCTGTATAGCTAACTCCAACATTCACATATAGAGTGTCTATGGTTGTTCCGAAATATATATAGATGTGTCGACATGATAGGTCGAAACATTGTATACGTGTCTATGGTATCTCAAGATTACATAATATATAATACAAGTTGATTAAGTTATGGTTGGAATAGATTTGTTACCAATTTTCACGTAGCTAAAATGAGAAAAGTTATCCAATCTTGTTTTACCCATAACTTCTTCATTTTAAATCCGTTTTGAGTGAATCAAATTGCTATGGTTTCATATTGAACTCTATTTTATGAATCTAAACAAAAAAAGTATAGGTTTCTAGTCGGAAAAATAAGTTACAAGTCGTTTTTGTAAAGGTAGTCATTTCAGTCGAAAGAACGACGTCTAGATGACCATTTTAGAAAACATACTTCCACTTTGAGTTTAACCATAATTTTTGGATATAGTTTCATGTTCATAATAAAAATCATTTTCTCAGAATAACAACTTTTAAATCAAAGTTTATCATAGTTTTTAATTAACTAACCCAAAACAGCCCGCGGTGTTACTACGACGGCGTAAATCCGGTTTTACGGTGTTTTTCGTGTTTCCAGGTTTTAAATCATTAAGTTAGCATATCATATAGATATAGAACATGTGTTTAGTTGATTTTAAAAGTCAAGTTAGAAGGATTAACTTTTGTTTGCGAACAAGTTTAGAATTAACTAAACTATGTTCTAGTGATTACAAGTTTAAACCTTCGAATAAGATAGCTTTATATGTATGAATCGAATGATGTTATGAACATCATTACTACCTTAAGTTCCTTGGATGAACCTACTGGAAAAGAGAAAAATGGATCTAGCTTCAATGGATCCTTGGATGGCTCAAAGTTCTTGAAGCAAAATCATGACACGAAAACAAGTTCAAGTAAGATCATCACTTGAAATAAGATTGTTATAGTTATAGAAATTGAACCAAAGTTTGAATATGATTATTACCTTGTATTAGAATGATAACCTACTGTAAGAAACAAAGATTTCTTGAGGTTGGATGATCACCTTACAAGATTGGAAGTGAGCTAGCAAACTTGAAAGTATTCTTGATTTTATGAAACTAGAACTTTTGGAATTTATGAAGAACACTTAGAACTTGAAGATAGAACTTGAGAGAGTTCAATTAGATGAAGAAAATTGAAGAATGAAAGTGTTTGTAGGTGTTTTTGGTCGTTGGTGTATGGATTAGATATAAAGGATATGTAATTTTGTTTTCATGTAAATAAGTCATGAATGATTACTCATATTTTTGTAATCTTATGAGATATTTCATGCTAGTTGCCAAATGATGGTTCCCACATGTGTTAGGTGACTCACATGGGCTGCTAAGAGCTGATCATTGGAGTGTATATACCAATAGTACATTCATCTAAAAGCTGTGTATTGTACGAGTACAAATACGGGTGCATACGAGTAGAATTGTTGATGAAACTGAACGAGAATGTAATTGTAAGCATTTTTGTTAAGTAGAAGTATTTTGATAAGTGTATTGAAGTCTTTCAAAAGTGTATAAAAACATATTAAAACACTACATGTATATACATTTTAACTGAGTCGTTAAGTCATCGTTAGTCGTTACATGTAAGTGTTGTTTTGAAACCTTTAGGTTAACGATCTTGTTAAATGTTGTTAACCCAATGTTTATAATATCAAAAGAGATTTTAAATTATTATATTATCATGATATTATGATGTACGAATATCTCTTAATATGATATATATACATTAAATGTCGTTACAACGATAAACGTTACATATATGCCTCGTTTCAAAATCATTAAGTTAGTAGTCTTGTTTTTACATATGTAGTTCATTGTTAATATAATTAATGATATGTTTACTTATCATAATATCATGTTAACTATATATATAACCATATATATGTCATCATATAGTTTTTTTACAAGTTTTAACGTTCGTGAATCACCGGTCAACTTGGGTGGTCAATTGTCTATATGAAACCTATTTCAATTAATCAAGTCTTAACAAGTTTGATTGCTTAACATGTTGGAAACATTTAATCATGTAAACATCAATCTCAATTAATATATATAAACATGGAAAAGTTCGGGTCACTACAGTACCTACCCGTTAAATAAATTTCGTCCCGAAATTTTAAGCTGTTGAAGGTGTTGACGAATCTTCTGGAAATAGATGCGGGTATTTCTTCTTCATCTGATCTTCACGCTCCCAGGTGAACTCGGGTCCTCTACGAGCATTCCATCGAACCTTAACAATTGGTATCTTGTTTTGCTTAAGTCTTTTAACCTCACGATCCATTATTTCGACGGGTTCTTCGATGAATTGGAGTTTTTCGTTGATTTGGATTTCATCTAACGGAATAGTGAGATCTTCTTTAGCAAAACATTTCTTCAAATTCGAGACGTGGAAAGTGTTATGTACAGCCGCGAGTTGTTGAGGTAACTCAAGTCGGTAAGCTACTAGTCCGACACGATCAATAATCTTGAATGGTCCAATATACCTTGGATTTAATTTCCCTCGTTTACCAAATCGAACAACGCCTTTCCAAGGTGAAACTTTAAGCATGACCATCTCTCCAATTTCAAATTCTATATCTTTTCTTTTAATGTCAGCGTAGCTCTTTTGTCGACTTTGGGCGGTTTTCAACCGTTGTTGAATTTGGATGATCTTCTCGGTAGTTTCTTGTATAATCTCCGGACCCGTAATCTGTCTATCCCCCACCTCACTCCAACAAATCGGAGACCTGCACTTTCTACCATAAAGTGCTTCAAACGGCGCCATCTCAATGCTTGAATGGTAGCTGTTGTTGTAGGAAAATTCTGCTAACGGTAGATGTCGATCCCAACTGTTTCCGAAATCAATAACACATGCTCGTAGCATGTCTTCAAGCGTTTGTATCGTCCTTTCGCTCTGCCCATCAGTTTGTGGATGATAGGCAGTACTCATGTCTAGACGAGTTCCTAATGCTTGCTGTAATGTCTGCCAGAATCTTGAAATAAATCTGCCATCCCTATCAGAGATAATAGAGATTGGTATTCCATGTCTGGAGACGACTTCCTTCAAATACAGTCGTGCTAACTTCTCCATCTTGTCATCTTCTCTTATTGGTAGGAAGTGTGCGGATTTGGTGAGACGATCAACTATTACCCAAATAGTATCAAAACCATTTGCAGTCCTTGGCAATTTAGTGATGAAATCCATGGTAATGTTTTCCCATTTCCATTCCGGGATTTCGGGTTGTTGAAGTAGACCTGATGGTTTCTGATGCTCAGCTTTGACCTTAGAACACGTCAAACATTCTCCTACGTATTTAGCAACATCGGCTTTCATACCCGGCCACCAAAAATGGTTCTTGAGATCCTTGTACATCTTCCCCGTTCCAGGATGTATTGAGTATCTGGTTTTATGAGCTTCTCTAAGTACCATTTCTCTCATATCTCCAAATTTTGGTACCCAAATCCTTTCAGCCCTATACCGGGTTCCGTCTTCCCGAATATTAAGATGCTTTTCCGATCCTTTGGGTATTTCATCCTTTAAATTTCCCTCTTTTAAAACTCCTTGTTGCGCCTCCTTTATTTGAGTAGTAATGTTATTATGAATCATTATATTCATAGATTTTACTCGAATGGGTTCTCTATCCTTCCTGCTCAAGGCATCGGCTACCACATTTGCCTTCCCCGGGTGGTAACGAATCTCAAAATCGTAATCATTCAATAATTCAATCCACCTACGCTGCCTCATATTCAGTTGTTTCTGATTAAATATGTGTTGAAGACTTTTGTGGTCGGTATATATAATACTTTTGACCCCATATAAGTAGTGCCTCCAAGTCTTTAATGCAAAAACAACCGCGCCTAATTCCAAATCATGCGTCGTATAATTTTGTTCGTGAATCTTCAATTGTCTAGACGCATAAGCAATCACCTTCGTTCGTTGCATTAATACACAACCAAGACCTTGCTTTGATGCGTCACAATAAATCACAAAATCATCATTCCCTTCAGGCAATGACAATATAGGTGCCGTAGTTAGCTTTTTCTTCAATAACTGAAACGCTTTCTCTTGTTCATCATTCCATTCAAATTTCTTCCCTTTATGCGTTAATGCAGTCAAGGGTTTTGCTATTCTGGAAAAGTCTTGGATGAACCTTCTGTAGTAACCAGCTAGTCCTAAAAACTGGCGTATGTGTTTCGGAGTTTTCGGGGTTTCCCACTTTTCAACAGTTTCTATCTTTGCCGGATCCACCTTAATACCTTCTTTGTTCACTATGTGACCGAGGAATTGAACTTCTTCCAACCAAAATGCACACTTTGAAAACTTAGCGTACAATTCTTCCTTCCTCAATACTTCTAACACCTTTCTCAAATGTTCACCGTGTTCTTGGTCATTCTTTGAGTAAATAAGTATGTCATCAATGAAAACAATGACAAACTTGTCAAGGTATGGTCCACACACTCGGTTCATAAGGTCCATGAACACAGCTGGTGCATTAGTTAAACCAAACGACATGACCATAAACTCGTAATGACCGTAACGTGTTCTGAAAGCAGTCTTTGGAATATCATCTTCTTTCACTCGCATTTGATGATACCCGGAACGTAAGTCAATCTTTGAATAAACAGACGAGCCTTGTAGTTGATCAAATAAGTCGTCGATTCTCGGTAGTGGGTAGCGGTTCTTGATGGTAAGTTTGTTCAACTCTCGGTAGTCGATACACAACCTGAATGTACCATCTTTCTTCTTGACAAACAAAACAGGAGCTCCCCACGGTGATGTGCTTGGTCGAATGAAACCACGCTCTAAAAGTTCTTGTAATTGGCTTTGCAGTTCTTTCATCTCGCTGGGTGCGAGTCTGTAAGGAGCACGAGCTATTGGTGCAGCTCCTGGTACAAGATCTATTTGAAATTCAACGGATCGATGTGGGGGTAATCCCGGTAATTCTTTCGGAAATACATCGGGAAATTCTTTTGCAATGGGAACATCATTGATGCTCTTTTCTTCAGTTTGTACTTTCTCGACGTGTGCTAGAACAGCATAGCAACCTTTTCTTATTAGTTTTTGTGCCTTCAAATTACTAATAAGATGTAGCTTCGTGTTGCCCTTTTCTCCGTACACCATTAAGGGTTTTCCTTTTTCTCGTATAATGCGAATTGCATTTTTGTAACAAACGATCTCCGCTTTCACTTCTTTCAACCAGTCCATACCGATTATCACATCAAAACTCCCTAACTCTACTGGTATCAAATCAATCTTAAATGTTTCACTAACCAGTTTAATTTCTCGATTCCGACATATATTATCTGCTGAAATTAATTTACCATTTGCTAATTCGAGTAAAAATTTACTATCCAAAGGCGTCAATGGACAACTTAATTTAGCACAAAAATCTCTACTCATATAGCTTCTATCCGCACCCGAATCAAATAAAACGTAAGCAGATTTATTGTCAATAAGAAACGTACCCGTAACAAGCTCCGGGTCTTCCTGTGCCTCTACCGCATTAATATTGAAAACTCTTCCACGGCCTTGTCCATTCGTGTTCTCCTGGTTCGGGCAATTTCTAATAATGTGGCCTGGTTTTCCACATTTATAACAAACTACATTGGCATAACTTGCTCCGACACTACTTGCTCCGCCATTACTCGTTTCGACACCATTTGTTCCTTTCGTTCTATTAACCCCTGGTCCGTAGACCTCACACTTCGTCGCGCTATGACCATTTCTTTTACACTTGTTGCAAAATTTGGTGCAGAACCCCGAGTGATTCTTTTCACACCTTTGGCATAGTTGCTTCTGATTGTTGTTGTTGTTGCGGTTATTATTGTTGTTGGGATGATTGTTGTAGTTGCTGTTGTTGTTGTTGTTGTTGTTGTTGTTGGGCCGTTTGTTGTAGTTGCGATTGATGTTGCGATTGTTGGGATAATTGTTGCGATTATTGTTGTAATTGCTGTTGTTGTTGTATTGGTGATTCTTATCACCGTTTTCCTCCCACTTTCTTTTGACTTGCTTCACATTGGCCTCTTCAGCAGTCTGTTCTTTAATTCTTTCTTCAATCTGGTTCACTAGTTTGTGAGCCATTCTACATGCCTGTTGTATGGAGGCGGGCTCGTGTGAACTTATATCTTCTTGGATTCTTTCCGGTAATCCTTTCACAAATGCGTCGATCTTCTCTTCCTCATCTTCGAATGCTCCCGGACACAATAGGCACAATTCTGTGAATCGTCTTTCGTACGTGGTAATATCAAATCCTTGGGTTCGTAACCCTCTAAGTTCTGTCTTGAGCTTATTGACCTCGGTTCTGGGACGGTACTTCTCGTTCATCAAGTGCTTGAATGCTGACCACGGTAGTGCGTACGCATCATCTTGTCCCACTTGCTCTAGATAGGTATTCCACCATGTTAACGCAGAACCTGTGAAGGTATGCGTAGCGTACTTCACTTTGTCCTCTTCAGTACACTTACTTATGGCAAACACCGATTCAACCTTCTCGGTCCACCGTTTCAATCCGATCGGTCCTTCGGTTCCATCAAATTCCAAAGGTTTGCAGGCAGTGAATTCTTTGTAGGTGCATCCTACACGATTTCCTGTACTGCTAGATCCAAGGTTATTGTTGGTATGTAGCGCAGCCTGTACTGCGGCTATGTTTGAAGCTAGAAAAGTACGGAATTCCTCTTCATTCATATTCACGGTGTGTCGAGTAGTCGGTGCCATTTCCTTCAAAATAGTTAAATGGAACAAGTTAATCATACAGAATATTAAGAGTAGTTAATAGTATTTCGTAGCATAATATGAACTCATTTATAAAAGCTTTTTCTTCATATTAGCGTTTTATAAGTTTAAATTCGGGTAGTACCTACCCGTTAAGTTCATACTTAGTAGCTAATATACAATTCAACTACTACAATTCTATATGAAAAACTGATTATAATAATATTTCGCGTTCAAACTTTTATACAATATTTTACAAACTTACAATACTGCTTATTTTACATAAAGCATGAAATATAGCACACAATAACTTTGATACAAGATAGTTGTGAAGACAATTCTAGCTAGTACACAAGTCGTTCAGCAAAGGCAATAAAGACACGTAATTCATACGTCCAGAAACAAGTCATGCATTCTGGTTTTACTAGGACTACTTCCCATCCTTGGTCTTGTGCAACATAACCGTTATGGCCGTTGATAAGACAGCGTGTTGTAACGTCATCAAAGGGACGAGGGTTACGTAATGTCCAACAGTCCCGTAATAATCTAAAAACCTCATTTCTTACCCCAATTACCGACTCCGTCACTTGTGGAAACGTTTTGTTTAATAGTTGTAGCCCGATGTTCTTGTTCTCACTTTGGTGAGAAGCGAACATTACTAATCCGTAAGCATAACATGCTTCTTTATGTTGCATGTTAGCCGCTTTTTCTAAATCACGAAGTCCAATATTCGGATATATTGAGTCAAAATAATTTCTTAACCCGTTGCGTAAAATAGCATTTGGGTTCCCCGCAATATATGCGTCAAAGTAAACACATCGTAACTTATGGGTTTCCCAATGTGATATCCCCCATCTTTCAAACGAAAGTCTCTTATAAACCAAGACATTCTTGGAACGTTCTTCGAATGTCTTACAAACTGATCTCGCCTTAAATAGTTGTGCCGAAGAATTCTGGCCGACTCTAGACAAGATTTCATCAATCATGTCTCCGGGTAGGTCTCTTAAAATATTGGGTTGTCTATCCATTTTGTGTTTTTAAACTGTAAAATAGACAAGAGTTAGATTCATAAAAAAAATACTTATTAATACAAGCAATTTTTACATATATTATAAAGCATAAGAACACTATATTCCATATATTACACCACACGAATACAACTATCTTATTCCGACTCGCTCGTTTCTTCTTCTTCGGTTTTGGTTCGTTTTGCCAAGTTTCTAGGGATATATGATGTTCCCCTAATACGAGCCGTCGTTGTCCACATTGGTTTAGAAAAACCTGGTGGTTTAGAGGTTCCCGTGTCATTGTTACAACTTAAGGACTTCGGGGGTTGACGATACATATAAAGTTCATCGGGGTTGGAATTAGATTTCTCTATTTTTATGCCCTTTCCCTTATTATTTTCTTTTGCCTTTTTAAATTCAGTTGGGGTAATTTCTATAACATCATCGGAATTCTCGTCGGAATCCGATTCATCGGAGAATTGGTAATCCTCCCAATATTTTGCTTCCTTGGCGGAAACACCATTGACCATAATTAACTTTGGTCGGTTGGTTGAGGATTTTCTTTTACTTAACCGTTTTATTATTTCCCCCACCGGTTCTATTTCTTCATCCGGTTCCGATTCTTCTTCCGGTTCCGACTCTTCTTCCGGTTCCTCTTCGGGAACTTGTGAATCAGTCCACAAATCATTCCAATTTACATTTGACTCTTCATTATTATTAGGTGAGTCAATGGGACTTGTTCTAGAGGTAGACATCTATCACATAATATCAAACACGTTAAGAGATTAATATATCACATAATATTCATATGTTAAAAATATATAGTTTCCAACAAAAATGTTAAGCAATCATTTTTAAAGAAAACACGGTCGAAGTCCAGACTCACTAATGCATCCTAACAAACTCGATAAGACACACTAATGCAAATTTTCTGGTTCTCTAAGACCAACGCTCGGATACCAACTGAAATGTCCCGTTCTTATTGATTAAAAACGTTCCATATTAATTGATTTCGTTGCGAGGTTTTGACCTCTATATGAGACGTTTTTCAAAGACTGCATTCATTTTTAAACAAACCATAACCTTTATTTCATCAATAAAGGTTTAAAAAGCTTTACGTAGATTATCAAATAATGATAATCTAAAATATCCTGTTTACACACGACCATTACATAATGGTTTACAATACAAATATGTTACAACAAAATAAGTTTCTTGAATGCAGTTTTTACACAATATCATACAAGCATGGACTCCAAATCTTGTCCTTATTTAAGTATGCGACAGCGGAAGCTCTTAATAATCACCTGAGAATAAACATGCTTAAAACGTCAACAAAAATGTTGGTGAGTTATAGGTTTAACCTATATATATCAAATCGTAACAATAGACCACAAGATTTCATATTTCAATACACATCCCATACATAGAGATAAAAATCATTCATATGGTGAACACCTGGTAACCGACAATAACAAGATGCATATATAAGAATATCCCCATCATTCCGGGACACCCTTCGGATATGATATAAATTTCGAAGTACTAAAGCATCCGGTACTTTGGATGGGGTTTGTTAGGCCCAATAGATCTATCTTTAGGATTCGCGTCAATTAGGGTGTCTGTTCCCTAATTCTTAGATTACCAGACTTAATAAAAAGGGGCATATTCGATTTCGATAATTCAACCATAGAATGTAGTTTCACGTACTTGTGTCTATTTTGTAAATCATTTATAAAACCTGCATGTATTCTCATCCCAAAAATATTAGATTTTAAAAGTGGGACTATAACTCACTTTCACAGATTTTTACTTCGTCGGGAAGTAAGACTTGGCCACTGGTTGATTCACGAACCTATAACAATATATACATATATATTAAAGTATGTTCAAAATATATTTACAACACTTTTAATATATTTTGATGTTTTAAGTTTATTAAGTCAGCTGTCCTCGTTAGTAACCTACAACTAGTTGTCCACAGTTAGATGTACAGAAATAAATCGATAAATATTATCTTGAATCAATCCACGACCCAGTGTATACGTATCTCAGTATTGATCACAACTCAAACTATATATATTTTGGAATCAACCTCAACCCTGTATAGCTAACTCCAACATTCACATATAGAGTGTCTATGGTTGTTCCGAAATATATATAGATGTGTCGACATGATAGGTCGAAACATTGTATACGTGTCTATGGTATCTCAAGATTACATAATATATAATACAAGTTGATTAAGTTATGGTTGGAATAGATTTGTTACCAATTTTCACGTAGCTAAAATGAGAAAAGTTATCCAATCTTGTTTTACCCATAACTTCTTCATTTTAAATCCGTTTTGAGTGAATCAAATTGCTATGGTTTCATATTGAACTCTATTTTATGAATCTAAACAAAAAAAGTATAGGTTTCTAGTCGGAAAAATAAGTTACAAGTCGTTTTTGTAAAGGTAGTCATTTCAGTCGAAAGAACGACGTCTAGATGACCATTTTAGAAAACATACTTCCACTTTGAGTTTAACCATAATTTTTGGATATAGTTTCATGTTCATAATAAAAATCATTTTCTCAGAATAACAACTTTTAAATCAAAGTTTATCATAGTTTTTAATTAACTAACCCAAAACAGCCCGCGGTGTTACTACGACGGCGTAAATCCGGTTTTACGGTGTTTTTCGTGTTTCCAGGTTTTAAATCATTAAGTTAGCATATCATATAGATATAGAACATGTGTTTAGTTGATTTTAAAAGTCAAGTTAGAAGGATTAACTTTTGTTTGCGAACAAGTTTAGAATTAACTAAACTATGTTCTAGTGATTACAAGTTTAAACCTTCGAATAAGATAGCTTTATATGTATGAATCGAATGATGTTATGAACATCATTACTACCTTAAGTTCCTTGGATGAACCTACTGGAAAAGAGAAAAATGGATCTAGCTTCAATGGATCCTTGGATGGCTCAAAGTTCTTGAAGCAAAATCATGACACGAAAACAAGTTCAAGTAAGATCATCACTTGAAATAAGATTGTTATAGTTATAGAAATTGAACCAAAGTTTGAATATGATTATTACCTTGTATTAGAATGATAACCTACTGTAAGAAACAAAGATTTCTTGAGGTTGGATGATCACCTTACAAGATTGGAAGTGAGCTAGCAAACTTGAAAGTATTCTTGATTTTATGAAACTAGAACTTTTGGAATTTATGAAGAACACTTAGAACTTGAAGATAGAACTTGAGAGAGTTCAATTAGATGAAGAAAATTGAAGAATGAAAGTGTTTGTAGGTGTTTTTGGTCGTTGGTGTATGGATTAGATATAAAGGATATGTAATTTTGTTTTCATGTAAATAAGTCATGAATGATTACTCATATTTTTGTAATCTTATGAGATATTTCATGCTAGTTGCCAAATGATGGTTCCCACATGTGTTAGGTGACTCACATGGGCTGCTAAGAGCTGATCATTGGAGTGTATATACCAATAGTACATTCATCTAAAAGCTGTGTATTGTACGAGTACAAATACGGGTGCATACGAGTAGAATTGTTGATGAAACTGAACGAGAATGTAATTGTAAGCATTTTTGTTAAGTAGAAGTATTTTGATAAGTGTATTGAAGTCTTTCAAAAGTGTATAAAAACATATTAAAACACTACATGTATATACATTTTAACTGAGTCGTTAAGTCATCGTTAGTCGTTACATGTAAGTGTTGTTTTGAAACCTTTAGGTTAACGATCTTGTTAAATGTTGTTAACCCAATGTTTATAATATCAAAAGAGATTTTAAATTATTATATTATCATGATATTATGATGTACGAATATCTCTTAATATGATATATATACATTAAATGTCGTTACAACGATAAACGTTACATATATGCCTCGTTTCAAAATCATTAAGTTAGTAGTCTTGTTTTTACATATGTAGTTCATTGTTAATATAATTAATGATATGTTTACTTATCATAATATCATGTTAACTATATATATAACCATATATATGTCATCATATAGTTTTTTTACAAGTTTTAACGTTCGTGAATCACCGGTCAACTTGGGTGGTCAATTGTCTATATGAAACCTATTTCAATTAATCAAGTCTTAACAAGTTTGATTGCTTAACATGTTGGAAACATTTAATCATGTAAACATCAATCTCAATTAATATATATAAACATGGAAAAGTTCGGGTCACTACAATGATGATGATGATGGTTACGTATAATCATCGAGATGGGATGATTCAAAAATGGTATAAGATTACATGAATATATTCGATATAGAGAATGAAAAATGAAGATGATTATGTTATGATATGATTAGATTAGTGATTAGGAGTAAGTTATGATTATGATACGAAATTGATGATGACGATTATGTTATTACACAATGAAGAAATGAAACAGACATAACTTTGGTTAAGGATGTTATCGGGATAGCGGGACGTCGCGGGTTCAGACCCGGACTTGGGCATTTTTTTAAGGGCTGCTTCATTGAGGTAGTTTAATTATTACTCATTTTTATTATTATTATTATTATTATTATTATTATTATTATTATTATTATTATTATTATTATTATTATTATTATTATTATTATTATTATTATTATTATTATTGTTGTTGTTGTCATTAAAAATTATTATCCTTAGTATTAAAATGATTAAATAAAATTATTGTTATTATTATTACTAACATTGGTATTAGAATTAACATTATTATTATCATTTAGGTTATTATTATTAGTATCATTATTGAAATTATTATTAATACCATTTATATTAAAAATTATCATTATCAAAAGTATCATTTTTATTATCACTATTATTGTTATTATTACAGATAAATATTATTTTACAAAAATACATTACAAATATATTAATATTATATATTACTAGATTTTTATGACATTAAGTAAGCCATATATATAAACCAAAGAGCCAATAGCTTGGCGGTATCGAGGTCACCCTTACAACCTTGAGGTTGAGGGTTCGAGTCCTGCTTAGGACAATTCGTGGTGTATATATTCGAGTTAGATTTAGATGGGTGTGTGAGTTTGACTTTCAAAAAAAAGCCATATATATAAAATATAGTAATTAATATAAATATATATTCTTATCATATATAAACCTTGAAATAAATTTCTATCTGTAAAATATTATGAAAAATGATAAATATTATAGTATTAAACTACTTTAATAAGTATTTACTATATTAATATTAAAAAATATAATATAGAAATAAATATTAACTACCTAAAATACATAGCATAAATAAAACTTAATTAATAATATGATATGTAAATTACTAATATATCAACTTGTTAAGTTGTTATTATATGTGTCAATATACATAAATGATATAGGTTCGTGAATCAGAGGTCAACCCTGCATTGTTCAGTATCGTCATATGTATTTTTACTACAAAATACAGTATAGCATTACTCCCTTTTTAAATACTTTTGCAATATATATTTTTGGGACTGAGAATACGTGCGCTTTTATAAATGTTTTACGAAATAGACACAAGTAATCAAAACTACATTATATGGTTGAATGATCGAAATTGAATATGCCCCTTTTAGCTTGGTAGCCTAAGAATTAGGGAACATCACTAATTTTGAGAATTAGTGCACCCCTAATTGACGCGAATCCTAAAGATAGATCTATTGGGCCTAACGAACCTCATCCAAGGTAGATCTACGGGAACTAACAACCCTCATTCTGGAATTTGGAATGCTTTAGTACTTTGAGTTTATCATGTCCGATGGGTGTCCTGGAATGATGGGGATATTCTATATGTATCTTGTTAATGTCAGTTACCAGGTGTTCAATCCATATGAATGATTTTTATCTCTATGTATGGGATGTATGTTTATGAGAAATGGAAATATGAAATCCTGTGGTCTATTAAAATTATGAAATGATTATTTATGATAAACTAATGAAGTCACCAACCTTTTGGTTGACACTTTAAAGCATGTTTATTCTCAGGTATGAAAGAAATCTTCCGCTGTGCATTTGCTCATTTTAGAGATATTACTTGGAGTCATTCATGACATATTTCAAAAAGACGTTGCATTCGAGTCGTTGAGTTCATCAAGATTATTATTAAGGCAATTATAGTTGAATATATTATGAAATGGTATGCATGCCGTTAACTTTCGATGAAATGAAAGTTTGTCTTTTAAAAACGAATGCAATGTTTGTAAAATGTATCATATAGAGGTCAAATACCACGCGATGTAACCATATGTTATTGTATTTGTCCTTATGGATTAGGACGAGTCTCTACAGGTGGTATCAGAGCTGGTATAACCGTGTCCATGTGTAGCGGGTTAGTCGTAAAGGAGGTTCTCACAGTGTGACCTGTGGCGAAGCATTGACTCTTACTCCTTGCGATCCCTTACGAGGGTTGGCAGTAGCCGAGAGGCATGCCCTAAAATCAGTATCTGAGGTACACTCAGTGGTCACAAGATAGTTAAGGAACTGGGTGGGACGGTGGTTGTCCCCACTGTATCTACAGGTGGTATCAGAGCGGTGGTCTTAGCGAACCAGGTCTTTCATTAGTGTGTCTAACTAGTAGATGTTAAGATGCATTAATGAGTCTAGACTTTGACCTAGTAGTTGTTAGGATACATTAATAAGTCTAGACTTGGATCTGGTCTGCATGTCAAAAGTTTGCTTATCATTTCTTGTCAGAAAATATCTGCATATCATTTTCAGTCTCGACGCGTCTTATTGCAATTATGGCATAGATGGTGTACAAACAAATTCATATCCCATCATATTAAACTTTATCTGACACATTCGTTAATTCTCTCCGTAATCCACGGGATCCTTTGAATTATGTATAGATATTCTATATAATTAGAAGATCATCCGATATCCGAAAATCATTTCATATCAAAATTTTTCTAACTGATTGTGTAAGATGGATCCTACATCTAGCTTGGATTCCATTAGTTCCGAAAGCGATTTCGAGATGTATATTGAAGTAGACTCTGAAGTCAATGAACCAGAAGTGCCACAACCATTTAGTTATTTCTCTTTCTGGAGGAGATGGGGGTGGGTCCTAGACTTACTCACTCAATGGAGAAATGAAGAAGGCGAACCCTACCGTGAACCAAACTTATCTCCTAACATCGGGGAACACAATGTACTCACCGGTGAACCTATGCGCAACACTGTTTTCACCCTTCTTGCCAAAATATTGGGCCTCGAAAGTTGCATTACTGCAATATCAGAAAAAATTCAACCTCTACTTCCGAATACCAATCAAAGAGGAATATTAGAAGAAGTTATAGAACTTCGAATTGATAATCAAGATTTATCGAATCAGATGAGTGGGTGGATAGAAATGATAGAGGGTAGGATAGAAACCCTGACAAGAATGTGTTGGGATTTAACAAGTTCATAACACTTAAAACATTTTAAGAATTAAACTTAGCGGAAGCGTGTAAATTACCATTTTAGAACTTGTTAATCTTTAACCATTTAAAGTTAAATCCCAAGAAGGATCAAGTTGTGATATATACTTACAAACTATAAGATAGTAAGGAGGTTATACCTACTCCAAGCTTGGTAATTGATAGTGATGATGATGATGATGAATTTAGCTTTTAATACCAATACCTTGTACTTTGGTTAGGATTTATTAACACTTGAATTTAGCTTGCAAAAAAAGTTTGAGAACCCTTTCTCCCTCACAAAAGCTCACGGCCAGACAGCAGAAACCAGGGAGTTTTGTGCAGTTTTTTTTGAAGTGTTTTGATGTGTTTTGCATGTGTTTGTAGTCTCCAACAAGTATTGGTACTTATGCCTCTTGATTATTGAAGTAACCACACACATGGCTAGTCAAATGGCATGCTCAATGGAACTCCCAATGCCACTTCCATGTCTATTATAAAATAGTTTTATAAAACTAGTTTTATAAAACTAGTTTTCATAAACACATTTTATAAACTTGCACATTTATTTATTATGTGTACATTTTATATAAAACCAATTTTATAAAATGTAATATAACATAATTAATTATTTAACCTATAAATAATTAAGTTTTAATTATATAAATTATTCCATAATTTATATACACATCAAGTAATATATTAGAAAACCATTTTTCTTAAAATTCAAGTGTCGCGTATTTGATCAATGATCCAATAGTTAAGATCAAATATGAATAAGGCGTTGGTAAGCTTGTTATTGGGTATGACCCGACTTGGATCAAAACATATTAGCCGCGTTAATTTAATATGTCTCTCGGGCATACAAAATACCTTCAATCTCCCACTTGCACGAGAAACATAAGAAATTAATGCAAGTGATGGATACCACCTAACGACCGTCCATCACCCCCAATATGTTATGACTTTGTGCCATTCAATAACATCATCCCTTTCGAGTTCCCATCTCGAATATGAATAGGTGAATCTTTCATTACATCCTTTTGTCCTAGATGTCATGTTAAATCCAAGAGACACAGAGTGATCACTCTCTTCTAAATTTAACTTTATCAGGCCTTAAACATCTGACTCTCAACGAATAAGAGGGATAAATTCCATCTTGACTACATACGTCCTAAATATATACCTTGTATTATACCCGAGCTCTTCCTTATAAACTACCATATTTCAGAATAGCGAAGGAAGGAATCAAGGCTTAATACTCGGTAAATATCCGAACCCAATATGTATCTCAGGTTAGAGGATACAATGATATTCTCCTTTACTCAAGATTACATGTGATCAACCACAAAGGCTCCATTTAGTAAATCTTGAGGGCGGGTCTTCCAATATTTGCATCCCACAAATATCTATGAACCTTGGTTGCAACCTTGCCCCACATTTATCCCGTGAATGTATACCAATCCAAGTTCATAATAGTCTAAACTTCACACTTGCTCCCACAAATGTGATCGACTATGAATTTTTAGAATAATAGCTTATTCATGGATAAAATATGCAAAATAGGAACATGACTCAAGATTAATAAATTAACACCATAATTATATTAATGATTTTGAACCACTTCGTTCCGTTACAATACATAAAATAGATCACAACCAATCACTAGAATATCGAAGCCCTAATGCACTAACATGCCCTTGATGTTTTGCACCATGTAAGAGCTTCTTGAGTGGATCCGCTATATTAAGATCTGTGTGAACTTTGCGAATACATATCTTTCCCTTTTCAACTTTATCCCTTATGTAGTTGAATCTCCGCTCAATGTGACGGGTCTTTTGGTGAGCACGAGGTTCCTTGATTGGAGCAATCGTACCCTCGTTGTCACAAAAGATCTCAAGAGGGTCCTGAATGGAAGGGACTACTCATAAGTCGTCGATGAATTTCTTCATCCATGCAGCTTCCTGAGCTACCAATGAGGCGACAATGTACTCCGACTCTCTAGTGGATAAAGCAACAACATCCTGTTTTGAACTCTTCCAGGAGACCGCACCTCCATTTAATGTGAAGACATAACCGGATTGTGATCGAGAATCATCTCGATCATTTTGGAAACTCGCGTCCACGTAACCTTTTACTGCGAGTTCCTCCTCACCAGACCCATATATTAGAAACATATCCTTAGTCCTCCTAAGGTATTTCAATATACTTTTAACCGCAATCCAATGATTGTTTCCTGGGTTATTCTGGTATCTACTTGTCAAGCTAAGAGCGCATGACACATCCGGTCTAGTATATATCATTGCATACATGATTGACCTAATAGCAGATGCGTACGGGACTTTCTTCATTCTCTCTTGTTCATCTTTCGTGGTAGGGCACTGAGATAAACTAAGAAGCGTTCCTCTTTGAATAGGTACCAAACCTTTTTTAGAGTTCTCCATCTTGAACCTCTTCAAGACCTTTTCAATGTATGCACTTTGATTCAAACCTATCAGTTTCTTGGATCTATCCCTGTAGATCCCAATCCTCAAAACGTATTGTGCTTCTCCAAGATCCTTAATGGAGAAGCATTTACTTAGCCAAGTTTTAACACCTTGCATTGCGGGAACATCATTTCCAAATAACAATATATCATCCACATATAGTACAAGGAACATGATAGTGCTCCCACTAGCTTTCTTGTATACACAAGCTTCATCACCATTTTTAATGAAGCCAAATTTCTTGGCCTCCTCATTAAAACGATGGTTCCACATTCTAGATGCTTGTTTCAATCCGTAGATTGACTTCTTTAACTTGCATACCTTTTTAGGATATTTCGGATCAACAAAACCTTCACGCTGAACCATATAGACATCTTCCTCAAGATATCCATTTAGGAAAGTAGTCTTGACATCCATTTGCCATATTTCATAATCATAATGAGCAGCAATGGCAAATAATATCCTAATAGACTTTAGCATTGCCACAGGTGAAAAAGTTTCATCATAGTCAACCCTTTGAGTTTGAGTGAAACCTTTTGCTACAAGTCTAGCTTTGTATGTATCCAAGTTACCATGTATGTCGGTTTTTATCTTGAAAAGCCATTTACAATCAACTAGCCTTGAGCCAGTAGGTTATGCAACAAGTTCCCAAACTTGGTTGTCATACATGGATTGCATCTCAGCGTTCATGGCTTCCTGCCATTTATCTTTATCAATCCTTGATAAAGAATCTTGGTAGTTTGTTGGTTCATCCAAATCAACCACATAGCAACCATCCATGAGAAACCCATATCTCTCAGGAGGATTACTAATCCTACCAGATCTGCGAACGTCTTATATACTTTGATCATCCATTTGATCATTCTCAACATTTTCATGTTGAGTGCTAGTGTCAACCAATTGTGTATCATCTATTTGATCTTGAACCTCTTCAAGATCTATCTTCCTTTCACTATTACCTTCCATTAGGAACTTAGTTTCAAGGAATTCAGCCTTTCGAGCAACAAATACATTTTGCTCGGATGGATCATAGAAATAGTATCCCATATCATCCTTGGGATATCCTATAAAGATACACTTCGTGGATCGAGCATTCAACTTATTAGAGACGTAACGCTTAGGGTAAGCTTCACATCCCCATACCTTTAAGTATGATAGAGATGGAGGTTTTCCAAACCATATCTCATGAGGTGTTCGTTCCACTTTCTTGGTTAGGGCCATATTTAAAATACGAGCCGCGGAGCATAGACAATAACCCCAAAATGATAGAGGTAACGAGCTTCTAGCCATCATAGATCAAACTATATCCATTAGGGTTCAGTTCCTCCTTTAGAATACTCCATTAAGTTGGGGTGTTCCAGGAGGATTATGTTGCGAGATAATCCCACAACTTCTAAGATGGTCTTGGAAAGCATCGCTTAGGTATTCACCTCCTCTGTCGGTATGAAGTACCTTGATTGTCTTGTCGAGTTGATTTTGTACTTCGTTTTGATACTCTTTGAATGCCTCAAAAGTTTTGTCCTTATGTCTTAATAAATAGACATATCCGAAACGACTGAAGTCATCAATGAAAGTGATGAAGTATCTTTCACCTTTCCTAGTCATGGGCTTAAAGGGTCCACATACATCCGAATGTATTAATCCCAATAAGTCTTTAGCCCTTTCATAGGTCCCTTTGAAAGGTGCTTTAGTCATTTTGCCTTGTAAACAAGATTCACATACATCAAATGAGTTTAGCTCACTTGATTTCAAAAGGCCATTCTTTTGAAGTGTATGCATTCGGTTCTTGTTTATGTGACCAAGGCGACAATGCCATAAGTAGGAATCACTCAAATCCCTTTTGAGTTTCTTGGTGTTTGCATGGAACATTGAACTATTGAATGATGTGTCATCATGAACCAATTCATAAATACCATTTAAAGGCGAAGCCTTAAAATAGAACACATTATCTAAATAAACATGGATATCATCATTAATGAAATTAAGATTAAAACCATATTGTTTCAAACGGGATACAGAAATAATATTTCGAGATCAATCGGGTGTATACAAAACATTTTTCAAAATAAGCTCCAAACCACTTGGAAGCTTCAAAACAAAGTCTCCTTAAGCTTTCACTTGCACCCTTGCTCCATTTCCCATGAAGAGACTTGTTGTTCCCGCATCTTGATTACTTCTTTTGAACCCCTGCAAAGAATTGAAAATATGAGTACCACATCCTGTGTCTAATACCCATGTATTAGAAGAAGTAATAGTAAGCTCAACGTATACCATATATACATTACCTGAGGTTTGCCCTGCATCCCTCTTTTCTTTCAACTCCTATAGATAGATCGGGCAGTTGCGTTTCCAGTGATCCATCTCACCGCAACTAAAGCACGGATCTTCCTTGGGGTTTGCTTTACCAACAACCTTTTGCTTCTTGTTATTGTTGATTGGGGTAACTATCTTCCCCTTTCCCTTGCCCTTGCCTTGGTAGGCGGGTCCTTTCCTCTTAGCCACCTTTGGCTTAGAAGTGTTATTGTTTTTGGACCCGCCTTCATTGATCATAAGCACGGGTGAAGCCCTTTTACCCATGCTTGCTTTGGCCGTCTTAAGCATGACATGTAATTCGCCAATGCTCTTATCCCAACCATTCATATTGTAATTCATTACAAATGTGTCAAACCTTTTTGACAAAGAATTAAGGATAAGGTCCGTGGCTAATTCATTAGACACATTGCAATTAAGATGGTTCACTCGATCAATTAGGCTTTTCATCTTAAGGACATAAGATGAAATAGATTGGGAATCATCCATACGACATGCATGAAGCGCTCGAACCATTTTAAAGCGCTCAACACGAGCTTGTTGAAGGAACATCTCCTTCAATTGCGTGATCATGTCATATGCACTATGATGCTCGAAGTCCTTTTTGTAGTGACCCGAACTTTTCCATGTTTATATATATTAAATGAAATTGATATTTACATGATTAAGTGTTTCCAACATGTTAAGCAATCAAACTGGTTAAGACTTGATTAATTGAAATAGGTTTCATATAGACAATTGACCACCCAAGTTGACCGTTGATTCACGAACGTTAAAACTTGTAAAAACTATATGATGACATATATATATATGGTTATATATATAGTTAACATGATTTTATGATAAGTAAGTATCTCATTAGGTATTTTAACAATGAGTTATATACATAAAAATGAGACTATTAAATTAAGAAACTCGAAAATGATATATATAACGATTATCGTTATAACAACGTCTTACTAAGTACATATGAATCATATTAAGATATTGATACACTTGGTTAATTATGTTAAATTATAAGTAAATATATCAATAAGTGTATTAACAATGAACTACATATGTAAAAACAAGACTACTAACTTAATGATTTCAAAACGAGACATATATGTAACGATTATCGTTGTAACGGCATTTAACTGTATATATATCATACTAAGATATATTATATATCATAATATCATGATAATGTAACAATTTAACATCTCTTTAGATATAATAAACAATGGGTTAATAACATTTAACAAGACCGTTAACCTAAAGGTTTCAAAACAACATATACATGTAACGACTAACGATGACTTAACGACTCAGTTAAAATGTATTTACATGTAGTGTTTTAATATGTATTAATATACTTTTGAAAGACTTCAAGACACTTATCAAAATACTTCTACTTAACAAAAATGCTTACAATTACATCCTATTTCAGTTTCATCAACAATTCTACTCGTATGCACCTGTATTCGTACTCGTACAATACACAGCTTTTAGACGTATGTACTATTGGTATATACACTCTAATTATCAGCTCTTAGCAGCCCATGTGAGTCACCTAACACATGTGGGAACCATCATTTGGCAACTAGCATGAAATATCTCATAAAATTACAAAAATATGAGTAATCATTCATGACTTATTTACATGAAAACAAAATTACACATCCTTTATATCTAATCCATATACCAACGACCAAAAACACCTACAAACACTTTCATTCTTCAATTTTCTTCATCTAAGTGATCTCTCTCAAGTTCTATCTTCAAGTTCTAAGTGTTCTTCATAAATTCTATAAGCTCTAGTTTCATAAAATCAAGAATACTTCCAAGTTTGCTAGCTTACTTCCAATCTTGTAAAGTGATCATCCAACCTCAAGAAATCTTTCTTATTTACAGTAAGATATCTTTCTAATACAAGGTAATACTCATATTCAAACTTTGGTTCAATTTCTATAACTATAACAATCTTATTTCGAGTGATGATCTTACTTGAATTTGTTTTCGTGTCATGATTCTGCTTCAAGAACTTTCAAGCCATCCAAGGATCCTTTGAAGCAAGATCCATTTGTCTCTTTTCCAGTAGGTTTATCCACAAAACTTTAGGTGGTAATGATGTTCTTAACATCATTCGATTCATACATATAAAGCTATCTTATTCGAAGGTTTAAACTTGAAATCACTAGAACATAGTTTAGTTAATTCTAAACTTGTTCGAAAACAAAAGTTAATCCTTCTAAATTGACTTTTAAAATCAACTAAACACATGTTCTATATCTATATGATATGCTAACTTAATGATTTAAAATCAGAAAACACGAAAAACACCGTAAAACCGGATATACGCCGTTGTAGTAACACCGCGGGCTGTTTTGGGTTAGTTAATTAAAAACTATGATAAATTTTGATTTAAAAGTTGTTCTTCTGGGAAAATGATTTTTCTTATGAACATGAAACTATATCCAAAAATCATGGTTAAACTCCAAGTGGAAGTATGTTTTCCAAAATGGTCATCATGACGTCGTTCTTTCGACTGAAATGACTACCTTTACAAAAATGACTTGTAACCTGTAATTCCGACTATAAACTTATACTTTTTCTGTATATATTCATAAACTTAAGTTCAATATTTAACCATATCAATTGGATTCACTCAAAACGGATTTAAAACGAAGAAGTTATGGGTAAAACAAGATTGGTTATTTTTGCTTGTTGTAGCTACGTGAAAATTGGTAACAAATCTATATTAATCATATCCTAGCTAACTTATATTGTATTATACATGCATTTTAATATATTATGTAATCTTGGGATACCATAGACACGTATGCAAATGTTTTGACATATCATATCGACCCATATATATATATATATATATATATATATATATATATATATATATATATATATATATATATATATATATATATATATATATATTATTTGGAACAACCATAGACACTCTATATGCAGTAATGTTGGAGTTAGCTATACAGGGTTGAGGTTGATTCTAAAAATATATATAGTTTGAGTTGTGATCTAGCCTGAGACGTGTATACACTGGGTCGTGGATTGATTCAAGATAATATATATCGATTTATTTCTGTACATCTAATTATGAACAACTAGTTGTAGGTTACTAACGAGGACAGCTGACTTAATACACTCAAATCTTTAAAACATAATAAAAATGGTTGTAATTATATTTTGATCATACTTTGATATATATGTACATATTTGTATAGGTTCGTGAATCGATCCGTGGCCAAGTCTTATTTTCGAGGAAGGAAATATCTGTGAAAGTGAGTTATAGTCCCACTTTTAAAATCTAAAATTTTTGGGATGAGAATACATGCAAGTTTTATAAATGATTTACAAAATAGACACAAGTACGTGAAACTACATTCTATGGTTGAATTATCGAAATCGAATATGCCCCTTTTTATTAAGTCTGGTAATCTAAGAATTAGGGAACAGACACCTTAATTGACGCGAATCCTAAAGATAGATCTATTGGGCCTAACAAACCCCATCCAAAGTACCGGATGCTTTAGTACTTCGAAATTTATATCATATCCGAAGGGTGTCCCAGAATGATGGGGATATTCTTATATATGCATCTTGTTAATGTCAGTTACCAGGTGTTCACCATATGAATGATTTTTATCTCTATGTATGGGATATGTATTGAAATATGAAATCTTGTAGTCTATTGTTACGATTTGATATATATAGGTTAAACCTATAACTCACTAACATTTTTGTTGACGTTTAAAGCATGTTTATTCTTAGGTGAATATTAAGAGCTTCCGCTGTTGCATACTAAAATAAGGACAAGATTTGGAGTCCATGTTTGTATGATATTGTGTAAAAACTGCATTCAAGAAACATATGTCTATGTAATATATTTCTATTGTAAACCATTATGTAATGGTCGTGTGTAAACAGTATATTTTAGATTATCATTATTTGATAATCTACGTAATGTTTTTAAAACCTTTATTGATAAAATAAAGGTTATGGTTGTTTTAAAAATGAATGCAGTCTTTGAAAAACGTCTCATATAGAGGTCAAAATCTCGCAACGAAATCAATTAATATGGAAAGTTTATGATCAATATGAACGGGACATTTCAGTTGGTATCCGAGCGTTGGTCTTAGAGAACCAGAAAATTGCATTAGTGTGTCTTACCGAGTTTGTTAGGATGCATTAGTGAGTCAGGACTTCGACCGTGTTTTTCTTCAAAAACGATTGCTTAACATTTTTTGTTGGAAACTATATATTATTAACATGTAAATATTATGTGATATATTAATCTCTTAACGTGTTTGATATTGTGTGATAGATGTCTACCTCTAGTACAAATCCCATTGATTCACCTAATAATAATGAAGGGTCGAATATATTTTGGGAAGATTCACAAATTTCCGAAGAGGAACCGGAAGAAGAAGAACCGGAAGAGGAGGAACCGGAAGAAGATGAACCGGAAGAGGAGGAATCGGAAGAAGATGAACCAGAAGAAGAGGTTCCAGAGGAAGAAATATTGATACCTATAGTAAATCGATTAAATAAAAGAAAATCCTAAATAACGGACCAAAGTTAATAATGGTCAATGGTGTTTCCGTTGAGGAAGCAAAATATTGGGAAGATTACCAATTTTCCGATGAATCGTATCCCGATGAGGATTCCGATGATGTTATAGAAATTACCTCGACCCAATTTAATAAAGCGAAAGAAAATAATAAGGGAAAAGATATAAAAATAGAGAAACCCAATTCCAACTCCGATGAACTTTATATGTATCGACAACATCCGTATTTCCTAAAATGTAACAATGACCCGGGAACCTCTAAACCACCAGGTTTTTCTAAACTATTATGGAAAACGACAGCTCGTATTAGAGGAACACCATATATTCCTAGAAAATTAGGAAAATGAACCAAGTCCGAAGAAGAAGAAACCAGTGATTCAGATTAGAAGATTGTAATCATGTTGTGTATTATATGTATTGTAGTGTGCTTGTACTTTTATGTTCTATGTAAAAATTGCTTGTATTGTTTGTTAATTATCTTTTACGAATCTAATCCTTGTCTATTTTACAGTATAAAAACAAAATGGACGTTAAGGGTAGACAACCGAATATTTTAGAAGACCTACCAGAGGATATGATTGAGGAAATCTTGTCTAGAGTCGGTCAGAATTCATCAGCACATTTAGTTATGGCGAAATTAACTTGTCAAACATTTGAAAGACTTTCCAAAAATGCCTTAGTTTATAAAAGGCTTTCCTTTGATAGGTGGGGTATATCACATTGGGGAGACCGTAAGTTACGCCGTGTTTTCTTTAAAGCGTTAAATGCGGAGAACCCAAATGCAATTTTACGTTACGGGTTAAGAACCTATTTTGACTCAACATATCCCAACATAGGATTTCGTGAATTAGAAAGAGCTTCTAACATGCAACATAAAGAAGCATGTTATGCTTACGAGTTAGTGATGTTTGCTTCTTACCAAAGTGAGAAAAAGAACATCGGATTGCAACTTTTAAATGAAACCTTCCCACAAGTGACGGATTCAGTATTTTGGGTGAGAAACAAGGTTTTTAGATTATTACGGGGCTGTTGGACATTACGAAACCCTCGTCCTTTTGACGACATTACAACATGCTGCCTAGCCAATGGTCATAACGGTTATTTTCCACAAGACCAAGGATGGGAAGTCGTCTTATTAAAACCAGAATGCATGACTTGTTTCTGCACTTATGAATTACGTGTCTTTATTTCCTTTGCTGAACAACTTGCGTATTAACTAGATTTATCTTCAAAACTGTCATGTATCATAGTGTACTATATTTCATGTTATATGTAATATAGCGAAGTTGTAAGTTTGAAGAATATTTGTATGTGATATATTATTATAATCAGATTTTCATATGGAATTGTAGTAGTTGAATTGTATATTAGCTACTAAGTATGAACTTAACGGGTAGGTAGTACCCGAATTTAAACTTATAAAATGCTAATATGAAGAAAAAGCTTTTATAAATGAGTTCATATTATGCTATGAAATACTATTGACTACTCTTAATATTCTGTATGATTAACTTGATTCAGTTGGCTATTTTGAAGGAAATGGCACCGACTACTCGACACACCATGAATATGAGCGAAGAGGAATTTCGTACCTTTCTTGCTTCAAACATAGCCGCAGTACAGACCGCGCTACATACCAACAATAACTCTGAATTTAGCAATACAGCTAACGGCGCAAGAAATCGTGTAGGATGCTCCTACAAGGAATTCACTGCCTGCAAACCTTCAGAATTTGATGGGACCGAAGGACCAATCGGATTGAAATGGTGGACTGAGAAAGTTGAATCGGTGTTTGCCATAAGTAAGGGTGCTGAAGGAGACAAAGTGAAGTACGCTACGCATACCTTCACAGGTATTGCGTTAACATGGTGGAATACCTATCTAGAGCAAATGGGACAAGATGCTGCTTACACGCTACCGTGGTCAGCATTCAAGCACTTGATGAACGAGAAGTACCGTCCCAGAACCGAGGTCAATAAGCTCAAGTCAGAACTTAGAGGGTTACGAACACAGGGATTTGATATTACTTCGTACGAAAGACGATTCACAGAATTGTGCCTATTGTGTCCGAGAGCGTTCGAAGATGAGGAAGAGAAGATCGACGCATTTGTGAAAGGGTTACCGGAGAGAATCCAAGAAGATATAAGTTCACACGAGCCTGCCTCCATACAAAAGGCATGTAGAATGGCTCACAAACTAGTGAACCAGATTGAGGGAAGAATTAAAGAACAGGGGGCCGAAGAGGCCAACGTGAAGTTAGTCAAAAGAAAGTGGGAGGAAAACGGTGATAAGAGTCACCAAAACAACAACAACTATCCCAACAATCGCAACATCAATCGCAACTACAACAAATGGCACAACAACAACAACTACAACAATCATCCCAACAACAATAACAATCGCAACAACAACAACAATCAGAAGCAGCTATGCCAAAGGTGTGAAAAGTATCACTCAGGGTTCTGCACCAAATTTTGCAACAAGTGTAAAAGAAATGGTCATAGTGTGGCGAAGTGTGAGGTCTACGGACCAGGGGTTAACAGAACGAAAGGAACAAATAGTGTCGAAATGAGTAATGGCGGAGCAAGTAGTGTCGGAGCAAGTTATGCCAATGTAGTTTGTTATAAATGTGGAAAACCGGGCCACATTATTAGAAATTGCCCAAACCAGGAGAACACGAATGGACAAGGCCGCAGAAGAGTTTTCAATATTAATGCGGCAGAGGCACAGGAAGACCCGGAGCTTGTTACGGGTACGTTTCTTATTGACAATAAATCTGCTTACGTTTTATTTGATTCTGGTGCGGATAGAAGCTATATGAGTAGAGATTTTTGTGCTAAATTAAGTTGTCCATTGATGCCGTTGGATAGTAAATTTTTACTCGAATTAGCAAATGGTAAATTAATTTTAGCAGATTATATATGCCGGAATCGAGATATTAAACTTGGTAGCGAAATATTTAAGATTGATTTGATACCAGTAGTGTTAGGGAGTTTTGATGTAATAGTTGGCATGGACTGGATGAAGGAGATGAAAGCAGAGATCGTTTGTTACAAAAATGCAATTCGCATTGTACGAGAAGAAGGAGAACCCTTAACGGTGTACGGAGAAAAGGGCAACACGAAGCTACATCTTATTAGTAATTTGAAGGCACAAAAACTAATAAGAAAAGGTTACTATGCTGTTCTAGCACACGTTGAGAATATACAAACTGAAGAAAAGAGCATCAATGATGTTCCCGTCGCAAAAGAATTTCCCGATGTATTTCCGAAAGAATTATCGGGACTACCTCCACATCGATCTGTTGAATTTCAAATAGATCTTGTACCAGGAGCTGCACCAATGGGTCGTGCTCTTTATAGACTCGCACCCAGCGAGATGAAAGAACTGCAAAGCCAACTGCAAGAACTATTAGAACGTGGTTTCATTCGACCAAGCACATCACCATGGGGAGCTCCTGTTTTGTTTGTCAAGAAAAGGATGGTACATTTAGGTTGTGTATTGACTACAGAGAGTTGAATAAACTTACCATCAAAAACCGTTATCCACTGCCGAGAATTGACGACTTATTTGATCAACTACAAGGCTCTACGGTTTATTTAAAAATCGATTTACGTTCTGGATATCATCAAATGCGAGTAAAGGAGGATGATATTCCAAAAACTGCTTTTAGGACGCGTTATGGTCATTACGAGTTTATGGTTATGCTATTTGGATTGACTAACGCACCAGCTGTGTTCATGGACCTTATGAACCGAGTGTGTGGGCCATATCTTGACAAGTTTGTCATTGTTTTCATCGATGACATACTTATTTACTCAAAGAATGATCAAGAGCACGAAGAACATTTGAGAAAAGTGCTAGAAGTATTGAGGAAAAAAAAACTGTACGCTAAGTTTTCAAAGTGTGCATTTTGGTTGGAAGAAGTTCAATTCCTCGGTCACATAGTGAACAAAGAAGGTATCCAGGTGGACCCGGCAAAGATTGAAACCGTTGAAAAGTGGAAAACCCCAAAAACTCCGAAGCATATACGTTAATTTTTAGGATTGGCTGGTTACTACAGAAGATTCATCCAAGATTTCTCCAAAATAGCAAAACCCTTGACTACATTAACGCATAAAGGGAAGAAATTTGAATGGAAGGATGAACAAGAGAAGGCGTTTCAGTTATTGAAGAAAAAGCTAACTACGGCACCTATATTGTTATTGCCTGAAGGGAATGATGATTTTGTGATTTATTGTGACGCATCAAAGAAAGGTCTCGGTTGTGTATTAATGCAATAAACGAAGGTGATTGCTTATGCATCTAGACAATTGAAGATTCACGAGCAAAATTATACAACTCACGATTTGGAATTGGGTGCTGTTGTTTTTGCATTAAAGACTTGGAGGCATTATTTATATGGGGTCAAAAGTATTATATATACCGACCATAAAAGTCTCCAACATATATTTAATCAGAAGCAACTGAATATGAGACAGCGCATGTGGATTGAATTGTTGAATGATTACGACTTTGAGATTCGTTACCACCCGGGGAAGGCGAATGTAGTAGCCAACGCTTTGAGTAGAAAGGACAGAGAACCCATTCGAGTAAAATCTATGAATATAATGATTCACACTAACCTTACTACTCAAATAAAGGAGGTGCAACAAGGAGTTTTAAAAGAGGGAAACTTAAAGGATGAAATACCCAAAGGATCAGAGAAGCATCTTAATATTCGGGAAGACGGAACCCGGTATAGGGCTGAAAGAATTTGGGTACCAAAATTTGGAGATATGAGGGAAATGGTACTTAGAGAAGCTCATAAAACCAGATACTCAATACATCCTAGAACGGGGAAGATGTACAAGGATCTCAAGAAACATTTTTGGTGGCCAGGTATGAAAGCCGATGTTGCTAAATACGTAGGGGAATGTTTGACGTGTTCTAAGGTCAAAGCGGAGCATCAGAAACCATCAGGTCTACTTCAACAACCCGAAATCCCGGAATGGAAATGGGAAAACATTACCATGGATTTCATCACTAAATTGCCAAGGACTGCAAGTGGTTTTGATACTATTTGGGTAATAGTTGATCATCTCACCAAATCAGCACACTTCCTGCCAATAAGAGAAGATGACAAGATGGAGAAGTTAGCACGACTTTATTTGAAGGAAGTCGTCTCCAGACATGGAATACCAATCTCTATTATCTCTGATAGGGATGGCAGATTTATTTCAAGATTCTGGCAGACATTACAGCAAGCATTAGGAACTCGTCTAGACTTGAGTACTGCCTATCATCCACAAACTGATGGGCAGAGTGAAAGGACGATACAAACGCTTGAAGACATGCTACGAGCATGTGTTATTGATTTCGAAAACAGTTGGGATCGACATCTACCGTTAGCAGAATCTTCCTACAACAACAGCTACCATTCAAGCATTGAGATGGCGCCGTTTGAAGCACTTTATGGTAGAAAGTGCAGGTCTTCGATTTGTTGGAGTGAAGTGGGGGATAGATAGATTACGGGTCCGGAGATAATACAAGAAACTACTGAGAAGATCATCCAAATTCAACAACGGTTGAAAACCGCCCAAAGTCGACAAAAGAGCTACGCCGACATTAAAAGAAAAGATATAGAATTTGAAATTGGATAGATGGTCATGCTTAAGGTTGCACCTTGGAAAGGCGTTGTTCGATTTGGTAAATGATAATGCTAAAAACGAACATATATTTCATAGCATTATTCCTCAAGAAAGACAAGCTTTTAGTTGCAATTGTTCTATTTACAAGTGATATTCGTTTAAATAATAAAAGGTGAAGACAAAAGACAGATTCGACGAATTGAAGACGCAAATGACCAAAAAGCTCAAAAGTACAAAAGACAATCAAAGAGGTTCCAATTATTGATAAGAAACGTCTCGAAATTACAAGAGTACAAGATTCAAAACGCAAAGTACAAGATATTAAATTGTACGCAAGGACGTTCGAAAATCCGGAACCGGGACCAGAGTCAACTCTCAACGCTCGACGCAACAGACTAAAAATTACAAGTTAACTATGCACATAAATATAATATAATATTTAAATAATTCTTATAATTATTTAATATATTATATTTATTTAAAACCGTCGGTAAACAAAGAGCCAAACTCCTCTGAGCTGTAATTTCAAACTCCGCGACTCGCGGAGTTTGAAGGCAAAAATGCCGCGAGTCGCGGAGCCCCAAAAGTCGAAAATCCCTATAAAAGCAAACGAATTCTGATAGCAAAAATACCAAAAATCCATCCATCTCTCTATCTATATCGTATATATATTTATATTTTAATTTTAATTTTAATTTTAATTTTAATCCTAATAATAAGGGTATGTTAGCGAATGTTATAAGGGTGTAAGTCAAAATTCTGTCCGTGTAATGCTACGCTATTTTTAATCATTGTAAGTTATGTTCAACCTTTTTATATTAATGTCTCGTAGCTAAGTTATTATTATGCTTATTTAATCCGAAGTAATCATGATGTTGGTCTAATTACTAAAATTGGGTAATTGGGCTTTGTACCATAATTGAGGTTTGGACAAAAGAACGACACTTGTGGAAATTAGACTATGGGCTATTAATGGGTTTTATATTAACTAAACAATACCTTGTTAATTTAATATACAAACTTATAATTTGACGTATTTATATATAACCACATACGCTTGACTGGGTACAGTGGGCGGGATATCTATAAATACCAATAATTATTTATTTTACCGGATACGGAACTGGATTAATAGTTAATAAACTTGTTGAAACAGGGGTGAATTACATTCAAGGGTAATTGGTGTAATTGTTAACAAAGTAGTAAAACCTTGGTTTACACGCAGTCGATAACCTGGTGTATTCATTAAACAAAGTATTAAAACCTTGTTACAATTCGAATCCCCAATTAGTTGGAATATTTGACTTCGGGAATAAGAATAATTTGACGAAGGCTTTCGCTCTTTATATTTATGACTGATGGACTATTATGGACAAATCCGTATGGACATATTAAATAATCCAGGACAAAGGACAATTAACCCATGGGAATAAAACTAAAATCAACACGTCAAACATCATGATTACGGAAGTTTAAATAAGCATAATTCTTTTATTTCATATTTAATTTCCTTTATTTTATATTTAATTGCACTTCTAATTATCGCATTTTTATTGTTATTGTATTTAATTGCACTTTTAATTATCATACTTTTTAATTATCGCAAGTTTATTTTATCGCACTTTTATTATTCGAAATTTCATTATTGTTATTTACTTTACGCTTTAATTTAAGTCTTGTATTTATATTTATTATTTTACATTTGGTTTTAACTGCGACTAAAGTTTTAAAATCGACAAACCGGTCATTAAACGGTAAAAACCCCCCTTTATAATAATAATATTACTTATATATATATTTGTATTTTTATAAAAGTAAACTAATATAGCGTTAAGCTTTGTTTAAAAAGATTCCCTGTGAAATGAACCGGACTTACTAAAAACTACACTACTGTACGATTAGGTACACTGCCTATAAGTGTTGTAGCAAGGTTTAAGTATATCCATTCTATAAATAAATAAATATCTTGTGTAAAATTGTATCGTATTTAATAGTATTTCCTGCTAAAAATAAGCTATTTTATATACTACCCCGCTGCACATCAAGTTATTTTTGGCGCCGCTGCCGGGGACTCTCTTAAAAGCCGGAAGCGCAACGCTAATATAAAAAAAAATTTATGTATTTTTAAGATTTTGTTAAATATTTAAGTTTTATAAAGTTTCTTTATTTTTATATAAGTTTTATTTAAGTATTTTGTTTTTATTTAAAAACATATAAAAAAAATATATATATAAATCTAGTTTTAAGATTTTTATTTATAAAATTATAAAGTAATTCTATTTTTATTTAAGTTTTAAATATAAGTTTTTATTATACACATATTTTTTTTATAAACCGAAAAAAATTAAAAACAGAAAATAAAAAAAAAATAAATAAATAAAGAAAAACGCGTAAAATTTCAAACTGCTCCAGAGTTGAATTTTGGAACCCCGTGACTCGCGGGGTTTGCTGCATTGAATACCGCGACTCGCGGAGTAATTCTGACACGCGACAGAAACCCTAAACTGAATTAATTACGGGGTAATTAATTATTATTATTATTTAACCCTAATTATTATTATTATTATAATTAGTTTTATTTTAATTTAAGTTTTATTTAATTTATATTTTAGTTTTTTAAGTTTAATTAAATTGTAAAATTAATATTTTTAATAAATAATTAATATAAAAATAATATTTTTATAAAAATTGTACTTTTTACAACTTTTTGTATATTTTTATATTTTGTCCCTTTTTCAATCGTTTTAGCGTAATATTTGTATTTTTCGCTCATATTTAGTTTTAAACTTAGTTTTTGCCATAGTTATTTTTACTTCTAGATTTTTAGGATTTGCCGTAGAATTCCTTAAGTGCTTTTTCTTTAGACTAAGATTTAGGTACTTTAGAATTTTGTGACGCCTTTTTAAGTTTTAGTTTCTTTTTAAGTTATTTCCATTTGGGATATAGTTTTTCCTATAAGCTTTAATATTTTTAGACACCTTTTACTATGTACCAATTATCATTCCAATTAGTTATATCAATTTGCGATTATAATTTTAAGTTAGTTGTAGTAATAAGGTTAGGTTAGTCAAGTATTTTTAATTTTTATAAGTTTCTTTTATTTTTCCGTCACCTTTTATTTTTCAACCATTTTTCTTTTTCGACCTTTTCCGACGAACTCTTTTTCTTTCTTATTTCTCGCTATTCTAGTTTTAGGACATAGATTTTTATTCTACTTCTTATCTAAATTTCTTAAAATTACGAAAATTTATTTTAAGTGGTTAAATTGATAGACATCAAAATTTTCTGGTTCGTAGTAATAGTTGGATTTGTACGTGGACCGAGTTATTGGAGCCAAACAGTCCTTAATTATATTGAGACCAAATGAATCCTGCCCCTCTGCTGCATCTTTTGGCTATTCGAAACGTGGGCAAAATCAGAAAAGTCTATTAATTGGATAACTTATTATAATTTTTCTTTCCTTTTTAAAACTAATAGGATATTCAGTGAATGCACCGAGCAAGACGTTCACCATCTTTTGTACGTTCACCACCTGTAACTAGATCAAGACATTTAGCAAATATAACCGCCGTTGATTTCTCTTTAGAATCGTCATCCAGTCGACAAGTACTTCAGTTCAAAATTCCGATAATCCATTTTTTGAAACCAACCTCACAATTGAGAATCCGGAGAATATTCAGGAACGATTCGTAGATCCTGAACCACTAAACTTTCCTCCGGAACCACCAATCATTCAAACAGAGATTGTTGAGGAACGAACCATTTAATCAGAATCCTCTAGTGATTCCGATTCAACAAATTCAATTATGGAGAATCTGGAACCTTTAAGTATGGAAGACCGAATGAGAGCTAAACGCACTGGCCAAGGTCACGCAATTACTCATCCAGACATTAATGCGCCAGATTATGAAATCAAAGGATAAATTCTACACATGGTGACTAATCAATGCCAATTTAGTGGTGCGCCGAAGGAAGATCCAAATGAACATCTACGTACCTTTAATAGGATCTGCACACTATTTAAAATCCGAGAAGTGGAGGATGAACAGATATATCTCATGTTATTTCCCTAGACTTTAAAGGGAGAAGCCAAAGATTGGTTGGAATCGTTACCTGAAGGGGCGATCGATACATGGGATGTTTTAGTTAACAAATTTCTTAAACAATTCTTTCCTGCATCTAAAGCCGTAAGACTTCAAGCAGAAATTGTTACGTTTACACAAAAACCGAATGAAACTCTATATGAGGCGTGGACAAGATATGGAACGTTGTTAAGAGGATGTCCGCAACATGGTTTAGACACCTGTCAAATAGTACAAATATTCTACCAAGGATGCGACATCACTACAAGGAAAGACATAGATATAGCAGCTGGTGGTTCTATTATGAAGAAAACCGAAACTGATGCTTACAAAATTATTGATAACACTGCTTCCCACTCACATGAGTGGCACCAAGAAAAAGATATCATTAGATCATCTAAAGCAGCTAGAGCCAATTCTAGCCATGACTTAGATTCCATTTCCGCAAAGATAGATGCTGTGGAGAGACGAATGGAAAAGATGACTAAAGATATTCACTCAATACGAATTAGTTGTGAGCAGTGTGGAGGACCACATTTGACAAAAGATTGTCTCAGTATTGAATTAACAATGGAACAAAGAGAGAATATTTCATACATAAACCAAAGGCCTGGAAATAATTATCAGAATAATTATCAACCGCCAAGACCGATTTACAATCAAAACCAGAATTATAACCGAAATATTCCATACAACAACCAACAAGGTCCTAGCAATCAACAAGTATCCAATAATACTTACAATCAGCAAAGACCTAATTTTCAAAACAAGCCACCACAACAAACCGATGATAAAAAGCCGAATTTAGAGGATATGATGACGAAGCTAGTTGAAACTCAAACGCAGTTTTTCACATCTCAAAAACAAACCAATGAACAAAATGCTCAAGCATTTAGAAATCAACAAGCTTCTATTCAAAATCTGGAACAAGAAGTAAGTAACCTAGCAAGGTTAATAGGTGAAAGAAAACCGGGAAGTCTACATAGTGATACAAATGCTAACCCCCGGAATGAAACAGCTAAAACTATTACCACAAGAAGTGGTACAACACTTAAACCACCGGAAATACCTGTAACTTCTGATGAAGCTATTCTTACTCCACAAGAACCACAACCTGATCAAGATAAGGAAAAAGAACCGGTAGTTAAAAAGGTTAATGAAGATAACACAGCTAAGGATAAACCTTATGTTAAACCATACCAACCACCACTTCCTTACCCGAGTAAAATGAAGAAAGAGAAACTTGAAGCCGAGCAATCCAAATTCTTGGATATGTTTAAACAGATAAATGTAAATCTTCCTTTCATTGATGTGATTTCAGGAATGCCTAGATATGCTAAATTCTTGAAAGATCTAATCTCAAATAGAAAGAAAATGGAAGAGCTCTCGGCTGTTACTATGAATGCTAATTGTTCAGCAGTGCTGTTGAATAAGATACCAGAAAAACTATCTGATCCAGGAAGTTTCACAATTCCATGTTTTCTGGGTAGTCTTAGTTCAATAGAAGCATTGGCAGACTTAGGTGCTAGTATAAATTTAATGCCGTATTCACTATACACTAAACTAGACCTTGGAGAATTGAAACTAACCAGAATAAGCATACAACTAGCCGATACATCAATAAAATATCCTAGAGGGATAATGGAGAACATGCTAGTTAAAGTTGGTACTTTAGTATTTCCAGTAGATTTTGTTGTTTTGGACATAGAAGAAGATTCTCAAGTTCCTCTCATATTAGGAAGACCATTCTTAAACACGGCTAAAGCAATGATAGACGTGTTCGGTAAGAAACTGACCCTAAGTATAGTGGATGAGAGTGTTACCTTTTTCAGTTGATAGAGCAATGCAACAACCACAATCAGCAGATGATACATGTTATTATATTCAAACTATAGATGCACATGCAAAATTATTAGAAGAATTTCCAGAATTACAAGGAACAGGAGAATGTTCTTTAGGAGAAGGTAATGAACCAATTGATGAAGCTGAAATGTTAGCTACACTTATAGCTAATGGATATGAACCAACAACAGAAGAAATTCAAATGCTAAAAGAAGAAGACAGATATCGATATAAATCATCGATAGAAGAACCACCGAAATTAGAGTTAAAGCCACTTCCAAACCATTTGGAATACGCTTATTTACATGATGAATCTGAATTACCTGTAATAATATCGTCTTCTCTTACTGAAAATGAGAAATCACAACTCATTTCTGTGTTGAAAGCTCATAAACCAGCCATTGCATGGAAGATTCATGATATTAAAGGAATAAGTCCTTCGTATTGCACACATAAAATCCTTATGGAAGAAGGTCATAAAACGTATGTGCAACGCCAACGAAGACTAAATCCTAATATGCAAGATGTAGTTAAGAAAGAGATTATTAAACTGCTAGACGCAGGTCTAATTTATCCAATCTCTGATAGTCCATGGGTAAGCCCAGTTCAATGCGTGCCTAAGAAGGGTGGCATGACTGTCATTACAAATGATAAAAATGAGCTTATTCCTACTAGGACCGTAACAGGATGGCGTGTATGTATTGATTATAGAAAATTAAATGACGCCACCAGAAAAGATCACTTTCCCTTACCTTTCATAGATCAAATGTTGGAAAGATTAGCCGGAAATAGTTATTATTGTTTTCTAGATGGATTTTTCGGATATTTTCAAATTCCAATAGCACCCGAGGACCAAGAGAAAACCACATTCACGTGCCCTTATGGTACTTTTGCTTACAAACGCATGCTATTTGGACTTTGCAACGCCCCTGCAACCTTTCAAAGGTGTATGATGGCGATTTTTCACGACATGATAGAAGAATGCATGGAAGTTTTCATGGATGACTTTTCAGTCTTCGGTGATACATTTGAATCATGTCTAGTTAATCTGGAACGAATTCTTATTAGATGCGAACAATCAAATCTAGTACTTAATTGGGAGAAATGCCATTTCATGGTTAAAGAAGGCATCGTTCTTGGACATAAAATTTCAAAAGAAGGAATTGAAGTGGATAGAGCTAAAGTAGATGTAATTTCTAAACTTCCACATCCCACCAATGTTAGAGGAGTTAGGAGTTTTCTAGGGCATGCCGGTTTTTACCGACGTTTCATAAAAGATTTTTCTAAAATTGCCACTCCTATGAATAAACTCCTAGAAAAGGATGCTCCATTCATCTTTTCAGATGAGTGTATCAAATCTTTTAATATTCTTAAAGAAAAACTCACTAATGCACCGATCATGATAACACCAAATTGGAATCTACCATTTGAACTAATGTGCGATGCAAGTGATTTTGCAATGGGAGCCGTTTTAGGACAAAGGATTGAAAAACGATTTCAACCTATATATTATGCTAGTAAGACGTTACAAGGAGCACAAACGAACTATACAACTACTGAAAAAGAACTCCTTGCTATTGTCTTTGCTTTTGACAAATTTTGATCATATCTCGTTCTAGCAAAAACGGTGGTCTATACCGACCATTCTGCTCTTAGATACCTATTTTCAAAACAAGATGCTAAACCAAGATTAATCCGTTGGATCTTACTCTTACAAGAGTTTGATATTGAAATCCGAGATAAAAGAGGAGCAGAAAATCTCGCCGCTGATCATCTTTCTCGTCTTGAAAATCCCGAATTAGAAGTTCTAAATGAATCGGCCATACAAGACAACTTTCCTGATGAATATCTATTGAAGATAGATTATAATGAAATCCCATGGTTTGCAGACTATGCAAACTACTTAGTTTGTGGATTCCTTGAGAAAGGATTATCGTACCAAAGACGAAAGAAATTCTTCAGTGATATAAAACACTATTTTTGGGAAGATCCACATCTGTTTAAAAGTTGTCCCGATGGAATAATACGCCGATGTGTATTTGGAGATGAAGCTAGTAAAATATTAAACCATTGTCACACAGGACCAACAGGAGGGCATTATGGGCCTCAAATAACAGCAAGAAAAGTTTATGATGCTGGATTCTATTGGCCTACAATTTACAAAGACGCACACCTACTTTGCAAATCCTGTGATGCTTGTCAAAGGGCGGGAAAAATAAGTCAACGTGATGAAATGCCACAAAATGTCATCCAAGTATGTGAAGTATTTGACATTTGGGGTATTGACTTTATGGGTCCATTTCCAAAATCTCATAATAATCTATATATACTCGTAGCCATTGATTATGTATCTAAATGGGCGAAAGCACAAGCTCTCCCAACTAACGATGCACGAGTTGTAGTCAACTTTTTAAAACGTCTTTTTGCAAGGTTTGGAACACCGAAAGCTTTAATAAGTGATCGGGGTACTCATTTCTGTAATAATCAACTTGAGAAAGTTCTTAAAAGATATGGAGTAACTCATAAAATCTCCACCGCATATCATCCACAAACAAGTGGACAAGTTGAAAATACCAACCGAGCTTTAAAACGTATTCTAGAAAAAACCGTAGGATCAAATCCGAAGGAATGGTCCATTAAATTGGAGGATGCACTCTGGGCTTTTAGAACAGCCTACAAAACTCCAATTGGAACCACACCTTTTAGACTTGTTTATGAAAAAGCATGTCATCTTCCAGTAGAAATTGAACACAAAGCATTTTGGGCTTTGAAAACATGTAATCTTGATTTACATGAAGCTGGACGTCTACGATTAAGTCAACTAAACGAATTAGAAGAACTAAGACATGAAGCATACGAAAATTCGTTAATCTATAAGGAAAGAACGAAGAAATGGCATGATAAAAGAATCAGAAGTTCAAAAGAATTTAAAGAAGGAGACAGAGTTCTTCTTTTTAATTCACGATTCAAGCTGTTTCCTGGAAAATTGAAATCAAGATGGTCTGGACCATTCATAGTCAAAAGAGTTTTCCCATACGGAACAGTAGAATTGATAAATTCAAATGGGAATGAATTTAAAGTTAATGGTCACAGAGTTAAACATTACATACATGGTCCGATGGAAGTCGACAACGAAGTTAATCACAATTTCAACACCACAGCTAACTAAGTGTGGGGAGAATCAAGTCTTTAAATGATAATATGTATTTCTGTTAGAATTAGATTGTCTGTTTTCGTGTAGTTCTCGAAAATGGAACCCGAATGGTCTTTCCCTAGCAGACCCTAAAGAACTAGTCTTCTCCCCCATTCTGAATTTTTATTTTTTTTAGGTTTTTACAAAATGAAGACTGCCTGTGAACTAAACCATGGTCTAATGCTACACGCTTTGATCACTAAACGTAATAATGACATACTCCCGAGTGAACTAGTATCAGTAATCAGAGAAAGAATGGACGGAGTTAGAAAAGAATCCAGATGCGAAGATAATAAGTTACAATTTGGTAAAGGAAAATCAAAATCTGCTGCGAAAAGAAGAGCACGACACCTAGAAAGATGTCACAAATGCGGAAAATGGTCACATGGAGGTAACTGTTCAAATAATCAAACCTATTCAAATACCGAATTTGTTACTTTATGCAGAGACGGACCGTTCATATATTTAGAAGAAAAGACACTGAATGCTCGAGGTTACGCCTATGTAGCTATGGAAAACCAATTAAACCGACTATCTTATGAATGTGATAGATCATATAACTAAGAAATCTATTTCACGGGTATGTTTGTACAGTTTTTATTTTATTTTTTTTATTTTTATTTTTAACCTTTTGATAATAAACGCTAATTTGTTCGCTATAAAGTATTAAATTGGTATTGAATAAAATTAGGTTTAGCGACCGAAATTATTGATATCATTCAAAAATTTATTACATCACTGCGAAATTTAACATTTATTCTTAAGGTATAAATATCTTTAATCAATCAACCCAAAATATTTCAAAAATTCGTCATGAGTTAAATTAGGTTTTGGAACCGAAATTACTTTACCGAAAAGAGGGGCGCATATCTTTGATAATATTTGATTGATTAAAGTGGGATAAAAAGCCAAAAAGATTTTTAATTTTATTTTTACCATGTTTTTAAAATTAATATATAAATCTTAAATTAATATTATAAACTTTGTAAAAACAATATTTTTAAAATTGTAAATATTTGAAAAATTAATATAAGTTTGGTGTGAATTTATAATATGAATTTTTAAATTAAGTTTGATGTGAATTTTTTTTTATTTAAAAAAAAAAAAAAACAAACCAAACTCCGCGACTCGCGGAGTTTGAAGGGTCCAAACACCGCGAGTCGCGGAGGGACCAAAACCCAGAAAAAAAATAAAACGTAAAAAAACAGATCAGTTCACTCCCCCACCCAAAAATACTGCGAAGAACAGCGAAAAAACCCGAAAATACACGAAAAAAACCCCCAAAATCACAATTTTTAACCGTTAATCATCAAATCTTTTACTAAAATCATGTTAAGAAGGATGCTATCTAGGAATTACTCAAGAAAAACGGTAAATTTCTACACCTAAACACCATTTAATCCGAAATTAGTGTTCTTGAGCAATTTTTTTCCCCAATTTAATTTTGATGCTTTTTAGTGTAATTAGGCTTAAATTGTTTATGTATTATGCGTGTATAACCTAGATTGATGCTATTTAACATGATTAGAAGCCTTAAACTTCAAATTTTGAGTAATCTAGGGTTTGTGTTCTTGAGCAAATTTGGGGCTTTTTGATATAAACAGGTTATGGCCGATTTTTGTCATGAATTGTTGCTAAATTAAGTAGTATAACAGGTTTAGGTAGTTAAATGATCCAAACTTTGAGCCTAAACATGATTTTGAGAATTAAAGTGGACTTTTTCAAGTCTAAAAATTCATGAACTTGATTTTTGAAAGATAATGCCATTTGAGACTTGTTTAATTGCTAGTAATAGTTATTTTGACATATTATTTGAGTTGAATGCTTATGAACTTGGCGAACATTTTCGTATATGCTTATTTGAAAAAGTGTAGATTTGATGAAAATATGAAAATGAGCTTAAGTTTGATATAAATTGATCATGTCATTGTAATTATTTTGATTGATGATTTTGCTGACACTAATGCATATTTGGATGCACAAAAATTGTGTTTGATGTATTTTGCAGACTGAAAGGGGTGAATCTTCATCCCAAGCTAGCAATGCTCCTGCTGAGAATGCGGAACAACAGGAGGTGGATAACTACTACAAGCAGGATATACCTCATCCAGTCATGACCTTTTCTGATATGCACTTGGAAGAGTTGCACCCGAACCTGAGATTTGACAGACTTTGGATAGATTATCCAAAATACCAAAGGGGTTTGCATACTCTTCATTCTAAGGTTGTAGAGGTACCGAGGGTCATAGAATGGGGACCCTTAGAAGCTGTAGAATTGGCCGGGCCAATTAGGGAATTACTTGTACAGAGGTATGGTAATTCTACTTTTAATGACTGGGTACGTTTATTCACCATGCGTAGACCTGTATATAAAGTATGGTGTGAAGAATTGTTGTGTAGTATAGAGTTAAATGATCGGGTAGCTAGTTTAATCGATCGTTCTTTTATTAGATTTTTGTTAGGCGGTTCGATGCGCCACATGTCTTTACTAGACATGGCTCAGGCTTTACGTATATATACGCCTGAGGAGTTAGCATCTGCCGATTGTAGAGGGTTGATACTAAACGGTAGAAAGATAGATAAAAATTTTGATACACACGGTGTGTGGAGTCAAATGACAAGCCATCACCGTTTCAAAGGGGGAAATTACTCTTATTTGGATATAGATAGAGCCAAATTAAGAGTGATTCATAGGTTTTTAGCTAATTCGATTACACAAAGGGGTAAGAACAAGGAAAAGGTAAATGAACAAGATTTGTTTTACCATATGTGTATTCGAGACCCACAAAGCGCTGTAAGTATACCGTATTGTGTGGGTTATTATTTATCAGCTATGGTTCGGGGGATGAGACCACATAGCATAATAGGAGGTGGTATTTTTATTACTTTGATTGCTGAATATCTCGGTGTGGATATAAGTCGGGGGGGATTATTAGTAGAAGAACCAGAACCCTCGATACTATAGGTTTAAATGTATACCATGGTGCGAAAGTTTTGAAGAGGCGAAATAACGCCGCAATACCATACCATGGTAGACATCCACAGGTTGAGAGAAACCAACAGCAAGGTAATGTAGGAGGGGGAAATGAGATGCAAGAAATGCAAAGGTTTATAGCTTCTCAGGAGTACGAAAATGCTAGACAGAGAGCATTTGAAGATTGGCAAGTTCATTAGAACCAAATCATAGCTCATTGCCAACATATAGGTAGAAACTATATTCCTACACCGAAACCCATCTTCCCTCCCTGGTCTATAGAGATGCAGCCACCGTATCCTACGTATAACCCTGCCGAAGCATTCTATAGCACCTATGGTTATGCCTGGAACCCCTATTGGTACCAATATCATCCCTAGTCTACTTATTATTTTTTTTATTTTGTAATTTGTAATGATTGATACGTTTAATACTTTTGTTAATATTGTAATAGTTTTTATAATTGTCTAACTTTTATTCTTAGATTTTAATAATTTTTGAATGTGGGGTAATATACCAAACTTCAAAAATATGTATATATGTTTGCAGTTTATCTTATGTACACAACAGGGTAAAACAACGCATTTTCAAAGACTGGCATTAAGTTCAGCAAAAGCAACTAATTTTGACGACAAGATGCAAAATATATGTGAAATAACAACAAGACGGAATGAACAAATGATGTGCACCATTTATCATTCAGCAAACAAACGCCAATATATTTGGAAACTTTGCTAAAAATTTAATCATTTTCACACAAATCACCCTCAATAATTTAAATTATTACTGATTTCTTGCAAATGAGGACATTGCAAGATCTTAAGTGTGGGAAGGGGTTAAATTCTTTCAGATTTTAAAATTTTTTTACTTTATACACTTGGTTACCATTAAAAATACTAGTAAAGCAGTAGTTGTATTAGAATCTAGTGCTCTCTGATAAAAAAGAACAGCCCTAGTCTTATATACTGACTACCCAATTCTAGTAAAATTTTTCAAAATTTTCAATTAAATGAACTCAAAATCATGTTTATACATATTTATGAACGATAAAACTAGGTTTTAACACCGAAATTATTGTTACCTCGGAAAGGACATAAATTGAGAAACAAACCAAAATGTTAAAATTCATTTAAAATGGAATAGAGGACGATAAAAGGAAAATAAAAGCCAAGTGTGGAAAAATTTACCAAGTTATCTTAAACATATGTCACATATATCTGTAACAAATAACTGAAAATACTTTTGCTTTGGACTAAACTAAACTGTTTTACCCGATGAAAGAAAAGAAAGATGGATCTACACGATGAATCAATTCCATCATTAAAAGGAAGTAAAGTCTTTCGAAAAAGACACGCGTTTCTTGATTTAGGTCTTGAAGTTGTCGTCCAGACCAGCTGTAGGTTGACGAAAAATCCAGAAAAGTCATCACTAAAATCAGCAGGAAATCCACGGACCTCAGCATTAAACAGGGTCGCCAAGTGGTCATATTTATCCTAACCATGAGAAGGATTTATCTTGTACAATGGGGGGCACCATGCAAATTAGCTGGATAAGACTAATGAATCAGATCCCCAGAAAGGATAATCTCCTTAAAGATTAAAAATCAGCTTTTAAGACTGATATTACTCAATCCTAGAGATTGACCTTAAAGATTGAGAATTACAAACTCATGGAATTCAATGATATCTAAACTCGAGCTTGAACGAGAAAATATTTTGATCAAAATTATAAACCGATTTGTTTTCTGAAAACCCTATTTTCAATGCGTTCATTACCATTGAACGTAAAATCCTAGGAATTCACCTGGAATTCATTAGGTCACCTGAACCAAATCGGGTGTCAACCGTAAGAACGGTGGTTGCATAGTGGTCAAAGACAGGACCTTGTGCCAGACCGAAAAATTATAAGGGTGAGCCTTACTATTGCTCCTACCAAGGATAGTAATTGCGTCCGACACGTTATAGACCATAATTAAAAGTATGTCAGGGGACATTGCCTTAACAGTTGCTTGTTCAACGCTTTCCTTTACAACCGGACGGTAGTTTACCGAAAGGTAATATACGGGACAAGTGAACTGGACGTGTTGCTTTCCAAATACAAGGTTAGCAAGTGGGTGACACAAAACCATAAGTTTTGAGCTAAAATTTTCAAATCTGAAACCCACCAAACCCACAAAAATATTTTGCAAACACCGGTAAAGGGTTATTCCAGAAAACTTATCTAGGGTAAAAACTAGATTTAATTTTCAAAAGATCAAATGTTTTCATAAAGATCCAATTTCCTTAATGGGTCTAAATTTTTATAGTCATGTGGGACTGTAAACCATATCGTTACTACCATTGTTTATACCGCCGTATAGAAAATCACTGATGTACAAAGTGTGAAGAATAAAGAAGTGATTCTAGTATTTCAAGACGATATTGCTTGAGGACAAGCAACGCTCAAGTGTGGGAATATTTGATAATGCTAAAAACGAACATATATTTCATAGCATTATTCCTCAAGAAAGACAAGCTTTTAGTTGCAATTGTTCTATTTACAAGTGATATTCGTTTAAATAATAAAAGGTGAAGACAAAAGACAGATTCGACGAATTGAAGACGCAAACGACCAAAAAGCTCAAAAGTACAAAAGACAATCAAAGAGGTTCCAATTATTGATAAGAAACGTCTCGAAATTACAAGAGTACAAGATTCAAAACGCAAAGTACAAGATATTAAATTGTACGCAAGGACGTTCGAAAATCCGGAACCGGGACCAGAGTCAACTCTCAACGCTCGACGCAACGGACTAAAAATTACAAGTTAACTATGCACATAAATATAATATAATATTTAAATAATTCTTATAATTATTTAATATATTATATTTATTTAAAACCGTCGGTAAACAAAGAGCCAAACTCCTCTGAGCTGTAATTTCAAACTCCGCGACTCGCGGAGTTTGAAGGCAAAAATGCCGCGAGTCGCGGAGCCCCAAAAGTCGAAAATCCCTATAAAAGCAAACGAATTTTGATCGCAAAAATCACCAAAAATCCATCCATCTCTCTATCTATATCGTATATATATTTATATTTTAATTTTAATTTTAATTTTAATTTTAATCCTAATAATAAGGGTATGTTAGCGAATGTTATAAGGGTGTAAGTCGAAATTCTGTCCGTGTAATGCTACGCTATTTTTAATCATTGTAAGTTATGTTCAACCTTTTTATATTAATGTCTCGTAGCTAAGTTATTATTATGCTTATTTAATCCGAAGTAATCATGATGTTGGGCTAATTACTAAAATTGGGTAATTGGGCTTTGTACCATAATTGGGGTTTGGACAAAAGAACGACACTTGTGGAAATTAGACTATGGGCTATTAATGGGTTTTATATTAACTAAACAATACCTTGTTAATTTAATATACAAACTTATAATTTGACGTATTTATATATAACCACATACGCTTGACTGGGTACGGTGGGCGGGATATCGATAAATACCAATAATTATTCATTTTACCGGATACGGAACTGGATTAATAGTTAATAAACTTGTTGAAACAGGGGTGAATTACATTCAAGGGTAATTGGTGTAATTGTTAACAAAGTAGTAAAACCTTGGTTTACACGCAGTCGATAACCTGGTGTATTCATTAAACAAAGTATTAAAACCTTGTTACAATTCGAATCCCCAATTAGTTGAAATATTTGACTTCGGGAATAAGAATAATTTGACGATGGCTTTCGCTCTTTATATTTATGACTGATGGACTATTATGGACAAATCCGTATGGACATATTAAATAATCCAGGACAAAGGACAATTAACCCATGGGAATAAAACTAAAATCAACACGTCAAACATCATGATTACGGAAGTTTAAATAAGCATAATTCTTTTATTTCATATTTAATTTCCTTTATTTTATATTTAATTGCACTTCTAATTATCGCATTTTTATTGTTATTGTATTTAATTGCACTTTTAATTATCATACTTTTTAATTATCGCAAGTTTATTTTATCGCACTTTTATTATTCGAAATTTCATTATCGTTATTTACTTTACGCTTTAATTTAAGTCTTGTATTTATATTTATTATTTTATATTTGGTTTTAACTGCGACTAAAGTTTTAAAATCGACAAACCGGTCATTAAACGGTAAAAACCCCCCTTTATAATAATAATATTACTTATATATATATTTGTATTTTTATAAAAGTAAACTAATATAGCGTTAAGCTTTGTTTAAAAAGATTCCCTGTGGAACGAACCAGACTTACTAAAAACTACACTACTGTACGATTAGGTACACTGCCTATAAGTGTTGTAGCAAGGTTTAAGTATATCCATTCTATAAATAAATAAATATCTTGTGTAAAATTGTATCGTATTTAATAGTATTTCCTGCTAAAAATAAGCTATTTTATATACTACCCCGCTGCACATCAGTAAACGAGAGAAATTAAATTCAAGGTATATTGGACCATTCAAGATTATTGATCGTGTCGGACCAGTAGCTTACTGACTTGAGTTACCTCAACAACTCGCGGCTGTACATAACACTTTCCACGTCTCGAATTTGAAGAAATGTTTTGCTAAAGAATATCTCACTATTCTGTTAGACGAAATCCAAATCAACGAAAAACTTCAATTCATCGAAGAACCCGTCGAAATAATAGATCGTGAGGTTAAAAGACTTAAACAAAACAAGATACCAAGTGTTAAGGTTTGATGGAATGCTCGTAGAGGGCCCGAGTTCACCTAAGAATGATAAGATCAGATGAAGAAGAAATATCTGCACTTATTTCTAGAAGATACATCAACACCTCCAACTTCTTAAAATTTCGGGACGAAATTTATTTAACGGGTAGGTACTGTAGTGACCCGAACTTTTCCATGTTTATATATATTAAATGAAATTGATATTTACATGATTAAGTGTTTCCAACATGTTAAGCAATCAAACATGTTAAGACTTGATTAATTGAAATAGGTTTCATATAGACAATTGACCACCCAAGTTGACCGGTGATTCACGAATGTTAAAACTTGTAAAAACTATATGATGACATATATATGGTTATATATATAGTTAACATGATTTTATGATAAGTAAGTATCTCATTAGGTATTTTAACAATGAGTTATATACATAAAAATGAGTCTATTAAATTAAGAAACTCGAAAACGATATATATAACGATTATCATTATAACAACGTCTTACTAAGTACATATGAATCATATTAAGATATTGATACACTTGGTTAATTATGTTAAATAATAAGTAAATATATCATTAAGTGTATTAACAATGAACTACATATGTAAAAACAAGACTACTAACTTAATGATTTTGAAATGAGACATATATGTAACGATTATCGTTGTAACAGCATTTAACTGTATATATATCATACTAAGATATATTATATATCATAATATCATGATAATGTAACAATTTAACATCTCTTTAGATATAATAAACAATGGGTTAATAACATTTAACAAGACCGTTAACCTAAAGGTTTCAAAACAACATATACATGTAACGACTAACGATGACTTAACGACACAGTTAAAATGTATTTACATGTAGTGTTTTAATATGTATTCATATACTTTTGAAAGACTTCAAGACACTTATCAAAATAATTCTACTTAACAAAAATGCTTACAATTACATCCTCGTTCAGTTTCATCAACAATTCTACTCGTAAGCACCCGTCACTACAAACAAATTTACATTTAGTGGCATAAATTTTTAGTGACAAATGTGTTATGTGTCACTGTACGTAGGGTTATAGTGGCAAATAACTATATGCCGGTAGATGTACGTGTCATCTGTGGCAGTTTTAACTTTTGTGCCAATAAAGTAAATAATTTTAGTGATAAATTATTTTAATGTACCACTATCGAAAAATGAAAAGTGTTTAGCGGGCTATTTCCCTCTTTAATTTCCCCCAAAATTTTCAGCGGCCTATTTCCCTCCCCAATTTTAGTGTTTCATCTATTAATCTCCCGCTCCAACCCAAACCCTACCTTTAACCTTTTTTGCACAGATCTACTCTTCTCATACAACTAACGCACAAATCACTTCTCTCGGACCTCCGGTTTGTTATCAATTTTCTTTCAATCTCTAAACTAATCTCCATTGTATGATTTTGTTAGTTAACCGTTGATTGTTGTTATGAATTAAGAAATATTAGGGTTTTTTTCTTTCTTAATCAAACATTTATTGCTTAACCTTTATATGTAAATTATTTTGTAGTTTGAATGTTGCTTTCTAGAAGTGATGTTAATTGAAAATGTCAGCCCTTATATAAAGAAGAACGTATATCGTTATCTTTTTTTTTCTTGCCTAGATTATTTGGTTTTTTATTTGTTTTCTTTTCTATAATTTATATGCTTCGTTTCTTCATTTGTTTAAGCTGCCGATTTTCTATAAGTTAGAACAAGGAAAATATCAAAATCACTTTAATGCCTATCTATTTTTGTTTCTGAATAAAGTAGCGTACAGTAGGAGTTTTGGTTTTTATTCTTTTATCAATTACATTGAATGTTATCTAGTTTGAGTTAAATTGCTACAACCCTGTTTTTTATATTAGTTGTTATTTTTGTGTTGCAGCTACTAGAATGGGCAGGCGCAAACGACTATGTATTGTCTCTACCGATGACTCGTCTGATAACCATGAACATACTGAAACACAAGAGCAATTCTTTGTTATTACCCTATTCTGAACATACAGGTAGTTGTATAACCAGTCACTGAATATTCTTTGTTATTACCCTATGGCCTATACTAAAGACATCTATTTACCTTAATTTGTTTCAGATTCCTAACATGTCTTCATCTGTTCCGAACAACACATGTTCAGTTAACCAAAGATCACCTGATGGGAGTCATAATAATTGATATTATCTCTTTTGCTCAAATTTCATATGTAATTATTTTGAATTTAGTTGCAAATGAACCACTATTAGAAATAATGAAATCAACTATATGCTATTAAATCAGTATGTGATAGTGTTAATTATATAGTTTGATTCAGTTGCTTATCAGTATGTTTTTAACTGAATTGTTTGATTTAAATCACTATGTTAATGCTTATCAGTTGGTGCTGACCTTCTTTAGTTGAAAATCAATTGTAGGATAGGACTAGGTAGTAAATCAATAATGTCTTAATTCTGGGATTTTGACATTTTACAGATCATCATCGACATCTAACCCGATGAGTTTATCACTGTGAAGGTATGTGATTACATATTTGAAGTTGCTCATTTGGGCTTTTGGGCTTTGTAATTGGTGATTTGTCTACTTGTAGGAAGATGACAATAAACAATGCAATATGTTCATATCTGTTTATATTTTCATCTTTTGTTATGTATTTAAAATTCTTTTTAATTGTTTTATTTCTTTGATGTAACAGGTTGTTAATAGGTAGATCGAGCAAGAAGGTGTGCTCTTTTAATGAAGTTTCAAGTTATTTAGCCTTCTACTTTTTGGAAGATAGTTTATGGTTAGTGTAGTTTCAGTAGTTTGGATTCTAGATTTATGTAACTTTAGCTTCTATGTACTTGGATACATGGTTGAAAGATATCCAGATTTTAATCCAAGAATTGTTATTAAGTAATGTTATTTCATGTTTATTTCATTTTAGCATAAATTTGTGTGTTGCCATTTTTTAAAAATTAGAGTAACAATAATCGTATTCGTACTCGTATTTGTACAATACACAGCTTTTAGACGTATGTACTATTAGTATATACACTCTAATGATCAGCTCTTAGCAGCCCTTGTGAGTCACCTAACACATGTGGGAACCATCATTTGGCAACTAGCATGAAATATCTCATAAAATTACAAAAATATGAGTAATCATTCATGACTTATTTACATGAAAACAAAATTACACATCCTTTATATTTAATCCATATACCAACGATCAAAAATACCTACAAACACTTTCATTCTTCAATTTTCTTCATCTAAGTGATTTCTCTCAAGTTCTATCTTCAAGTTCTAAGTGTTCTTCATAAATTCTATAAGTTCTAGTTTCATAAAATCAAGAATACTTCCAAGTTTGCTAGCTTACTTCAAATCTTGTAAAGTGATCATCCAACCTCAAGAAATCTTTCTTATTTATAGTAAGATATCTTTCTAATACAAAGTAATACTCATATTCAAAATTTGGTTCAATTTCTATAACTATAACAATCTTATTTCGAGTGATGATCTTACTTGAATTTGTTTTCGTGTCATGATTCTGCTTCAAGAACTTTCAAGCCATTCAAGGATCCTTTGAAGCTAGATCCATTTGTCTCTTTTTCAGTAGGTTTATCCACAAAACTTGAGGTAGTAATGATGTTCTTAACATCATTCGATTCATACATATAAAGCTATCTTATTCGAAGTTTTAAACTTGAAATCACTAGAACATAGTTTAGTTAATTCTAAACTTGTTCGCAAACAAAAGTTAATCCTTCTAACTTGACTTTTAAAATCAACTAAACACATGTTCTATATCTATATGATATGCTAACTTAATGATTTAAAACCGGAAAACACGAAAAACACCGTAAAACCGGATATACGCCGTTGTAGTAACACCGCGGGCTGTTTTGGGTTAGTTAATTAAAAACTATGATAAATTTTGATTTAAAAGTTGTTCTTCTGGGAAAATGATTTTTCTTATGAACATGAAACTATATCCAAAAATCATGGTTAAACTCAAAGTGGAAGTATATTTTCCAAAATGGTCATCTAGACGTCGTTCTTTCGACTGAAATGACTACCTTTACAAAAATGACTTGTAACCTGTAATTCCGACTATAAACTTATACTTTTTCTGTATAGATTCATAAACGTAAGTTCAATATGAAACCATAGCAATTGGATTAACTCAAAACGGATTTAAAACGAAGACGTTATGGGTAAAACAAGATTGGTTATTTTTGCTTGTTGTAGCTACGTGAAAATTGGTAACAAATCTATATTAATCATATCCTAGCTAACTTATATTGTATTATACATGTATTCTAATATATTATATAAACTTGGGATACCATAGACACGTATGCAAATGTTTTGACATATCATATTGACCCATCTATATATATTATTTGGAACTACCATAGATACTCTATATGCAGTAATGTTGGAGTTAGCTATACAGGGTTGAGGTTGATTCCAAAAATATATATAGTTTGAGTTGTGATCTAGCCTGAGACGTGTATACACTGGGTCGTGGATTGATTCAAGATAATATATATCGATTTATTTCTGTACATCTAATTATGGACAACTAGTTGTAGGCTACTAACGAGGACAGCTGACTTAATACACTCAAATCTTTAAAACATAATAAAAATGGTTGTAATTATATTTTGATCATACTTTGATATATATGTACATATTTATATAGGTTCGTGAATCGATCCGTGGCCAAGTCTTATTTCCGAGGAAGGAAATATCTGTGAAAGTGAGTTATAGTCCCACTTTTAAAATCTAATATTTTTGGGATGAGAATACATGCAGGTTTTATAAATGATTTATAAAATAGACACAAGTACGTGAAACTACAATCTATGGCTGAATTATCGAAATCGAATATGCCCCTTTTTATTAAGTCTGGTAATCTAAGAATTAGGGAACAAACACCCTAATTGACGCGAATCCTAAAGATAGATCTATTGGGCCTAACAAACCCCATCCAAAGTACCGGATGCTTTAGTAATTCGAAATTTATATCATATCCGAAGGGTGTCCCGGAATGATGGGGATATTCTTATATATGCATCTTGTTAATGTCGGTTACCAGGTGTTCACCATATGAATTATTTTTATCTCTATGTATGGGATGTGTATTGAAATATGAAATCTTGTGGTCTATTGTTACAATTTGATATATATAGGTTAAACCTATAACTCACCAACATTTTTGTTGACGTTTAAAGCATGTTTATTCTCATGTGAATATTAAGAGCTTCCGCTGTTGCATACTAAAATAAGGACAAGATTTGGATTCCATGTTTGTATGATATTGTGTAAAAACTGCATTCAAGAAACATATGTCGATGTAATATATTTCTATTGTAAACCATTATGTAATGGTCGTGTGTAAACAGTATATTTTAGATTATCATTATTTGATAATCTACGTAATGTTTTTAAAACCTTTATTGATAAAATAAAGGTTATGGTTGTTTTAAAAATGAATGAGTCTTTGAAAAACGTCTCATATAGATGTCAAAACCTCGCAACGAAATCAATTAATATGGAACGTTTATAATCAATATGAACGGGACATTTCACTTTTGGAGTTCGGGTATCATAGTCCCAAGCATAAGGCAAGTGACTTGCACCGAATCGGTGCAATACTTATCCCAATAAGCCATGCCTTCCGTATCATCCTCGTCAGGTTGATCGAGAATGGGGTCTTCCAACACATACGCCCTATCCTCAAGTTTGAGGACAATTCTTAGATTGCGAAACCAATCCATGAAATTCATATGGTTGAGTTTTTCCTTTTCGAGGATTGACCTCAACGATAGGTTGTTAAAGTTGATTGGTTCGTTTGGAATGTTGTTGTTATTGGCGGCCATCTACAAAATTTAACAAAGTTCGTTTAAGTATCATTTTTAATTTAACAATCAATACCCTTTAAATCCAATTTAACAATCAAATTTCAGTTAGGTGACCTTTATCCCGTCATTTGATTTAGCTAGGTAGCCATTATATGACAATTGCAATCCTTTTGCAACTTCTAAGTTATGGGATCATGCAATCCTTTTGCATGGCATATTTATCCCATCAACACCTATTTGTTCATCATGCTTCGGTGACCCTAAGTTCATGATTCTCAAATCAAATCGTCCTACTTGTGTAAATGTGTAAATTTAACATACAAGTGGTTAGGTGACCTTTATCCCACAAGTGTGCGAAATTTATCTTAATCATATTATTTTGCTCATAACGGTTAGGTGATCTTTATCCCATTATGAGTTCCCTAATATTTTTAAGTGTCACACAAAAGGATGGCGTTTAACTTGTTTGCCTTGTTAATAAGAGATTTTAAGTTTTCATTTTTTGTTGTTTAAGAAAACTTTTATGCCATACACCAACATGCATTTAGTGTATGGTATTTATGAAAAACCATTTTCATGTCTTGTAATTAAGCCAATTACTTGATATAAACCATTTTATATATGTGATCCTTTTGCCACTTTTAATTTAACCAATTAAATTGTCGTTTTGCATGTCGTTAATAATGTCAAATTTAACCAATTAAATTGTCATTTTACTTGTTGATAACTTGTGATTTACTTGTAGCAACCAAACATACAAACACAACGAACAACCATGCATGCAAAACAAATATGTTCACAATCAAGCCATTTTGGTAGACATTTATTTAGCCGAAAACAAATGCCACCGGTTAAGGGGTTATAACACAAAGTAGGAGATTTTAAATCTCCCACTTAATCTTGCATCCAAATGCTTCTTCTTGTGTTCTTCCATGTCTTAATCTTGTATCTTCATCTTTTTACAAAATATATCCTAATACATTTTGTCTAGAAAATGAAATACAACCTAATCTATTTTACATACCAAATATAAAATAAATTACATAACCAAAATAATATTATTACAAACCAATTGAATAAATATTATTACAAACCAAATGAATGAATTTAATAAACCAAACATTCAACCATCCAAACACAAGGTCAAGGCTTGATTGTGAACAACAACATACAATAAAATATGACCAAATGGCAAGTTCCAAACCCATTTGGAACCTCCTAATAATTCGGCCAAACCATCTAACCCACCCAAACATATAATTTTTGCATTTTACTTTCATGCATGTACATAAAATGCAAAGTATATAGTGAGTTTAATAACCATCTCGAAGCATATTTCAACAACTTCGGCTCTAGATACCATTGTTGGGATTTAACAAGTTCATAACACTTAAAACATTTTAAGAATTAAACTTAGCGGAAGAGTGTAAATTACCATTTTAGAACTTGTTAATCTTTAACCATTTAAAGTTAAATCCCAAGAAGGATCAAGTTGTGATATATACTTACAAACTATAAGATAGTAAGGAGGTTATACCTACTCCAAGCTTGGTAATTGATAGTGATGATGATGATGATGAATCAAGCTCCAAAATGTGAAGCCTCAAGTTGTAATACCCCAAGCTTTTAATACCAACAGCTTGTACTTTGGTTAGGATTTATTAACATTTGAATTTAGCTTGCAAAAAAAAGTTTGAGAACCCTTTCTCCCTCACAAAAGCTCACGGCCAGACAGCAGAAACCAGGGAGTTTTGTGCAGTTTTTTTAAAGTGTTTTGATGTGTTTTGCATGTGTTTGTAGTCTCCAACAAGTATTGGTACTTATGCCTCTTGATTATTGAAGTAACCACACACATGGCTAGTCAAATGTCATGCTCAATGGAAATCCCAATGCCACTTCCATGTCTATTATAAAATAGTTTTATAAAACTAGTTTTATAAAACTAGTTTTATAAAACTAGTTTTCATAAACACATTTTATAAACTTGCACATTTATTTGTTATGTATACATTTTATATAAAACCAATTTTATAAAATGTAATATAACATAATTAATTATTTAACCTATAAATAATTAAGTTTTAATTATATAAATTATTCCATAATTTATATACACATCAAGTAATATATTAGAAAACTATTTTTCTTAAAATTCAAGTGTCGCGTATTTGATCAATGATCCAATCGTTAAGATCAAATACGAATAAGGTGTCGGTAAGCTTGTTATTGGGTATCACCCCACTTGGATCAAAACATATTAGCCGCGTTAATTTAATATGTCTCTCGGGCATACGAAATACCTTCAGAATGGTGCGTGATTTACAAGCTATAATTATTACACCAACCTCAGCACTAACAGCATTTATACCACCGACAGTAATATCCACATCATCAGCCTCGACATCATCATCTGTACCGTGAGCATACTCTTCGTTCTACCTATCGTTCTATCTACTTCATCTTTGTTCTACATATCAATCTACATCGATTATCTTCGTTCTACATGGCGATTATGTAATCTCTAAAGTCTTAAAGATTATATATTCTCGTTCTAACGATAAATCAAATGAGCTTAATATCATATTAACTCATTAAATCCATGATTACATCTGAAGAAAATATATATGTAAGTATATTTTCCTAAAGATTGTAATTCTTTGTACAAATCGTTAATGGTGAAAATATTTTAACGGGTAGGTAATACCAGAGAAATATTTAGATTTCACATTAATATATTACACGGTACATTTTTCAATTCCAATTCAACAATCGTTATCTATCCTATTCAACTCCGCAGATATACGTATCCGTTCATCGCAGAATAACCATTTTCTTTCAAATTCAATTTCATATTCGGATTGTGACCTATCAGAATCCAAGTCAAGATTTGACAAGTGGCATAATGAAGAAAATAATGGACAAAATAAAATTGATTAGTAACCAATTAATTAATTACGTAAAATTTCTTCATCATATTTGTAGTGACCCGAACTTTTCCATGTTTATATATATTAATTGAGATTGATATTTACATGATTAAATATTTCCAACATGTTAAGCAATCAAACTTGTTAAGACTTGATTAATTGAAATATGTTTCATATAGACAATTGACCACCCAAGTTGACCGGTGATTCACGAACGTTAAAACTTGTAAAAACTATATGATGACATATATATGGATATATATATAGTTAACATGATACTATGATAAGTAAACATATCATTAAGTATATTAACAATGAACTACATATGTAAAAACAAGACTACTAACTTAATGATTTTTAAACGAGACATATATGTAACGATTATCGTTGTAAAGACATTTAATGATATTCATACATGATAATATCATGATAATATAATAATTTAAAATCTCATTTGATATTATAAACATTGGGTTAACAACATTTAACAAGATCGTTAACCTAAAGGTTTCAAAACAACACTTACATGTAACGACTAACGATGACTTAACGACTCAGTTAAAATGTATATACATGTAGTGTTTTAATATGTATTTATACACTTTTGAAAGACTTCAATACACTTATCAAAATACTTCTACTTAACAAAAATGCTTACAATTACATCCTCGTTCAGTTTCATCAACAATTCTACTCGTATGCACCCGTATTCATACTCGTACAATACACAGCTTTTATATGTATGTACTATTGGTATATACACTCCAATGATCAGCTCTTAGCAGCCCATGTGAGTCACCTAACACATGTGGGAACCATCATTTGGCAACTAGCATGAAATATCTCATAAAATTACAAAAATATGAGTAATCATTCATGACTTATTTACATGAAAACAAAATTACATATCCTTTATATCTAATCCATACACCAACGACCAAAAACACCTAAAAACACTTTCATTCTTCAATTTTCTTCATCTAATTGATCTCTCTCAAGTTCTATCTTCAAGTTCTAAGTGTTCTTCATTTATTCTACAAGTTCTAGTTACATAAAATCAAGAATACTTTCAAGTTTGCTAGCTCACTTCCAATCTTGTAAGGTCATCATCCAACCTCAAGAAATCTTTGTTTCTTACAGTAGGTTATCATTCTAATACAAGGTAATAATCATATTCAAACTTTGGTTCAATTTCTATAACTATAACAATCTTATTTCAAGTGATGATCTTACTTGAACTTGTTTTCGTGTCATGATTCTGCTTCAAGAACTTCGAGCCATCCAAGGATCCGTTGAAGCTAGATCCATTTTTCTCTTTTACAGTAGGTTTATCCAAGGAACTTAAGGTAGTAATGATGTTCATAACATCATTCAATTCATACATATAAAGCTATCTTATTCGAAGGTTTAAACTTGTAATCACTAGAACATAGTTTAGTTAATTCTAAACTTGTTCGCAAACAAAAGTTAATCCTTCTAACTTGACTTTTAAAATCAACTAAACACATGTTCTATATCTATATTATATGCTAACTTAATGATTTAAAACCTGGAAACACGAAAAACACCGTAAAACCGGATTTACGCCGTCGTAGTAACACCGCGGGCTGTTTTGGGTTAGTTAATTAAAAACTATGATAAACTTTGATTTAAAAGTTGTTATTCTGAGAAAATGATTTTTATTATGAACATGAAACTATATCCAAAAATTATGGTTAAACTCAAAGTGGAAGTATGTTTTCTAAAATGGTCATCTAGACGTCGTTCTTTCGACTGAAATGACTACCTTTACAAAAACGACTTGTAACTTATTTTTCCGACTATAAACCTATACTTTTTCTTTTTAGATTCATAAAATAGAGTTCAATATGAAACCATAGCAATTTGATTCACTCAAAACGGATTTAAAATGAAGAAGTTATGGGTAAAGCAAGATTGGATAATTTTTCTCATTTTAGCTACGTGAAAATTGGTAACAAATCTATTCCAACCATAACTTAATCAACTTGTATTGTATATTATGTAATCTTGAGATACCATAGACACGTATACAATGTTTCGACCTATCATGTCGACACATCTATATATATTTCGGAACAACCATAGACACTCTATATGTGAATATTGGAGTTAGCTATACAGGGTTGAGGTTGATTCCAAAATATATATAGTTTGAGTTGTGATCAATACTGAGATACGTATACACTGGGTCATGGATTGATTCAAGATAATATTTATCGATTTATTTCTGTACATCTAACTGTGGACAACTAGTTGTAGGTTACTAACGAGGACAGCTGACTTAATAAACTTAAAACATCAAAATATATTAAAAGTGTTGTAAATATATTTTGAACATACTTTGATATATATGTATATATTGTTATAGGTTCGTGAATCAACCAGTGGCCAAGTCTTACTTCCCGACGAAGTAAAAATCTGTGAAAGTGAGTTATAGTCCCACTTTTAAAATCTAATATTTTTGGGATGAGAATACATGCAGGTTTTATAAATGATTTACAATATAGACACAAGTACATGAAACTACATTCTATGATTGAATTATCGAAATCGAATATGCCCCTTTTTATTAAGTCTGGTAATCTAAGAATTAGGGAACAGACACCCTAATTGATGTGAATCCTAAAGATAGATCTATTGGGCCTAACAAACCCCATCCAAAGTACCGGATGCTTTAGTACTTCGAAATTTATATCATATTCGAAGGGTGTCCCGGAATGATGGGGATATTCTTATATATGCATCTTGTTAATGTCGGTTACCAGGTGTTCACCATATGAATGATTTTTATCTCTATGTATGGGATGTGTATTGAAATATGAAATCTTGTGGTCTATTATTATGATTTGATATATATAGGTTAAACCTATAACTCACCAACATTTTTGTTGACGTTTTAAGCATGTTTATTCTCAGGTGATTATTAAGAGCTTCCGCTATCTCATACTTAAATAAGGACGAGATTTGGAGTCCATGCTTGTATGATATTGTGTAAAAAATGCATTCAAGAAACTTATTTTGTTGTAACATATTTGTATTGTAAACCATTATGTAATGGTCGTGTGTAAACAGGATATTTTAGATTATCATTATTTGATAATCTACGTAAAGCTTTTTAAACCTTTATTGATGAAATAAAGGTTATGGTTTGTTTTAAAATGAATGCAGTCTTTGAAAAACGTCTCATATAGAGGTCAAAACCTCGCAACGAAATCAATTAATATTTAACGTTTTTAATCAATAAGAACGGGACATTTCAGAATGGTATCAGTGCCACTCATGTGCCGTTGGGGGTGGTGGGGCAAACCTCATCGAGGACGATGAGTCCCTAAGGGGGGGTGAATGTAACACCCTAGGCAAATCCCACATCGCCCACGAACATGAGTGATCATGGGATTATAAGGTAATACTCACGCTTAAATGACACAACGCGTTTTGGGATCACAGGCTGAGTAGAAGTGCGAGTACGTTGTGGTTAAGCATGCTCGGGCGAGAGCACTACCAGGATGGGTGACCTCCTGGAAAGTGCTTCTCGTGTGTGGTCGCCAAGAAAAAGCCGTGCGCCTGCGGGCAAAGCGGACAATATTGTGGTCATGTTAAGCTGGGGTGTTTCAGTTGGTATCCGAGCGTTGGTCTTAGAGAACCAGAATTTTGCATTAGTGTGTCTTATCGAGTTTGTTAGGATGCATTAGTGAGTCTGGACTTCGACCGTGTTTACTTGAAAAATGATTGCTTAACAAATTTTGTTGGAAACTATATATTTTTAACATGTGAATATTATGTGATATATTAATCTCTTAACGTGTTTGATACTATGTGATAGATGTCTACCTCTAGAACAAGTCCCATTGACTCACCTAATAATAATGAAGAGTCAAATGTAAATTGGAATGATTCGTAGACTGATTCACAAGTTCCCGAAGAGGAACCAGAAGAAGAGTCGGAACCGGAAGAAGAATCGGAACCGGAAGAAGAATCGGAACCGGATGAAGAAATAGAACCGGTGGGGGAAATAATAAAACGGTTAAGTAAAAGAAAATCCTCAACCAACTGACCAAGGTTAATTATGGTCAATGGTGTTTCCGCCAAGGAAGCAAAATATTGGGAGGATTACCAATTCTCCGATGAATCGGATTCCGACGAGAATTCCGATGATGTTATAGAAATTACCCCAACTGAATTTAAAAAGGCAAAAGAAAATAATAAGGGAAAGGGCATAAAAATAGAGAAATCTAATTCCAACCCCGATGAACTTTATATGTATCATCAACCCCCGAAGTCCTTAAGTTGTAACAATGACCCGGGAACCTCTAAACCACCAGGTTTTTCTAAACCAATGTGGAAAACGACGGTTCGTATTAGGGGAACATCATATATCCCTAGAAACTTGGCAAAACGAACCAAAACAGAAGAAGAAGAAACAAGCGAGTCAGAATAAGATAGTTGTATTCGTGTGGTGTAATATATGTAATATAGTGTGCTTATGCTTTATGATATATGTAAAAATTGCTTGTATTAATAAGTATTTTTTTTATGAATCTAACTCTTTTCTATTTTACAGTATAAAAACACAAAATGGATAGATAACCCAATATTTTAAGAGACCTACCCGGAGACATGATTGATGAAATCTTGTCTAGAGTCGGTCAGAATTCTTCGGAACAACTATTTAAGGCGAGATCAGTTTGTAAGACATTCGAAGAATGTTCCAAGAATGCCTTGGTTTATAAAAGGCTTTCGTTCAAAAGATGGGGGATATCACATTAGGAAATTCATAAGTTACGATGTGTTTACTTTGACGCATATATTGCGGGGAACCCAAATGCTATTTTACGCAATGGGTTAAGAAATTATTTTGACTCAATATATCCGAATATTGGACTTCGTGATTTAGAAAAAGCGGCTAACATGCAACATAAAGAAGCATGTTATGCTTACGGATTAGTAATGTTCGCTTCTCACCAAAGTGAGAACAAGAACATCGGGCTACAACTATTAAACAAAACGTTTCCACAAGTGACGGAGTCGGTAATTGGGGTAAGAAATGAGGGTTTCAGATTGTTACGGGACTGTTGGACATTACGTAACCCTCGTCCCTTTGACGACGTTACAACACGCTGTCTTATCAACGGCCATAACGGTTATGTTCCACAAGACCAAGGATGGGAAGTAATCCTAGTAAAACCAGAATGCATGACTTGTTTCTGGACGTATGAATTACGTGTCTTTATTACCTTTGCTGAACGACTTATGTACTAGCTAGAATTATCTTCACAACCATCTTGTATCAAATTTATTATGTGCTATATTTCATGCTATATGTAAAATAAGCGGTATTGTAAGTTTGTAAAATATTGTGTAAAAGTTTGAACGCGAAATATTATTATAACCAGTTTTTCATATAGAATTGTAGTAGTTGAATTGTATATTAGCTACTAAGTATGAACTTAACGGGTAGGTATTACCTGAATTTAAACTTATAAAACGCTAATATGAAGAAAAAGCTTTTATAAATGAGTTCATATTATGCTACGAAATACTATTAACTACTCTTAATATTCTGTATGATTAACTTGTTCCATTTGACTATTTTGAAGGAAATGGCACCGACTACTCGACACACTGTGAATATGAATGAAGAGGAATTCCGTACTTTTCTAGCTTCAAACATAGCCGCAGTACAGGCTGCGCTACATACCAACAATAACCTTGGATCTAGCAGTATAGGAAATCGTGTAGGATGCACCTACAAAGAATTCACTGCTTGCAAACCTTTGGAATTTGATGGAACCGAAGGACCGATCGGATTGAAACGGTGGACTGAGAAGGTCGAATCGGTGTTTGCCATAAGTAAGTGTACTGAAGAGGACAAAGTGAAGTACGCTACGCATACCTTCACAGGTTCTGCGTTAACATGGTGGAATACCTATCTAGAGCAAGTGGGACAAGACGATGCGTACGCACTACCGTGGTCAGCATTCAAGCACTTGATGAACGAGAAGTACCGTCCCAGAACCGAGGTCAATAAGCTCAAGACAGAACTTAGAGGGTTACGAACCTAAGGATTTGATATTACCACGTACGAAAGACGATTCACAGAATTGTGCCTATTGTGTCCGGGAGCATTCGAAGATGAGGAAGAGAAGATCGACGCGTTTGTGAAAGGATTACCGGATAGAATCCAAGAAGATATAAGTTCACATGAGCCCTCCTCCATACAACAGGCATGTAGAATGGCTCACAAACTAGTGAACCAGATTGAAGAAAGAATTAAAGAACAGACTGCTGAAGAGGCCAATGTGAAGCAAGTCAAAAGAAAGTGGGAGGAAAACGGTGATAAGAATCACCAATACAACAACAATAATCGCAACAATTATCCCAACAATCGCAACATCAATCGCAACTACAACAAACGGCCCAACAACAACAACAACAACAACAACAATAACAGCAACTACAACAATCATCCCAACAACAATAATAACCGCAACAACAACAACAATCAGAAGCAGCTATGCCAAAGGTGTGAAAAATATCACTCGGGGTTCTGCACCAAATTTTGCAACAAGTGTAAAAGAAATGGTCATAGCGCGGCGAAGTGTGAGGTCTACGGACCAGGGGTTAATAGAACGAAAGGAACAAATGGTGTCGGAACGAGTAATGGCGGAGCAAGTAGTGTCGGAGCAAGTTATGCCAATGTAGTTTGTTATAAATGTGGAAAACCGGGCCACATTATTAGAAATTGCCCGAACCAGGAGAACACGAATGGACAAGGCCGCGGAAGAGTTTTCAATATTAATGCGGCAGAGGCACAGGAAGACCCGGAGCTTGTTACGGGTACGTTTCTTATTGACAATAAATCTGCTTACGTTTTATTTGATTCGGGTGCGGATAGAAGCTATATGAGTAGAGATTTTTGTGCTAAATTAAGTTGTCCATTGACGCCTTTGGATAGTAAATTTTTACTCGAATTAGCAAATGGTAAATTAATTTCAGCAGATAATATATGTCGGAATCGAGAAATTAAACTGGTTAGCAAAACATTTAAGATTGATTTGATACCAGTAGAGTTAGGGAGTTTTGATGTGATAATCGGTATGGACTGGTTGAAAGAAGTGAAAGCAGAGATCGTTTGTTACAAAAATGCAATTCGCATTATACGAGAAAAAGGAAAACCCTTAATGGTGTACGGAGAAAAGGGCAACACGAAGCTACATCTTATTAGTAATTTGAAGGCACAAAAGCTAATAAGAAAAGGTTGCTATGCTGTTCTAGCACTCGTCGAGAAAGTACAAACTGAAGAAAAGAGCAACAATGATGTTCCCATTGCAAAAGCATTTCCCGATGTATTTCCGAAAGAATTATCGGGATTACCCCCACATCGATCCGTTGAATTTCAAATAGATCTTGTACCAGGAGCTGCACCAATAGCTCGTGCTCCTTACAGACTCGCACACAGCGAGATGAAAGAACTACAAAGCCAATTACAAGAACTTTTAGAGCGTGGTTTCATTCGACCAAGCACATCACCGTGGGGAGCTCCTGTTTTGTTTGTCAAGAAGAAAGATGGTACATTCAGGTTGTGTATCGACTACCGAGAGTTGAACAAACTTACCATCAAGAACCGCTACCCACTACCGAGAATCGACGACTTATTTGATCAACTACAAGGCTCGTCTGTTTATTCAAAGATTGACTTACGTTCCGGGTATCATCAAATGCGGGTGAAAGAAGATGATATTCCAAAGACTGCTTTCAGAACACGTTACGGTCATTACGAGTTTATGGTCATGCCGTTTGGTTTAACTAATGCACCAGCTGTGTTCATGGACCTTATGAACCGAGTGTGTGGACCATACCTTGACAAGTTTGTCATTGTTTTCATTGATGACATACTTATTTACTCAAAGAATGACCAAGAACACGGTGAACATTTGAGAAAGGTGTTAGAAGTATTGAGGAAGGAAGAATTGTAGGCTATGTTTTCAAAGTGTGCATTTTGGCTGGAAGAAGTTCAATTCCTCGGTCACATAGTGAACAAAGAAGGTATTTAGGTGGATCCGGCAAAGATAGAAACTGTTGAAAAGTGGGAAACCCCGAAAACTCCAAAACACATACGCCAGTTTTTAGGACTAGCTGGTTACTACAGAAGGTTCATCCAAGACTTTTCCAGAATAGCAAAACCCTTGACTGCATTAACGCATAAAGGGAAGAAATTTGAATGGAATGATGAACAAGAGAAAGCGTTTCAGTTATTGAAGAAAAAGCTAACTACGTCACCTATATTGTCATTGCCTGAAGGGAATGATGATTTTGTGATTTATTGTGACGCATCAAAGCAAGGTCTCGGTTGTGTATTAATGCAACGAACGAAGGTGATTGCTTATGCGTCTAGACAATTGAAGATTCACGAACAAAATTATACGACGCATGATTTGGAATTAGGCGCGGTTGTTTTTGCATTAAAGACTTGGAGGCACTACTTATATGGGGTCAAAAGTATTATATATACCGACCACAAAAGTCTTCAACACATATTTAATCAGAAACAACTGAATATGAGGCAGCGTAGGTGGATTGAATTATTGAATGATTATGACTTTGAGATTCGTTACCACTCAGGAAAGGCAAATGTGGTAGCCGATGCCTTGAGCAGGAAGGACAGAGAACCCATTCGAGTAAAATCTATGAATATAATGATTCATAATAACCTTACTACTCAAATAAAGGAGTCGCAACAAGGAGTTTTAAAAGAGGGAAATTTAAAGGATGAAATACCCAAAGGATCGGAGAAGCATCTTAATATTCGGGAAGACAGAACCCGGTATAGGGCTGAAAGGATTTGGCTACCAAAATTTGGAGATATGAGAGAAATGGTACTTAGAGAAGCTCATAAAACCAAATACTCAATACATCCTAGAACGGGGAAGATGTACAAGGATCTCAAGAAACATTTTTGGTGGCCGGGTATGAAAGCCGATGTTGCTAAATACGTAGGAGAATGTTTGATGTGTTCTAAGGTCAAAGCTGAGCATCAGAAACCATCAGGTCTACTTCAACAACCCGAAATCCCGGAATGGAAATGGGAAAACATTACCATGGATTTCATCACTAAATTGCCAAGGACTGCAAGTGGTTTTGATACTATTTGGGTAATAGTTGATCGTCTTACCAAATCAGCACACTTCCTGCCAATAAGAGAAGATGACAAGATGGAGAAGTTAGCACGACTGTATTTGAAGGAAGTCGTCTCCCGACATGGAATACCAATCTCTATTATCTCTGATAGGGATGGCAGATTTATTTCAAGATTCTGGCAGACATTACAGCAAGCATTAGGAACTCGTCTAGACATGAGTACTGCCTATCATCCACAAACTGATGGGCAGAGCGAAAGGACGATACAAACGCTTGAAGACATGCTACGAGCATGTGTTATTGATTTCGGAAACAGTTGGGATCGACATCTACCGTTAGCAGAATTTTCCTACAACAACAGCTACCATTCAAGCATTGAGATGGCGCCGTTTGAAGCACTTTATGGTAGAAAGTGCAGGTCTCCGATTTGTTGGAGTGAAGTGGGGGATAGACAGATTACGGGTCCGGAGATTATACAAGAAACTACCGAGAAGATCATCCAAATTCAACAACGGTTGAAAACCGCCCAAAGTCGACAAAAGAGCTACGCTGACATTAAAAGAAAAGATATCGAATTTGAAATTGGAGAGATGGTCATGCTTAAAGTTGCACCTTGGAAAGGCGTTGTTCGATTTGGTAAACGAGGGAAATTAAATCCAAGGTATATTGGACCATTCAAGATTATTGATCGTGTCGGACCAGTAGCTTACCGACTTGAGTTACCTCAACAACTCGCGGCTGTACATAACACTTTCCACGTCTCGAATTTGAAGAAATGTTTTGCTAAAGAAGATCTCACTATTCCGTTAGATGAAATCCAAATCAACGAAAAACTCCAATTCATCGAAGAACCCGTCGAAATAATGGATCGTGAGGTTAAAAGACTTAAGCAAAACAAGATACCAATTGTTAAGGTTCGATGGAATGCTCGTAGAGGACCCGAGTTCACCTGGGAGCGTGAAGATCAGATGAAGAAGAAATACCCGCATCTATTTCTAGAAGATTCGTCAACACCTTCAACAGCTTAAAATTTCGGGACGAAATTTATTTAACGGGTAGGTACTGTAGTGACCCAAACTTTTCCATGTTTATATATATTAATTGAGATTGATATTTACATGATTAAATGTTTCCAACATGTTAAGCAATCAAACTTGTTAAGACTTGATTAATTGAAATATGTTTCATATAGACAATTGACCACCCAAGTTGACCGGTGATTCACGAACGTTAAAACTTGTAAAAACTATATGATGACATATATATGGATATATATATAGTTAACATGATACTATGATAAGTAAACATATCATTAAGTATATTAACAATGAACTACATATGTAAAAACAAGACTACTAACTTAATGATTTTTAAACGAGACTTATATGTAACGATTATCGTTGTAAAGATATTTAATGATATTCATACATGATAATATCATGATAATATAATAATTTAAAATCTCATTTGATATTATAAACATTGGGTTAACAACATTTAACAAGATCGATAACCTAAAGGTTTCAAAACAACACTTACATGTAATGACTAACGATGACTTAACGACTCAGTTAAAATGTATATACAAGTAGTGTTTTAATATGTATTTATACACTTTTTAAAGACTTCAATACACTTATCAAAATACTTCTACTTAACAAAAATGCTTACAATTACATCCTCGTTCAGTTTCATCAACAATTCTACTCGTATGCACCCGTATTCGTACTCGTACAATACACAGCTTTTAGATGTATGTACTATTGGTATATACACTCCAATGATCAGCTCTTAGCAGCCCATGTGAGTCACCTAACACATGTGGGAACCATCATTTGGCAACTAGCATGAAATATCTCATAAAATTACAAAAATATGAGTAATCATTCATGACTTATTTACATGAAAACAAAATTACATATCCTTTATATCTAATCCATACACCAACTACCAAAAACACCTAAAAACACTTTCATTCTTCAATTTTCTTCATCTAATTGATCTCTCTCAAGTTCTATCTTCAAGTTCTAAGTGTTCTTCATTTATTCTACAAGTTCTAGTTACATAAAATCAAGAATACTTTCAAGTTTGCTAGCTTACAGTAGGTTATCATTCTAATACAAGGTAATAATCATATTCAAACTTTGGTTCAATTTCTATAACTATAACAATCTTATTTCAAGTGATGATCTTACTTAAACTTGTTTTCGTGTCATGATTCTGCTTCAAGAACTTCGAGCCATCCAAGGATCCGTTGAAGCTAGATCCATTTTTCTCTTTTATAGTAGGTTTATCCAAGGAACTTAAGGTAGTAATGATGTTCATAACATCATTCAATTCATACATATAAAGCTATCTTATTCGAAGGTTTAAACTTGTAATCACTAGAACATAGTTTAGTTAATTCTAAACTTGTTCGCAAACAAAAGTTAATCCTTCTAACTTGACTTTTAAAATCAACTAAACACATGTTCTATATCTATATGATATGCTAACTTAATGATTTAAAACCTGGAAACACGAAAACACCGTAAAACCGGATTTACGCCGTCGTAGTAACACCGCGGGCTGTTTTGGGTTAGTTAATTAAAAACTATGATAAACTTTGATTTAAAAGTTGTTATTCTGAGAAAATGATTTTTATTATGAACATGAAACTATATCCAAAAATTATGGTTAAACTCAAAGTGGAAGTATGTTTTCTAAAATGGTCATCTAGACGTCGTTCTTTCGACTGAAATGACTACCTTTACAAAAACGACTTGTAACTTATTTTTCCGACTATAAACCTATACTTTTTCTGTTTAGATTCATAAAATAGAGTTCAATATGAAACCACAGCAATTTGATTCACTCAAAATGGATTTAAAATGAAGAAGTTATGGGTAAAGCAAGATTGGATAATTTTTCTCATTTTAGCTACGTGAAAATTGGTAACAAATCTATTCCAACCATAACTTAATCAACTTGTATTGTATATTATGTAATCTTGAGATACCATAGACACGTATACAATGTTTCGACCTATCATGTCGACACATCTATATATATTTCGGAACAACCATAGACACTCTATATGTGAATGTTGGAGTTAGCTATACAGGGTTGAGGTTGATTCCAAAATATATATAGTTTGAGTTGTGATCAATACTGAGATACGTATACACTGGGTCGTGGATTAATTCAAGATAATATTTATCGATTTATTTCTGTACATCTAACTGTGGACAACTAGTTGTAGGTTACTAACGAGGACAGCTGACTTAATAAACTTAAAACATCAAAATATATTAAAAGTGTTGTAAATATATTTTGAACATACTTTGATATATATGTATATATTGTTATAGGTTCGTGAATCAACCAGTGGCCAAGTCTTACTTTTCGACGAAGTAAAAATCTGTGAAAGTGAGTTATAGTCCCACTTTTAAAATCTAATATTTTTGGGATGAGAATACATGCAGGTTTTATAAATGATTTACAAAATAGACACAAGTACGTGAAACTACATTCTATGGTTGAATTATCGAAATCGAATATGCCCCTTTTTATTAAGTCTGGTAATCTAGGAATTAGGGAACAGACACCCTAATTGACGCGAATCCTAAAGATAGATCTATTGGGCCTAACAAACCCCATCCAAAGTACCGGATGCTTTAGTACTTCGAAATTTATATCATATCCGAAGGGTGTCCCGGAATGATGGGGATATTCTTATATATGCATCTTGTTAATGTCGGTTACCAGGTGTTCACCATATGAATAATTTTTATCTCTATGTATGGGATGTGTATTGAAATATGAAATCTTGTGGTCTATTATTATGATTTGATATATATAGGTTAAACCTATAACTCACCAACATTTTTGTTGACGTTTAAAGCATGTTTATTCTCAGGTGATTATTAAGAGCTTCCGCTATCGCATACTTAAATAAGGACGAGATTTGGAGTCCATGCTTGTATGATATTGTGTAAAAACTCCATTCAAGAAACTTATTTTGTTGTAACATATTTGTATTGTAAACCATTATGTAATGGTCGTGTGTAAACAGGATATTTTAGATTATCATTATTTGATAATCTACGTAAAGCTTTTTAAACCTTTATTGATGAAATAAAGGTTATGGTTTGTTTTAAAATGAATGCAGTCTTTGAAAAACGTCTCATATAGAGGTCAAAACCTCGCAACGAAATCAATTAATATGGAACGTTTTTAATCAATAAGAACGGGACATTTCAATATTCTAATCTTAAATATTTAAAATTTTAAAATTATATATCGGACTGTTGGACTACTAACATTGGATTACCAATATTGGACAATTAAAACGTAGTAAAATATTGATTATAACATATGAAACTAAACATTTCTTCAAATTTGCCACTTGATTTCATCTTAAACATCCTTTGTATCTTGACAATTACAATCAGCGTTTAATCATCTAAAAACACAATTCTCTTGAAACCACCTCGAATTGATAACCAATGATTCAGATATGGCTGCATAAAATGCAGAGGAAACAGCAAAATTTTAGATGGTCTAAATGGCCAAGAGTTTGATAATAAAGAATGGAGTGTTGGGAACGCTCAATAGAAAATTTGGTACCGAAAAATGGATTGAGCAAACCATGAAGGAGATCAAGGACAAATACAAGGACCAAACCCTATATTCAAAGAACACAGATAATTCTGAATCCGATGAAATCGTTAGAGAATATCTTGCTCCGTACTCATGTTAAAATCTTGCGAAAAATTTTTCTTCATCAACCTTAGAACTTTGAAATTCCAAAATATCATCATAAATATCCTCAATATTTCTGAGGATATTTTCATAAATATTCTTGTTCGAAATTATATACCTCTTCGTGTTTTCTGTATTCCATTATATTGGGAACTTCTGTAAAATCTAAATATAAATTACGAATGAATTATGGAGAAGTGTTAAGAATTTGAGCATGAATTAGTATAATATAATGGCACTTGGCCAACGTGATTATATTACGGTAAGTCATGCTGAATTTCTAATGGAACATGATGATGGTTCACAGATCATACCGTCATCATGTGCCATGTGACATAACTCTTTCATTTTAATTAACTTCTGAACATATCAAGAAAATATATTCTTGATAGTTCTATCCTCAGGGATTCTGGTAATTCGACAAATCAAATCGTGCTATTACCTTTCCTTGCTGCAAAATATATTACAATCATTCGAAACTTCATACCTACAAATTCTGGACCATTATTTGCTTGACTTAAAGTCGGGAAGAAGAAACAAGAGCATGGAACTACGAAATATAGGGAAAAATATAAAGCCCAATAACAACACAGAAATTACAAACCGTGTATATCAATGCGTATAGCAACATAAAGACACGGGAGAATTAAGAACATTATAACCCCAAGGTAATAGTAGAAGTAAATAGATTCCTCTGGTGGGAGGTGAAAAAGAAGAATGACAAATACGATAGTCAGAAAAATATCAAGGATCAGAACTGGATTGAGCATATTAATGGATGTTTTGAAAGTATGAATTTAGGAAGAAAATAAAGGAGTGGTGAAAATATTAGAACGGAAGAGGTAAATTTATAGTGAATATATCAGACAGAGCAATCGAGGCAGGTTACAGAATTTAATTAAAGTCAATCATAAATTCTTTAATCAAATCTTATAGAGATTTCGAAGATTTTCATTCCTTGAATTCCGGAGATCCTCCGTGACTACGTTAAAAGTTAAATCTCTATCTCAATCTTTTGTGACAGCTTCACTCGTACGCATCACATAATCGAATCGTTTTTATCTATATTAATAAATAATGATAAAACTCTATTTATCAACTCACATTCGTCAGGAAAACAATTTTATTGATAGCCATGGAGACCTCAATCAAATTTTGGGACAAAATTTTTTTAACGGGTAGGTACTGTGACGACCCGAAAAATTTCGACTAATTTTAAATCAAACTCTCGATACGATTTTTTATTTTTAACACGATAAGAAAAGTATGTTAGGTCGAGTCTCAAAAATTTTGAACTATTTTCATGAATTCATTTGACCTTCGACCAGTCCCGACGAATCACGAAATACTATTTGTAAATAGATGCATATATATATAATTTGAAATAATATATGATTAAATTGTTGGAAATAAATATATAAAATAACATGCAATGTAATGAAAACTATTACTATAAATATATAGATATAAATATAAATATGTATATAAATATTAGTTGTAAATATATAAAATTATGTTAAATCTATTTGTTTAAAAATATATAATATATTTATTTTAGTAGTCAAACTTGCTATTTAAAACTATTTATATATAGAAAAAGAATATATTAAAAATAAATGATTTCGAGCTTAAATAGTAAACAATTGCATTATTACTCGGTTGGCATTTCTTTAGTGTTCATATAGATCTAGTACATATTTATGAAGATTTAAAATAAAAGATTGTCTATAATTTAATTAAAAAGATAATAGTTTTGATAAATATTTTTTTCACCCTTTTAGTCTAAGTTTTTGTACTCCGTATATATTATTTGTTACCGACAATATCTATCAAATAACCTTTTTACAACTGGTTTTCTAAAGTAATGAGCAGTATGAATATTCATATTTTATGCAAAAATTAGGGATTTTTCTGAGAACTTTTAAACGTCACTGTTTAGCAATGGACACTATAAAGCCATCCGTGATAAACTGTCGGTACAACTTAACAAAAATCAGGGCGGCCCACTGTGTTAAATTATTCATGTGATACTGTTTTTCTTTGACAATCATTTGATAGTTTATTATATTTATTATTATATCTATTATTATATATCTATCTTTACATATATATCTACACACATATATGCAAGTTATCATCAACCGATAACACCAAACTTGTAATCAACATTGATTAGTTACTGTTTCAGTTCCATTCGTTGATTGAAAACCGACACCCATTACATCCGATTATCACCATTCTTGCAACCGTAAACCACCAAATCAACACCCACTTCACCTTGACAACCCTTCACCATTCTTCCTCTCCCTCTATTCTAACCGTGAACACCATCGCCTATAAACAACCATGATCGATCCACTGCAACCGTTATCCTTGTTTTTACTGACGCTGTTTGTTTGGTTGCTTCTGTTCGAAAGAATTCCATAGACCCACCACTCAAACCATCATTAGAACCACACCCGATCACCACCCTTGACTGTTATCGACACCCATTTCAAAACCTCACCACCATGAAAACGATTGTTGCTGTATATGTTTTCGAATTCCTGCTCGATTATAACCAGTTCATCACCATCGAAAACCTCTCAAAACCCTACCAAATATAGAGAAGAGACTGCTACTATTTGCGGTCTGTATTGATTCCTATTTCTATTTGATTTCATGAATACAACCAACACCACAATTGATGCGTACTGTTTTATGATACAAATTGTCACCAAGTCACTCCATCTCCCCTCTCTCTCACATATTTATGTTTTCATTTAGAATCACCACCACTTGAAACCCTTTCATCGCCTATTATCTTTCTTTTGCTGTTCGAATACCACACCCAAAACAGCACCATAAAACCCGCCACTTAATTCCCTAAGTTACTGCTACTACAGTTTGCCTTTCATCTACTGTTTTGTCGAAAACAAAATAAACAAGGTAATAAACTGCTGTTATTGCGTGGATCTTTTCTTTGTGACCAACTTTTACTAAACAAGCAAAGAGTGCAAGTGTTATTTGATTAGTGAATGTTTAAATCAAATAGGGAACGGGCTGTACCACACTTTTATGTGGGGTTTTGGTCAACATGATTACACCGAATATTATAGCAATATTTAAAAATCTTAGGTGAAACATAGTGGTTGTAAGGGCTGACCAAGTGGGGCAATAGAAAAGGACACACGTTTTATATTTTTGGTATCATAATATTGAACTTTGATAATGGTTGATTATGGACATAAATGACGATAAAGATGATTAGGGTAGGGACGTTCTTTTTCTTTAATTATTTTATGAGGTGATCATGATGACATTCGATTAAGAAATGTTGATGATGTTATGAACATAAAATGACGATTATGATTCGAATTATTGATAGTAATACGAATGATGATGATGATAGATATTGTAATATTATGAGATAAATGATGATGATAATGATGATGATGGTTACGTATAATCATCGAGATGGGATGATTCGAAAATGGTATAAGATTAGATGAATATATTCGATATAGAGAATGAAAAATGAAGATGATTATGTTATGATATGATTAGATTAGTGATTAGGAGTAAGTTATGATTATGAAACGAAATTGATGATGACGATTATGTTATTACACGATGAAGAAATGAAACAGATATAGCTTTGGTTAAGGATGTTATCGGGATAGCGGGATGTCGCGGGTTCAGACCCGGACTTGGGCATTTTTTTAAGGGCTACTTCATTGAGGTAGTTTAATTATTACTCATTATTACTCATCATTATTATTATTATTATTATTATTATTATTATTATTATTATTATTATTATTATTATTATTATTATTATTATTATTATTATTATTATTATTATAATTATTATTATTATTGTCATTAAAAAATATTATCCTTAGTATTAAAATGATTAAATAAAATTATTGTTATTATTATTACTAACATTGGTATTAGAATTAACATTATTATTATTATCATTTAGGTTATTTTTATTAGTATCATTATTGAAATTATTATTAATACCATTAATATTAAAAATTATCATTATCAAAAGTATCATTTTTATTATCACTATTATTGTTATTATTACAAATAAATATTATTTTATAAAAATACATTACAAATATATTAATATTATATATTACTAGATTTTTATGACATTAAGTAAGCCATATATATAAAATATAGTAATTAATATAAATATATATTCTTATCATATATAAACCTTGAAATAAATTTCTATCTATAAAATATTATGAAAAATGATAAATATTATAGTATTAAACTACTTTAAAAAGTATTTACTATATTAATATTAAAAAATGTAATATAGAAATAAATATTAACTACCTTAATTAATAATATGATATGTAAATTACTAATATATCAACTTGTTAAGTTGTTATTATATGTGTTAATATATATAAATAATATAGGTTCGTGAATCAGAGGTCAACCCTGCATTGTTCAGTATCGTCATATGTATGTTTAGTACAAAATACAGTATAATGAGTTTCATTACTCCCTTTTTAAATGCTTTTACAATATATATTTTTGGGACTGAGAATACATGTGCTTTTATAAATGTTTTACGAAATAGACACAAGTAATCAAAACTACATTATATGGTTGAATGATCGAAATCGAATATGCCCCTTTTAGCTTGGTAGCCTAAGAATTAAGGAACTGGCCCCTAATTGACGCGAATCCTAAAGGTAGATCTACGGTAACTAACAACCCCCATTCTAGAATTTGGAACGCTTTAGTACTTCGAGTTTATCCTGTCCAATGGGTGTCCCAGAATGATGGGGATATTCTATATGCATCTTGTTAATGTCGGTTACCAGGTGTTCAATCCATATGAATGATTTTTATCTCTATGTATGGGATGTATGTTTATGAGAAATGGAAATATGAAATCTTGTGGTCTATTAAAATTATGAAATGATTATTTATGATAAACTAATGAACTCACCAACCTTTTAGTTGACACTTTAAAGCATGTTTATTCTCAGGTATGAAAGAAATCTTTCGCTGTGCATTTGCTCATTTTAGAGATATTACTTGGAGTCATTCATGACATATATCAAAAAGACGTTGCATTCGAGTCATTGAGTTCATCAAGATTATTATTAATTCAATTATAGTTGAATATATTATGAAATGGTATGCATGCCATTAACTTTCCATGAAATGAAAGTTTGTCTTTTAAAAAAGAATGCAATGTTTGTAAAATGTATCATATAGAGGTCAAATACCTCGCGATGTAACCATATGTTATTGTATTCGTCCTTATGGATTAGGACAGGTCTCTACAAAGGATTCCTCTCCCTAATAGAAGATGGGTAATAAGACCTAAAAATAAGAATAATCGTAATCGTAACTGTTTTTTTCAATATTTATTTTTAAACCCGAATGAAAAATAGAAAAAAAAATAATCGAATTTGAATTCGATTCAATTTACTTTAATTTCGAGTTACAAGAAGAATCCGTAGAATTACGGGATTGTAAATTTAAAATTTTTTTGAATGATATGTTATAGTTGACGAATGTTATTTAACTAAAATGTGGATCTTATATAAACATATATCTATATATTTATATTCATATATTTATAATATAACGAGTTAGACAAATGTGTATTTATACTAAGATTGTTAAATAATATGTTATAGTTGATATATATATATATATATATATATATATATATATATATATATATATATTTAATATTTATACTAAAATTTAAAAGCATTTAGAATTAGGTACAACGCGATTTTTTTTCTAACATTACAAATTTATATAGTTAGCTCCAATTGACAACACTGTACATTTATAACAACATAATGACATACAATATTCTAACATACATTTCAAGATCAAACATACGGAAGCGACTATTGTTTAGACTAATAGAAATGTTAACTACATAGAACTGCTCGTAAAAACGAAGTAGGGAGGGAAAATGATACATAAGTGAAAGATTTATGTGTGTCGCTGACGAAAAAACTTTCGGCAGCAACTAGCAGCTAACGGCGGAGCATTAAGTTTTCTACAGTTGCACCTACAGTTTTAACTTTCTTAGCAGCATTGGGAATAAGTTTGGAAATAACCACTGCAGTAAGAGGATCTGGAAATCTGGGAATGCTTTTCCTTAAAAAAAAAACAAGAAAATTCATCCGTTCAACATCACAAACGACGTTAATAAAGTCATGGAAGGGCTTCATCAATGTGTTGGACTCAAAAATACAGACAACAAGGTTAGAAATGCCAGCGATATGGCGTCTCATATTACTCTCGCATGCATGAAGTTTTCTTTCCAACTCTTTGTTACAATCATAAAGAGATTTAACTTTATGAACGTACAATTTATCTTTGGTTTCAAGCTCAGCAATACGAGCTTCTGTTGTGCGTTTTGCAACAATTGATGATTCAAGATCCAGCCAAAGGGATTTTTCAGTTTTTTCCAACATAATAATCTTCTCATGATCTTGTTCTATTCTTCGAGCATTATCCCATTGCAAATGATCAGAAACGCTGACCTTTTAAGATTATCAAACCTAGAAACAATGGTAAAAATTATTCCTTGAGCATATGATTTACGAGAATCACTTTTAGACAACTTTTTAAAATAATCAGTCAAGGAAGGTGGGACCATTGCTTCCAAGTATTTTACAAATTCATCATAGGTGTTTGTAGGACCCTTCAGAAAGGAGGTTAAACCAGAATCGCTAAGATTGGAGAGGCTAAGTTGAGAAGGACCAACATCGGGACTTTTATATTTCTCAACGAAAGATTGAAGAGCAAGCCTTATCAATGGCGGCTGTTACTGAACAGAAGACGATGCTGAATCAAAATGACAATTGTTATAAGCAAAATTTTGCCAACAGAATAAGCAGAATCAAAGCTCATTTTAGGGCAATTAAAAAGGTTCAGATTATAAAAACCACCAACACTTGGTATTTTATAAAAATAAAGAAGATTATGGTCTGATCAAAATTCAAATTACCAGTAGCTGGACGTTTGAGAGTACTTTTAACACCCCACCAAAAACCATTAACGGCGATGTTAACTCTGGTCTCAGAGTTTGGCTTGACTTCTATGTAACAACAAAGTTTTACAGCGTAAGCAAAAAGTACCTGAGAATAAACATGCTTAAAAAGTCAACACGAGGTTGAGTGAGTTCATAGGTTTATCATAATTAATGATTTTGATAATAGTAATAGATCACAAGATTTCAGTTTCCATAGATATCCTTACACTGCAGTGAAATGAAAAGATTCTACAACCATGGGCACCTGGTAACAGTCTTAACGATAATAATATAATAATGAATACCCCTATGTCTATAGTGTGACGACCCGGGAACTTCCGACCAAATTTAAACTTAATCTTTATATGTTTCCAACACGATAAGCAAAGTCTGTAATAGTAAGTCTCGAAAATTTTAGAACTATGTTCATATAACCAATTACCTCTGACTGTGTCTGACGATTCACGAACAAATGTGTGTAATTAAATATGTAGTATATATACAACATTTTGAATTAATATAATACTTTAATCAATTGAAATTAAAAATTGTAAATTAATATACAGAATAATTAAGTCATTATTAAAACAAATATATATATATATATATATATATATATATATATATATATATATATATATATATATATATATGAATATAATTTCTATATAATTAATGATTATATGTATATTAAATATATATATATATATATATATATATATATATATATATATATATATATATAATTTATAAATAATAATTAATTAATAAAGTTGACTATATAATATTATGTATTACATAATTAATGATAGATTATTAACAAGTTAAAATATAGTTGTTATAATAATATTATTATTATTTTCATTAATATCAGTATTAGTTATATTACTATAGATAATATATGGATATGAAATCAAATGCATCAAATTTGTTATCTTTACTAATAATATTATTACCCTCATTACTATTATTAGAATAGATATTTAATCTAAATTTCAGTGTTATTATTATTATGTAAAGTACATAAATATGAAATTTGATATAATTGTTTTGTTATATTATTAATATTATTGTTATCATTATTCATATCATAATTAGTAGTAAGATTACAATTTTAATTATTATTAAGGATTAATTATTATTCTCTTTATCATTATCTTTATCAATAATATTATTATTAATATTATTATTATAATTATTATTATTATTATTATATTGTAAATGATATTAGAATTATTATTATTAATATAATATTATTAATTATTATTATTATTATTAATATATTTATATTATTTATTTATAAATTAAAAACACAGGAAATATAGTACAATCAGTTAAAAAACGTATTTAGTCTTAATCTCATTTTTTGTTCTGTCTCTAATCTGTTACCCATCAACATCTCTTGTACAAATTAGCAGAAGACTACAAACCTGCTTTTATATTTTTTTTGTCTTCTCATTCTGCTCTTAATTGATTCTGTCGACACCATTTTCTATAAAACCAATCAATTAGTTACTTATTGTAAACCAATTCAGTCGATTATCCACCTTTATTATCAATTATAAACCCTGTTAACTCTTATCGAATTGAATTAATCCAAGAAAAATGGAAACAGACACATTCACCTCTGTTCTTGAGTCATTCTTGCCAAAATTCGAAATTGTATTAGATTTCAAAATTCATAGATGCAGTCTTGATATGAATACTCCAAGAAATCTTTCTGCAAAACCCTAAGTCCCAAATCTTTAAAACGGATTCGAATTTGTGAGTCAAACTTTTGGTTTTAAAAAGTCAATATTTGTTCATCAACAAAATTCGAGATTTCTGTTATGTTTTAAGTATAATTGACAATCCAGAAAGTTTTTTGTGTCGATTTACAAACTTTTTCGTGAAGGAATCATGAGCTAAAACAACCTTAATCTCATAATCAAAGTATGAGTTCTTCGTATAGTTGGAGTCTGCTGCAGTTTCTTTTTCTTTGATTTTCTGATATCAAATTTAATACAATCATATCGTGATTGTTTCTGTTTCTTATTGAAAGCCAAAACCGAAAATTATATTAGTTGTGTAGAATGATTTCTGGTCGATTAGAGTTTAGAGAAGAAGAAGTAGAATTAAAGAGTATGGGATTATATAAAAGGAGGTTTGGCATTAAGTCAGAAAACGGGCATAGCCCAAATGGTTAAGGGAAGTGGCGAGTATTCGAGAGGTCGGGGGTTCGAGCCCGGCAGGGGCATTCTTTTTGCTGTTTTCTTAAAAAGGTAGCTATCTAATCATTCTTATTATTATTATTTATTATTATTATTATTATTATTATTATTATTATTATTATTATTATTATTATTATTATTATTATTATTATTATTATTATTATTATTATTATTATTATTATTATTATTATCATTTATTATTATTATTATTGTTATTATTATTTTTAGTAGTAATATTATTCAATGTTATTATTATCATTATTCTAATTATTATTATTAACCTAGTTATTTTTAAGATTTAAAACTATTATAACTATAAATATAATAAGTATTATTATTATTATTATTATTATTATTATGATTAAGATTGATGTTATTAGTAATATATAACCATTTATATTGTTAGTAATATTATTGTATTATTAATATTAGTATTACTATTATAATTTCAAGGCAATTAAACATATTAATAACAAAAATATATAATAAAAGATAATAGGATAAAGATTATAGAAATTAGTTATAATTATACGAGTACATGTAAAAGTTATGACTATAGATACAAATTAATGTTATAAGAAACCATAGTCGTTATCATAGAAACTTGACATGAAGATTATGATTTTCATGAATAGGAATATAAAGATTAGTAGGAAAATTATTGAATTAGAATTTTAATTAATTTATGATTCATAGGAATTACAAAAATTATTATAACAATTATTATCATAGCACAACTTAGTATTATATCTGCTAATATCATTATTTCCAATAACATTATTATTATTATTATTATTATTATTATTATTATTATTATTATTATTATTATTATTATTATTATTATTATTATTATTATTATCACTTTTATCAATATTATTATAAAATACCACGATTTTTTATTAACTTTAGTATTATCAAAATTAATAATAATTTCATAAACAAATGATCCGCATATAAAAGATATATACTTAGTATATAAAATATAACAAAATTAATATGTTATTTAGTTAAAATATATATAAGAAAAATGAATACCTGGAACATATAAGTTATTAACATAAAAATGATATAACTAATAAAATTATATATATATTTGTTTGATTACGTATATGTGTGTTAACAAATATACAAATGATATAGGTTCGTGAATCCGAGGCTAACCCTGCATTGTTCAGTTGTTCAATGTTGTCATATGTATTTTTACTACAAAATACATTACCGTGAGTTTCATTACTCTTTTTTTAAATGCTTTTGCAATATATATTTTTGGGACTGAGAATACATGCGCTGCTTTTATAAATGTTTTACGAAATAGACACAAGTAATCAAAACTACATTATATGGTTGAATGGATCGAAGCCGAATATGCCCCTTTTAGCCCGGTAATCTAAGAATTAGGGAACATCACTAATTTTGAGAATTAGTGCACTCCTAATTGACACGAATCCTAAAGATAGATCTATCGGGCCCAACAAGCCCCATTCTGGAATTTGGAATGCTTTAGTACTTCGAAATTATCATGTCCGATGGGTGTCCCGGAATGATGGAGATATTCTTATATGCATTTTGTTAATGTCGGTTACCAGGTGTTCAATCCATATGAATGATTTTTGTCTCTATGCATGGGACGTATATTTATAAGAAATGGAAATGAAAATCTTGTGGTCTATTAAAATTATGGAAATGATCGATTATGATAAACTAATGTACTCACCAACCTTTTGGTTGACAATTTAAAGGATGTTTATTCTCAGGTATGAAAGAAATCTTCCGCTGTGCATTTGCTCATTTTAAAGATGTTACTTAGAGTCATTCATTACATATTTCAAAAGACGTTTCATTCGAGTTGTTGAGTTCATCAAGATTATTATTAAGTCAACTATAGTTGGATATATTATGAAATGGTATGAATGCAGTCAACTTTCGATGTGATGAAAGTTTGTCTTTTAAAAATGAATGCAATGTTTGTAAAAATGTATCATATAGAGGTCAAGTACCTCGCGATGTAACCAAATATAATGTATTCGTCCAAATGGATTAGGACGGGTCGTTATATGTGGTATCAGAGTGGTGGTCTTAGCGAACCAGGTCTTTCATTAGTGTGTCTAACTGATAGTTGTTTAGATGCATTAGTGAGTCTGGACTTCGACCGTGTCTGCATGTCAAAAGTTTAGCTTATCATTTCCAGTCGGAAATCATCTACTTATCATCTGTAGGAAATTACCTGCTTATCATTCTTAGTCTAGACACATCTTACTGCCTCTATTGCATACACAGTGTATAGATAAATTCATGTCTTAGTGTATCTGTTATTGTTACCTTTGCCTGATAGCTTCTGTAGATTCCTCCGTAACTTATGGGATTTTAGTATTATATATGCATACGTAAATTATGTATTGTAGGGAAATAATCTACATCCTATAATCTAATTCTTATCGAAAATCCTTCATCTGATCGTACGAGATGAAACCCTCAATCAGTTCGAATTCCTCGAATTCCGACAGCTATTTCGATATGGAGTTTCACCTAAGCTCCGAAAGCATTGTCACCAGAATGAATCAACCAATCATCCATCCCTAATTCATCTGATGAGTTTGTAGCCTACTTAATCATTGGAGATAAAAAGAAGGTGATCATTTCCATCAACCAAATTCACCTCTTGACGAAAAACCTGAAACACTTACCGGCGAACCTGTTCGAAGCACCATTTCCTCTCTCAGAGTATCTCACCATGACTATATCATAACTCAGATTCTAAACCTTATTCATTCGCTCGTACCTATCGACAATCATCCCGGAATAATGGAAGAAGTCAACGAGCTTCGCGCTCGAGTAATCAAATTGGAAAACGTGGTGCAAAACCTACCAGCTTCAGCAACATCACCAGTGCCAACAGTACCATCAACATCAACACCAGTACCACCAACAATCCAAGTCTCAACATCACATGTCTCAATATCTCATTCTGTACCTCGAGTATAATCATCGTTCTACATGACATTCTACATCATTTATCTTCGTTCGACATGATAATTATGTAATCTCTAATGTTTTAGAGATTATGTACTCTAGTTCTAACCAAAAATTAAATGAGATTAATATCATATTGACTCATTAAATCCATGATTACATCGGAAGAAAATATATACGTATATATGTTTTCATAAAGATTGTAATTAAAAATTCTTTTGTACAAACTGTTAATGGTGAAAATATTTTAACGGGTAGGTAATACCCGAGGAATATTTAGATTTCACCTTAAAAAGTTACACTGTACATGCATCGAAGCTGATTCAACAGTCATTTACTATCCTACTTACAACCACAGATATACGTATCCGTTCACCGCAGAATAACCATTTTGCTTCAATTTCATATTTAGATTTTGACTTATCAGAATTCAACAAGTGGCATAATGAAGAAAACATTGGACAAAATAAAATTTGTTAGAAACAAATAAATTAATTATGGGAAATTTTGTTAAGAATCCACGCTAACTATTCCTAGCTAACTGTTAATTCCTTATTACATTTTAATTATCGCAATTTATTTTATCGCAATTTAATTCTCGCAATTTTATTTATCATCGTTTAATTTCTGTTATTTATTTTACGCACTTTAAATATCGGGACACGTATACAAGGTTTTGACATATCGTATCGACGCATCTATATATATTATTTGGAATCACCATAGACACTCTATATGCAGTAATGTTCGAGTTAGCTATACATGATTGAGGTTGATTCTCAAATAATATATATACTTTGAGTTGTGATCGAGTCTGAGACATGTACACGGGTCACGATACGTATTAATTAATTCGAATATTATATATTAAGCTATATATGAATTATTGGACTGTTAACTGTGGACTATCAACTGTGGACTATCAACTGTGGACTACTAACATTAGACAATTAAAATGAATTAAAATACTGATTATAACATATGAAATTAAACAATTTTTCAAGTTGCCACTTGATCTCATCTTAAACCTCATTTGTATCTAGTCGATTACAATCTACGTTCAAACCTTTCATGATTCTTGAAAACACCTCAATCGAGATGATGAACCAACCGCACTTTATCTACGAAAGAAAAGATTGATAAATATAGTTATGCACCTGAAAAAATCTCGGAAACTGAGTAAACGTTTAAAACGTATTTGTGCTAACTCCTTTGGCATTGCTATTACCGAAAATAACATTGCAATTCCTTTTCAAATTAGCCAATTTTGTCACAGCTCCAGCAAGTCAACTTTGACTTTTCATTCGAAACAACCTTATTATAACCTTGATATATATGTGTGCTCTTTTATTGTTACCGGAGAACCTTTTATGTTCCACCATATTAGCAGTAAACGTACCAGCAACATCAGTATTCTCTGGTGTAAGTCCCTCCGACAAATCACTATACATATTCATTGAAACCTTATCAAGTACTCATCTGTACCTGATAACAAGAATTGCCTTGCCAATTACCGGGAATCAGCAAATCTGTATTTTGAATCTCGTAACGTTTCTACATCGACAGTTAGAGGTATACATATAATATTTATCTCTTAGAATTATGATCTTCCATTCTGAAATTCTAAAAAGCACACAGTCTACAAATCAATACTTCAAATTCTAAAAAAGCTGAATACAACAGCAAAAACTGTACACGACCTTAACAATCGAAGGTATAAAGATAAAGAATAATTGTGTTTGCAAAGCTCAGAAAAGTTAGAACTGGAAAACGGATTAAGCAAACCATGAAGAAGGTTGTGGACAAATCACAAAGACTAAACCTGCCCTCAAAGAATCCAAATGATTCAGTATCTGCTAAAGTCATTAACGAATACCTTGCTTCTGACTCTAAACTCTTGCGGACAAATTTTCTTCATCATCAATCGATATTAGAAATTCTAAGATATCATCGTATCTTTCTTTATTAATGTCCTCAATATTTCTGAAGATATCTTCATAAATATTCTCATCTGATATTAATTATCTCTCTACGCTATCTGTATTATATCATTAAAGGAAACTGTTTTAGTTTCTATATTCTGTGAACCTTCGAATTTAAAATATGAATGTTTTTGAAGTAGTGTTGGGAACTGATGCATGAGTTAGTATAATATAATGGCATTTGATCAACGTGATTATATTACAGTAAATCATGCTGAGTTTCTAATGGAATGTGATGATTCACAGATCATAACGTCATCATGTGCCATGCTACACGACTCTTACATTTTACCTAATCTCCAAACATATTGAGCAAATATTTTCCCAATAGTTCTATCTTTTCTCCTGAATTCTGGTAATTTAACAAATCAAGATCGAGCTATTACAATTTCCCTCTTAGAACATTAGTCATGTACATTCGAAACTCCATACCTACGAATTCTGGACCATTACTTGCTACTTAAAGTCGAGAAGAGAAAACAAAAGTATGAATTCAGAAAGAAAAAAAATAGAAAGCATGAGCTGTGAAAATAAGAAAACGAAGGGGTAGATTTATAGTGAAGTATCAGACAGAGAAATCGAGGTAGATCATCGAATTTAACCAAAGAGGATCCTAATTTACTTAATTATTGAAGAATCAAATCTTATTACGAAGATTTTCTCTAAATCCCTTGAATTCCGGAATTCAACCATGACTAGTCAAAAGTATGATGAAACATGCCTTTCTCATTTCACTACTTAGTGATAGCTTTACTCGTACTCTTCGAGTAATCGAATTATCTTATCCATATTACTCAACAGTAATAAAACTCTATTTATCAGCTCAAATTCGTCATGAAAACATTTTTAATGTTAGCTAGGACGACCACGATCAAATTTCGGGACGAAATTTCTTTAACGGGTAGGTACTGTGACGACCCGGGAACTTTCGACCAATTTTAAACTTAATCTTTATATGTTTCCAACACGATAAGCAAAGTCTGTAATGGTAAGTCTCGAAAATTTTAGAACTATGTTCATATAACCAATTACCTCCGACTGTGTCCGACGATTCACGAACAAATGTGTGTAATTAAATATGTAGTATATATACAACATTTGGAATTAATATAATACTTTAATCAATTGAAATTAAAAATTGTAAATTAATATACAGAATAATTAAGTCATTATTAAAACAAATATATACATATATATATACATATATATACATATATATACATACATATATATATATATATATATACACACACATATATATATATACACATATATATATATATATATATATATACATATATATATATATATATATATATATATATATATATATATATATAAATAAATAAATATATATATATATATATATATATATATATATATATATATATATAAATATAATTTCTATATAATTAATGATTATATGTATGTTAAAATATATATATATATATATATATATATATATATATATATATATATATATATAATTTATAAATAATAATTAATCAATAAAGTTGACTATATAATATTATGTATTACATAATTAATAATAGATTATTAATAAGTTAAAATATAATTGTTATAATAATATTATTATTATTTTCATTAATATCAGTATTAGTTACATTACTATAGATAATATATGGATATGAAATCAAATGCATCAAATTTGTTATCTTTACTAATAATATTATTACCCTCATTACTATTATTAGAATAGATATTTAATCTAAATATCAGTGTTATTATTATTATGTAAAGTACATAAATATGAAATTTGATATAATTTTTTTGTTATATTATTAATATTATTGTTATCATTATTCATATCATAATTAGTAGTTAGATTACAATTTTAATTATTATTAAGGATTAATTATTATTATTATTATTATTATCTTTATCAATAATAATAATATTATTATAATTATTATTATTGTTATTATATTGTAAATGATATTAGAATTATTATTAATATAATTATTATTAACTAGTATTATTATTATTAATAATATATTTATATTATTTATTTATAAATTAAAAACACAGGAAATATAGTACAATCAGTTAGAAAATGTATTTAGTCTTATTCTCATTTTTTGTTCTGTCTCTAATCTGTTACCCATCAACATCTCTCGTACCAATTAGCAGAAGACTACATACCTGCTTTTATATTTTTTTGTCTTCTCATTCAGCTCTTAATTGATTCTGTCGACACCATTTGCTATTAAACCAATCAATTAGTTACTTATTATAAACCAATTCAGTCGATTATCCACCTTTATTATCATTTATAAACCCTGTTAACTCTTATCGAATTGAATTAATCCAAGAAAAATGGAAACAGACACATTCACCTCTGTTCTTGAGTCATTCTTGCCAAAATTCGAAATTGTATTAGATTTCAAAATTCATAGATGCAGTCTTGATAGGAATACTCCAAGAAATCTTTCTGCAAAACCCTAAGTCCCAAATCTTTAAAATGGATTCGAATTTGTGAGTCAAACTTTCGCTTTTAAAAAGTCAATATTTGTTCATCAACAAAATTCGAGATTTCTGTTATGTTTTAAGTATAATTGACAATCCAGAAAGTTTTTAGTGTCGATTTACAAACTTTTTCGTGAAGGAATCATGAGCTAAAACAACCTTAATCTCATAATCAAAGTATGAGTTCTTCGTATAGTTGGAGTCTGCTGCAGTTTCTTTTTCTTTGATTTTCTGTTATCAAATTCAATACAATCATATCGTGATTGTTTCTGTTTCTTATTGAAAGCCAAAACCGAAAATTATATTAGTTGTGTAGAATGATTTCTGGTCGATTAGAGTTTAGAGAAGAAGAAGTAGAATTAAAGAGTACGGGATTATATAAAAAGAGGTTTGGCATTAAGTCAGAAAACGGGCATAGCCCAAATGGTTAAGGGAAGTGGCGAATATTCGAGAGGTCGGGGGTTCGAGCCCGGCAGGGGCATTCTTTTTACTATTTTCTTAAAAAGGTAGCTATCTAATTATTATTCTTATTATTATTATTTATTATTATTATTATTATTTATTATTATTATTATTATTATTATTATTATTTTTAGTAGTAATATTATTCAATGTTATTATTATCATTATGCTAATTATTATTATTAACCATGTTATTATTAAGATTTAAAACTATTATAACTATAAATATAATAAGTATTATTATTATTATTATTATTATGATTAAGATTGATGTTATTAGTAATATATAACCATTTATATTGTTAGTAATATTATTGTATTATTAATATTAGTATTACTATTATAATTTCAAGGATATTAAACATATTAATAACATAAATATATAATAAAAGATAATAGGATAAAGATTATAGAAATTAGTTATAATTATACGAGTACATGTAAAAGTTATGACTCTAGATACAAATTAATGTTATAAGAAACCATAGTCGTTATCATAGAAACTTGACATGAAGATTATGATTTTCATGAATAGGAATATAAAGATTAGTAGGAAAATTATTGAATTAGAATTTTAATTAATTTATGATTCATAGGAATTACTAAAATTATTATAACTATTATTATCATAGCACAACTTAGTATTATATCTGCTAATATCATTATTTCCAATAACATTATTATTATTATTATTATTATTATTATTATTATTATTATTATTATTATTATTATTATCACTTTTATCAATATTATTATAAAATACCACTATTTTTTATTAACTTTAGTATTATCAAAATTAATAATAATTTCATAAACAAATGATCTGCATATAAAAGATATATACTTAGTATATAAAATATAACAAAATTAATATGTTATTTAGTTAAAATATATATAAGAAAAATGAATACCTGGAACATATAAGTTATTAACATAAAAATGATATAACTAATAAAATTATATATATATATTTGTTTGATTACGAATATGTGTGTTAACAAATATACAAATGATATAGGTTCGTGAATCCGAGGCCAACCCTGCATTGTTCAGTTGTTCAATGTTGTCATATGTATTTTTACTACAAAATACATTACCGTGAGTTTCATTACTCCCTTTTTAAATACTTTTGCAATATATATTTTTGGGACTGAGAATACATGCGCTGCTGATGTTTGAGCAGAGGGGTATAAAATAATATTAAATTTTAGAAGGAAATACTATTAAATACGATACAATTTTACACAAGATATTTATTTATTTATTGAATGGATATACTTAAACCTTGCTACAACACTTATAGGCAGTGTACCTAATCGTACAGTAGTGTAGTTTTTAGTAAGTCCGGTTCGTTCCACAGGGAATCTTTTTCACAAAGCTTAACGCTATATTAGTTTACTTTTATAAAAATACAAATATATATATAAGTAATATTATTATTATAAAGGGGGATTTTTACCGTTTAATGACCGGTTTGTCGATTTTAAAACTTTAGTCGCAGTTAAAACCAAATGTAAAATAATAAATAAATACAAGACTTAATTTAAAGCGTAAAGTAAATAACGATAATGAAATTGCGAATAATAAAAGTGCGATAAAATAAACATGCGATAATTAAAAAGTACGATAATTAAAAGTGCAATTAAATACAATAACAATAAAAATGCGATAATTAGAAGTGCAATTAAATATAAAATAAAGGAAATTAAATATGAAATAAAAGAATTATGCTTATTTAAACTTCCGTAATCATGATGTTTGACGTGTTGATTTTAGTTTTATGCCCATGGGTTAATTGTCCTTTGTCCTGGATTATTTAATATGTCCGTCTGGTTTTTGTCCATAACAGTCCATCAGTCATAAATATAAAGTGCGAGTGTCCTCATCAAATTATCCTTATACCCGAAGTTAAATATTCCAACTAATTGGGGACTTAAACTGTAACAAGGTTTTATTACTTTGTTTAATAATTACACCAGGATGTCGACTGAGTGTAACTCAAGGTTTTAATACTTTGTTAACAATTATGCCAAGTGTCCTTGTACATAATTTCACCCCTATTTTAATAATTCTAGTGGCTATTAATCCATTCCCGTGTCCGGTTAAATGAATGATTATTCGTACATATAAATATCCCGCCCATCGTGTCCGATTGAGTGTATATGGTTATTTATAGGGACGCCCAATTGTAAATCTTTATATTAAAATTAAAAAACTATCATTTAGCTAAACAAATATAAAGCCCATTAATAGCCCATAGTCTAATTTCCACAAGTGTCGTTCTTTTGTCCAAACCCCAATTATGGTACAAAGCCCAATTACCCAATTTTAGTAATTAGCCCAACATCATGATTACTTCGGATTAAATAAGCATAATAATAACTTAGCTACGAGACATTAATGTAAAAAGGTTGAACATAACTTACAATGATTAAAAATAGCGTAGCGTTACACGGACAGAATTGGGACTTACACCCTTACAACATTCGCTAACATACCCTTATTATTAGAATTATAATTAAAATTAAAATTAATATATAAATTATAAATATAAATATTACGTATGAATGGAGAAGAGAAAAGATATATATTTTTTGCGTTCACCAAACTGCAAATTTATAGGGGATGTGGCCTGAATTTTCTTGCCATGCGATCGCATAGACTTTCTTCTTCCTGGCCATGCGATCGCATGGCCAGCTGGGAGAGCTCACATGTTGCTTGTTTCCTTGTGCCGAAGTTTTATAAATATATTATAATATATATATATATATATATTAATTTTAAGAATTAATTATATATTATATTATATTCATATGCATAGTTGACTTGTAATTTTTAGTCCGTTGCGTCGAGCGTTGAGAGTTGACTCTGGTCCCGGTTCCGGATTTTCGAACGTCCTTGCGTACAATTTAATATCTTGTACTTTGCGTTTTGAATCTTGTACTCTTGTGATTTCGAGACGTTTCTTATCAATAATTGGAACATCTTTGATTGTATTTTGTACTTTTGAGCTTTTTGGACCTTTGCGTCTTCAATTCGTCGAATCTGTCTTTTGTCTTTACCTTTTATTATTTAAACGAATATACTTGTTAATAGAACAATTGCAACTAAAAGCTTGTCTTTCTTGAGGAATAATGCTATGAAATATATGTTCGCTTTTAGCATTATCAAATATTCCCACACTTGAGCGTTGCTTGTCCTCAAGCAATATAGTCTTGAAATACTAGAATCACTTCTTTATTCTTCACACTTTGTACATCAGTGATTTCTATACGGCGGTATAAACAATGGTAGTAACGATGTGGTTTATAGTCCCATATGACTATATAAAAATTTAGATCCATTAAGGAAATTGGATCTTTATGAAAACATTTGATCTTTGAAAATTTAATCTAGCTTTTACCCTAGATAAGTTTTCCGGAATAATCCTTCACCGGTGTTTGCAAAATATTTTTGTGGGCTTGGTGGGTTTCAGATTTGAAAATTTTAGCTCAAAACTTATGGTTTTATGTCACCCACTTGCTAACCTTGTATTTAGGAAAGCACACATCCAGTATACTTGCTCCGTATATTACCTTTTAGTAAACTACCGTCCGGTTGTAAAGGAAAGCGTTGAACAAGCAACTGTTAAGGCAATGTCCCCTGACATGCTTTTAATTATGGTCTATAATGTGTCGGACGCAATTACTATCCATTGTAGGAGCAATAGTAAAGCTCATCCTATAATTTTTTTCGGGCTGGCACAAGGTCCTGTCTTCGACCATGCTATGCAACCACCGTTCTTACGGTTGACACCCGATTTAGTTCAGGTGACCTAATGAATTCTAGGTGAATTCCTAGGATTTTTCGTTCAATGGTAATGAACGCATTGAAAATGGGTTTTCAGAAAACAAATCGGTTTATAATTTGATCAAAATATTTTCTCGTTCAAGCTCGAGTTTAGATATCATTGAATTCCATGAGTTTGAATTCTCAATCTTTAAGGTCAATCTCTAGGATTGAGTAATATCAGGCTTAAAAGCTGATTTTTAATCTTTAAGGAGATTATCCTTTCTGGGAATCTGATTCATTAGTCTTATCCAGCTAATTTGCACGGTGCCCTCCCCATTTTACAAGACAGATCCTCTCATGGTTAGGATAAGTCTGACCACTTGGCGACCCTGTTTGATGCTGAGGTTCGTGGATTTCCTGCTGATTTTAGTGATGATTTTTCTAGGTTTTTAGTCAACCTACAACTGGTCTGGACGACAACTTCCTGACCTAAATCAAGAAGCGCGTTTCTTTTTCGGAAGACTTTACTTCCTTTTAATGATGGAATTGATTCATCATGTAGATCCATCTCTTCTTTTCTTTCATCGGGTAAAATAGTTTAGTTTAGTCCAAAGCAAAAGTATTTTCAGTTATTTGTTATAGAAATATGTGACATATGTTTAAAATAACTTGGTAATTTTTCTCACACTTGGCTTTTATTTTCCTTTTTATTGTCCTCTATTCGATTTTAAATGAATTTTAATATTTTGGTTTGTTTCTCAATTTATGTCCTTTCTGAGGTAACAATAATTTCGGTGTTAACACCTAGTTTTATCGTTCATAAATATGTATAAACATGATTTTGAGTTCATTTAATTGAAAATTTTGAAAATTTTTACTAGAATTGGGTAGTCATTATATAAGACTAGGGCTGTTCTTTTATCATCAGAGAGCACTAGATTCTAATACAACTACTACGTTACTAGTATTTTTAATGGTAACCATGTGTTTAAGATAAAAATTTTAAAAATCCGAAAGAATTTAACCCCTTCCCACACTTAAGATCTTGCAATGCCCTCATTTGCAAGAAATCAGTAACAATTTAAATTATTGAGGGTGATTAGCGTAAAAATGATTAAATTTTACCAAAGTTTCCAAACATATTGGCGTTTGGTTGCTGAATGATAAATGGTGCATATCATTTGTTCATTTCGTCTGTTGTTACATCACATTTATTTGTCATCTTGTCGTCAAAATTAGTAGCTTTTGCTGAACTTAAAGCCAGTCTTTGAAAATGCGCTGTTTTACCCTGTTTTGTACAATTTACAATATACATGCATACAAATATAAACATGCATGGCAATTTGAAATGGGACTTAATATCCCACTTTCAAATTCTAAATGTGAAATATTAGTACACAATAATAATAAGAATGATAAAGATTACATAAGTATATTCAATAACATAAGTTTAAACATGAATAAGTAAAAAGATAAAAACATAAAAATCATATAAATAACCAAATGGAACTAAATCAGTCTGGATATGGGTTCCAGTTCATCTCGTCAGGTGGGTTCCATTGTTGGTTATAGGTGTTCTGATAGGCTTGGTTATAGTCATACCGGTTAAAGGGTGGTCGGATATCGGGGCTATGTGGCGGAAAATGAGCAGGTCGAGTAGGTACATAGTTATTTGGTACCTGATATGATAGCTGGCTCATGATTTGGTGCTGATGAACTAACCAGCTATCGTGTTGGCGTCGCCTATAATCCTCGTATATTCACTCGGAGTTCCACTGCTCATACATACTATGTCTGGCCGCGTTCGTCATTGCTTCCTCATCTATACGAACGTGGACGTCAAGAATAGCATCTCGAAAGACATCCCTAATGTCTTCCGCCTCCTCCATTTCCTCGTCTGAGCCTCTCTCTACCTGAGGATGAGATCCCTCATAGGGTACTGCCTGGTTACGTCTACTTTTCAATACCTTAGCACCCACATAAACTTTCAATCCTAAGGGCTCAACCTGTTCTCTACAAAGCTGTAATGGACCCCCTTGGCTCCTATCAACACCTAAATACTCTCCAATGAGAGTAACAAAAATACCTCTTCCTATTATACTCCCTTCCTGCATTCCCTCTACCATTTTAGATAAATAAAAAGCAACACAGTAAGGGATATTGACAAAGCTTCTAGGATCCCGAATACACTTTAGGTAGAATAAATCATGTAAGGTAATTTTTTCTTTATTATGACCTCTCTGTGTAATCGAGTTAGCCAAAAATCTATGAATAATACGAAGCTCAGCTCTGTCAATATGTGTATAGGAGTGTCCTCCTGCTCGTGTAAAAACATTAAAATGTGACATACGCCTCCAAATGGCGTCAGCGTCAAAGTTACTATCTACCCTTTCACCATAATGAATCAAATTTGTACAATCAGGTAATAGCAACTCACCAGGAGTATATATCTGTAAGGCCCTGGCCATGTCCAACATGGACATTCTGTACATCCTACCGCCAAGGATAAACCTAAGAAATCTTCTATCATCTATTCTAACTATATTTGTATCAAGTGATACAGTACTCATCAACTCAACACACCATTCCTTATATACAGGTCTACGAATGGTGAAAAGACGTTCCCAATCTGTAAAAGAAGAACTGCCATACCTTTGAACTAAAAGCTGTCTGACACGGTCAGCTAGATGGACCGTTTCCAAAGGGGCCCAATCGATTACCCTTGGCACCTCTACATTTTTTGTTACCAATTTGAATTTGTTCCTTTGATATGTCTCGTAATCTCTCCATCTTCTATCAAATCTCAGATTAGGATGTAGAGTGTGCTCAGGAATCGTTGGGAATTCTACTGGCGGCCTCATTGGGAATACTATGAATTCATCAACAAACTGTACCGGATCATAATAAGGTATGTGCTGATCAGGCTGTTGTTGTGGTTCTTGTTGTGGTTGTTGTTCGTGTTGCATTTCTGGTTCTGGTTCTGGTGCTGGTGCTGGTCGTCTAGATGATGATGCTCCTGAACCTCCAGTATCGGCTTTCTGCAAAACACATTAAATACAAAATTTGTGCATCTAAATATGCATTAGTGTTAGCAAAATAACAACTTAAAACAATCACTATAACATGTTAAATCAAAATTAAACTTATACACATTCTCACAATTTTTTACAATTCTACACTTTTTAAATAAGCACATATGAAAATGTATACAAAGTTCATAAGCTTTTAACTCAAATAACATGTCAAAATATTCATTACTAATAATTAAACAAGTCTCAAATGGCAAATATATCAAATTAATCAAGTTCATGAATTTTGGACTTAAAAAGTCCACTTTAATCTCCAAAAATCATGTTTAGGATCATTGTTTGGATCATTTAACTATCTAAACATGTTACACTACTCAATTTAGCAATAATTCATGACAAAAATCGGCCATAACCTGTTTATATCAAAAAGCCCCAAATTGCTCAAGAACACAAACCCTAGATTTCTAAAAATTTTGAAGTTTTTGGCTTCAAATCATGTTAAATAGCATCAATCTAGGTTATACATGCATAAAATACTAACAATTTGGCACTAATTACACTAGAAATTAACAAAATTGCATTAGGTAAAAAATTGGTAATTATTACAAAAACTAGGAATTTATAGAGTTTAGGGGTGTAATTTTTACCATTTTGCCGAAGAATGAGAATCTAGGCATGATTAGAGCAAGAAATTTGATGAATTACGGTGGAAAAATGGCGAAAATTGGTGAATTTTTGGGTGAGTTTCGTGAATATGTGTGTTTTGTGGAGAAGAAACAGACCCGCTGGTCTGTATGTACCAGGCCTGTAATTGGCCTCCATGCGATCGCATGGATGGATAGGGTGATTCCCATGCGATCGCATGGGTACCCGGCTACAGTGTTTTTGGTTTTTTTTTTTTTTTTTTTTTTTTTTTTAAACTTTAACTTATAAAACAATTAAGTGATTAATTTTAAAATTTTGTTTCCCTTTGTTTTAGGACGAGGTCGTTTCGGATCGATGTCCTAGTCCGTCCTTCGACAAAATTTTAAAATTTGTCTTTTTCAAGCGATTGTTTTAAAAGCTTAGATTTTTGGGTTTTTTAATTTTTTTGGCATACCTTAATTCAATAAGATTAAAAATGATGATAATAAAAGTTCTCGTCCCTCCCTCGGGTAAAGCAATTTCGGTTCAAAGACCTAGTCTTCAACTTACGACGAATTTTAAAAATCATATTTTTAACTTAGCGAAATAAAGTAAATTTTTATTTTTAATTTCACACAACTTAAATTTAAAAATGCATAAAATTCAAAATTAATATTAAAAATTCACACCAAACTTAAATTTAAAATGCATAAAAATAAAATTCATAATTTAAAAATTAAAAATTCACACCAAACTTAATTTAAAAATTCATATTATAAATTCACACAAAACTTATATTAATTTTTCGAATATTTATAATTTTAAATATATTGATTTTACAAAGTTTACAATATTAATTTAAGATTTATATATTAATTTTAAAAACATGGTAAAAATAAAATTAAAAATCTTTTTGGCTTTTTATCCCACTTTAATCAATCAAATATTATCAAAAATATGCGCCCCTCTTTTCGGTAAAGTAATTTCGGTTCCATGACCTAATTTAACTCATGACGAATTTTTGAAATATTTTGGGTTGATTGATTAAAGATATTTATACCTTAAGAATAAACGTTAAATTTCGCAGTGATGTAATAAATTTTTGTATGATATCAACAATTTCGGTCGCCAAACCTAATTTTATTTAATACCAATTTAATACTTTATAGCGAACAAATTAGCGTTTATTATCAAAAGGTTAAAAAAATAAAAAATGTACAGACTTACCTGTGAGATAGTATTCTTAGTTATATGATCTATCCCATTCATAAGATAGTCGGTTTAATTGGTTTTCCATAGCTACATAGGTGTAACCTCGAGCATTCAGTGTTTTTTCTTCTAAACATATGAACGGTCCGTCTCTGCATAAAGTAACAAATTCGGTATTTGAATAGGTTTGATTATTTGAACATTTACCTCCATGTGACCATTTTCCGCATTTGTGACATCTTTCAAGGTGTCGTGCTCTTCTTTTCGCTGCAGATTTTGATTTTCCTTTACCAAATTGTAACTTATTATCTTCGCATCTGGATTCTTTTCTTACTCCGTCCAATCTTTCTCTGATTACTGATACTATTTTACTCGGAAGTGTGTCATTATTACGTTTAGTCATCAAAGCGTGTAGCATTAGACCATAGTTTAGTTCACAGGCAGTCTTCATTTCCTAAAAAAAAAATACAGAATGGGGGGAGAAGACTAGTTCTTTAGGGTCTGCTAGGGAAAGACCATTCGGGTTCCATTTTCGAGAACTACACGAAAACAGACAATCTAACTCTAACAGAAATACATAAAATCCTTAAAGATTTGATTCTCCCCACACTTAGTTAGCTATGGTATCGAAATTGTGATTAACTTCATTGTCGAATTCCATCGGACTATCTATGTAGTGTTTAACTCTGTGACCATTAACTTTAAATTCAATCCCATTTGAATTTATTAATTCTATCGTTCCGTATGGGAAAACTCTTTTGACTATGAATAGTCCAGACCATCTTGATTTTAATTTTCCAGGAAATAGCTTGAATCGTGAATTGAAAAGAAGAACTCTGTCTCCTTCTTTAAATTCTTTTAAACTTCTGATTCTTTTATCATGCCATTTCTTTGTTTTTTCTTTATAGATTAATGAATTTTCGTATGCTTCATGTCTTAACTCTTCTAATTCGTTTAGTTGACTTAATCGTAGACGTCCAGCTTCATGTATATCAAGATTACATGTCTTCAAAGCCCAAAATGCTTTGTGTTCAATTTCTACTGGAAGATGACATGCTTTTCCATAAACAAGTCTAAAAGGTGTGGTTCCAATTGGAGTTTTGTAGGCTGTTCTAAAAGCCCAGAGTGCATCTTCCAATTTAATGGACCATTCCTTCGGATTTGATCCTACGATTTTCTCTAGAATACGTTTTAAAGCTCGGTTGGTATTTTCAACTTGTCCACTTGTTTGTGGATGATATGCGGTGGAGATTTTATGAGTTACTCCATATCTTTTAAGAACTTTCTCAAGTTGATTATTACAGAAATGAGTTCCCCGATCACTTATTAAAGCTTTCGGTGTTCTAAACCTTGCAAAAATACGTTTTAAAAAGTTGACTACAACTCGTGTATCGTTAGTTGGGAGAGCTTGTGCTTCCGCCCATTTAGATACATAATCAATGGCAACGAGAATGTAGAGATTATTATTAGATTTTGGAAATGGACCCTTAAAGTCAATACCCCAAATGTCAAATACTTCACATACTTGTATGACATTTTGTGGCATTTCATCACGTTGACTTATTTTTCCGGCCCTTTGACATGCATCACAGGATTTGCAAAGAAGGTGTGCGTCTTTGTAAATTGTAGGCCAATAGAATCCAGCATCGTAAACTTTTCTTGCTGTTAGTTGAGGCCCATAATGCCCTCCTGTTGGTCCTGTGTGACAATGGTTTAAAATTTTACTAGCTTCATCTCCAAATACACATCGGCGTATTATTCCATCGGGACAACTTTTAAACAGATGTGGATCTTCCCAGAAATAGTATTTTATATCACTGAAGAATTTCTTTTGTTTTTGGTACGATAATCCTTTTTCAAGGAATCCACAAACTAAGTAGTTTGCATAGTCTGCAAACCATGGAATTTCATTATAATCTATCTTCAATAGATATTCATCAGGAAAGTTGTCTTGTATGGCCGATTCATTTAGAACTTCTAATTCGGGATTTTCAAGACGAGAAAGATGATCAGCGGCGAGATTTTCTGCTCCTCTTTTATCTCGGATTTCAATATCGAACTCTTGTAAGAGTAAGATCCAGCGGATTAATCTTGGTTTGGCATCTTGTTTTGAAAATAGGTATCTAAGAGCAGAATGGTCGGTATAGACCACCGTTTTTGCTAGAACGAGATATGATCGAAATTTGTCAAAAGCAAAGACAATAGCAAGGAGTTCTTTTTCAGTAGTTGTATAGTTCGTTTATGCTCCTTGTAACGTCTTACTAGCATAATATATAGGTTGAAATCGTTTTTCAATCCTTTGTCCTAAAACGGCTCCCATTGCAAAATTTCTTGCATCGCACATTAGTTCAAATGGTAGATTCCAATTTGGTGTTATCATGATCGGCGCATTAGTGAGTTTCTCTTTAAGAATATTAAAAGATTTGATACATTCATCTGAAAAGATGAATGGAGCATCCTTTTCTAGGAGTTTATTCATAGGAGTGGCAATTTTAGAAAAATCTTTTATGAAACGTCGGTAAAAACCGGCATGCCCTAGAAAACTCCTAACTCCTCTAACATTGGTGGGATGTGGAAGATTAGCAATTACATCTACTTTAGCTCTATCCACTTCAATTCCTTCTTTTAAAATTTTATGTCCAAGAACGATGCCTTCTTTAACCATGAAATGGCATTTCTCCCAATTAAGTACTAGATTTGATTGTTCGCATCTAATAAGCATTCGTTCCAGATTAACTAGACATGATTCAAATGTATCACCGAAGACTGAAAAGTCATCCATGAAAACTTCCATGCATTCTTCTATCATGTCGTGAAAAATCGCCATCATGCACCTTTGAAAGGTTGCAGGGGCGTTGCAAAGTCCAAATGGCATGCGTTTGTAAGCAAAAGTACCATAAGGGCACGTGAATGTTGTTTTCTCTTGATCTTCGGGTGCTATTGGAATTTGAAAATATCCGTAAAATCCATCTAGAAAACAATAGTAACTATTTCCGGCTAATCTTTTCAACATTTGATCAATGAAAGGTAAGGGAAAGTGATCTTTTCTGGTGGCGTCATTTAATTTTCTATAATCAATACACACACGCCATCCTGTTACAGTCCTAGTAGGAATAAGCTCATTTTTCTCATTTGTAATGACAGTCATGCCACCCTTCTTAGGTACGCATTGAACTGGGCTTACCCATGGACTATCAGAAATTGGATAAATTAGACCTGCGTCTAGCAGTTTAATAATTTCTTTTTTAACTACATCTTGCATATTAGGATTCAGTCTTCGTTGGCGTTGCACATACATTTTATGATTTTCTTCCATAAGGATTTTATGTGTGCAATACGAAGGACTTATTCCTTTAATATCATGAATCTTCCATGCAATGGCTGGTTTATGAGCTTTCAACACAGAAATGAGTTGTGATTTCTCATTTTCAGTAAGAGAAGACGATATTATTACAGGTAATTCAGATTCACCATGTAAATAAGCGTATTCCAAATGGTTTGGAAGTGGCTTTAACTCTAATTTCGGAGGTTCTTCTATCGATGATTTATATCGATATCTGTCTTCTTCTTTTAGCATTTGAATTTCTTCTGTTGTTGGTTCATATCCATTAGCTATTAGTGTAGCTAACATTTCAGCTTCATTAATTGGTTCATTACCTTCTCCTAAAGAACATTCTCCTGTTCCTTGTAATTCTGGAAATTCTTCTAATAATTCTGCATGTGAATCTATAGTTTGAATATAATAACATGTATCATCTATAGATTGTGGTTGTTGCATTGCTCTATCAACTGAAAAGGTAACACTCTCGTCCTCTATACTTAGGGTCAATTTCTTACCGAACACGTCTATCATTTCTTTAGCCGTGTTTAAGAATGGTCTTCCTAATATGAGAGGAACTTGAGAATCTTCTTCCATGTCCAGAACAACAAAATCTACTGGAAATACTAAAGTACCAACTTTAACTAGCATCTTCTCCATTATCCCTCTAGGATATTTTATTGATCGATCGGCTAGTTGTATACTTATTCTAGTTGGTTTCAATTCTCCAAGGTCTAGTTTAGCGTATAGTGAATACGGCATTAAATTTATACTAGCACCTAAATCTGCTAATGCTTCTATTGAACTAAGACTACCCAGAAAACATGGAATTGTGAAACTTCCTGGATCAGATAGTTTTTCTGGTATCTTATTCAACAGCACTGCTGAACAATTAGCATTTATAGTAACAGCCTAGAGTTCTTCCATTTTCTTTCTATTCGAGATTAGATCTTTCAAGAATTTAGCATATCTAGGCATTCCTGAAATCACATCAATGAAAGGAAGATTTACATTTATCTGTTTAAACATATCCAAGAATTTAGATTGCTCGGCTTCAAGTTTCTCTTTCTTCATTTTACTCGGGTAAGGAAGTGGTGGTTGGTATGGTTTAACATAAGGTTTAGCCTTAACTGTGTTATCTTCATTAACCTTCTCAACTACCGGTTCTTTTTCCTTATCTTGATCAGGTTGTGGTTCTTGTGGAGTAGGAATAGCTTCATCAGAAGTTACAGGTATTTCAGGTGGTTTAAGTGTTGTACCACTTCTTGTGGTAATGGCTTTAGCTGTTTCATTCCGGGGGTTAGCATTTGTATCACTAGGTAGACTTTCCGGTTTTCTTTCACCTATTAACCTTGCTAGGTTACTTACTTCTTGTTCCAGATTTTGAATAGAAGCTTGTTGATTTCTAAATGCTTGAGCATTTTGTTCATTGGTTTGTTTTTGAGATGTGAAAAACTGCGTTTGAGTTTCAACTAGCTTCGTCATCATATCTTCTAAATTCGGCTTTTTATCATCGGTTTGTTGTGGTGGTTTGTTTTGAAAATTAGGTCTTTGCTGATTGTAAGTATTGTTGGATACTTGTTGATTGCTAGGACCTTGTTGGTTGTTGTATGGAATATTTCGGTTATAGTTCTGGTTTTGATTGTAAATCGGTCTTGGCGGTTGATAATTATTTTGATAATTATTTCCAGGCCTTTGGTTTATGTATGAAATATTCTCTCTTTGTTCCATTGTTAATTCAATACTGAGACAATCTTTTGTCAAATGTGGTCCTCCACGCTGCTCACAACTAATTCGTATTGAGTGAATATCCTTAGTCATTTTTTCCATTCGTCTCTCGACAGCATCTATCTTTGCAGAAATGGAATCTAAGTCATGGCTAGAATCGGCTCTAGCTGCTTTAGATGATCTAACGATATCTTTTTTTTGGTGCCACTCATGTGAGTGGGAAGCAGTGTTATCAATAATTTTGTAAGCATCAGTTTCGGTTTTCTTCATAATGGAACCACCAGCTGCTATATCTATGTCTTTTCTTGTAGTGATGTCGCATCCTTGGTAGAATATTTATACTATTTGACAGGTATCTAAACCATGTTGCGGACATCCTCTCAATAACTTTCCAAATCTTGTCCAAGCCTCATATAGAGTTTCATTTGGCTTCTGTGTGAATGTAACAATTTCTCCTTGAAGTCTTACGGCTTTAGATGCAGGAAAGTATTGTTTAAGAAAATTTTCAACTAAAACATCCCATGTATCGATCGCCCCTTCAGGTAACGATTCCAACCAATCTTTGGCTTCTCCCTTTAAAGTCCAGGGAAATAACATGAGATATATCTGTTCATCCTCCACTTCTCGGATTTTAAATAGTGTGCAGATCCTATTAAATGTACGTAGATGTTCATTTGGATCTTCCTTCAGCGCACCACTAAATTGGCATTGATTAGTCACCATGTGTAGAATTTGTCCTTTGATTTCATAATCTGGCGCATTAATGTCTGGATGAGTAATTGCGTGACCTTGGCAAGTGCGTTTAGCTCTCATTCGGTCTTCCATACTTAATGGTTTTGTTACTTCCATAATTGAATTTGTTGAATCGGAATCACTAGAGGATTCTGATTTAATGGTTCGTTCCTCAACAATCTCTGTTTGAATGATTGGTGGTTCCGGAGGAAAGTTTAGTGGCTCAGGATCTACGAATCGTCCCTGAATATTCTCCGGATTCTCAATTGTGAGGTCGGGTTCAAAAAATGGATTATCAACGGCGACAATATTAGTTAGATGTCTTGATCTAGTTACAGGTGGTGAACGTACAAAAGGTGATGAACGTCTTGCTCGGTGCATTCACTGAATATCCTATTAGTTTTTAAAAAGGAAAGAAAAATTATATAAGTTATCCAATCAATAGACTTTTCTGATTTTGCCCACGTTTCGAATAGCCAAAAGATGCAGCAGAGGGGCAGGATTCGTTTGGTCTCAATATAATTGAGGACTGTTTGGCTCCAATAACCCGGTCCACATACAAATCCAACTATTACTACGAACCAGAAAATTTTGATGTCTATCAATTTAACAACTTAAAAATAAATTTTCGTAATTTTAAGAAATTTAGATAAGAAGTAGAATAAAAACTCTATGTCCTAAAAACTAGAATGGCGAGAAATAAGAAAGAAAAAGAGTTCGTCGGAAAAAGATCGAAAAATAAAAATAAGAAAGAAAAATAAAAGGCGACGGAAAAATAAAAGAAACTTATAAAACTTAAAAACACTTGACTAACCCAACCTTATCACTACAACTAACTTAAAATTATAATCGCAAATTGAGATTACTAATTGGAATGATAATTGATACATAGGTAAAAGGCGTCTAAAAATATTAAGGCTTATAGGAAAAACTATATTCCAAATGGCAATATCTTAAAAAGGTACTAAAACTTAAAAAGGCGTCGCAAAATTCTAAAGCACCTAAATCTTAATCTAAAGAAAAAGCACTTAAGGGATTCTACGGCAAAGCCTAAAAATCTAGAAGTAAAAATAACTATGGCAAAAACTAAGTTTAAAACTAAATATGAGCTAAAAATACAAATATTACGCTAAAACGATTAAAAAGGGACAAAATATAAAAATATACAAAAAGTTGTAAAAAGTACAATTTTTATAAAAATATTATTTTTATATTATTTATTTAATAAAACTATTAATTTTAAACTTTAAATAAACTAATTAAACATAAAAATACAAATTAAATATAAAAACTAAATTAAATTATAAAATATATAACCCTAAATAGGGTTTTAGATTAATAATAAATAATAATACCCATAATAAATGCTGGTTTAGTCAACTGTGGCGTGTCAGACGGGCTCATGCGATCGCATGAGTCATAAGTTGCCCAGCCATGCGATCGCATGGGCTAGGGTTTCGGGCCACAGAATGGGCTGCTACAGTACAGGCCGAATTAAATTTTTTTTTTTTTGTTTTTGCTGAATAATATATTTATAAATTAAATAAAAATTATATTTTTACAAAATAAAGATAAAGAAACTTTTATAGAACTTAAATATTTAACAAACTCTAAAAAAAATATTTATATTTTTGTTTTTTTTTATATTTTTGAATATATTAAAACGTATTTTTACAAAAGTGTATTTTTTTTATAAAAGTAAACTAAAAATAAAAATCTTTTTTTTTTATATTAGCGTTGCGCTTCTGGCTTTTAAGCGTTTCCCCGGCAGCGGCGCCAAAAATAACTTGATGTTTGAGCAGAGGGGTATAAAATACTATTAAATTTTAGAAGGAAATACTATTAAATACGATACAATTTTATACAAGATATTTATTTATTTATTGAATGGATATACTTAAACCTTGCTACAACACTTATAGGCAGTGTACCTAATCGTACAGTAGTGTAGTTTTTAGTAAGTCCGGTTCGTTCCACAGGGAATCTTTTTCACAAAGCTTAACGCTATATTAGTTTACTTCTATAAAAATACAAATATATATATAAGTAATATTATTATTATAAAGGGGGATTTTTACCGTTTAATGACCGGTTTGTCGATTTTAAAACTTTAGTCGCAGTTAAAACCAAATGTAAAATAATAAATAAATACAAGACTTAATTTAAAGCATAAAGTAAATAACGATAATGAAATTGCGAATAATAAAAGTGCGATAAAATAAACTTGCGATAATTAAAAAGTACGATAATTAAAAGTGCAATTAAATACAATAACAATAAAAATGCGATAATTAGAAGTGCAATTAAATATAAAATAAAGAAAATTAAATATGAAATAAAAGAATTATGCTTATTTAAACTTCCGTAATCATGATGTTTGACGTGTTGATTTTAGTTTTATGCCCATGGGTTAATTGTCCTTTGTCCTGGATTATTTAATATGTCCGTCTGGTTTTTGTCCATAACAGTCCATCAGTCATAAATATAAAGTGCGAGTGTCCTCGTCAAATTATCCTTATACCCGAAGTTAAATATTCCAACTAATTGGGGACTTAAACTGTAACAAGGTTTTATTACTTTGTTTAATAATTACACCAGGATGTCGACTGAGTGTAACTCAAGGTTTTAATACTTTGTTAACAATTATGCCAAGTGTCCTTGTACATAATTTCACCCCTGTTTTAATAATTCTAGTGGCTATTAATCCATTCCCGTGTCCGGTTAAATGAACGATTATTCGTACATATAAATATCCCACCCATCGTGTCCGATTGAGTGTATATGGTTATTTATAGGGACGCTCAATTGTAAATCTTTATATTAAAATTAACAAACTATCATTTAGCTAAACAAATATAAAGCCCATTAATAGCCCACAACCTAATTTCCACAAGTGTCGTTCTTTTGTCCAAACCCCAATTATGGTACAAAGCCCAATTACCTAATTTTAGTAATTAGCCCAACATCATGATTACTTCGGATTAAATAAGTATAATAATAACTTAGCTACGAGACATTAATGTAAAAAGGTTGAACATAACTTACAATGATTAAAAATAGCGTAGCGTTACACGGACAGAATTGGGACTTACACCCTTACAACATTCGCTAACATACCCTTATTATTAGAATTATAATTAAAATTAAAATTAAAATATAAATTATAAATATAAATATTACGTATGAATAGAGAAGAGAAAAGATATATATTTTTTGCGTTCACCAAACTGCGAATTTATAGGGGATGTGGCCTGACTTTTCATGCCATGCGATCGCATGGACTTTCTTCTTCCTGGCCATGCGATCGTATGGCCAGCTGGGAGAGCTCACATGTTGCTTGTTTCCTTGTGCCGATGTTTTATAAATATAATATAATATATATATATTAATTTTAAGAATTAATTATATATTATATTATATTCATATGTATAGTTGACTTGTAATTTTTAGTCCGTTGCGTCGAGCGTTGAGAGTTGATGTGACGACCCGGAAATTTTCGACCAAATTTAAACTTAATCTTTATATAATTTCGACACGATAAGCAAAGTCTGTAATGTTGTGTCTCAAAAATTTTGGAACTATATTCATGTAATCAATCACCCTTTGACTATGCCCGATGATTCACGAACAACTATTTGTAAATAGTTATATATATAATAATAATAATTTGAATTATTATTTGAAATAATATATGATTTAATTATTAGAATTAATTATGTAAAATAATATGGAAGGTAATGAAAACCATTATTGTAAATATATATATATATATATATATATATATATATATATATATATATATATATATATATATATATATATATATATATATATATATATATATATATAATTATTATTTGTAAATATATAAAATTATACTAAATCTATTGTTTAAAATTTTATAACATATATTTATGTGGTAAACTTGTTATTTAAAAACTGATTATATATATAGAGAGAGAAAATGAAATATGAATGATTTCGAGCTTAATTAGTAAACGTCAGTAACACTCGGTTGACGTTTTGTTAGTTTTAATATAGATATAGTACACGATCATGAGTGATTGAAATAAAAGTTGGACTGTAAATTGATTACGAAGATTTTAGATTGTTAAATATATTTTTACCTTTTTAAGATTAAAAATTAGTACTCCGTACATATAAATTGGAACAGAAAATAAATAATTATCGAACCTTTTTGATCAGGTTTCAAACAGTTAATGAGTGAAATAATTATATATATTTAATCTAAAAATCTGGGATTTTTAGGGACACTTTTATACATTAACTGTTTAGCAAAGGACACGATATATCATTCCGTGACAAACTGTCGGTAGAGAAGATAAGAGAGACTGTCAACTACTTTTCTTCTTTACACGTTTTTGTTATTGAATGTTATTATTAATATTCTTATGTTAAATTATTACTATTTGATTTAGTGTGGTCCAATCACAATTATCAATCTATTGCTATATATACTTGCATGTATTCAGTGCATCTCTAAAACATCACCAAGTCCCCTTGTGCATCTCTCAAACATCACCAAGTCCCCTTCCACTTTGGTTCTTTTTCGAGAACAAAACCACCGGACCACCATCATTTCCACCGCCACCTTCACACCCATTTCAACTACTACTACTTCTGACCACCAATAAACAAAGACTTCATCCTAAAGAAAAGGAAACCACTTACTGCACACCATTACATTTGGTACTACCCATTCATCTAACCTATTAATCTAATATTACACTTTAATAAATCCAAACATGAAAAACCCAACTCTTTGAACACTCCTTTGTGATTATAGTTTAGTGTCGTAAACCGTACTACATAGCCCACCATGGTTTCCAACCACTTCAACCATCGATCATCAACTATCACTACTATCTCCATCCACCACCATCACAGCCCCGAAGATACCATGACCAACCCCGACCGCCATAATCACCATAAACCACCACCACTCGACCATCATGGAAACCGCCACACTTCATCACTCTCTCATCTATCTCTCTCTCTACAAAACTTGTCAAGAACAATCACCATAGGAGAACCATTAAAGATTTTCTATTGCTACTACTCATTTTGTTATTTTATGTTCAATGAAACCTATGGCAAACACCACGCCTCCAACCCCATCTCTACGACCACCTTCCACCGGTCACCACCTCACTTTCGAACCACCAACACTACCATCATTTTCTATCTCTACTACTGCTGCTATTACTTGAAACAAGTTGCTGCTACGCTGCCTAATTTCTTCTTGTTTCTCTTTGTATATCGAAATCCAAATCAAAAAAAAAAAAAAACAACTGAACACCCATTTAAACTGTTTTTGTCTCGTTTTTGTTTCAGTTTAAACCAAACCTAAACACCTCCACAACACCACTACGAAACCCTACTAACCTTCCTGCTGCTGTTCAGCTACTATTTCTGTTTATATTCGACAACCATCTCAAACCCATTTTTTTTTTCTTTGCTGCTACTGTGCTGCGATTTTTTTTTGTTTCCAATCAAGTAACGAACGAAGAGATGATGATCGATGATGATGATTTAAAGGTGATGTCGATGACATATATTGAAGAAGATGGTGACGGAATATTTAACATGGGTGAGGCGAAGTGGCTGCAACCACTTGCAGTTTTTTTTTGTCGAACCCCACAAAGAAACTCCAGCTAATTGTTAGTGGGTCGGTTTATGATCAGTGGGCCGAGATTGAAGTGGTTGCTAGGCTGGGATTGAAATTGTTGAGTTGGGCTTCAAATAATTCGGACAGATGAGTTAAAGAAGAATGATAAGGGAATTAAATCAGAAAAGGAGAAGCAGTGTATTGGTTAAGGGGTGTTACAGTTAAGCGAGAGGTCCTAGGTTCGAGTCCAGTCTGTAGCATTTCTTTTTAGGAGGGTATACATTCTTTTCCCAATTTCATTATTATTATTATTATTATTATTATTATTATTATTATTATTATTATTATTATTATTATTATTATTATTATTATTATTATTATTATTATTGTTATTATTGTTATCATTATTGTTAAAAAATATTATTTTTATAAATATCATTTAGTAAAAGTATTATTATTCTTATTATCATTATTATTATTTTAACAACTATGGTATTATTAAAAGAATCATTTTTAATAAGAATATCATTATTATTTTTATTATTATCATAAGTAGTTGTATTATTATCATTAAAAGCAAATACAACTTTTATTATTATTATTGATATTATGTTACCAAGTAAATATTTTTGTATATAATAAAAATATACTCTTAATAATATTACATATAAGTATGTATTAATCATATTAACATTTTTATATAAAAATTCATATATAACCAATTAAATATTTTTAGAATAATAGTAACCAAGTATATTAATAAAACTATATAAATATTAGTAATTATAAATGAATATACACAAATTAAGTATATATAATATATAAAATAAGTTATATTAATTGAAATTGTTCAATTACGATTATATGTATTAATGAATATACAAATGATATAGGTTCGTGAATCCGAGGCCAACCCCACTTTTGTTCAATGTCGTCATATGTATTTTTACTACAAAATACATTAGGTGAGTTTCATTTGCCTTTTTACCCTTTATATTTTTAGGCTGAGAATACATGCACAATTTTTATAAATGTTTTTACGAAATAGACACAAGTAATCAAAACTACAATTATATGGTTGAATGATTGAAATCGAATATGCCCCTTTTTATTAAGTCTGGTAATCTAAGAATTAGGGAACAGACACCCTAATTGACGCGAACTCTAAAGATAGATCTATCGGGCCCAACAAGCCCCATCCAAAGTACCGGATGCTTTAGTACTTCGAAAATTATATCATGTCCGAAGGAGGATCCCGGAATGATGGGGATATTCTTATATGCATATTGTGAATGTCGGTTACCAGGTGTTCAATCCATATGAATGATATTTTTGTCTCTATGCATGGGACGTATGATTATGAGAAATGGAAGTATGAAATCTTGTGGTCTATTAAAATTATGAAATGATTCTTTATGATAAACTAATGAACTCACCAACCTTTTGGTTGACACTTTAAAGCATGTTTATTCTCAGGTACGAAAGAAATCTTCCGCTGTGCATTTGCTCATATTAGAGATATTACTTGGAGTCATTAATGACATATTTCAAAAGATGTTGCATTCGAGTCGTTGAGTTCATCAAGATTATTATTAAGTCAATTATATTTGGATATATTATGAAATGCTTTACATGCCTGTCAACTGTCGATGTAACGAAAGGTTGTCTTTTAAAAACGAATGCAATGTTTGTAAAATTTATCATATAGAGGTCAATTACCTCGCGATGTAATCAACTGTTGTGAATCGTTTGTAATAGATATAGACTTCGTCTGGATGGATTAGGACGGGTCTTCACAGTTGGTATCAGAGCGGTGGTCTTAGTGAACCAGGTCTTGCATTAGTGTGCCTAACTGATAGTCATTAGGATGCTTTAGTAAGTCTGGACTTCGACCGTGTCTGCATGTCAAAAGTTTTGCTTATCATTTTTGTCGAAAATCATCTGTTTATCATCCTTAGGAAATTACCTGCTTATCATTCTTAGTCTAGACACATATTACTGCAATGATTGCATGAATAGTGTATAGACAAAATTCGTATCTTAGTGTATCTGCTAATTCATATCTTAGCATATCTGTTACTGTAAATTTGCCTGATAACTTCCGTAGATTCCTCCGTAACTGATGGGATTTTAGTATTATATATGCATATGTAAATTATGTTTTGCAGGGTACTAATCTACATCCTATAATCTATTTCTTATCGAAAATCCTTCATCTGATCGTACGAGATGAATCCTGCAACCAGTTCGAGTCCCTCAGATTCCGATAGCTATTCCGATAGTTATTCCGACAGCTATTCTGACATAGATGTTCATCTAAGCTCCGAAAACAGCGTCATCAGCATGAATCAACCAATCAGCCATTATCAATTCATTTGATGGGTTCGTAGTTGACTTAATTAATGGAAACGCACAGAAGGAAATCCCTTCCACCAACTGAATTCACCTCTTGACAATGAACCTGAAGCGTTTACCGGCGAGCCTGTTCGAGACACCATTTTCAGTCTCATTTCCAGGATAACTCGACAAGATCATATTCTATCCACAATTCTGAACCTTATTCATCCGCTCGTTCCGACCGACAATCATCCTGGAGTAATAAGTCAACGAACTTCGCGCTCGAATAATCAATTCGGAGAATATGGTGCAAAATGTACCAGCTTCAGCAACATCACCGGCACCAACAGTACCATTAGTAACAGCACCAGTACCATCAACAATCCATGCCTCAACATCTCATTATATACCTCGAGTATAATCATCGTTCTACGTATCGTTCTACATCGATTATCTTCGTTCTTCATGACGATTAAGTAATCTCTAAATGTTTTAGAGATTATGTATTCTAGTTATAATGGTAAACCAAATGAGTTTAATATCATATTAACTCATTAAATCCATGATTATATCTAAAGAAAATATATATGTATATATATTTTCATAAAGATTGTGATTAGAAATTCTTTCGTACAAACTGTTAATGGTAAAAATATTTTAACGGGTAGGTAATACCCGAGAAATATTTAAGATTTCACATTAATTTTAATAAGTTACATTGTACAGTCTTCGAATCTGATTCAACGGTCGATTACCATCCTACCTACATCTATCGATATACGAATCCGTTCACCACAGAATAACCATTTTCATTCAAATTCAATTTCATATTTGGATTTTTACTTACCAGAATCCAACAAGTTGCATAATGAAGAAATAATGGACACAATAAAAATTGATTAGAAACAGACTAATTAACAATATGGAATTTTGTTAAGAAACCATGCTAACTGTTCCAGCTAACTGTTCCTAGCTAACTGATTACATTCTATTTATCGTATTTTATTTATTGCAATTTAATTATCGCAATTTACATTCCCGTAATTTTATTTATTGTCATCTAATTTCTGTTATTTACTTTACGCACTTTAGTTATCGTTATTTAATTCCTGTTATTTATTTTACGCACTTTAAATATCGGGACACGTATACAAGGTTTTGACATATCATATCGATGCATCTATATATATTATTTGGAATCACCATATACACTCTATATGCAGTAATGATCGAGTTCTCTATACAGGGTTGAGGTTGATTCTATAATAATATATATACTTTGAGTTGTGATCGAGTCTGAGACATGTACACGGGTCCCGATACGTATTAATTAATTCGGATATTATATATTAAGCTATATATGTATTATCGGACTGTTAATTGGGGACTATCAAATATGGACTATCGACATTGGATAATTAAGATGAATTAAAATATTGATTATAACATATGAAACTAAACATATCTTTAAGTTTGCCACTTGATCTCATCTTAAACCTCATCTGTATCTTAACGATTACAATCTGCGTTCAAACCTTTCATGATTCTTGAAAACACCTCAATCGATAGGATGAATCAACCGCACTTCATCTACGGGAGAAAAGATTGATGCATTTAGTTATGCATCTGAAAAACTTTCGGAAACTGAGTAAACGTTTAACACATAGTTGTGATAATTCCTTTAGTGTTATTATTACCCAAAATAACTTGGTAATTCCTTTCAAAGTAGCAAATTTTGTCACAGCTCCAGCAAATCAACTTCGACTTTTCGTTCGAAACAACCTTATTATCACCTTGATTTATATGTATGCTCTTTTATTGTTACCGGGGAACCTTTTATATTCCACCATATTACCGTCAGCGTTTAATCAAAAAAAAAAAAAACACAATTCTCTTGAAATCACCTCAGATCGATAATCAATGATTCAGATATGGTAGCAGTAAATGTAGAAGAATCGGCAAGCAGTACTTTGAAAACTCACATCATATCTACATCAACAGTTATATGTATAACATTTATCTCTTAGAATAATGATCTTCCATTCTGAAATTATGAAGAGCACCCAGTCTGTGAACCAATACTCTGAATTTTGAAAAGTTGAATGAAGCAACAAAAACTGTAAATGACCTTAATCATCGAAAGTTTGATGATAAAGAATAGAATGTTGGAAAAGCTCAGAAAAGTTGGAACTGGAAAACGAATTGAGCTAACCACGAAAGAGACAAGGACAAATACAAGGACCAAACCCTATATTCAAAGGATTCAGGTAATTCTGGATCCGTTGAAATCTTTAGAGAATATCTTGCTCCGAGGTCATGTTAAAATCTTGCGGAAAATCTTCCTCATCAACCATCGAACTTAGAAATTCCAAAATATCATCATCAATATCTTCGATATTTCTGAGGATATTTTCATAAATATTCTCGTCCGAAATTATATACCTCTTCGTGCTTCCTGTGTATCATTATGTTGGAAACATTCAATGGAAAATTTAGTACCGAAAAGCGGATTATGCGAAACTATGAAGGAAGCCGTGAACAAATCACAAAGAATAAGTTTGACTTCAAAGAATCCAAATGATTCCATTTCTGATGAAATCTTTATCGAATACCTTGCTTCCGAATCTAAACCCTTACGGATAAATCTTCTTCATCATCCATCGATATTAGAAATTCCAAGATATCATCATATCTTTCATTATAAATATCCTCCATATTTCTGAAGATATTTTCATAACTAATCTTATCTGAAATCAATAATCTATTCGTGCTATCAATGTTACATTATATAGAAACTGTTAGTTTCTATATTCTGTAAACTTTCGAGCTTAAAATATGAATGTTTTTGAAGTAGTGTTGGGAACTGATGCATGAGTTAGTATAATATAATGACACTTGATCAACGTGATTATATTACAGTAAGTCATGCTGAGTTTCTAATGAAATCTGATGATGGTTCACAGTAGATTATACCATCATCATGTGTCATGTTACATAACTCTTTCATTCTACATAACCTCCGAACATATCAAGAAGAATATATTCTTGATAGTTCTATCGTCTGTATTTTGATAAATTTGAAAATCAAATCGTGCTATCACGTTCCACCCTGCTTAAAACATTATAATCATTTAGAACTCTATATCTATAAATTCTGGACCATTATTCGCTTGACTTGGAGTCGGGAAGAGAAAACAAGAGCATGGAGCTCCGAAAAATAAAGGAAAAATATAAAGCCGATCACAAACATAGGAATTACAAACCGTGTATATCAATGTTTATCGCCACATAAAGACACGGGAGAATCAAAAACACTATAACCCCAAGGGTGAAGTAGAAGAAAACAGATTCCTCCGGTGAAAATTGGAAAAGGAGAATGATTGTGGCAATAGTCATGATAAGGACAAGTATCAGAACTGGATTAAGCATTTTCACAATCTTTTGGATGTATGAACTAAGAAAGAAAGTATAAGAATGGTGAGAATAATAGAACGGAAGAGTTTAATTTATAGTGGAAATATCAGACAGAGTAATCGAGGCAGATCACCGTATTTAATTATAGAGATCTTAATTTCCTTACTCGCCGAAGAATCAATTTTTTTTTAAATTTCGAAGATTTTCTTTAAATCCCTTGAATTCCGGAATTCAACCAATACAACGTCAAAAGTTAAGGCGCACCTTATTTTCTAAATTCAACCCTGACTCTGTAAAAAGTTAAGACGAATCTTTACTTTTCCTATTCCAATCTTTTGTGAAAACTTCACTCGTACGCTTCACATAATCGAATCATTTTATCTATATTAATCAATAATGATAAAACTCTATTTATCAACTCATACTCATCATGAAAACATTTTTATGGTTAACCATGACGACCTTACTCAAATTTCGGGACGAAATTTCTTTAACGGGTAGGTACTGTGACGACCCGAAAATTTTCGACCAAATTTAAACTTAATCTTTATATAATTTCGACATGATAAGTAAAGTCTGTAATGTTGTGTCTCAAAAAGTTTGGAACTATATTCATGTAATCAATCACCCTTTGACTATGCCCGATGATTCACGAACAACTATTTGTAAATAGTTATATATATAATAATAATAATTTGAATTATTATTTGAAATAATATATGATTTAATTATTAGAATTAATTATGTAAAATAATATGGAAGGTAATGAAAACCATTATTGTAAATATATAGATATATATATATATATATATATATATATATATATATATATATATATATATATATATATATATATATATATATATATATATATATATATATATATATATATATATATATATATATATATCTATATATATATATAAATATGTATACAATTATTATTTGTAAATATATAAAATTATACTAAATCTATTGTTTAAAATTTTATAACATATATTTATGTGGTAAACTTGTTATTTAAAAACTGATTATATATATAGAGAAAGAAAGTGAAATATGAATGATTTCGAGCTTAATTAGTAAACGTCAGTAACACTCGGTTGACGTTTTGTTAGTTTTAATATAGATATAGTACATGATCATGAGTGATTGAAATAAAAGTTGGACTGTAAATTGATTACGAAGATTTTAGATTGTTAAATATATTTTTACCTTTTTAAGATTAAAAATTAGTACTCCGTACATATAAATTGGAACAGAAAATAAATAATTATCGAACCTTTTTGATCAGGTTTCAAACAGTTAATGAGTGAAATAATTATATATATTTAATCTAAAAATCTGGGATTTTTAGGGACACTTTTATACATTAACTGTTTAGCAAAGGACACGATATATCATTCCGTGACAAACTGTCGGTAGAGAAGATAAGAGAGACTGTCAACTACTTTTCTTCTTTACACGTTTTTGTTATTGAATGTTATTATTAATATTCTTATGTTAAATTATTACTATTTGATTTAGTGTGGTCCAATCACAATTATCAATCTATTGCTATATATACTTGCATGTATTCAGTGCATCTCTAAAACATCACCAAGTCCCCTTGTGCATCTCTGAAACATCACCAAGTCCCCTTCCACTTTGGTTCTTTTTCGAGAACAAAACCACCGAACCACCATCATTTCCACCGCCACCTTCACACCCATTTCAACTACTACTACTTCTGACCACCAATAAACAAAGACTTCATCCTAAAGAAAAGGAAACCACTTACTGCACACCATTACATTTGGTACTACCCATTCATCTAACCTATTAATCTAATATTATACTTTAATAAAACCAAACATGAAAAACCCAACTCTTTGAACACTCCTTTGTGATTATAGTTTAGTGCCGTAAACCGTACTACATAGCCCACCATGGTTTCCAACCACTTCAACCATCGATCATCAACTATCACTACTATCTCCATCCACCGCCATCACAGCCCCGAAGATACCATGACCAACCCCGACCGCCATAATCACCATAAACCACCACCACTCGACCATCATGGAAACCGCCACACTTCATCACTCTCTCATCTATCTCTCTCTCTACAAAACTTGTCAAGAACAATCACCATAGGAGAACCATTAAAGATTTTCTATTGCTACTACTCATTTTGTTATTTTATGTTCAATGAAACCTATGGCAAACACCACACCTCCAACCCCATCTCTACGACCACTTTCCACCGGTCACCACCTCACTTTCGAACCACCAACACTACCATCGTTTTCTATCTCTGCTACTGCTGCTATTACTTGAAACAAGTTGCTGCTACGCTGCCTAATTTCTTCTTGTTTCTCTTTGTATATCGAAACCCAAATAAAAAAAAAAACAACTGAACACCCATTTAAACTGTTTTTGTCTCGTTTTTGTTTCAGTTTAAACCAAACCCAAACACCTCCACAACACCACTACGAAACCCTACTAACCTTCCTGCTGCTGTTCAGCTACTATTTCTGTTTATATTCGATAACCATCTCAAACCCATTTTTTTTTTCTTTGCTGCTACTGTGCTGCGATTTTTTTTTTGTTTCCAATCAAGTAACGAATGAAGAGATGATGATCGATGATGATGATTTAAAGGTGATGTCGATGACATATATTGAAGAAGATGGTGACGGAATATTTAACATGGGTGAGGCGAAGTGGCTGCAACCACTTGCAGTTTTTTTTTTTTTTGTCGAACCCCACAAAGAAACTCCAGCTAATTGTTAGTGGGTCGGTTTATGATCAGTGGGCCGAGATTGAAGTGGTTGCTAGGCTGGGATTGAAATTGTTGAGTTGGGCTTCAAATAATTCGGACAGATGAGTTAAAGAAGAATGATAAGGGAATTAAATCAGAAAAGGAGAAGCAGTGTATTGGTTAAGGGGTGTTACAGTTAAGCGAGAGGTCCTAGGTTCGAGTCCCGTCTGTAGCATTTCTTTTTAGGAGGGTATACATTCTTTTCCCAATTTCATTATTATTATTATTATTATTATTATTATTATTATTATTATTATTATTATTATTATTATTATTATTATTATTATTATTATTATTATTATTATTGTTATTATTGTTATCATTATTGTTAAAAAATATTATTTTTATAAATATCATTTAGTAAAAGTATTATTATTCTTATTATCATTATTATTATTTTAACAACTATGGTATTATTAAAAGAATCATTTTTAATAAGAATATCATTATTATTTTTATTATTATCATAAGTAGTTGTATTATTATCATTAAAAGCAAATACAACTTTTATTATTATTATTATTGATATTATGTTACCAAGTAAATATTTTTGTATATAAGAAAAATATACTCTTAATAATATTACATATAAGTATGTATTAATCATATTAACATTTTTATATAAAAATTCATATATAACCAATTAAATATTTTTAGAATAATAGTAACCAAGTATATTAATAAAACTATATAAATATTAGTAATTATAAATGAATATACACAAATTAAGTATATATAATATATAAAATAAGTTATATTAATTGAAATTGTTCAATTACGATTATATGTATTAATGAATATACAAATGATATAGGTTCATGAATCCGAGGCCAACCCCACTTTTGTTCAATGTCGTCATATATATTTTTACTACAAAATACATTAGGTGAGTTTCATTTGCCTTTTTACCCTTTATATTTTTAGGCTGAGAATACATGCACAATTTTTATAAATGTTTTTACGAAATAGACACAAGTAATCAAAACTACAATTATATGGTTGAATGATTGAAATCGAATATGCCCCTTTTTATTAAGTCTGGTAATCTAAAAATTAGGGAACAGACACCCTAATTGACGCGAACTCTAAAGATAGATCTATCGGGCCCAACAAGCCCCATCCAAAGTACCGGATGCTTTAGTACTTCGAAAATTATATCATGTCCGAAGGAGGATCCCGGAATGATGGGGATATTCTTATATGCATATTGTGAATGTCGATTACCAGGTGTTCAATCCATATGAATGATATTTTTGTCTCTATGCATGGGACGTATGATTATGAGAAATGGAAGTATGAAATCTTGTGGTCTATTAAAATTATGAAATGATTCTTTATGATAAACTAATGAACTCACCAACCTTTTGGTTGACACTTTAAAGCATGTTTATTCTCAGGTACGAAAGAAATCTTCCGCTGTGCATTTGCTCATATTAGAGATATTACTTGGAGTCATTCATGACATATTTCAAAAGATGCTGCATTCAAGTCGTTGAGTTCATCAAGATTATTATTAAGTCAATTATATTTGGATATATTATGAAATGCTTTACATGCCTGTCAACTGTCGATGTAACGAAAGTTTGTCTTTTAAAAACGAATGCAATGTTTGTAAAATTTATCATATAGAGGTCAATTACCTCGCGATGTAATCAACTGTTGTGAATCATTTGTAATCGATATAGACTTCGTTCGGATGGATTAGGACGAGTCTTCACAGTTGACTCTGGTCCCGGTTCCGGATTTTCGAACGTCCTTGCGTACAATTTAATATCTTGTACTTTGCGTTTTGAATCTTGTACTCTTGTGATTTCGAGACGTTTCTTATCAATAATTGGAACCTCTTTGATTGTATTTTGTACTTTTGAGCTTTTTGGACCTTTGCGTCTTCAATTCGTCGAATCTGTCTTTTGTCTTTACCTTTTATTATTTAAACGAATATCACTTGTAAATAGAACAATTGCAACTAAAAGCTTGTCTTTCTTGAGGAATAATGCTATGAAATATATGTTCGCTTTTAGCATTATCAGCTGTTTTTATAAATGTTTTACGAAATAGACACAAGTAATCGAAACTACATTATATGGTCGAATGGATCGAAGCCGAATATGCCCCTTTTAGCCCGGTAATCTAAGAATTAGGGAACATCACTAATTTTGAGAATTAGTGCACCCCTAATTGACGCGAATCCTAAAGATAGATCTATCGGGCCCAACAAGCCCCATTCTGGAATTTGGAATGCTTTAGTACTTCGAAATTATCATGTCCGATGGGTGTCCCGGAATGATGGGGATATTCTTATATGCATCTTGTTAATGTCGGTTACCAGGTGTTCAATTCATATGAATGATTTTTGTCTCTATGCATGAGACGTATATTTATGAGAAATGGAAATGAAAATCTTGTGGTCTATTAAAATTATGGAAATGATCGATTATGATAAACTAATGAACTCACCAACCTTTTGGTTGACACTTTAAAGCATGTTTATTCTCAGGTATGAAAGAAATCTTCCGCTGTGCATTTGCTCATTTTAAAGATATTACTTCGAGTCATTCATGACATATTTCAAAAGACTTTGCATTCGAGTTGTCGAGTTCATCAAGATTATTATTAAGTCAACTATAGTTGGATATATTATGAAATGGTATGCATGCAGTCAACTTTCGATGTGATTAAAGTTTGTCTTTTAAAAATGAATGCAATGTTTGTAAAAATGTATCATATAGAGGTCAAGTACCTCGCGATGTAACCAAATGTAATGTATTCGTCAAAATGGATTAGGACGGGTCGTTATATGTGGTATAAGAGCGGCGGTCTTAGCGAACCAGGTCTTGCATTAGTGTGTCTAACTGATAGTTGTTTAGATGCATTAGTGAGTCTGGACTTCGACCGTGTCTGCATGTCAAAAGTTTTGCTTATCATTTCCAGTCGAAAATCATCTACTTATCATCCGTAGGAAATTACCTGCTTATCATTCTTAGTCTAGACACGTCTTACTGTCTCTATTGCATAGACAGTGTATAGATAAATTCATGTCTTAGTGTATCTGTTATTGTTACCTTTGCCTGATAGCTTCCGTAGATTCCTCCATAACTTATAGGATTTTAGTATTATATATGCATATGTAAATTATGTATCGCAGGGTACTAATCTACATCCTATAATCTAATTCTTATCGAAAATCCTTCATCTGATCGTACGAGATGAATCCCTCAATCAGTTCGAATTCCTCGGATTCCGACAGCTATTCCGATATGGAGTTTCGCCTAAGCTCCGAAAGCAGTGTCACCAGAATGAATCAACCAATCACCCATCCCTAATTCATCTGATGAGTTTGTAGCCTACTTAATCATTGGAGATAAAAAGAAGGTGATCCTTTCCATCAACCAAATTCACCTCTTGACGAAAAACCTGAAACACTTACCGGCGAACCTGTTCGAAGCACCATTTCCTCTCTCAGAGTATCTCACCACGACTATATCATAACTCAGATTCTAAACCTTATTCATTCGCTCGTACCTATCGACAATCATCCCGGAATAATGGAAGAAGTCAACGAGCTTCGCGCTCGAGTAATCAAATTGGAAAACGTGGTGCAAAACCTACCAGCTTCAGCAACATCACCAGTGCCAACAGTACCATCAACATCAACACCAGTACCACCAACAATCCAAGTCTCAACATCACATGTCTCAACATCTCATTCTGTACCTCGAGTATAATCATCGTTCTACATGACGTTCTACATCATTTATCTTCGTTCGACATGATAATTATGTAATCTCTAATGTTTTAGAGATTATGTACTCTAGTTCTAACCAAAAATTAAATGAGATTAATATCATATTGACTCATTAAATCCATGATTACATCTGAAGAAAATATATACGTATATATGTTTTCATAAAGATTTTAATTAAAAATTCTTTTATATAAACTGTTAATGGTGAAAATATTTTAACGGGTAGGTAATACCCGAGGAATATTTAGATTTCACCTTAAAAAGTTACACTGTACATTCATCGAAGCTGATTCAACAGTCATTTACTATCCTACTTACAACCACAGATATACGTATCCGTTCACCACAGAATAACCATTTTCCTTCAATTTCATATTTGGATTTTGACTTATCAGAATTTAACAAGTGGCATAATGAAGAAAACATTGGACAAAATAAAATTTGTTAGAAACAAACAAATTAATTATGGGAAATTTTGATAAGAATCCACGCTAACTATTCCTAGCTAACTGTTTCTAGCTAACTGTTAATTCTTTATTACATTTTAATTATCGCAATTTATTTTATCGCAATTTAATTCTCGCAATTTTATTTATCGTCATTTAATTTCTGTTATTTATTTTACGCACTTTAAATATAGGGACACGTATACAAGGTTTTGACATATCATATTGACGCATCTATATATATTATTTGGAATCACCATAGACACTCTATATGCAGTAATGTTCGAGTTAGCTATACAGGGTTGAGGTTGATTCTCAAATAATATATATATACTTAGAGTTGTGATCGAGTCTGAGACATGTACACGGGTCACGATACGTATTAATTAATTCGAATATTATATATTAAGCTATATATGAATTATTGGACTATTAACTGTGGACTATCAACTGTGGACTACTAACATTGGACAATTAAAATGAATTAAAATACTGATTATAACATATGAAACTAAACAATTCTTCAAGTTGCCACTTGATCTCATCTTAAACCTCATTTGTATCTCGACGATTACAATCTGCATTCAAACCTTTCATGATTCTTGAAAACACCTCAATCGAGATGATGAACCAACCGCACTTCATCTACAAAAGAAAAGATTGATGAATATAGTTATGCACCTGAAAAACTCTCAAAAACTGAGTAAACGTTTAACACGTATCTGTGCTAACTCCTTTGGCATTGCTATTACCAAAAATAACATTGCAATTCCTTTTCAAATTAGCCAATTTTGTCACAGCTCCAGCAAGTCAACTTCGACTTTTCATTCGAAACAACCTTATTATAACCTTGATATATATATGTGTGCTCTTTTATTGTTACCAGAGAACCTTTTATGTTCCACCATATTAGCAGTAAACGTACCAGCAACATCAGTATTCTCTGGTGTAAGTCCCTCCGACAAATCACTATACATATTCATTGAAACCCTATCAAGTACTCATCTGTACCTGATAACAAGAATTGCCTTGCCAATTACCGGGAATCAGCAAATCTGTATTTTGAATCTCGCAACGTTTCTACATCGACAGTTAGAGGTATACATATAACATTTATCTCTTAGAATTATGATCTTCCATTCTGAAATTCTGAAAAGCACACAGTCTACAAATCAATACTTCAAATTCTGAAAAAGCTGAATACAACAACAAAAACTGTACACGACCTTAACAATCGAAGGTATAAAGATAAAGAATAAGTGTGTTTGCAAAGATCAGAAAAGTTGGAACTGGAAAACAGATTAAGCAAACCATGAAGAAGGCTGTGGACAAATCACAAAGACTAAACCTGCCCTCAAAGAATCCAAATGATTCAGTATCTGCTGAAGTCATTAACGAATACCTTGCTTCTGACTTTAAACTCTTGTGGACAAATTTTCTTCATCATCAATCGATATTAGAAATTCTAAGATATCATCGTATCTTTCTTTATTAATGTCCTCAATATTTCTGAAGATATCTTCATAAATATTCTCGTCCGATATTAATTATCTCTCCAAGCTATCTGTATTATATCATTAAAGGAAACTGTTTTAGTTTCTTTATTCTGTGAACCTTCGAATTTAAAATATGAATGTTTTTGAAGTAGTGTTGGGAACTGATGCATGAGTTAGTATAATATAATGGCATTTGATCAAAGTGATTATATTACAGTAAGTCATGCTGAGTTTTTAATGGAACGTGATGAATCACAGATCATAACGTCATCATATGCCATGCTACACGACTCTTACATTCTACCTAATCTCCAAACATATTGAACAAATATTTTCCCAATAGTTATATCTTTTCTCCTGAATTCTGGTAATTTAACAAATCAAGATCGAGCTATTACAATTTACCTCTTAGAACATTAGTCATGTACATTCGAAACTCCATACCTACGAATTCTAGACCATTACTTGGTCGAGAAGAGAAAACAAAAGTATGAATTCAGAAAGAAAAAAATAGAAAGCATGAGCTGTGAAAATAAGAAAACGAAGGGGTAGATTTATAGTGAAGTATCAGACAGAGAAATCGAGGTAGATCATCGCATTTAACTAAAGAGGATACTAATTTACTTAATTATCGAAGAATCAAATCTTATTACGAAGATTTTCTCTAAATCCCTTAAATTCCGGAATTCAACCATGACTAGTCAAAAGTATGATGAAACATGCCTTTCTCATTTCACTACTTAGTGATAGCTTCACTCGTACTCTTCGAGTAATCGAATTATCTTATCTATATTACTCAACAGTAATAAAACTCTATTTATCAGCTCAAATTTGTCATGAAAACATTTTTAATGTTAGCTAGGACGACCACGATCAAATTTCGGGACGAAATTTCTTTAACGGGTAGGTACTGTGACGACCCAGGAACTTCTGACCAAATTTAAACTTAATATTTATATGTTTCCAACACGATAAGCAAAGTCTGTAATGGTAAGTCTCGAAAATTTTTGAACTATGTTCATATAACCATTTACCTCTGATTGTGTCCGACGATTCACGAACAAATGTGTGTAATTAAATATGTAGTATATATACAACATTTGGAATTAATATAAATAATAATTAATCAATAAAGTTGACTATATAATATTATGTATTACATAATTAATAATATATTATTAACAAGTTAAAATACAGTTGTTATAATAATATTATTATTTTCATTAATATCAGTATTAGTTATATTACTATAGATAATATATGGATATGAAATCAAATGCATCAAATTTGTTATCTTTACTAATAATATTATTACCCTCATTACTATTATTAGAATAGATATTTAATCTAAATATCAATGTTATTATTATTATGTAAAGTACATAAATATGAAATTTGATATAATTGTTTTGTTATATTATTAATATTATTGTTATCATTATTCATATCATAATTAGTAGTAAGATTACAATTTTAATTATTATTAAGGATTATTTATTATTATTTTTATCATTATCTTTATCAATAATATTATTATTAATATTATTATTATTATAATTATAATTATAATTATTATTATTATATTGTAAATGATATTAGAATTATTATTATTAATTATTATTATTATTATTATTATTATTATTATTATTATTATTAATATATTTATATTATTTATTTATAAATTAAAAACACAGGTAATATAGTACAATCAGTTAGAAAACGTATTTAGTCTTAATCTCATTTTTTGTTCTGTCTCTAATCTGTTACCCATCAACATCTCTCATACCAATTAGCAGAAGACTACAAACCTGTTTTTATATTTTTTTTGTCTTCTCATTCTGCTCGTAATTGATTCTGTCGACACCATTTGCTATTAAACCAATCAATTAGTTACTTATTGTAAACCAATTCAGTCGATTATCCACCTTTATTATCAATTATAAACCCTGTTAACTCTTATCGAATTGAATTAATCCAAGAAAAATGGAAACAGACACATTCACCTATGTTCTTGAGTCATTCTTGCCAAAATTCGAAATTGTATTAGATTTCAAAATTCATAGATGCAGTCTTCATAGGAATACTCCAAGAAATCTTTCTGCAAAACCCTAAGTCCCAAATCTTTAAAACGGATTCGAATTTGTGAGTCAAACTTTTGGTTTTAAAAAGTCAATATTTGTTCATCAACAAAATTTGAGATTTCTTTTATGTTTTAAGTATAATTGACAATCCAGAAAGTTTTTAGTGCCAATTTACAAACTTTTTTGTGAAGGAATCATGAGCCGAAACAACCTTAATCTCATAATTAAAGTATGAGTTCTTCGTATAGTTGGAGTCTGCTGCAGTTTCTTTTTCTTTGATTTTCTGTTATCAAATTCAATACAATCATATCGTGATTGTTTCTGTTTCTTATTAAAAGCCAAAACTAAAAATTATATTAGTTGTGTAGAATGATTTCTGGCCGATTAGAGTTTAGAAAAGAAGAAGTAGAATTAAAGAGTATGGGATTATATAAAAGGAGGTTTGGTATTAAGTCAGAAAACGGGCATAGCCCAAATGGTTAAGGGAAGTGGTGAGTATTCGAGAGGTCGGGGGTTCAAGCCCGGCAAGGGTATTCTTTTTGCTGTTTTCTTAAAAAGGTAGCTATCTAATTATTCTTATTATTATTATTATTTATTATTATTATGATTTATTATTATTATTGTTGTTATTATTATTTTTAGTAGTAATATTATACAATGTTATTATTATCATTATTCTAATTATTATTATTAACCTAGTTATTATTAAGATTTAAAACTATTATAACTATAAATATAATAAGTATTATTATTATTATTATTATTATTATTATTATTATTATTATTATTATTATTATTATTATTATTATTATTATTATTATTATTATTATTATTATTATGATTAAGATTGATGTTATTAGTAATATATAACCATTTATATTGTTAGTAATATTATTGTATTATTAATATTAGTATTACTATTATAATTTTAAGGATATTAAACATATTAATAACATAAATATATAATAAAAGATAATAGGATAAAGATTATAGAAATTAGTTATAATTATACGAGTACATGTAAAAGTTATGACTAAAGATACAAATTAATGTTATAAGAAACCATCATCGTAATCATAGAAACTCGACACGAAGATTATGATTTTCATGAATAGGAATATAAAGATTAGTAGGAAAATTATTGAATTAGAATTTTAATTAATTTATGATTAATAGGAATTACTAAAATTATTATAACTATTATTATCATAACACAACTTAGTATTATATCTGCTAATATCATTATTTCCAATAACATTATTATTATTATCACTTTTATCAATATTATTATAAAATACCACTATTTTTTATTAACTTTAGTATTATCAAAATTAATAATAATTTCATAAACAAATGATCCACATATAAAAGATATATACTTAGTATATAAAATATAACAAAATTAATATGTTATTTAGTTAAAATATATATAAGAAAAATGAATACCTGGAACATATAAGTTATTAACATAAAAATGATATAACTAATAGAATTATATATATATTTGTTGATTACGAATATGTGTGTTAACAAATATACAAATGATATAGGTTCGTGAATCTGAGGCCAACCCTGCATTGTTCAGTTGTTCAATGTCGTCATATGTATTTTTACTACAAAATACATTACCGTGAGTTTCATTACTCCCTTTTTAAATGCTTTTACAATATATATTTTTTGGACTGAGAATACATGCGCTGCTTTTATAAATGTTTTACGAAATAGACACAAGTAATCGAAACTACATTATATGGTTGAATGGACCGAAGCCGAATATGCCCCTTTTAGCCTGGTAATCTAAGAATTAGGGAACATCACTAATTTTGAGAATTAGTGCACCCCTAATTGACGCGAATCCTAAAGATAGATCTATCGAGCCCAACAAGCCCCATTCTGGAATTTGAAATGCTTTAGTACTTCGAAATTATCATGTCCGATGGGTGTCCCGGAATGATGGGGATATTCTTATATGCATCTTGTTAATGTCGGTTACCAGGTGTTCAATCCATATGAATGATTTTTGTCTCTATGCATGGGACGTATATTTATGAGAAATGGAAATGAAAATCTTGTGGTCTATTAAAATTATGGAAATGATCGATTATGATAAACTAATGAACTCACCAACCTTTTGGTTAACACTTTAAAGCATGTTTATTCTCAGGTTTGAAAGAAATCTTCCGCTGTGCATTTGCTCATTTTAAAGATATTACTTGGAGTCATTCATGACATATTTCAAAAGACATTGCATTCGAGTTGTCGAGTTCATCAAGATTATTATTAAGTCAACTATAGTTGGATATATTATGAAATGGTATGCATGCAGTCAACTTTCGATGTGATAAAAGTTTGTCTTTTAAAAATGAATGCAATGTTTGTAAAAATGTATCATATAGAGGTCAAGTACCTCGCGATGTAACCAAATGTAAAGTATTCGTCTAAATGAATTAGGACAGGTCGTTATATATAGAGCACCGAATCAAGTGCGATAAATACCCTCGAAGTACTAAACATTCGTTGACTGCTAGCGCGACTAGCCCGGATGGGGTTGTAAAACCCGATAGATCTATCAATAGGATTCGCGCCTACGGTACAGAGACCAATAGATTACGTTACTAAGCTAGGAGAATATTTGTGATTCTAACCCACGTAGAATTAAGTTTAGTACTTGTATCTATTTTGTAAAACAGATATAAAACATTGCATGTATTCTCAGCCCAAAAATATATATAAAAAGGGTGCAGATGAACTCACAATACTGTATTTCGTATTTCGTAGTAATTATGCATATGAACGGCACTGAACAAGTGCAGAGTTGACCTCGGATTCACGAACCTATATCAATTATATAATTTAAAACGTATAATCGTAATCGAACAAGTTTATATATATTATTTCCATTGTTATATATTTCTATATATATACTTTTATATATTCTATATATAAGTATTTTTTTGATAAAATAATAGTAATAATGATAATGAATAAAGAGTTGTATTATTTTGTAATAATAATAATAATGAAAATAATAATATTCATAATGGTAATGATACTAGTAATAAAAAATGTTAATAATAATAATAATATATAGTTTTAATGATAGTAAAAATGATAATTCTTGTAAAAATGATAATAACGATAGTAATTTTAATAATAACAATACTAATAATGATAATTACTCTTATGTTAAAAATGATAATAATAGTACTAATAATATTTAATGATAATACTAGTGATAATAATAATAATGATAATAATATAAATTATAAGTTATATTAAAGATAATAATAATAATCATGGTATTAGTATTAATAATAATAATAAGTAATTTAACAATAATAATAATGATAATACTAATAATAATAATAATAATAATAATAATAATAATAATAATAATAATAATAATAATAATAATAATAATTAATAATAATAATAATAATAATAATAATAATAATAATAATAATAATAATAATAATAATAATAATAATAATAATAATAATAATAATAATAATAATAATAATAATAATAATTTTAGAAAAACTACCTTTGAAAGAATAGGCTTTAAAAAAAATATTACCACTGCCCGGGCTCGAAGGGCTCGAAGTTGCGACCTCTCGGTTAAACACCCAACACCCTAACCATTCCTTCTGTCCTACTTTTTCTGACTTAGAACCCAGACTATATATATTTAACTGTATTTTCTGTGTTCTTAATTCTCCTTCTTCACAACTAGTCGACTGGAAGTAATTAACAACAAAGTAACAAATTCATTTTGGTTTAGGATATGAGATTGAAACATAAATGATTTAATTTGGGGTGTTTGAATTATTATAACAGAAAAAATAAAAATAAAAATAAATAAAAAATAAAAAAACCTGTTGTTCGTAAAAAAAATATCAACTCCATATTTGATTTTTGATTTCTAGATGTTTTTAGATCACGATTTCTTCATAAATTAGTTTAAAAATCGCTCATAGAAACTTTAGGAATCATCAATTTAACTTGAATCATAACAAAAATCTCGAATTCGATTGAAGAACAATCGTTGACTTTTTCAATTCGAAACTTTGACTCAAAAATTCGAATTCATTTTGGAGAATTGAGAGATGATATTTTGCGGATAGCTTGAGTGAATGATTCCTAACAAGACTGCTTTTATAGATTTTTAAAATTGATTGGATTCGAGGTTTTGGTAAAAAAAAGTCAAGAACAGGGCACGTCGAGTTTTTTTTTTTTTTTTTTTTTAAATTTCCGTTTTCTTTTCACTAATTGCAGTAGAATGTGTGATCAATTAACAAAAATTTGTTTTTGTATCATAATTAAAGTTGACATCCAAATAAATTCACAACCACTAGCAATTAAAAAAAAATCAAGAGATAAATAAATATAAAAAAATAAGCTGGATCACGAAGAAGTGAAAGAAGAAAAAAAAATTAAAAAAAGAAAGACCTAAATTAGGTACTGTCGTGTTTCATTTTTTTATTTAATATTATTGATTAAAAATTATTTTAATAATAATAATCCTAATAATAATAATACTTATATTAATAATAACAAATAATAATATTATTAATAATAATTATAATAATGATAATAAATAATAATAATAATATTAATATGACAATATTAATAATAAAAATGATAATTATAATTATAATTAATAATAATGATAATAATCATTATAAAGTGTTAATAATAATATTAATAATAATACTATTAATAATAATATTATTAATAATAAGTTGTATTAATCATAATGATATTTATAATAATCTTATCACTTTTAGTAAAAGTGATAATACTAATAATATTAATGTTAATATTAATATTAATGATAATAATAATTATTAATAATAATAATATTAATAATATTGATAATAATAATGATTGTAAATGATATATATATATACACATTTATATTTACATATCTTTTTATAACCAGTTGTTCGTGAATCGTTGGAAATAGTCGAAGAATAATTGAATCGATATAAGTAGTTAAAAAATTTTTGAGATTCAGGATAACAGACTTTGCTTATCGTCTGAATTATGAAATCATTTATAGATTTAAGTTAAAAATAAGTCAAAATTTTTTGGGTCATTACAGTACCTACCCGTTAAAAGAAATTTCGTCCTGAAATTTGATTGTGGTCATCATGGCTAACAATAAAAATGTTTTCATGACGAATATGAGTTGATAAATAGAGTTTTATCACTATTGAATAATATGGATAAAACAATTCAATTATAGAAAGAGTATAAACGAAGCTATCGTAAAAGATTGAAATGAGGAAATATCTGTTTGCTTTAACTTTTGACATAGTTATAGTTGTTTTCCGGATTTCATGGGATTTAAAGAAAATTTTCATAATCTGTATAAGATTTGATTCTCCGATAATTAAGGAAATTGAGATTTTCTTTGATTAAATGCGGTAAATTGCCTCGATTGCTGTGTCTGGAATTTCGCTTTAAATTAGCTTCTTTCGTTTCATTATCTTCACCACTTCTATATTTTCTTTCTTGATTCATACTTTTAAAAGATCTGTTAATATGCTCAATCCCGTATTGATCCTTGTTATTATATTGACCATATATGCAGTCATTCTTCTTTTTCATTTACCACCAGAGGAATTTGTTTACTTCTACTATCACCTTGGGGTTATAGTGTTTTTAATTCTCCCGTGTCTTTATATTGCTATACGTATTGATATACACGGTTTGTAATTTTTTATGTTGTTATCGGGCTTCATATTTTTCCTTATAATTCGGAGCTTCATGCTTTTGTAAAGTAAGTAATGGTCTAGAATTCGTAGGTATGAAGTTTCAAATGAACCTAATGTTCTAAGCGGAAAGGAACGTAATATCACAATTTGATTTGTTAAATTACCAGAATCTCTGAGGATAGAATTATCAAGAATATATTTTCTTGTTATGTTCAGAGATTAAGTAGAATGTAAGAGTCATGTAACATGACACATGATGACGGTATTGTCCATGAATCATCATATTCCATTAAAAATTTAGCATGAATTACTGTAATATAATCACGTTGGCCTGACGTCATTATATTATACTAACTCATGCTTCAATTTCCTACACTACTTCAAAAACATTCATAATTTAAACTCGAAGGGTTATAGAATATAGAAACTAAACAGTTTCCTTTATGATGTAATACATATAACGCAAGGAGATAAATGATTTTAGATAAGAATAGTTATGAAAATATCTTCAGAAATATCGAGGATATTTATAATGAAAGATACGATGATATCTTAGAATTTCTAATATCGAAGGATGATAAAGAAGATTTGTCCTTAAAGGTTTAGAGTCAGGAGCAAGGTATTCGTTAATGACTTCAGCAGATACTGAATCATTTGGATTCTTTGAATACAGGTTTAGTCCTTATGATTTATCCACAGTCTCTTTCATAGTTTGCTCAATCTGTTTTCCAGTTCCAAATCTGAGCTTTTTCAACACACCATTCTTTATTATCAAGCTTTTGGCTATTAAGACCATCTACAGCTTTTACTGCTTCATCAGTATTCTTAAGGTTAACGAATTTGAATCATTGGTCATAGTTCTGAGGTGTTTTCAAGACTTTTGAATTTGACGTTGAACGCAGGATGTATCCATCAATGGATCTAATGGTTGATGAATATACGTTGTTAATTTCAAAAGTAATGATAATTTTGGTGGGTTGATGTGATAATTCATCACAGAATACGAATGAATATAATTCATAAATGTAGTGATCTTTAGGAAGATAACACCAGCTAAAGTTTTACTTGGATTCTGATATGTCAAAATCAGAATATGTAATTGAAAATAGTTGTTCTTTAGTGAACGGATACATATTTCTTGTGAATGTAAGTAGTATAGTTAATGTGAAATCTAAATATCTCTCGGTATTACCTACCCGTTAAAATATTTTTACCATTAACAGTTTGTACAATAGAATATTTAATTACAATCTTTATGAAAATATACATACATATATTTTCCTTCAGATGTAATCATGGATTTAATGAGTTAATATAATATTAAACTCATTTGATTTACGGTTGAAACGAGAATAAATAATCTTCAAAACTTTAGAGATTACATAATCGTCGCGGAATATTTCGCTAATGAAGTTATGAATCAATACTTCATCGTTAATTGTTATTGATATACCTCGGTATATGATGTTGGTGCTTGTGGAATTCTTGTGAACTTCGCAAGGCACGAATAATGTTTTCTAAAAAGTTTCGAGTACATCGAAAATGAAAGTATACAATCAAACATGTATTCGAATAATACACTTGGTTTATTATGAAATGGAATTCATTGAGTTAAAACAAAGATTATAGTTAACGATTGTTAAGTCATTAACGAAGGATGTACATCATAGCATATTAGTGATATAAATTAACCAAGTAGTACATATTAGTTAAGATTCACACATAATAACTTAGTACGAAAAGATTTATTATTGTTCCAAACCATATATATATATATATATATGTAAAGTATACATATATAATTCTTCAGGAAAAATTAGTCAATACATCTTAACTCATTATTACTAATATTCCTTGATGGCTGTGGTGTTGCTGTCTTCAGTAATTTTGGAGTTTGCGGAGCTTGTGATGCTGCTGGTGTTTTCAGTGTTTGCGGTGTTGGTGATGTTGGTGGTATTGATGGTACTGGTGGTGCTTCTTATGCTGCTGGTGCTACTGATGCTCTTAGATTTTGCACCATATTCTCCAGAGCCACTATTCGAGCGCGAAGCTCGTTGACTTCTTCCATTATTCCGGGATGATTGGCGGTTCGGACAAGGGGATGAATAAGATCTAGAATTCTAGATATTATATATTCGTGGCGGGATATCCTGGAAATGAGGGTGAAAATGGTGTTCCGAACTGGTTCGCCGGTAAGTGCTTCAGGTTCTTCGCCAATATGGCAATGTGGTGGGCAAAAAGGATCACCTTCTTCACAATAGTTGATTACATCGCGAGGTAAATGACCTCTATATGATACATTTTACAAACATTGCATTCGTTTTTAAAAGACAAACTTTCTTTACATCGAAAATTGATGGCAAGCATACTATTTCATAATACCTCCAACTATAATTGACTTAATAATAATCTTGATGAACTCGACGACTCAAATGCAACGTCTTTTAAAATATGTCATGAATGACTCCAAGTAATATCTCTAATATGAGTAAATGCACAGCGGAAGATTTCTTTCGTACCTGAGAATAAACATGCTTTAAAGTGTCAACCAAAAGGTTAGTGAGTTCATTAGTTTATCATAAACATTCATTTCCATCATTTTAATAGACCACAAGAATTTCATTTCCAGTTCTCATAAATATACGTCCCATGCATAGAGACAAAAATCATTCATATGGATTGAACACCTAGTAACCGACATTAACAAGATGCATATAAGAATATCCCCTATCATTCCGGGAAATCCTTCGGACATGATAAAACAACATCGAAGTACTAAAGCATCCGCTACAACGGATGGGGTTTGTTAGGCCCAATAGATCTATCTTTAGGATTCGCGTCAATTAGTAGATCGGTTTACTAATTCTTAGGTTACCAAGCAAAAGGGGCATATTTGAAATGTCCCGTTCATATTGATTATAAACGTTCCATATTAATTGATTTTGTTGCGAGGTTTTGACCTCTATATGAGACGTTTTTCAAAGACTGCATTCATTTTTAAAACAACCATAACCTTTATTTTATCAATAAAGGTTTCAAAAGCATTATGTAGATTATCAAATAATGATAATCTAAAATATACTCTTTACACACGACCATTACATAATGGTTTACAATAGAAATATATTACATCGACATATGTTTCTTGAATGCAGTTTTTTACATAATATCATACAAACATGGACTCCAAATCTTGTCCTTATTTTAGTATGCAACAGCGGAAGCTCTTAATATTCACCTGAGAATAAACATGCTTTAAACGTCAACAAAAATGTTGGTGAGTTATAGGTTTAACCTATATATATCAAATCGTAACAATAGACCACAAGATTTCATATTTCATTATACATCCCATACATAGAGATAAAAAGCATTCATATGGTGAACACCTGGTAACCGACATTAACAAGATACATATATAAGAATATCCCCATCATTCCGGGACACCCTTCGAATATGATATAAATTTCGAAGTACTGAAGCATCCGGTACTTTGGATGGGGTTTGTTAGGCCCAATAGATCTATCTTTAGGATTCACGTCAATTAGGGTGTCTGTTCCCTAATTCTTAGATTACCAGACTTAATAAAAAGGGGCATATTCGATTTCGATAATTCAACCATAGAATGTAGTTTCACGTACTTGTGTCTATTTTGTAAATCATTTATAAAACCTGTATGTTTTCTCATCCCAAAAATATTAGATTTTAAAAGTGAGACTATAACTCACCTTCACAGATTTTTACTTCGTCGGGAAGTAAGACTTGGCCACTGGTCGATTCACGAACCTATAACAAATATGTACATATATATCAAAGTATGTTCAAAATATATTTACAACACTTTTAATACATTTTGATGTTTTAAGTTTATTAAGTCAGCTGTCCTCGTTAGTAACCTACAACTAGTTGTCTACAGTTAGATGTACAGAAATAAATCGATATATATTATCTTGAATCAATCCACGACCCAGTGTATACACGTCTCAGGCTAGATCACAACTCAAAGTATATATATTTTTGGAATCAACCTTAACCCTGTATAGCTAACTCCAACATTACTGCATATAGAGTGTCTATGGTTATTCCAAATAATATATATACATGGGTCGATATGATATGTCAAAACATTTGCATACGTGTCTATGGTATCCCAAGATTACATAATATATTAGAATACATTTATAATACAATATAAGTTAGCTAGGATATGATTTGTATAGAATTGTTAATATTTCCCGTAGCTACAAAAATAAAAAATATCCAATCTTGTTTTACCCATAACTTCTTCATTTTAATCCGTTTTGAGTGAATCAAATTGCTATGGTATCATATTGAACTCTATTTTATGAATTTAAACAGAAAAGTATAGGTTTATAGTCGGAAATATAAGTTACAAGTCATTTTTGTAAGAGGTAGTCATTTTAGTCGAAAGAACGACGTCTTGATGACCATTTTGAAAAAACATACTTCCACTTCGAGTTTAACCATAATTTTTGGATATAGTTTCATGTTCATAAGAAAAATCATTTTCCCAGAAGAACAACTTTTAAATCAAAGTTTATCATAGTTTTTAATTATCAAACCCAAAACAGCCCGCGGTATTACTACGACGGCGTATGTCCAGTTTTACGGTGTTTTTCGTGTTTCCAGGTTTTAAATCATTAAGTTAGCATATCATATAGATATAGAACATGTGTTTAGTTGATTTTAAAAGTCAAGTTAGAAGGATTAACTTTTGTTTGCGAACAAGTTTAGAATTAACTAAACTATGTTCTAGTGATTACAAGTTTAAACCTTCGAATAAGATAGCTTTATATGTATGAATCGAATGATGTTATGAACATCATTACTACCTTAAGTTTTCTGGATAAAGCTACTGAAAATGAGAAAAATGGATCTAGCTTCAAAGGATCCTTGGATGGCTTGAAAGTTCTTGAAGCAGAATCATGACACGAAAACAGTTCAAGTAAGATTTTCACTCGAAATAAGATTGTTATAGTTATAGAAATTGAATCAAAGTTTGAATATGTGTATTACCTTGTATTAGAAAGATATCTTACTGTAAATAAGAAAGATTTCTTGAGGTTGGATGATCACTCTACAAGATTGGAAGTAAGCTAGCAAACTTGGAAGTATTCTTGATTTTATGAAACTAGAACTTGTAGAATTTATGAAGAACACTTAGAACTTGAAGATAGAACTTGAGAGATATCAATTATATGAAGAAAATTGAAGAATGAAAGTGTTTGTAGGTGTTTTTGGTCGTTGGTGTATGGATTAGATATAAAGGATATGTAATTTTGTTTTCATGTAAATAAGTCATGAATGATTACTCATATTTTTGTAATTTTATGAGATATTTCATGCTAGTTGCCAAATGTTGGTTCCCACATGTGTTAGGTGACTCACATGGGCTGCTAAGAGCTGATCATTGGAGTGTATATACCAATAGTACATACATCCAAAAGCTGTGTATTGTACGAGTACGAATACGGGTGCATACGAGTAGAATTGTTGATGAAACTGAATGAGGATGTAATTGTAAGCATTTTTGTTAAGTAGAAGTATTTTGATAAGTGTCTTGAAGTCTTTTAAAAGTGTATGAATACATATTAAAACACTACATGTATATACATTTTAACTGAGTCGTTAAGTCATCGTTAGTCGTTACATGTAAGTGTTGTTTTGAAACCTTTAGGTTAACGATCTTGTTAAATGTTGTTAACCCAATGTTTATAATATCAAATGAGATTTTAAATTATTATATTATCATGATATTATGATGTACGAATATCTCTTAATATGATATATATACATTAAATGTCGTTACAACGATAATCATTACATATATGTCTCGCTTCAAAATCATTAAGTTAGTAGTCTTGTTTTTACAAATGAAGTTCATTGTTAATATACTTAATGATATGTTTACTTATCATAATATCATGTTAACTATATATATAACCATATATATGTCATCATAATGTTTTTACAAGTTTTAACGTTCATGAATCACCGCTCAACTTGGGTGGTCAATTGTCTATATGAAACCTATTTCAATTAATCAAGTCTTAACAAGTTTGATTTCTTAACATGTTAGAAACACTTAATCATGTAAATAACAATTTAATTTAATATATATATAAACATGGAAAAGTTCGGGTCACTACAGTACCTACCCATTAAATAAACTTCGTCCCGAAATTTTAAGCAGTTGGAGGTGTTGACGTATCTTCTGGAAATAAATGCGGGTATTTCTTCTTCATCTGATCTTCTCGTTCCCAGGTGAACTCGGGTCCTCTACGAGCATTCCATCAAACCTTAACAATTGGTATCTTGTTTTGCTTAAGTCTTTTAACCTCACGATCCATTATTTCGACGGGTTCTTCGATGAATTGAAGTTTTTCGTTGATTTGGATTTCATCTAACGGAATAGTGAGATCTTCTTTAGCAAAACATTTCTTCAAATTCGAGACGTGGAAAGTGTTATGTATAGTCGCGAGTTGTTGAGGTAACTCAAGTCGGTAAGCTACTGGTCCGACACGATCAATAATCTTGAATGGTCCGATATACCTTGGATTTAATTTCCCTCGTTTACCAAATCGAACAACACCTTTCCAAGGTGCAACTATAAGAATGACCATCTCTCCAATTTCAAATTCTATATCTTTTCTTTTAATGTCAGCGTAGCTCTTTTGTCGACTTTGAGCAGTTTTCAACCGTTGTTGAATTTGGATGATCTTCTCGGTAGTTTCTTGTATTATCTCCGAACCCGTAATCTGTCTATCCCCCACTTCACTCCAACAAATCGGAGACCTGCACTTTCTACCATAAAGTGCTTCAAACGGCGCCATCTCAATGCTTGAATGGTAGCTGTTGTTGTAGGAAAATTCTGCTAACGGTAGATGTCAATCCCAACTGTTTTCGAAATCAATAACACATGCTCGTAGCATGTCTTCAAGCATTTGTATCATCCTTTCACTCTGCCCATCAGTTTGTGGATGATAGGCAGTACTCATGTCTAGACGAGTTACTAATGCTTGCTGTAATGTCTTCCAGAATCTTGAAATAAATCTGCCATCCCTATCAGAGATAATAGAGATTGGTATTCCATGTTTGGAGACGACTTCCTTCAAATACAGTCGTGCTAACTTCTCCATCTTGTCATCTTCTCTTATTGGCAGGAAGTGTGCTGATTTGGTGAGACGATCAACTATTACCCAAATAGTATCAAAACCACTTGCAGTCCTTGGCAATTTAGTGATGAAATCCATGGTAATGTTTTCCCATTTCCATTCCGGGATTTCAGGTTGTTGAAGTAGACCTGATGGTTTATGATGCTCAGCTTTGACCTTAGAACACGTCAAACATTCTCCTACGTATTTAGCAACATCGGCTTTCATATCCGGCCACCAAATATGTTTCTTGAGATCCTTGTACATCTTCCCCGTTCCAGGATATATTGAGTATCTGGTTTTATGAGCTTCTCTAAGTACCATTTCTCTCATATCTCCAAATTTTGGTACCCAAATCCTTTCAGCCCTATACCGGGTTCCGTCTTCCTGAATATTAAGATGCTTCTCCGATCCTTTGGTTATTTCATCCTTTAAATTTCCCTCTTTTAAAACTCCTTGTTGCGCCTCCTTTATTTGAGTAGTAAGGTTATTGTGAATCATTATATTCATAGATTTTACTCGAATGGGTTCTCTGTCCTTCCTGCTCAAGGCGTCGGCTACCACATTTTCCTTCCCCAGGTGGTAACGAATCTCAAAGTCATAATCATTCAACAATTCAATCCACCTATGCTGCCTCATATTCAGTAGTTTCTGATTAAATATGTGTTGAAGACTTTTGTGGTCGGTATATATAATACTTTTGACCCCATATAAGTAGTGCCTCCAAGTCTTTAATGCAAAAACAACCGCGCCTAATTCCAAATCATGTGTCGTATAATTTTGTTCGTGAATCTTCAATTGTCTAGACGCATAAGCAATCACCTTCGTTCGTTGCATTAATACACAATCGAGACCTTGCTTTGATGCGTCACAATAAATCACAAAATCATCATTCCCTTCAGGCAATGACAATATAGGTGCCGTAGTTAGCTTTTTCTTCAATAACTGAAACGCTTTCTCTTGTTCATCCTTTCATTCAAATTTCTTCCATTTATGCGTTAATGCAGTCAAGGGTTTTGCTATTCTGGAAAAGTCTTGGATGAACCTTCTGTACTAACCAGCTAGTCCTAAAAACTGGCGTATGTGTTTCGGAGTTTTCGGGGTTTCCCACTTTTCAACAGTTTCTATCTTTGCCGGATCCACCTTAATACCTTCTTTGTTCACTATGTGACCGAGGAATTGAACTTCTTCCAACGAAAATGCACACTTTGAAAACTTAGCGTACAATTCTTCCTTTCTCAATACTTCTAACACATTTATCAAATGTTCACCGTGTTCTTGGTCATTCTTTGAGTAAATAAGTATGTCATCAATGAAAACAATGACAAACTTGTCAAGGTATGGTCCACATACTCGGTTCATAAGGTCCATGAACACAGCTGGTGCATTAGTTAAACCAAACGGCATGACCATAAACTCATAATGACCGTAACGTGTTCTGAAAGTAGTCTTTGGAATATCATCTTCTTTCACCCGCATTTGATGATACCCGGAACGTAAGTCAATCTTTGAATAAACAGACGAGCCTTGTAGTTGATCAAATAAGTCGTCGATTCTCGGTAGTGGGTAGCGGTTCTTGATGGTAAGTTTGTTCAACTCTCGGTAGTCGATACACAACCTGAATGTACCATCTTTCTTATTGACAAACAAAACAGGAGCTCCCCACGGTGATGTGCTTGGTCGAATGAAACCACGCTCTAAAAGTTCTTGTAATTAGCTTTGCAGTTCTTTCATCTCGCTGGGTGCGAGTCTGTAAGGAGCACGAGCTATTGGTGCAGCTTCTGGTACACGATCTATTTGAAATTCAACGGATCGATGTGGGGGTAATCCCGGTAATTCTTTCGGAAATACATCGGGAAATTCTTTTGCGACGGGAACATCATTGATGCAGTTTTCTTCAGTTTGTACTTTCTCGACGTGTGCTAGAATAGCATAGCAACCTTTTCTTATTAGTTTTTGTGCCTTCAAATTACTAATAAGATGTAGCTTCGTGTTGCCCTTTTCTCCGTACATCATTACGGGTTTTCCTTTTTGTCGTATAATGCGAATTGCATTTTTGTAACAAACAATCTCTGCTTTCACTTCTTTCAACCAGTCCATACTGATTATCACATCAAAACTACCTAACTCTACTGGTATCAAGTCAATCTTAAATGTTTTGCTAACCAGTTTAATTTCTCGATTCCGACATATATTATCTGCTGAAATTAATTTACCATTTGCTAATTCGAGTAAAAATTTACTATCCAAAGGCGTCAATGGACAATTTAATTTAGCACAAAAATCTCTACTCATATAGCTTCTATCCGCACCCGAATCAAATAAAACGTAAGCAGATTTATTGTCAATAAGAAACGTACCCGTAACAAGCTCTGGGTCTTTCTGTGCCTCTGCCGCATTAATATTGAAAACTCTTCCGCGGCCTTGTCCATTCGTATTCTCCTGGTTCGGGCAATTTCTAATAATGTGGCCCGGTTTTCCACATTTATAACAAACTATATTGGCATAACTTGCTCCGACACTACTCGCTCCGCCATTACTCGTTCCGACACCATTTGTTCCTTTCGTTCTATTAACCCTGGTCCGTAGACCTCACTCTTCGCCGCGGTATGACCATTTATTTTACACTTGTTGCAAAATTTAGTGCAGAACCCCGAGTGATACTTTTCACACCTTTAGCATAGCTGCTTCTGATTGTTGTTGTTGTTGTTGTTGTGGTTGTTATTGTTGTTGGAATGATTGTTGTAGTTGTTGTTGTTGTTGTGGTTTTACTATTTGTTGTAGTTGCGATTGATGTTGCGATTGTTGAGATAGTTGTTGCGATTATTGTTGTAATTGTTGTTGTTGTTGTTGTATTGGTGATTCTTATCACCGTTTTCCTCCCACTTTCTTTTGACTTACTTCACATTGGCCTCTTCAGCCGCCTGTTCTTTAATTCTTTCCTCAATCTGGTTCACTAGTTTTTGAGCCATTCTACATGCCTGTTGTATGGAGGCGGGCTTGTGTGAACTTATATCTTCTTGGATTCTTTCCGGTAATCCTTTCACAAACGCGTCGATCTTCTCTTCCTCATCTTCGAACGCTCCCGGACACAAAAGGCAGAATTCTGTGAATCGTCTTTCGTACGTGGTAATATCAAATCCTTGGGTTCATAACCCTCTAAGTTCTGTCTTGAGCTTATTGACCTCGGTTCTGGGACGGTACTTCTCATTCATCAAGTGCTTGAATGCTGACCACGGTAGTGCGTAAGCATCATCTTGTCCCACTTGCTCTAGATAGGTATTCCACTATGTTAACGCAGAACCTGTGAAGGTATGCGTAGCGTACTTCACTTTGTCCTCTTCAGTACACTTACTTATGGCAAACACCGATTCGACCTTCTCGGTCCACCGTTTCAATCCTATCGGTCCTTCGGTTCCATCAAATTCCAAAGGTTTGCAGGCAGTGAATTCTTTGTAGGTGCATCCTACACAATTTCTTGCGCCGTTAGCTGCATTGCTAGATTCGGAGTTGTTGTTGGTATGTAGCGCAGCCTGTACTGCGGCTATGTTTGAGGCAAGAAAGGCACGAAATTCCTCTTCGCTCATATTCAAGGTGTGTCGAGTAGTCGGTGCCATTTCCTTCAAAATAGTCAAATGAAACGAGTTAATCATATAGAATATCAAGAGTAGGTAATAGTATTTCGTAGCGTAATATGAACTTATTTATAAAAGCTCTTTCTTCATATTAGCGTTTTATACTCTTTAATTCGGGTAGTACCTACCCGTTAAGTTCATACTTAGTAGCTAACATACCATTTCAACTACTACAATTCTATATGAAAAACTAATCACAAAAAAAAAATATCATATTCAAACCTTTATACAATAACTTGCAAACTTACAATACCGCTTTTTTTTTTTTTACATATAGCATGAAATATAGCATATAAAACTTTAATACAAAGTAGTTACGAAGATAATTCTAGTTAATAAATAAGGCGTTCAGCAAAGGCAATAAAGACACGTAATTCATACGTCCAGAAACAAGTCATGCATTCTGGTTTTACTAATACCACTTCCCATCCTTGGTTTTGTGGAACATAACCGTTGTGACCGATAGTAAGACAATTTGTTGTAACGTCGTCAAAAGGATGAAGGTTACGTAATGACCAACAGTCTCGTAATAACCTAAAAACCTCATTTCTTACCCCAATTACCGACTCCGTTACTTGTGGGAACGTTTTGTTTAATAGTTGTAGCCCGATGTTCTTGTTCTCACTTTGGTGAGAAGCGAACATTACTAACCCGTAAGCATAACATGCTTCTTTATGTTGCATGTTAACCGCTTTTTCTAAATCACGAAGTCCTATATTCGGATATATTGAGTCAAAATAATTTCTTAACCCGTTGCGTAAAATAGCATTTGGGTTCCCCGCAATATACGCGTCAAAGTAAACACATCGTAACTTATGGATTTCCCAATGTGATATCCCCCATCTTTCGAACGAAAGCCTTTTATAAATCAAGGCATTCTTGGAACGTTCTTCGAATGTCTTACAAACTAATCTCGCCTTAAATAGTTGTACCGAGGAATTCTGACCGACTCTAGACAAGATTTCATCAATCATGTCTCCGGGTAAGTCTCTTAAAATATTGGGTTGTCTATCCATTTTGTGTTTTTATACTGTAAAATAGACAAGAGTTAGATTCATAAAAATAATACTTATTAATACAAGCAATTTTTACATATATCATAAAGCATAAGCACACTATATTACATATATTACACCACACGAATACAACTATCTTATTCCAACTCGCTCGTTTCTTCTTCTTCGATTTTGGTTCGTTTTGCCAAGTTTCTAGGGATATATGATGTTCCCCTAATACGAGCCGTCGTTTTCCACATTGATTTAGAAAAACCTGGTGGTTTAGAGGTTCCCGGGTCATTGTTACATTTTAGGAAATACGGATGTGGTCGATACATATAAAGTTCATCGGGGTTGGAATCGAGTTTCTCTATTTTTATACCTTTTCCCTTATTATTTTCTTTCACTTTATTAAATTGGGTCAAGGTAATTTCTATAACATCATCGGAATCCTCATCGGGATCTGATTCATCGGAAAATTGGTAATTTTCCCATTATTTTGCTTCCTTAGTGGAAACACCATTGACCATTATTAACTTTGGTCCATTGGTTGAGGATTTTCTTCTACTTCACCGTTTTATTATTTCCCCTACTGGTTCCGATTCTTCTTCCGGTTTCGATTCTTCTTCCGGTTCCTCTTCGGGAACTTGTGAATCAGTCCACGAATCATTCCAATTTACATTTGACTCTTCATTATTATTAGGTAAGTCAATGGGACTTGTTCTAGATGTAGATATCTATCACATAATATCAAACACGTTAAGAGATTAATATATCACATAATATTCACATGTTAAAAATATATAGTTTCCAAAAAATGTTAAGCAATCATTTTTAAAGAAAACACGGTTGAAGTCCAGACTCACTAATGCATCCTAACAAACTCGATAAGACACACTAATGCAACTTTTCTGGTTCTCTAAGACCAACGCTCGGATACCAACTGAAATGTCCCGTTCATATTGATTATAAACGTTCCATATTAATTGATTTCGTTGCGAGGTTTTGACCTCTATATGAGACGTTTTTCAAAGACTGCATTCATTTTTAAAACAACCATAACCTTTATTTTATCAATAAAGGTTTCAAAAGTATTACGTAGATAATCAAATAATGATAATCTAAAATATACTGTTTACACACGACCATTACATAATGGTTTACAATAGAAATATTTTACATCGACATATGTTTCTTGAATGCATTTTTTACATAATATCATACAAACATGGACTCCAAATCTTGTCCTTATTTTAGTATGCAACAGCGGAAGCTCTTAATATTCACCTGAGAATAAACATGCTTTAAACGTCAACAAAAATGTTGGTGAGTTATAGGTTTAACCTATATATATCAAATCGTAACAATAGACCACAAGATTTCATATTTCAATATACATCCCATACATAGAGATAAAAATCATTCATATGGTGAACACCTGGTAACCGACATTAACAAGATGCATATATAAGAATATCCCCATCATTCCGGGACACCCTTCAGATATGATATAAATTTCGAAGTACTAAAGCATCTGGTACTTTGGATGGGGTTTGTTAGGCCCAATAGATCTATCTTTAGGATTCGCGTCAATTAGGGTGTCTGTTCCCTAATTCTTAGATTACCAGACTTAATAAAAAGGGACATATTCGATTTCGATAATTCAACCATAGAATGTAGTTTCACGTACTTGTGTCTATTTTGTAAATCATTTATAAAACCTACATGTATTCTCATCCCAAAAATATTAGATTTTAAAAGTGGGACTATAACTCACCTTCACAGATTTTTACTTCGTCGGGGAGTAAGACTTGGCCACTGATCGATTCACGAACCTATAACAAATATGTACATATATATCAAAGTATGTTCAAAATATATTTACAACACTTTTAATACATTTTGATGTTTTAAGTTTATTAAGTCAGCTGTCCTCGTTAGTAACCTACAATTAGTTGTCCACAGTTAGATCTACAGAAATAAATCAATATATATTATCTTGAATCAATCCATGACCCAGTGTATACACGTCTCAGGCTAGATCACAACTCAAAGTATATATATTTTTGGAATCAACCTCAACCCTGTATAGCTAACTCCAACATTACTGCATATAGAGTGTCTATGGTTATTCCAAATAATATATATACATGGGTCGATATGATATGTCAAAACATTTGCATACGTGTCTATGGTATCTCAAGATTACATAATATATTAGAATACATGTATAATATAATATAAGTTAGCTAGGATATGATTTGTATAGAATTGTTAATATTTCCCGTAGCTACAAAAATAAAAAATATCCAATCTTGTTTTACCCATAACTTCTTCATTTTAAATCCGTTTTGTGTGAATAAATTGCTATGGTTTCAGATTGAACTCTATTTTATGAATCTAAACAGAAAAAGTATAGGTTTATAGTCAGAAATATAAGTTACAAGTCATTTTTGTAAGAGGTAGTCATTTCATTCGAAAGAACGACGTCTTGATGACCATTTTGAAAAAACATACTTCCACTTCGAGTTTAACCATGATTTTTGGATATAGTTTCATGTTCATAAGAAAAATCATTTTCCCAGAAGAACAACTTTTAAATCAAAGTTTATCATAGTTTTTAATTATCAAACCCAAAACAGCCCGCAGTGTTACTACGACGGCGTATGTCCAGTTTTATGGTGTTTTTCGTGTTTCCAGGTTTTAAATCATTAAGTTAGCATATCATATAGATATAGAACATGTGTTTAGTTGATTTTAAAAGTCAAGTTAGAAGGATTAACTTTTGTTTGCGAACAAGTTTAGAATTAACTAAACTATGTTCTAGTGATTACAAGTTTAAACCTTCGAATAAGATAGCTTTATATGTATGAATCGAATGATGTTATGAACATCATTACTACCTCAAGTTTTCTGGATAAAGCTACTGTAAATGAGAAAAATGGATCTAGCTTCAAAGGATCCTTGGATGGCTTGAAAGTTCTTGAAGCAGAATCATGACACGAAAACAGTTCAAGTAAGATTTTCACTCGAAATAAGATTGTTATAGTTATAGAAATTGAATCAAAGTTTGAATATGAGTATTACCTTGTATTATAAAGATATCTTACTGTAAATAAGAAAGATTTCTTGAGGTTGGATGATCACTCTACAAGATTGGAATTAAGCTAGCAAACTTGGAAGTATTCTTGATTTTATGAAACTAGAACTTGTAGAATTTATGAAGAACACTTAGAACTTGAAGATAGAACTTGAAAGAGATCAATTAGATGAAGAAAATTGAAGAATGAAAGTGTTTGTAGGTGTTTTTGGTTGTTGGTGTATGGATTAGATATAAAGGATATGTAATTTTGTTTCATGTAAATAAGTCATGAATGATTACTCATATTTTTGTAATTTTATGAGATATTTCATGCTAGTTGCCAAATGATGGTTCCCACATGTGTTAGGTGACTCACATGGGCTGCTAAGAGCTGATCATTGGAGTGTATATACTAATAGTACATACATCTAAAAGCTGTGTATTGTACGAGTACGAATACGGGTGCATACGAGTAGAATTGTTGATGAAACTGAACGAGGATGTAATTGTAAGCATTTTTGTTAAGTAGAAGTATTTTGATAAGTGTCTTGAAGTCTTTCAAAAGTGTATGAATACATATTAAAACACTACATGTATATACATTTTAACTGAGTCGTTAAGTCATCGTTAGTCGTTACATGTAAGTGTTGTTTTGAAACCTTTAGGTTAATGATCTTGTTAAATGTTGTTAACCCAATGTTTATAATATCAAATGAGATTTTAAATTATTATATTATCATGATATTATGATGTACGAATATCTCTTAATATGATATATATACATTAAATGTCGTTACAACGATAATCGTTACATATATGTCTCGCTTCAAAATCATTAAGTTAGTAGTCTTGTTTTTACAAATGAAGTTCATTGTTAATATACTTAATGATATGTTTAATTATCATAATATCATGTTAACTATATATATAACCATATATATGTCATCATAAAGTTTTTACAAGTTTTAACGTTCATGAATCACCGGTCAACTTGGGTGGTCAATTGTCTATATGAAACCTATTTCAATTAATCAAGTCTTAACAAGTTTGATTGCTTAACATGTTGGAAACACTTAATCATGTAAATAACAATTTAATTTAATATATATATAAACATGGAAAAGTTCGGGTCACAACAATATTCGGCTTCGATCATTCCACCATATAATGTAGTTTCGATTACTTGTGTCTATTTCGTAAAACATTTATAAAAATTGCGCATGTATTCTCAGCCCAAAAATATAAAGGGTAAAAAGACAAATGAAACTCACAATACTGTATTTTTTAGTAAAAATACATATGACGACATTGAACAACTGAACGATGCAGGGTTGGCCTCGGATTCACGAACCTATATCATTTGTATATTTATTAATATACATAATTGTGGTCGAATGAATATATATATATATATATATATACACACATTTATTAGTTACATTAATATATATATATATATATATATATATATATATATATATATATATATATATATATATATGTTAATCTATTTAGTGTTATATTAAAATACCTAAATTGTTACATATGAGTAAAAAAATAATAATAATAATTTGTTAATATAGTTAATATATACTTATAATAATATTTTTAAAACTTATATATATATATATATATATATATATATATATATATATATATATATATATATATATATATATATATATATATATATATATATATATTTTATCTTCATAATACTTTTAGTAGTAATGATATTGATATTACTAATAATCATAATACTTTAAATGATATCTTTAAATAAATTGTTAGTAATGATAATAAGTTTTAGTAATAATAATAGTATTGATAATGAGAATTGTAATAATAATCATAATATTAAGATAGTACTTATAACAATAATAATGTTAATAATGATATTTCAAATATGTTACTATACTAAAAGAAATGATGTTAAAACTAATATTAATTGAAACAATACTTTTATTATATTCATAATAATACTAATAATATTAATTATTATCATAATGATAATATATGACAATTTTTATCGTAATACCTATATTTGTATTGATAGTACTAATACTTAATAATAATAATAATAATAATAATAATAATAATAAAATAATAATAATAATAATAATAATAATAATTATTATTATTATTATTATTATTATAATTGTAATACTTGTAACAATGTTTATAATATTAATAATATTGATTAATATTAACAATTACAATATCAATAATAATAACAATGACAAAATAATAATAATAATAATAATAATAATAATAATAATAATAATAATAATAATAATAATAATAATAATAATAATAATTATAATTATAATAATAATAATAATAATAATAATTAGAAAAATTAATTAAAAGTGTATACCCTTTATAATCCTTTCTTAAAAAAAAGAACTGCCCTTGAAGAGGATCGAACCTCCGACCTCTCGTTACCCCCAACATCCCTCTAACCAACTGAGCTGATGCTCACTTTCTTGATTTTATTTCCAGTTAATTTTATTTAACCAAATTTCCTGTTATCCTTCTTCTTCACTAATTCAGTCGACCCAGAACACATATCAATTCACAAAACTTTGAAATGGTTTTCATAACTTGTAACAGAACAAAACTCGATTTAATTTGTGTGGATTTAAATTACCAAACTAAATTTTTTTTAAAGAAAACATAAACCAAAATCATTGTTGCTCGTCGCTGAAAAAAATAAAATAAATTTGATTCCTTTAATTCTATCGTATTAGACAAAAGTTAAAACACGAAATATATTTCAAATCGATCCTAAAAACTTTTAAAAGTGTCAATTTAACTGAAATTAAAACATATAACACGAATTTGATCAATTAAAATTCGGTTGACTTTTTCTTCATAAACTTTGACTCAAGAATTCATATTCGATATGAGGAATTGGTCTATGAAATTTTTGCAGATAGTTAGAGTGGACCAATCCTAACAATTCTGCATTTACACATTTTGGATATAAAATAGATTTTGAGCTTTTGGTAAAATGATATACAAACAGAGGTTGTCGACTTGTTTGATAAAAAAGCAGTTTATTTGGACACCCTTAATTAAATACCAGTTGTTGTGATGGTGTTTGAGAGTGAAAATAAATTGAAGGGTTTCTTTTGTAGCATCATAAGTAACGAAATGGGTTATATGTTGACAGGGAATTCATACAGAGAAGAAAAAAATAAAAAAAAAATAAAAGTGGAAAAAGACTCTCAACTGAATTTATCCCTATCTGATGAAAATCGAATTTTTATGTACTGGATTGAATCTTTTTAGAGACAGAAACAAAAAGGTTAGAACAGCTCGATCGTGACATCAAACAGAAATTTGATGCTGTATGATATCATTCCTAATTAAAATTAATTTTAATAATTAGCAAATGTAAATAAATATATTAATAAAAATAAAATTATTACTTATAAAAAAATACTGATAATTATAATAATAGAAAATAATAATAATAACAATAACATTACTAATCAATTAATACTAATAATACTAATTATAATAATATTAGTAATTGATATTACAATATATATATATATATATATATATATATATATATATATATAAATATATATATATATATATATATATATTCATATTAAAGTACTAGTATAGAAGTTAATATTGAAAGTAAAAATATTATTACTATAACAACTATAATTTAATTATAATTAAACTTATTATATTAAATATTATTATTACATATTGTAATATATATTTACACTAAATGTTTAATACATAAACATGGATTTTACACACACACACACACACACACACATACACACACACACACACACACACAGAGATATATATATATATATATATATATATATATATATATATATATATATATATATATATATATATATATATTCTTTTTGATAACAACTTAATAATTCTAAATATTATTTTGCATTTTCTAATTCTTAATTGATTAAGGTGTATTTTATTAATTTAAATTATTATATATACCATTATATTTATATATATACACACTTATCTATATATATATATATATATATATATATATATATATATATATATATATATATATATATATATATATATATATATATTTGTAACTAATTGTTCGTGAATCACCGAGCACAGTAAAAGGGTAATTGATTATATGAACATAGTTCCAAAATTTTCGAGACTCTACATTACACTTTGCTTATCGTGTCGGAAATATATAAAGATCAAGTTTAAATTTGGTCGAAAATTTCTCGGTCGTCACAAGTCGACTACAAACCCATCCCCAATTCATCCAGAAAAGATGATGGCTGATTGGTTTGTTCGTTCCGGTTACGCTGCCTGTGGAGCTCGAGGAGTTCGAGGAATTAAGTGAGAAATCCATATTATATGATCGAATAAAGGGTTTTCGATATGAGATAGGTGTTGAATACTGAATGATATCTCCATCTCCTCGAATACGTATATATAGCAAAGAGATTCTGTAATTTACGGAGGAAATTTAGGAAAAGTGCTAGACAAAGTCTATTGGTATAGATATGATAAGATATGATTTTTAATACTCCATCTATGCAATAATTGCAGTATGACGTGTCGAGATAAAAATGATAAGTATGTAATCTGATAATCTTTCGATTGAAGACTTTCAATTCGTAATGGCCTATTCAGGTCTAGAGGCTTGAGCTATAGGATCCTTTAAATCGGTAATTCAAACCATTCCATTCTAGAGTTTCGTAGACGCCACCCGTCAAGAAATTCCAATGATCAAAAATAACGAGAAAACAAAAATTTAAAAGTAATGAATATGAATAGTGATGACATTATGATGTCTTTGAGTTATCGAGAATCTTTATGAGTCAATAATGACATTTTCTGGTTCGCAAACCAATGCACAAAGGCATAAGACACATAGGTACGTGATATAACAAGGAGGTTATATACGTATGAGTATGAGTAGTAACAAATATAGAAATTTCAAAATATCATGGATGAAATTTCATGTAAATACATACGTAATACACAAAACCATGATGGATGACATAGGAATGTCAAGAATTTCAGAAATCATGAGTGACATCCCTCGGTTTCACCAACCGAGGTGATCTTATAAAGATAATGCGAGTGAGTTATAGAATATTGTGAATCACAATGGGAGTTCCTCCCGGAGTGACAGAATAAGAGATATGTATATGTATAATGCAAGTAATAATATTTTAAAGCTATTGGTCAGGCTGTAGACTAGAATTTAATGCACCATATAAATCTGGGTTATCCATGAGAATTTCAGCCAACATGGCCTAGATGACCCATTCATCAAAATTTGATTTTATAAATTGGCCCGAACAATTAAACGAGCGCGATCCGAGAAAAATATCGCTACGCGAATTAAATACGCGAGAAGAATAATAATTCAAGAAATAAAATATAGGAATATTTTATTAACTCATACGACATCGGAATATCGTATTAAAATAATTCGGATTTGGAAATCTTGAAAGTCTAATCGTTGGTTTGGAAACCGAGACGATTCATCGAATAAAAACGTTATACGTAGGAACGTACAAACACATAGTCACACCTTTTTATTTAATAGATAATATAGGAATATTAGAATATAATTTAGTCACATAAAATGACTTCATAAAACCTTTCAAAATTTTGTGACTCATAATAACAAGTTTGCTTATCGAGTCGAAAGCATTCAATCATATAGAGAATTGACTTAAAAATAAGTTGAAATTTTTCGGCAAGAAATGATAAATAAAATTTAAAAATAAACACGTACGGTCAAAGTCCAGACTCACTAATGCATCCTAACAACTATCGGTTAGACACACTAATGCAAATTCTGGTTCGCTAAGACCAACGCTCTGATACCAACTTTAACACCCCGTCAAAAACCATTAACGGCGATGTTAACTCTAGTACCAGTGCTTGGCTTGACTTCTATGTAACAGCAAAGTTTTACAGCGGAAGAAAAAAGTACCTGAGAATAAACATGCTTAAAAAGTCAACACGGGTTTGAGTGAGTTCATAGGTTTGTCATAATTAATGATTTTGATAATAGTAATAGATCACAAGATTTCAGTTTCCATAAATATCCTTACACCGCAGTGAAATGAAAAGATTCTACAACCACGGGCACCTGGTAACAGCCTTAACGATAATAATATAATAATGAATACCCCTATGTCTATAGAGCACCGAATCAAGTGCGATAAATACCCTCGAAGTACTAAACATCCATTGACTGCTAGTGCGACTAGCCCGGATGGGGTTGTCAAACCCGATAGATCTATCAATAGGATTCGTGCCTACGGTACAGAGACCAATAGATTACGTTACCAAGCTAGGGAAATATTTGTGATTCTAACCCACGTAGAATTAAGTTTAGTACTTGTATCTATTTTGTAAAACATATATAAAACATTGCATGTATTCTCAGCCCAAAAATATATATAAAAAGGGAGCAAATGAACTCACGATACTGTATTTCGTAGCAATTATGCATATGAACGGCACTGAACAAGTGCAGAGTTGACCTCGGATTCACGAACCTATATCAATTATATAATTTAAAACGTATAATGGTAATCGAACAAGTTTATATATATTATTTCAATTGTTATATATTTCTATATATATACTTTTATATATTCTATATATAAGTATTTATTTGATAAAATAATAGTAATAATGATAATGAATAAAGAGTTGTATTATTTTGTAATAATAATAATAATAATAATAATAATATTCATAATGATAATGATACTAGTAATAAAAATGTTAATAATAATAATGATATAGTTTTAATGATAGTAAAAATGATAATTCTTGTAAAAATGATAATAACGAAAGTAATTTTAATAATAACAATACTAATAATGATAATTACACTTATGTTAAAAATGATAATAATAGTAATGATAATATTTAATGATAATACTAGTGAAAATAATAATAATGATAATAATATAAATTATAAGTTATATTAAATATAATAATAATAATCATGGTATTAGTTTTAGTAATAATAATAAGTAATTTAATAATAATAATAATAATAATAATAATAATAATAATAATATAATAATAATAATAATAATAATAATAATAATAATAATAATAATAATAATAATAATAATAATAATAATAATAATAATTTTAGAAAAACTACCTTTGAAAGAATAGGCTTTAAAAAAAATATTACCACTGCCCGGGCTAGAAGGGCTCGAACTTGCAACCTCTCGGTTAAACACCCAACACCCTAACCATTCCTTCTGTCCTGCTTTTTTGGACTTAGAACGCAGACTATATATATTTAACTGTATTTTCTGTGTTCTTAATTCTCCTTCTTCACAACTAGTCGACTGGAAGTAATTAACAACAAAGTAACAAATTCATTTTGGTTTAGGATATGAGATTGAAACATAAACGATTTAATTTGGGGTGTTTGAATTATTATAACAGAAAAATAAAAATAAATAAATAAAAAATAAAATAAAAAACTGCTGCTCGTAAAAAAAAAAATATCAACTCCATATTTGATTTTTGATTTCTAGATGTTTTTAGATCACGATTTCTTCATAAATTAGTTTGAAAATCGCTCATAGAAACTTTAGGAATCATCAATTTAACTTGAATCATAACAGAAATCTCGAATTCGATTCAAGAACAATTGTTGACTTTTTTAATTCGAAACTTTGACTCAAAAATTCGAATTCATTTTGGAGAATTGAGAGATGATATGTTGCGGATAGTTTGAGTGAATGATTCCTAACAAGACTGCTTTTATAGATTTTTAAAATTGATTGGATTCGAGGTTTTGGTAAAAAAAAGTCAAGAACAGGGCACGTCGAGTTTTTTTTTTTTTTTTTAAATTTCTGTTTTCTTTTCACTAATTGCAGTAGAACTAGTGAAAAGACCCGTGAAATCACGGGTTTGTTCAATATCAAAAGATTTAAAAATCATCTTCAAAGTTACATACCATATTAAGCAAATATGCATGTTGCTTATCTAAGTACACCTGCAGTAATTTAAACTAATTACCTTTTTTCTTTAAATTATATGTTCAACTGCAAGTAACAAATAACAAACTAATTAGTTGTAATTCAAATTCATATGATAACTAACGCGGGCTTCTTTGTTTTATCATCAACAAATATGGAAGGCATTGGCTAATCTCACCTTTATAGTAGCATGATCTCGGTTTACAGCCTTACAGTTTCTTGCCTTCATAACAAATCATGCACCTGCAGGCCCTCATTTCTTCCATTTTATTCATTTCCACCTTGTATTTTATTATAGAATAGCTACCACTATACTTACTATACTGTATGGATCGTGGTTGTACATATCTGGGTATGGTTCATGGTTGTACATATTACAAGTATTAATAAATTTTTCATTTTTCCTTTAAAAAAAACAATGGATATATAATTTTAGATCGTACGAAGCACCTATTACTTGTAGTCATTCTTTAATTTCAAGTATTAACACTATCTACACTAACACACATCAAAACTGTTCTAAATATGTAATTCATGAAAAGTTGCATTTCTAAAAGAACCCTATAAACAATATTCGGTCAAGTGGACCAATCTATCCAATGTAAAGCATTTAGTTCAAAATATAAACAGATTAAATATGGTTAAATACATAAAAAAAGGAGATAGGAAAAAATTCATTACCTTCCATATTAAATATTTCAGGCTACTGCTAGGTTGCTAGATCATTTAGTGATCAGTTAATGATTTAACCATTACTTGCATAACCCAGTTATAGATGATGCACAAATGCTAATCTCTCTTCCTCCACCATGACAACATCATCTCCAAACTGAACTTCCTTGCAGCATCACTGATTGAATTTTCCATCATCAATATACCTGGAAGCCATACTTCATGCTTGCATGACCAGCTGCCATGTTAATTAATAACCGAGGAACAAAAAAAAAGGCTAAGACATTGCAGTCTCTGAATAAGAATGCAAACATCAATAAATCATAATTTAAGTATGATTGAAAGAAAGATAATAATAAATAATAATAATAATCCAACTGACTACATCATTACTTTCTCAACATCGTTTTCGAAATTAACTCGAACCTTGAAAATCATATGCTATAATAGACTACATCATATACTTTCTCAACATCTTTTATCAATTATAATCCAACTGTTAACATGTTATAATTGACCCAACCATTTTGCCACCATCAAAAAATTAAGACGTTATATTTGACCCAAGCATTTTTCCACCTCAAATGCTTAAGATAGAGTATATGAATCTACTTACTGATCCTTTGATCCATTTTAACCTGAGAGTATCAAAAACTTGTTTATGCCTCGGATACATACGTGTATAACCTTCATCACAAAATCAAACAACTAAATAAGTAGAATTTAAAGACAAAAGTTATAGTACAGACCTTTTTTACACACCTTCAATCTCTAAATACAAAGGTTTAAGTACAAAACTTTTTTAACTTGAAAAAACAGGTTTACAAAATCTGCCCATCAACAAAATATTACTCCGTATTATTTTTCCAAGTAATAGTAAAGGCAATAAAGACTAAAAAATAGAATTTTAAGACATGTTTATGCCTTGGATGTATACGTGTATAACCTTCATCATAAAATCAAACAACTAAATTAGTAGAACTTAAAGACAAAGGTAATAGTACAAACCTTTTTTTTTACACGCCTGCAATCTCTAAAGACACAGGTACAGACCTTTGCTAACTTGAAAAAACAGGTTTACAAAATATTATTATTCACAACTAGTCGACTGGAAGTAATTAACAACAAAGTAACAAATTCATTTTGGTTTAGGATATGAGATTGAAACATAAACGTTTTAATTTGGGGTGTTTGAATTATTATAACAGAAAATGTAGACGTTTATTGACGGATCTTAGGTTGCTTGCTAACTATCCTAGAGGCGGAATTCACTAGAATAGGTTTAAACCGAGATATGGGTCGTATCGGGATCGAATAGATCAAACCTAGGACTAGAACTAGATTAGATCGACACCTAAACGGTATATTTCGGTGGTATATGGTGTTAGGGTTCGGCAGAGACGAAAACCAGTCGACTAGGGTAAATGGGATGATCAACCTCAATCATGAAGTCACAACCCGTATATAGAGTATATATACTGCAAGTCAGACACACTCGGTCGAGTGTGTCTCTTAGTCGGTCGACTGAGTAACACAGTCGGTCGAGTGTGTACACACACTCGATCGACTGTGTGTGCAGTTTAACATATTGATTATTTAAAAAATTAAGCACTCACAACCACAAACGTAATCAATAGTCACAAGTAAACATTATTACATAATCGAATGTGTTAAACGTAAAGATAAACTACGACTGGGGATTCATGCACCAACAAACTCCCCCTAAGACCTAGCCGTAGAGCACAAAGATTCAGTTATCAATCAGTAAACGAATCTGTTACCCAGTTCTTTAGATAGCAAAGTTTCACAACTCTGCAGTACTATTCAGCCTGCACACGATTTTCTGGACGATACAGCATTCGGTTGTAGTATAAGGTGAACATATCTTTCTCACAGCAGTTCCTCAACCAAACTGGATCCAAAACCCTTATACTATCATTTTCATCTCCTCCATCTTTGTCTAACACAATAACCGCTTCCTCCGAGCGTTCATCATAATACCACCAACGAAAACGAGAGTTGAAGTGTTGCGGCATTTTCCTCAATGGAACCTTTCGCATATACTTCACAGGTTGATATTTAACAATCTTCCTTCTGATTCCCGTTTTCTTGTTCGTTCTGTAAGAGATCTTCGGAAACTGAGGACGAAAACCTAAGAAATTAGGTGACTTAAATGATCTTCTTATCTTACGAACCAAAAGATCAGGAATACCAACATAATCCTGATATAACATCTTGAGCCTTGCAATCTGCATAAATTCAAAATATGGTAACGATTTGAATTCGTATGCATACTTGATATAATCTACTCCATGTTCTTTCTTGATCACATATATATCAAATTCTTTAATATAAGCCCAGGCTATTATCTTTCCTTTAGCACGCAATGTGATGACCCGGGAATTTCCGATCAAATTTAAACTTTAATCTTTATATGTATCCGACACGAGAAGCAAAATATGTAATGTTGAGTCTCAAAAGCTTTGAAACTTTATTCATGTAATCAGTTACCCTTTTACCATGCCTGACGATTCACGAACAATTATGTGTAATCAAATATTTATACATATACATATGTGTGATTTTTTTTTAAAAGTAAGATATATATTAATAAGACATTGAACGGGTTAGTTGAAATGAATATAGGTTATGAGATCTATGTTATGAACTGAGAAAGGTTATTAAGGTACTGAATGGATAAAACTTTACGTAAACGTATTTGTTCGATGTAAGTTTATCGACGAGATTAAAAGATAATATCAAATGATTGAATTATCAGATACATTGAATTATGATTACGAGTCTCTGTTATGAGGTCCACTTTGAATTAGAAAACCTTTACTTTTAACGGTATACGGAATATTTGGAAAAGTGATTACATGTAAGAACAAAAGTGTTATTATTAAGGATTAGACAAAAGTTAGTGGAGAATTGAATTTCATAATACTCGATTGATCATATAGAAGGAATAATTGGGATAAGATTCGTTGACTAGATAAACCCATTTGATATGTTATATTAAGATATATTAATTAGAAAGTTAAGGAAATTAAACTAAACATTTACGCATAAAAGAATGAAATCAAGAATTAAGTTTTAAAGCATAAACGTTATAGGATTTTCGATTATGTAAATGATCTTAAATTATATAATTAGTTTTGAAAGGATAACTAGTATGTTATTAGATAAATATTTCAAAAATATGTATAAGATTAGAAAATTTAATTTAAATTAGGCATAAAACGTTTTGATTTTAAACTAATATTAATAAATAGGAATAAATAACAAGATTATGAATTATAAAAGGAAATGATCAAAACACTCAAAAGATTAAGTTACACTTTGAGTGTGTTTGTTTTTAATTAATTTAAGTCTAGTTACTAATAAAGGTACATGTCACAAAACGTTTAATTTAAAATAAAATATTTTGACAAACAACGAGACTTTGATTTATGGAAGTAAATGACCACAACACTCAATTTTATAAGTTATATTTTTATAAAGGTAATTTATTGATGAGTAAGTATAATTTTTGTAAAAGGTACACGTCGCGTAACGTAAAAGGCTAGTTTTCTAAATGTACGAAAGTGCGCCCGAAAAACCGAAAGTGGTACATGAGTCGTGAGACCACGACCGTGTCATTTTTGTAAAAATTATATTTTTACCATCAACGTAAATATAATATAATATATAAGTAATTATATAAATTAAATATAATAAATATATAATAATAATAAAAATAAAATGATACATGTTCATTCACGTGAAGATTGGGCACCATTTACACGTTTTATTTTTTTTAATTATATTATTATATATTAAAATGGTGTAGTAGGTAAGGCCACAATTCATTTAAATCAAACGAAATCCAGTTTTGTGATTCATTTTTCTTCTGCACTCCGTAAACACACACACATACATATAAATTTTAAATATTAATATTATTAACCTTATTATTATTTGATATTAGGGAGCGATAATATTAGTATTATACATAAAATATTACGACAAGGTCATGAGTGGGTCATTTCAAGACAAGTTTTATGAGTAGGATAGGGCTAAGGAAATTATGAGTTATGGCTATGGAGATGATGGGTATTGTTCATGGGTATGCTTGTGAGGTTAAACTAGTGTTTGTCATCTCCGTTACGTCTACGTACCTTTCCTACAATATTGAACCTCAATATTGATACGTGAGCACTCATAACTTAACTTTTGTTTACTAATAGTGTATCCCTGACTAGTGCTCGAGATTATAGGATTGTGCATGCTTGTATATTTGATATTGCCCTTAGATAGGTTATGTTGAATCTTAAAGGTTGTTATACTAGGAATGAAATAAGGTATAAGATATGCATGTCATTGGAAAGCTAAAGAAAAATTAATAACTTTACCTTTAGGTGCCAAAGGGATCTGATGGACGGATTAGAAGTTATAGCCAATTGAAATTTCGTAAAAATGATTATTATTATCGTCGTTAATATCGTTGTTCTAATTTTTATCTAATTGTTAATATTATTATTAATATTATAATTATTATTATTAACATCATTATCATTATCATTATCATTATCATTATCATTATTATTATTATTATTATTATTATTATTATTATTATTATTATTATTATTATTATTATTATTATTATTATTATTATTATTATTATCTTTATTATTATTATTATTATTATTATTACTATCAATAAAAGTATTATCATTAAGAATTGTTATTATAAAATATCATTATTATTATCTTTTTAAATGAAAATTATTACTTTAAAGTTAATATTAAAAAGTATCGTAAATATTAAAGATATCATAATTACAATTATCATTTTACCATAATATCATTTTTAGTAAATATAAATGTTGATTTTTATTAATAAAATAGTAATAATTATTATTACAAAATAACACGACTGTTACTTATTATTATTATCAATACTAGTTTATCAAATAAAAATGTAATACAATGTATATAATTACCTCAATAGAATCTATCACAATATTTTTATGATATTAAATGCACTTTATAAATTTTATTACTTAAGATATGTAAAAGTATATTTTAATATAAAATTGGATCTATTAATAAATGAATTATATTATTTACTCTATTAAATCTTTTAATATATTTTTAAAAATATAAAACGACGATATTTAAAATCATATAATAATCATTTTTAATGGAAATCATTTTGAGTCAAACTAATTTTTGTCAACCTTTGTATATTAGACTCGAGCATTAGGATTGTGGTGCACTATGACTTAACTTAATGTATTAGACAAATATTGACAAATACATAATTATATATAAATAATTTAGGTTCGTGAATCCAAGGCCAACCTTACACTTGTTCAATGATGTTATATGTATTTTTACTACAAAATACAGTATAGTGAGTTTCATTAATCCCTTTTTAAATGCTTTTGCAATATATATTTTTGGGACTGAGAATACATGCGCTGTTTTTATAACTGTTTTACGAGATGGACACAAGTAATCGAAACTACATTCTATGGTTGGATTATCGAATCGAATATGCCCCTTTTTATTAAGTCTGGTAATCTAAGAATTAGGGAACAGACACCCTAATTGACGCGAACTCTAAAGATAGATCTATCGGGTCCAACAAGCCCCATCCAAAGTACCGGATGTTTTAGTACTTCGAAATTTATATCATGTCCGAAGGAGGATCCCGGAATAATGGGGATATTCTTATATATGCATATTGTTAATGTCGGTTACCAGGTGTTCAATCCATGTGAATGATATTTTTGTCTCTATGCATGGGACGTATGTTTATGAGAAATGGAAATCTGAAATCTTGTGGTCTATTAAAATGATTAAAATGAAATGATTACTATAAACTGATGAACTCACCAACCTTTTGGTTGACACTTTAAAGCATGTTTATTCTCAGGTTTGAAAGGAATCTTCCGCTGTGCATTAGCTCATTGTTAAAGATATTACTTGGAGTCATTCATGACATATTTCAAAAGACGTTGCATTCGAGTCGTTGAAGTTCATTAGAGATTATTATTAAGTAAATGACGGATTAGGTCATTTATAGTTTGGATATTATGAAATGGTATGCACACTTGTCAACTTTCGATGAATTGAAAGGTTGTCTTTTAAAAACGAATGCAATGTTTGTAAAATGTATCATATAGAGGTCAAATACCTCGCGATGTAATCATATGTTATTGTATTCGTCCCTATGGATTGGGTCGGGTCATCTCATGTGGTATCAGATCGGTGGTCTTAGCGAACCAGGTCTGCATTAGTGTGTCTAACTGATAAGTCATTAGGATGCATTAGTGAGTCTGGACTTCGACCGTGTCTGCATGTCAAAAGTTTTGCTTATCATTTTAATCGGAAATCATCTACTACCATCCTTAAGCAACTATCTACTTATTATTCTTAAGTCTAAATGCGTTTCCTGCATTTATTGTATAATAGTGTATAGACAAAATCTCTTCTTGGCATATCTGTTACTGTGAACTTTGACTGACATTTTTTTCAAAGATTCCTCCGTAATTTATGGGATTTTGGTAATATATATACATATGTAAATTATGTATAGAAAGATATCAAATCTAACTCCTATAATCTATTTCATATCAAAAATTCATTTCCCCGATTATACGAGATGGATTTTGCATCTAGTTCGAATTCCTCCGATTCTGACAGTTATGCTGACATGGATTTCCATTCGGGCTCCGAAGGCAGCGTCACCGGAATGGATCAACCAATCTCCCATCATCTATTCTGGATGAATTGGGGATGGGTACGTAATATACTAAATGTCTGGAGACAAGAAGAAGGTGATCCCTTCCATCCACCAAATTGCCCTCTTGGCGATGAACCTGAAGCACTTACCGGTGAACCTGTTCGAGAAACCATTTTTTCTCTCATTTCTAGAGTATCTCGTCACGATTACATAATGTCCCATATTTCTGATCTTGTTCATTCCCTCACTCCAACCACTAATTATCCCGGTGTACTAGCAGAAGTTAACGAGCTTCGCGTTCGGGTGGTGGCTTTGGAGAATACGGTGCGAAGATTACAAACACCATCAGCAGCACCAGCAGCATAACCAATACTGCCAGTAACATCCACATCGCAAGCCTCAATACTAAAAGCACCAGCAGCATCACCGGCATCAACAACAACCACCATTATTAACATCAACAGGATCATTACCACCACCAACAATTACATCCGCATCACACACCTCAATACCCCAATCTGTATATCCGATATAAATGTCACACACACCATAAATACCAAGGAGTACTAACAACAACAAATGATGAAGTATTGATTCATAACCTCATCGGAGAAATATTTTGCGGTGATTATGTAATCTCTAAAGACATAGGGATTATATACTTCAGCTTTAACCATAAACCAGATGAGTGGACAGAAATGATAAAAAGGAAGAGTAGAAGCCCTGATAAGAAGGGTGCGTAAAGTACAAGCTAGACTTGTTTTACCAACAGCATCAGCAGTACCCTTAGCCTCACCAACACAGTCAGTGCTGTCAATATTGTTAGAATCGTCAGCACCTCCAACCTCACAAGCCCCGCCAGTTCAAGAATCACTGTGGGAAACCATTACGAATTAATAACGAGTATATTGTATCAACGAGTTATGAAGTATTAACTCAATTCCTCCGAAGAATTTATATATATACTCTATATAGTTATAAAATTTTTAAACCATAATAAATCTTTTTGTACTAAGCTATTATGTATGGAACTTAACTATCCGGTTAATTCATATTACTAATATGCTATGATGTACATTCTTCGTTAACAATTTAATCATTGTTAACCACAATCTCTGCTTCAACTCAATGAATTTTATTTAATAATAAATCAAGTGTATCATTCAACAACATGTTTGATGTTATACTTTCATCTGCGATGCACTCGAAACTTTCTAGAAAACATCAATCGGACATTGCGAAGTTCGCAAGAATTCTTCAAGCGTCAACATCCTTCACTGAGGAATATCAATAAAAATAAATAATAAAGTACTGATTGCAATAAGTAAAATACTCTATGGAGATTATGTAATCTCTAATGATTCAGAGATTACTCATTTCTAATTCAAGCCGAAAATCAAATGAGTTTAATGTGATTTTAAAACTCATTAAATATGAAGAAAATATATTCACATATATTTCATAGAGATTGAAGTGAAAATTTGGTTCAAAATATTGATTGTGAAAATTTTTTTTTTAACGGGTAGGTAATACCCGAGGGATATTTAATTTCAACAGTTAATATGTTACATTTTTGAATCTGAATCAGTAATTACCAACTGTATTCACTTCTCTCTCAACAATATACATTCTTTTGTAAAAATCAAGATAACTATTCTCATCCAAATTTAATTACATATTCTAATCAAAATCTGAGTCAAGAGTTAACAGAAGACATCACTCTTAGAAGTCCTACATCTATCAACGCTATACTATGACTTCAAAACTATGATAGAACATCACTTTTAATCGTAACACTTAGATGAATATGAAAATCATTCGGGAGTCAGGACGATTTCATCATTTGGATATTGACTATGACAATCTGCATTTATAACCCTTCGAAATCCTGGAAGACACTTCAAACATTGAACAATCGAGATGATGATCCAACCACACATTATCCGAAGTCTTGTACCTGAAAAGCTCTCGAAACCAAAGTCGTAGTTTAACACGTACCCTCGTCGAATTCTTTAGCATTTATTAGCAAAAACAACACTTCGATTTCTTTTCAAAGTAGCCAATTTTGTCACAGCCCAAGCAAGTCAATTTCGACTTCTCAGTCGGACTAGTCTTATTATAACCCCGATAGATACGTTGCTCTTTCGTCATTATTACTGGGGAACCTTTCATATTCCACCATATTACCACCAGTGTTTAATCATCTAAAACACGATTCTTCTGAACCCACCTCGGACTGATAACCAGTGATTCAGACATTATAGCATTAAATGCAGAGGAAACATAAAAATGGTAGATGGTCTAAACGGCCAAAAGTTTTATGATGAAAGATAGTAAGTTGGTAAAGCTCAGAAAAAGGAAGGATTTGGTACTGAAAAACGGATTGAGCAAAGTATGAAGGAAGCCGTGGATAAATCACAGAGACTGAATCTGCCTTCAAAGGATTCAAATGATTCAGTGGCTCCTAAAATCGTTAGCAAACACGTTACTTCTTATTCTAAACCTTCACAGACAGATATTCTTCATCATCATCATATCTTAAATATTATAAGATATCTTCGTATCTTCCATTATACATATTCTTCATATCTCTGAAGATATTTTCACATCTATTCTTATCTGAAATCATTTATCTCTCTGTAGTATCTGCAACATAAAAGAAACTGTGTTAGTTTCTAAATTCTGAAAAATTTAAATATGAATGTTTTGAAGTAGTGTTGGGAACTGATGCATGGGTTAGTATAATATAATGACACTTGATCAACGTCATTATATTGCAGTAATTCATGTTGAGTTTCTAATGGAAAGTGATAATTCACAGAACATACCGTCATCATGTGTCATTTACACGACTCTGACATTCTATCTAATCTCTAAACATATCAAGAAAAT